>NC_085050.1:56876053-57502719 GCF_963662255.1 Cinclus cinclus | reverse complement strand
AAGTGACAATGACAGTGCCTGTCTTTTCAAGCATGACCGTTACCAGCTTTAGACTTTTCTTAAATTTCCTGGCATTATTTCTTCGTTTGTGTTGCACGCTGAAAATTTTATAATGGCATTGGAAAACAGTTTAATTGTGATAATTTTTTAAATAAAAATGTAGACTATTGAATATTGCGCGTAAAATATTTTTTTTTCTGTCTAAAATGTCAATATTTTTAACCTGAAATAAACCTTGTAACAAATTCATGTATTCTGGGCAGTGGAAATTATTTCCGTTAACTCTCTTTTCTGCATATCATCAATTTGCTTTTTACTCATGTTTCTCCTACTGTCGCTGTAAGCTTACTTGTTGTTTTTTCTTTCCTTTTCTTCATGCTGTCGTTTAGAGCCCTACAGAGAGACAAGTATGGGAGTAAAGCTAAACATTGCATATCAAATGTAATTTTTTTTAGTTCACTTTTATTGCATCACATATAGATGATGTAGTTAATAAAGGAAATTATTCTCACAGTTTTGAAATCGAAAGACTATGAATAGACATATGTGTATATATATGTGTATGCGTGTGTATGTATGTATATATATATGTATGTGTACATATATATAGATGAGATTAGATGATGCTTTATTTGTTTATTTCTCATTTTTGTGGTATCGTTTACTCAACATAGTTTCTCTTTTAGTTGTGTATGCTTCTTTTTTTTTTTTTTTTCGATTTCATGTTTTTATTTGCGAGGTCATGGCATTTTTATACAGCGCGTTTCATTGCAGTCCCCACTCTGTTCTCACCTGCAATGCCTCCCATTTTATTTCTGCACCAAACCCCAGATCTATGCATTGGCAGCCAGAGCACAGTGCTCGGTGCCTCAATGCATGCGTTACTCAACGTAACCATCAAACAGATGCTGTTGTACCTGTCACCCATTGCATACGGCCCTCCCCCAAAAACGCTCACTTTTCATTTCTCCCCAAGCATCATGACTCGGTTGGAGAACTTTCACCATGAAAATCAATGGCTTTGCTCTATGTCTGTGATGGCTAGTTGATTTTTTGGCATAGCTCCCTCATTTGCTGGGGAACCCAGGATACGGCAGCACCCCTCTAAGGTTCAGAAACCTAAAAGGTGACTGACACATTTGGGGCATTTCACTCAGAAGCAAGAAGAAGCCTTCAGTAGCACTTTCCAGCCCTTGACATACAGCAACTACTCCATCGCAGATATAGACTGAATCCTGTATTTTCAGAAGGTACACATGCCATGTACTAAGCATGGTGTGAACAACTGTTCATATGAAATTGTCAGTTTAACAACTTCTCTGATCCACTGTGCCTTGCTGGGAGTTGCTTGCCAGTTTTTGGCAATGCCAGAAGCCCTTAGCTGAGAGGTCAATAAGTTATTTCATGCATCCCCACGCCTGCTCTCCTTCCAAGGAGACCAGTGATCCCAAAATTAAAAGCATGGTGGCTTAACAGTGGCTGGGCCTGATTTTCTTCTCCCTTGACCACTCATACTGGCATTGCTCTCAAAGCACTTCCCTGCCATCTCCTGTAGTGCTTTGGGAAAGAGCTGAGCTCCAGCCTTATGTTGTCAGCATTGAGGCACCTATGGAGATGCAATAGGCAGTTAGAACAGGGACACCCCAAGACCCTGCTACTTCTCTCAGGTTCCCATGACCCCACCATACCATGGCAGTGATGGTACTTGCTGTAACCACTGCTGAACCCACTGCTTTAACTTTGCAGGTAGAATAGGAGCTTTTTTTAGAGGCTTCACAAGACCCCAGAACAGGTACCTCCAACATCAATTGCATTAGAAAATCCCCACCTGGCCAGTGTGAAGTAAATAATTTTCATTGTGCCCTTAAGCCAGAAGAGGTAGGGCATTTAGCCTTGTTCCAGAAAATTCTGGGCCAGGAAGCACTTTGTGCTCCTTTGTTACTCCCTGTATCCTGCCATTCAGTCCTTATGTCTTTATTTATCCTGACAGCCTGCCCAGCCAAAGGGGAGAGCAGACTTCTTTCCTCCAGGAAGGATACACTCCCAAACTAAATTTTGGTAGCAATTATCCTGGGCTGCAAATACTTCTCCCTCAGCTGAAAGGAATTGCCCCCTTCCTCCAAAGCTCCTAGAGCAGGGGTAGTTGGGATCAGCCCAGTGATGAATTTTTCAGCTCCCCCAGGAATACATAGAGTGCAAGAGCTGTAGGAAAATGCTGGCCAGGAGAGGTTATCCTTCCTGGCTGGATGTTGTCACATCAAGTCACACACTTGACAGTGCTTTCCATTTTTTTTTTATTTTTTTTTTTGTGGGAAGCCCTTGACCACCAGCTGGTCAGATGGAGCTGCGCCCTCCCATTTTGGCCGCAACGCTCTCCTTGCTGCCCAGCCCCAGCAGCTGTGGCAGCCTAGGAAAGGGGTTTGAGTGTGCACATCCTGCATGAGTGTCCTGTTTGTACAAGTCACCCTCTCTTGTGTAATGTTTTTCAGAGGGGCTTCTGAACAATGCCAGGGATACAAGTGTCACGGATACTCTACCACTGAATGGTAATCACGGCAACAGCTACAGCATCGCCAGCGGCGAGTACCTCAGCAACTGCGTGCAAATCCTTGACCGCGGGTACAACCACACGGAGAACGCCCTTGAGAAAAAGATCCTGAAGGAACTCACCTCCAACTACATCCCTTCCTACCTGAACAACCACGAGCGTTCCAGCGAGCAGAGCCGCAACTTGATGAACAAACTCGTCAACAGCGTGGGCGGCGGGAGCGAGGACGATGCCATCGTGCTGGATGACGCCACCTCCTTCACCCATGAGGAGAGCCTGGGCCTGGAGCTCATCCACGAGGAGTCGGACGCCCCACTGCTGCCTCCCCGGGTGTACTCAGCAGACAACCACCAGCCCCACCTCTACAGTCGGCGTCGCATCCCGCAAGACAACAGCGAGAGCTTTTTCCCTTTGCTGACCAACGAGCACACGGACGACCTGCAGTCGCCCAACAGGGATTCTCTCTACACCAGTATGCCCGCACTGGCTGGCATGCCCATGACGGAAAGCGTCACCGCCAGCACCCAGACCGATCCTCCACCAGCGAAAAGCGGCGGTGGCGATGCCGACGATGTTTACTACAAAAGCATGCCCAATCTTGGCTCCAGGAACCACGTCCATCAGCTACACACTTACTACCAGCTAGGTCGAGGCAGCAGCGACGGTTTTATAGTCCCGCCAAACAAAGAGGGAACCTCCCCGGACGGCAATGCAAAAGGACCCGCTCACTTGGTCACTAGTCTATAGAGGATTCAGCAAAAATTAAGCAAAGAGACATCTAAAAGCCTCTCCGTAACGCTCGGTTTACTGTTCTGAGTTAATCCAAACAGTGGTAATATTGTGTGTACTCCTAAATCTTCATGCTGTTCAAAAGGAAATTCTCAGACTTTTTTTACTGGAATTTTTAGGCCGACCCGGAGAGGACAGTAACTGCTGTGCCCCCCTTATCTTCCCATCCTTCTTCCCTCCAGACAGACTTCATTATGTTAATGAAAGAGATAGATAACGGCACACTTCGTGGCCTTCTCAAGTTATGCCGTGTTTGTTTAAACAATCCTTGATGCTGTGTTGCTCTTAATACTGAGGACCTGATTTAAGAGGGAAAAAAAATAACAAAAGGCCAAAAATGTGCATTTGAAACTAGTAGCAATGACGCATCTAGGTGGGAGTGCTGCGTAAAACAAGCTAGCAAAACTCTTTCTTACCAATCCAGATCACATCATGGGTTATGGTCACTCACAACTTGGTTTCACTGCAGCATCCTTTGCTGCAGGAGCAAACAAAATGTAAACAAATTTAATGAGACGGAAGGGAATCCTAGAATCCTGTGCTAAAGGCATATTTTACATTTTGCTGTATTAACGGATGATAAAAACTAATGGCAGAAAAAGAGAAGCGAACAATTTCTATGTAATGTACAGATACTAGCATTGCACATATAGTCTGCTTTCTGTTCCTCCAGAACATGCGTCCCTGTTAATGTAGTGGAAAAAAAAATAAGAACTTTTTTCTGTTGTGCTGGTCTTGTAAGTTTGTCTACCAGTAGGAGCAGGGTTTTTCATAACTTTTTTTTTTTAATATAATTTCGTTTTCCTTCTTCCACTGCTCCACCCCTCTGTGCCCTTCCCATCCCAGTAAAAGAAAAAATCTCACTGGGCAAAAAGAAAACCCCAAACATCACTTCCTAAGGACCATTTTTAGTAACACCATCACCATTTCTTTTCAGCCAAGGCAGTCTTTTCATTTCCTCGCTGTATAACCTTTTTCAGCCGGCATGTTGCCAGCAGACCTTTTGGCAGACTAGAGCAGGGCAAACTTCCTCATTGTCAGTGCACAGCCAGTCGTGACGATAATCCTGTGAAGCATCTCTGGTGAACAGCCCCTCAGCCAGGCCCTCAGGACACATCCAGGGACCGGGAGGGGGTTTTGTAGTTGTAGTGGGGATTCTACAGGAGATGGCCATTTCCCTGGAGGAGCAAAGAGCCTTCTCGGCTCAGTCTGGTCCCCGGTTTAGGCACTTGTACTGCAGTGGTTAAGAAGAACATAGATTGACGCGTAGTGAGCTAAAAAGTACTTTGCGGTGATTTTTAATTAAAAAAAAAAAAAAGTCCTCTGTTCATTATTTTTCCTAACAGGAAATTTATTTATTTCACCAGGTTTTTAAGTAACATAGGCTTTCTGGAGGTAAATTAGCAGCACGGAGTATGAATTCTTCTTTTTCTCTTTTTTTTTTCATTTTTTTTTTTATTTATGATCCATTTTGTACGGTCTCAACAGTTGAATGACCTCATTACTAATATTTGTTGTAAAAGTGAAGCTTGTTTGCCAACCAATAAACAACTGATCACGATTTAGAAGATACTGTATGTATGTACTGTACAATTAATCTCTCTTTTTTTGTCGTTGTTGTTCCTCTCTCCATTAATGTCTTCAGTATGAGTCTCCACTCCTTTAAAGCATGGGCAAGCAATGCTGAAGAAAGGAGGACTAAAATGAGAAATTTAAGCACAAAGGTTATGCAGCTGTGGCTGACTAGAAATATCAGGCTGGTGGTACTTGTTTAGGGGCAAGAACAACACTGGTTGACATTTGTTGCAGGTGGTTCTAGGTCTGTTTTGTGCCTACTGTATAAAGTAGCCAATGACGCGTGGATTATTTGAGTATAGTGTTTCACGTGTCATATCTTTTAATCATTGTAATTTTTTTCTTTTCTTTATTCTTTTTTTTTTTTTAATTTGGGTTTTCTGAGATTAAAAACTGCTGGTAGCATGTCAAAGAGTAAAACAAGTCCCAGTTAGGCCTTCTTGGTCGTTGTTTGCTGTCTCTTTATTTTCATGCTCCGGGCATATGCCAAGCGCCCTCACCATCCTTGGCCACATCGTCCTTCCCACCTCTGCCAATGGCCCACTGGCACTTTGCTGCTCTCCTCCAGGCTACCCCTTCAAATCCCTTGAGTGCAGTCAGGAATGCAGAAAGCCACAGAATAGACTGGAAAGGTTGACAGGGAAAATAACCACCTCTGGATATGACTGGTAATGAATTTTCAGCAAAAGCTGATTTTTCGCAAAGCCCTCCCATTGCCTGGGCTTAGGGACTTGGTGCTGCCTCCATCTAAACCATGCCTATCCAAGTCCTGTCATGCTGGGTAAAAGCCAAAAGACTTGGAGCAGGTGGGTAAGGCACATGTTAAACAAGATAGTCCCAGTGCTGGAGGATAAATGCAGCAGCAGCAGATCAGTGGAGCAGTTCCACTCCATCCCGGGGTTGTCCTCAAGTTGGGGCAGTGCTGCTCAGTGCTTCTCAGCAGAGTCTTCTTGGGCAAGAGAACCAGGGGTGGTCATATTTGGTGGTATTCATGGCCTACAAAACAGTTGGGTTCAAGTCATTTGAGTCCTTCCTGCAGCCACTCTGGAAAAAACACCTTGAGGAAGAAACTCCAAGTGAGACCAAGCTCTGATCACAGCAGTGCCTCTTGCTGGGTCTAGGTTTCAGCAAGGGAGCATTTCCTATTGGAATATTGGGGAATCACCTGACTTCATAGCAGAGCAGCCCCTGACCAGCCAGGTTGTGCTCTTGCTCTTGATGCTGCCTCCGTTTCATTTTATTTTCCATAGTAGCAGCTTTGGAAGTGGGTATTGCATGGTGGATCCAGTCTTGCAGGTACACCAGGTGGCCCGTGTGGTCACAGCAATCCATGTAGCAGCCCAAGAGAGGCTGCTGAGGCTTTAAATAGCTCAGGTACCTCTTATTTTGGGGAATGTAAAAGCTCTTTTATTGTATTAGACTAACAAATAATTTTTTAGGGGTATGGTGGAATTGAGTTCATGCAGAGGGTGACGTACACCCTAGCAAATACCATTATGGTAAAGTGGGAGGCAGGTGATCAACGTGGCATTTACCAATGTTTCTGAAAATCTGCAAGAACAAACCAGTGGTGGATTTTGCTATGGGATGGTTTCGTCCTACTGAAAAATCTTTAGCTTCTTTTACTACAAATGGTCATTCTTCCCCAGCCCTTTTATGTATTTCAGGTTTATCAGTGTGCTAGCTGTTTTCCCCCTCCATTCCTTCTCTTTGACAGCCTACCCATGCCTATTAGCAATTTGATTGCAAAAATTTGCTGTTTATTTTCAAGCTAATTATTTCTGTCCCCAGGCTGTTCTGACATCACAGGATTCACTGTTGGTGCTTCTTATGGCTTAGGAAACAGCTGAATCACAAAATAGAGGGAAAATATAAATTCATAATTTTATTAAGCCAAAAATTATTTAAGACTGTAATATAGTGGGGGTGTTTTATGAAGGGGAGCAGGATGCAGATTATTTTTGGCATTTCCTTCCCCCTGAGAACAGATTTTGTTGTGTCAGTTGATTATGGGCATGATGAAGGTCGGTGCTTGTTGATAAGTATACAACAATTGTATATATACAATTCTTATGTGACTGGAAACAGTGTCTTCTGTGCAGACTACAGCATGTGAAAATCAACTCACTGTTAAGTCCCCGGTGCCTACAATGCTCCTGGGGTATGAGGGGGAGCTTCAAAACTTCTAAGGCATTTCTCAATGCTGAGCCAAGGCAGGAATGTGAGAACGAAACTTGATGAAAATGCAGTAGTGATTATGGTGTTAAATCCATACTCATGCTTGGGGCACATAACTGTGTAGGCTGTTTTGAAGGGGATAATCAGCACTGTACTCAAGGGATCTTTTCTAGAGCTCCATTTAACAAAACAAAACAAAGAAAACCAAACATAGGGAGATGATCAAAGCTTCATCATTCAACTGCAACAAGCATCCCACTTTCAGCTGAAAACAGACAAAATAGAGGCAAACAGGTAGTGCGTGATCTGATGAGAACATCAGTTGATACACAGACCATTATCTGAAACACAGGGCCACCTTTGGGAAGCATGAGTTGCCAGGCATGTTCGAGTGAGGATTGTTAATGTTGATCCATTGACTGAGTTGCCCCTTCTGAAAGCCTTTCTTGCAGGTGGGAAGAGGGAGATGGAGAAGCGCAAGGCTCCATGCTTTGCATTTTCCTGAAAATCATCTTAGGATGCTTTAAAAGTTACGAATACCTTTTTTCACTCCTAATTTGTGCAGGACTGGGTTGTTTTTCCTGTGTAACCCATTGCAGACCACTCCACAAAGAGTTGACGCATTATCTTGCTGCTTAAGGACACTGACTACAGCAGGCAATTCCCACCTATTTTCTGCAAGAACCAGAAGAGACTGTAAGGTCTCCCTGAAACGTGAAGGAGAAATACAAGGCAAAAGACATGCCAAGAAAGACCATGTAGGCTGGAGTGTTGCTGGGCATGGGGGGTATTCATGACAGCTTTGGAGGCACTGTGTAGGCAAAATTGCTTACCATGGTCCTGTTAATTTCTCCTGTTGATTGCTTTTAATTTCAACTACATTCTGTAGTTGTTTACTGATCTTTTTTCCTTCCTCCCTTGCCCCAGGTAATAAACAGTGAGATACCTCAGACAGCCAGGGGGAACAATGGTGATGGGGGAAGGCACTGAGGTCCTGGAGGTCCTTCTGTGTGTCTCTGTGTGTCCCTGTTGCCTGCATCCCCCTTCCCTGACCAGCTGGCTTCTCTGTCACACCCCCATATGCCCTTGATCTCACTAGGTTATGAAGTATGTAATTCCCTGCAGAATTGCCTAGTCAACAGGGATAGAAAGCTAGCTTATCTTATTGAAAACCTGTCTGAGGAAAGCCTAAGAGCACAGGCTTGGTCATCTGTCACACCCTGATCTCCTCCTTAGCTTTAGAAAGAAAAGTACTTTAGCGATCTGCTGCATTCAGCTACCCTCTATGCAAATTTTATTTAATGAATATTTTAGGGTTTAAATAGTCTGGGCTCATGAACATTGTATAAATGTCATGTTGTTGCAGGCTCTCTAGTAACAGCGTGGAGGACATCCTTCAGTGTAAAGCTGAAGCCAGATAAAATCTGTGATTAGTGCTCCCAGGAAAGGCAGCCCTGGTGGTTCAGTGACTGTCCTGGGTGGGGGCATTAGCAGTGCAGTCAGGCGAGGGCACTGCAGTACCCCTGGAGGCAGCAGCACTCCCCTTCCTGGCCCGACGGGCATTTTGCTCAGCATAGGTAGCTGGCTCAGGGCTGGTTTTGCTCTTCCAAAGGCTTTGGCAAGCCCCGGGAATGCATGGATCGTACACCAGATCATTTATCATCCCAGTTCATAAAGAGGCAGCCCGTTTAAAGATTTAATATTGAGACTAGCCAGGATAGCTTGGAAATCTTCCTTTTTCACATCAAAATAGCTTTTTACAGGTGCTTACTGTTTATTGTATTCAGTACGCCAGACACATGGTGATAGTCTTCTTCAGGAAAATGCCAAGAACAACAACAAAAAAATAATCCTAAGTGTTTTCTGTCTTTTCATTTCTTTACCCTCCACTTATTTTCTTTTCTCATATTTCTACTCCTTAAATACACTGTACACATGTAAAAACCCAAGCGAAAACCTCAATAAATAAGCTAAAAATATTGGTACACAGAGCAATTATTAGGTGTTGGAAGCAAATGCTTGGTATTTTAGCAGTGCTGCTTGAAACCCCAAACAGCAACTTTGAAGACACAAACATAGCTGCTGCACAACCTCCTCAGCTGGTGTGATGGCAATATTTTTACAGATTATCAAATATCTCAGACTGCCTCTTACAATGGACTGCATCTTGTGTTACAGCTTTGGAAAAGTTATTTCCAGCAGAAGGGTGCTTGGTGGGTAAATTACAGCACTGTTTTCAGCCTGGCTTCTCCCAGTTCTCTTTGAGGCATCTCAGGTAGAGATGGGTCAGGTAAATTTGGGTCCTTGTGCCAGAAAACCTCACTCCAGACATGAGCCCTGCAGCCTTTGTGTCCCACCAGCAGCAAAGGCTTTGCCTTTCAGTGGGCAAGAGTCCGTGGCAATACTGACTGAAAAATGGCTTTGGAGGATGAATGTTGAAAAACAAGTGGTCAGCAAACTGGGTGGAGGATGTCTGGGTATTCCCAGACAGCATCCCCAACTGTGTCCCAAGCACCTCTGAGGACTTGGTTGCACAAAAGCTGCTAAGGGGGTGTAGGAAAATGGACTTCTGGTGGGGGGAAATGAAAGAGAAAGCCCCTAATTTCTGGCATATGGAATATCCAAGAAGAGTTTCTCAGGTGTTTTCTGTGGGCAGTTGGAGAGAAATGCAAGGTCATGGGAGGTTAGAGCCATGTGTGATAGGAGGCATATTGGAGGCAAGCTAAAGCTTTGCTGTGACTATTGGGTGCCTGCTCTGGCCAGCCCCTGGTTTCCTCACCTAAAAAAGAAAAAAACAAACAAACAAAAAAGATAAGTTTTAATGGTTTGCCACAAAACAGCCTTTTGGTTTGGGTGTTGTTTTTTTTTTCTGAGAGGGTGCCTTGATGATAAATAGGAGGGTTTTTTCAATGCAAGCACCTCAGCTCTGCCCTTTGGTCACCTTCCCCTCACCCACTTCTTGCTTGCTTATTCAAACTTAGAGATAAAAGGCCTCATTGCTTAAGCTGCTGTTGATATCAGGCAGGAAGAGTGCTACATATTAAATTGGTGAAATTTTTGATTTTCTTTATTCTTTCCACACTGTGCACCCAGGCATTTTCCACTGCTGGCAGTTTGTGCTGCAATGCAAAGCAGCTCACTGAGCTAACAGCAGTGGAAATGAAAGGAGAAAATGCATCCCACTACTTAGGAAAAAAAAAAAAAGGAAAAAAAGAGAGATGAGCAACAAGGAAAGGATGAAAGTTCCTCCTCCTCAGAAAAACCCCAAAAGAACAGCCAAAATGGCCAAGCTGGGAGATGCCTGAAAAGTTGCCAGTTCTGCCCCCACTACTTTCCCGTTGACGCCACAGAGAACAGTTTTGGGAGGGTGAGAAACAGAGTGAAATGATTTATGCTTAGAAAATGGCTCCAGAATAACTCTTGATTCTTCTTGAATGTGATTAGCCTATCTTAAGATCTCCCTGAAATACTATTTATAAAAAATCCTGTATGTGGTCACCCCAAAGTGCATGTGGTTGTGTCCTCCCAACACAAGCTTGTGAAAGGAGGCACTTCCTCCTTTGGGCTGCAGTGATTAAAGGCGGCTGTAAAGCAGAGCACTCAGGATGTAAAGTGCCCTTCAGATAATGTCTGATATCAAAACAAATATGTTTACTCTGAAGTAATTTATACTGAATATTTATTATTAAGGGGTTGGGGGAGACACAACAGAAAACAGTTTGCTCAAACAAGCCCTGTTGTGTTGATACAAACTGGTGGCTGCAGCTCAGTGATGTGCTAAACACAGAGGAGCAAAGAGGCACCTCAGTGTCACTCTTCTTCTGCAGAGCAGTGAGCAGCAGTGGCCAATGCTGTACAACAAACTACTGGCTCGTGTGGGGACCAAAGCCAGGTAAAACTGTAGCACCAAATTCAGCAGAAAGGCTGGGAGGAGATTTTCAATGGGATGCTCGCCCATAAATACATTCACCTTCCCTAAGCAAGCCTTCCTTTTCAAGGCAAGTCCAGGAATCCCTTGATTTGTTTGGGGATGGAAATGATCTTGAAAATAGCTGCTGTTGGTTGCAGGATCCTGCTCCAGGGATTTACCCACTTTCCCCTTGTTTTTCACAGAAGGCGGAAGGACGCCCAAGCAGGAGCCGGTGTTCAGGCGAGTCACCATGGAGGACAGTGTCATCTAGCAGTGTCGTCTACCTGGGGACCACAGAGCCTGCCCCATGCCAATGCACTGCCTCAGCTCCTCTGTGCCTCAGCTCACCCGTCCCTCACTTGGGATCACGCCGCAGGAGAGGCCAGAGGAGCTGGCCTCGACCAAACCCTCAGCAAACCCTCGTATCCCCAAGGAGAGAACAGCCTGGCTGAGATTCCCACTGCCCTGTGCATGGCAGCACCCTGGGAAGCGCCCTTGCCCTCTGGTCGCTCGTGTCTTTTTTTTTTTTTTTTTTTTTTTTTTTTTTTTTTTAAGATGAGCAGAACAGGTGAAAATTGTCTTCTGTAATAAGAAATTAGTTTCACCTGCTCCAAACATTGACTTTGCAACTTAATAACACTTAAATATGGCTGAGTATGCTCAATCCACCATCCTGAGCCTCTCTCCACGCTCTCAAATTGGGCTGCATAAAGGGGAACCTGCCGGATCCAGGTTGCTGTTGTAAATACAGACCTGTCAGTGCAAAGAGCCAAAAAGTGATGGACCAGAGGGACAGAGAAGTAGTCCTTACACCAGAAGAAGCTGAACATGCCAGCAGAGTACTGTCAAGTGAAGCTGTTGCTTGTAAATAGGGACCATCATGTGTGTGCAGCAGCAGCTCCACTTGGCCAAAGCTTCTCGAGGAAAAGCTGCTCAGATTTTATTGTCTTGTGTAAATAGAAATATTTTTTTGAGAAAAAATAATGAGCCTTAGTATCTTGAAGATAGCGTTTCTCAATCAGCTCAGCTGGGGATGGATATATGGGATCCCACAGGATCTGCCTGCTGGAGGCTGGCGCGGGCTGTCACAGCCAAGGTGTGCCATTGCCGTGGGTGCAGGAGGCACCTGAAGGAGGATGGACCTGTCCAGCAGAGGACTTGGCAGACATTTCTCCCCAGTCCCTGTAAACAGGGTGAACTCACTGGTCCCATGGTCTCTACTGGTGTAAATACTCAGCTACAGCCCACAGAGGACTTGGACTGCTTGGTGCAGTTGTGGGAGGGAGGAGGTGGGATGGGCAGAAATCATCAGAGGGATGTAAATCTCATCAGCGTGGTGATCCCAAGGCTTTAGGCATTATATATAAGAAAGAAAAAAAAAAAAAAGAGGGAAAAAAAACAAACCCTGAAGGCTTATTAATGGTGTTGGGCCAAGTTTTGGGCTGGGTAAATGGAGGCATGCCTAGACATGTTCTGTGTTCATGTCAGCCAGCGCCTGTCTGTGCAGTTCTGTGTCTGTGTGAACGTGTGTGCAAGGCTGTGTCTGGTTCAGGGAGCTGCCAGCCCGTGCAGGTCCCTGTGTCTGTGTAGCTGTGTCCATGAGAGACGAGAGAAAATGGATGTGTGTGTTGTACTGCCCTTTATACGCCCAAACATGTTTTAGGAGTCATAAGTAACGCTGCTAGGTCCAGCTTTAGTAGCATGAGCACAGGGTAGTGTCCACACCTCTCCAGGGAATGAGGCTTGGCAGGCAGGGGAATGGTGTTAGCTGAGTGAGAGCTGATACATCTCTGCTCTGCATTGAGTTGTCATCCACTGTTCCCTGCCGTGGCACAACAGTACTCATCTGCAAACACTGCCAGCAGAGCAGGGCTGCGTTTCAGCATGGGTGCTGGCAGAATGGTACCTCCTGGAAGTTGGACAGGAGCTTTGGGGTTTCCCTTTCATCATTCACCACCCAACGCTTACTTATGCCTTATTTACTCTGAGTCCAACTGTCTGGATTCATGCAGTGCAGGGAAATTAGGAAAAGATAATGAAATTAGAAACTGAAATCAGAAAAAAGCCCATACATGAGAAGAAAACAGATATTTTTGAAAATTTCACCCAATAACTTTCTCTGGACATAGAAGTCTCTCTTCAGCTTAGCATTTTGCAGGAAAGCAGTGCCAAGGTGAAGTGTCTTGAAGTGTCTTCCCCATGAAGAAGCCAGATAGCATGAAACAACTGTTGCACTATTTAGCACAGCACTGGGGCCAAAGCCCCTTTACCTTTGCAAGGAATGGGCAATGGGCAATCAACAGAAATTGGAAGCTGCCTCAAATTCCTAAGGGGTGTGGGCATCCAGAGTGGTAATTTGCTTGCAGTGGTCCAAGGTGAGCTGCAGGGATAGTCTTTTCCACTTGAATACTTGAATACCTCTTGTCATCCAGCTGTGTGTGTTACCATTAAGACCTAACAACTGCCAGTGCCAAGTGATTTATCTATTTATCAGGCCATTTATTTATTTATCAAACCAGTGCACGGGAGGCACTGTGCTTTCATCTGCCACATGTGGACACCTCTTCCTTTGCTCACTTCTCCAGCCTTGTATAGTGTCCCCAGGCAAGGTGACCATCATCTTGGGGGGACTGTGGCTTCCTCCCCAGTGAAGGTTGTTGGCCTGTTTTATCCAGGGAGAAAAATAGTGAAAGATACGAGCAACTGTGTGCTGGAAATGTGCTGGAAATCAGCCAGTATTAGCCAAAATAAATAACTCCAAACTGTTTGAAAGTTCACAATATTTCACAGACATGAGGGAACCATTCTTACAGTTTCTAGGGCCCCAAAGGGCAATGCTAAATCCTGAACTCAATACCTCCTGACCCTGGGGAAGTTAGAGGTGCAGCATAGGGAAAATGTAGGGGCAGCAATTACGGGAAAGAAGATATTACTTGGTTTTACTAGATTGCAGGAAAGCAGAACTCGGTTGGGTTGGGTTGGGTTGGGTTGGGTTGGGTTGGGTTGGGTGGTGGATTTTTTTTTCATTGGAGCGCTCACTATTAGTTCTTCTCCCCAGACAATCCCATCATCCCATACCTTAAACCCTTGCCTTTATGTCTAGAAGAGTTATTCTTGGAGCCGTTTACAACAACCTTCAAAGTTTCTCTCTCTCTCCAACCCTAAAGAGGCTGACACCCCACAACTGACAGTTGTAAAGATGATCCAGACCAACCCCAAGTCCTAATAAAAACGATGAATCCCATTCACTGCATCCATATTGATGGCACACGTCACACGTGGAGATGAGCAGTGAGAAGTGGGAAGCAGATAATCACCGAAAATCGTGTATGGGAGGTGCTGTTATCAAACCCACCCAGCAGAGTTTTGATTTAATCCAGCCCTGAGTCAATACTGATTGACATTTCATTTGCGTTTCATATCGTAACTGGACTTCCTTACTCCTCAGGCATGGAATGAATCTTAATACATTGTAATTACTGTACTCCTGGTGGTGAACCGGTATGAAAAGCTATCACAGAAAGCATTAATAAAATGTACATTATGAAAAAGAACTCGGCATTGTCTGAAATTAATAATGCACCAGATTTTTCTCATCCACGCCTGCTCATTACAGGCCTGCCCTTGAGTTTTCTATTAAAATGACTTATTCAAACTACTTGTATAGCTGTGTTCAGCGTGAAGTTATCTGCTGTAGGTTTGCATCCCAGTTAGATGTACCGCATGAGGACTTATTAATCTGTTATATCTTTCAGGCATTGATTTTGGTGACATTTATATAACGCTGGTATGACTAAAATGAACTGATTGATTCATGCGTATAGATTAGTTTGCCTAAGACTTTGAGGCTAGGTAGCTTTATCATGCACTGTAACACCAGAGTTCATCACTGTATTATTTACGAGAAACTGAACTGGCTGCATCTCAACAACTGAAGAGATCTTCACTGTTTTATTTATGTATAAATGTTTACTTAATCAGTCGCCAATTTTGTTTAGCGGAATTTGTTCACAAACGGAAATTGTAAACGATAACGTGGTTGCTATTTTAAAATTTATAGGCTTTCGTCTATAGCAAGATCCAAGATTTCCAAAGTGTCTTTGTCTACTGGCAATCAACAAGCTCTCTTGTATATGCTTTCTGGTAATTGCAATTAGCTGCTGCAATATTTCACATAAAAAACAATGCAACCCTAATAGGGGAGATCTGAGTGGTAGTGTGTCAAAGTCAACATAAATATCCCAAATGCTTACAAACATTGCTGGAGGTTTAACAAAGCAACAAGGAGCTACCTGCCAGTGCAAAGGCAGGAGCTCCTGGACATGTGTGGTGATTTCTGCTGCCTTATCCTACAAGAAAATCCCAGTTTCAGGTAAACTGTGTCTCAATCACATGGGCCATATCCCTTGCAACAGCTTGAGGAAAGCCTGGTCAAAGGGGGCAATGAAAACATCTGCTCACTGTGTATTGCAGCTGGGAAAGTGCCTGGGCTACAATGAGTGTCTAAGGGTGTAACGTTCCAAGGAGGCTTAATCCCAAGTTCCCAGTTGATGGCACATGTTTTCTTTGGACCACGCTGCTTCTCCCAGGGACCAAGGAATAAGGAGACATAAAGGATTTATTAAATGAAAGCAGAGACTTTCCTGTTAGGAGCCATTTAGAAATATTTTAAGTGCAAAAGCAGAGAAGAGGTGACATGTTAGAGACCTATAAAATAATAAGTAGTGTCCAGAGAAGGTGAATTGAGTGCTGCAGTTCACCATAGGTAATACAGCAAGTGGCACTATATGGGGCAATGAAGAGGTGAAGTCTTAAATACAGTTATAAGTAATGTTTCATTACCCATCACGGGATTAACCCACGGACTCCCTGACTCAATACACCAGTAAGGTGATGTACAATCAGCTTTAGTAAGATACTATGCTGTTTTACAATTTAAAAAAAAAAAAGTAAAACCAAGAAAAGCCTGTCACCTACAATCTCATTTTAAGGTCAGAAGGAATTGCTGGCTCCCTGAGGAACTGCAGAAACACCCCTGCTGAGTCTTCAGCCATACTTCACACTTGTGTTTGTTTTTTTTTCTCAACCATATTTTATTAACATAAAAAATTACCATAGTATTAGGTTGGCCTGGAAAATTAATTGCCAGCTGGCAGTATGAAAAGGGGAGTAAACTTTGCATGTCAGCACCCTGGGCTGTACCTTCAAGAGCATGGGGTCACAAGAGTGATGCTGAAGGGTAACTGTACCTCACAACCACTGAACCCATCACTGCAGAACTGGCATCAGCAAACAGTCCCTCTCCATGTTCCTTTTTGACTCCCTCAGGTACAAGAAGGCTGCAATTGCATCACTCCTAAGCTTTCCCTTTTAGAGGCCAAACCAACCAAATTCTCTCTATCTACAGGTTCGTTCATTATTCTTTCAGAGCAATTAGGAGAAGCACATGATAAAGGCTAGGGGGGGAAAAAAGTAAACACAAGTATGTTGTATGAAGGCTAGGAGCTGCATTAATCAGCTCTGTGCCCACCTGGATGTAACTCTGGTCCCTAATTGGAAAAGTAACAGCAACACCTGTGGATGTTGCTTAGAGACCCCTTAACAAGCTCAAGGGGGTGTGCTGAGGAGGGTTTCCTTCATGGAGGCCAAAGTGATGAGGCTGACACGGTTAGAGGCAATTTTATGAACTTTAGGAAGAATGTTTCAAGAGTGGCTGAAGAATGATGGCTCTGTTGGACCCCTTGGTAGGACACCCCACATGCTAAGTGTTTCTGTTGATGTGCAAGTATGGCAGTTTGACTTGTGTCTCAGCAATTAACTTTTATTTCCTGTCTTATGCCCTATTTATTCATGCTAATAGCTCTCCTAGATCTTCTTGGATAACACCTGCTGTGTAGGATGGTATAAAATTGTAGGAAGGGCTGAATATTTGTCACTGTAATGTCATCAAAATGGTCTCAACTAAAAGGTATTGCTGTAGGAGTCTGATTTTTTTTTTCTCAAGCTCCCCTCCATGCATATGAGCTTTTAGTCATGTTTCAAAATAAAATGAAGACATGCTTTTCCTTTTTTTTTTTTTTTTTTTTTTTTTCCCAATCTGTAAAGCTAAAAGGGAAGCTGTTTTGTGCATGCTTTCTTCTGCTTGGATGCACTTGCCAGCATCTGCTGCTGTGGGAAGCTGAAGTCACTGATGGCAAGGCTAAATTAAACCTCCCCAGTCTGTGTGTTGAGGGGGCATAAACCAACATCTGCAAGGTGGCTTTGGGATAAGGGTAGCTGACCCTCAAGCTGATGTACCCTGCTTAGAGTTTTGTTGTCCTGGGGACGCAGCAGCTGCACGAAAATGAGACTTAGAGACTCCAGTTTTCTTTGCAATATCCTTTATTTACCCTAATATATGTATTACTGTATGGTGCACTCCTGCTAAGCCCCACCTGTGAGGACCAGTGGCTGGTGCTGCTCTGCACTTCTGTTGAATATTAGGCAGCTTCCTTAGAGCAAGGAGGCTGTTATGGCTGGACAGCTTCACCATATGCAGGCTGCACACATATCCAGCAAAGAAATCAAAGGCATGATGTCACCAGTATTTCTTATCTAAAATTAAATATCTGTCTTAAGTCCCCAGACACACAGAGACTTTGTATTAGAAACATATACTGAGAGTTCAAACTCTGAGTCATCTCATATATATTTCACTCAAGCCAAGGGAATAACAGTGAGACTAGACCTGCAAAAGAGCAGTCCTCTATTCTAGCAAGATGAGGGAGAAAAAATTATTCAGGGAAATACTAATGTGTTCACAAGCGAAAAAAATCTTGCCAATGAAATTGTGTCTCTAATATTCTGTACCTTTGCAGTAAAGTCATGGCTTGCTGTGGAAAATGCAGCAGCGAATAAGTGGGTCAACTTGTGCTCATTAATGGCAGAGACAGAGTAAGTGGCATTTAAAACAAGTCCACTCAGAGGGAAAGTGAAAATTATTTATTCTGAAGGCATCAAATGTTTGTTGTCACAATTGGATTTCAAGAGCAGGTCACAATGCTTTGGGGTGCTGTTGTCCAGGCAGGGTTAAGCCGAGCTCTGGATGTGCTGGAGCTGAGGTCTGCATTTCTGGTGCTACTCTCCACTGCATTGCAGGACGTGCTGGGTGGCCACTGCTGTGCTCTTTCTAGCACATGCCACAAGTGTTCCAGCCCAGTCATCAGGGGCTAAAGTGGGAGACATGATGCTGGAAATTACTTGGCTGCATCTGTGCTAAGGGGTAAGTTGTGCCAGGCTCTCTGTCAGCCCACTCACATGTCAGCAGCCACACTTGGGTGTAATGAATATCCATGGATCAGGAGCACTTTTAATATCCCTCTACCTTTTGTCTCCTTATTATCCCTGTAATGGGCCCTATGTAGTCCCCCATCCTGTGGTTGTTCATCTTCCCCCATTCATCTCAGGCTGTGCTGCTAATTTTCTTCCCACCTGGGTAGGCTCATGTCTTGTGGGTACCCCTTAGCTCCTAAATAGTTTTCTCCAAGGTAGATTAAGATGTTCCCTACTTTACAAAAAGGGATTGTCTTCCCCTGTGAGCATTCCAGTCATGAAAGGAGCTGTGCACTGGGCTCTCTTGGATTCTGGTGATGCTGTCCATACAGAGAGGTATGGGGTAGGAGGAAGCGCAGAAGCATTTCTGGAGTCACAGTGGAAAAAATCCCCACACTAGGCTGTTCTCCAGCTTTTACTGGATTATAGCCCAGACCTAAGACCCAACAGATGCACTGTCAGGTATGAAGTATTGGCCCAAGATTCGTGTTGGCTCTGTAATGGGAACCAATTCCCCTCTCTAATGCACAGTTGTTGCATTGCATAAAAATCATTATTACACATTGTGAAATCTAATTACATTATTGCACACTGTGTATACACTCCAATAAAGGCAGTGGAAGCAATAACACTGCTAGTAATACACTATTCCACTGAAATTGCTATTGCTGTCAATTTTACATTCATTTTTTCTTGATTTACCCTGAAGAGCAAGGTTTTCAGCCTGTTTGTTTTGGCAGGTGAATGAAGTGTCAAGACCTTACAAGGGCTGCAGAACCTCACAGCTCCTACTGAGGTAGGGAGCATGAGAAGGGACTACCATGTCCCAACTCTGATACGCAATGGTGAGTCCAGTCCCTCCTGAGGGTTACAATGCTGTCCTGAGATGGGTCCAAAGCCATCTGGGCTCAATTTCCCTTAGAAGTGCCCCTTGTCCCCACTGATTGTAGATTCTTGGACACCTGTGCCCTTAGATGTCTGAAACCAGGTCATCTCAAATGCCTCCACCCCTCTGTTGTTCTGGTGTGCATGTGGAAGAGGGGGATAGATGGGTCTTTGTCATAAATCAGAGATATATATTTGCCAGCATT
This sequence comes from Cinclus cinclus, assembly GCF_963662255.1. Lineage (NCBI taxonomy): Eukaryota > Metazoa > Chordata > Aves > Passeriformes > Cinclidae > Cinclus > Cinclus cinclus. The sequence continues at coordinate 57,483,317 of NC_085050.1, read as the reverse complement.
GAGCTGAGAGAGATTTAGCTCTCAAAGAGTATTTTCAGTTCTCTGCTTCCTCACCAGTTAACTTCTCATTGTAAAGCTTCTGTGATGAACTGTTAGTGCCAACCTGCTGGTTTCTTGCACTCTGCTCTCCTTGCAAGCTGTTACACAAGCTCTTTTTAGCAGTGGAAGAGATGAAGAGGGGTTCCTTAAGCACCTCAACATCTTCAAGGAGGTAGGTGTAGAGTTACCAGTCATTGCAATATTGTTTGCAATGTGCCTTGAATTCATCAGCTGAAGAAATCACATTGGGAGCTGAGGAGAGAGTTGTAGGGGTTGTGATGATCTTCTGAAGATCCTTTCTTTTCAAGTGTGGTAAGTGAGCCCAGGGCTCAGCCTCTGAAGAAAAGAAAGGAATAGGAAAGATGTCAAACCACAGAATGAGGAAAAGTATGACTTTGTATTTCCTGTCCTAGACATTTTCAGACACTGAAAGCTACTGCTCCCATCACGGCCTCTTCAGAAGAGAGCTCTAGCCTGCAGTGTTTCAGTGTGTCTTCTAAGTGAAATGGGATACCAGAAGCTGGTCCCCAAACAGCAGCTAAGCATTTACAGGAGAAAAAACCTGGTACTGCTCAAGTCTCCTGTAATGCCTTTTGCCAGGCCAAAGGCTGTCCAGGGTCCTGTGCTGGAAGCCAAGCACAGCTGGGTCGTGGCTTTTCCTGGTGTGCCAAGGTTGGGGTGGGCACAGTTTTGTCTTTTTCACAGTGTGGGTCTGTTTTAGATTGGGTAGCACAGCGCTCCAGGAGCCCACAGGGTCATCTGTCTCCTGCTCTGGCATACAAAGCATCAGATGTCACGATCCAACCCTGTCAAGATCCAGTCACTCTGCTGACCCTCCCCCATCCAAGGAGGTTGTCCATTCATATTGACGGCTGAATCATCTTGTAAAACAAGTGATTTATTTAGCATGCCTACAGACTGCCTGAAAGTGGCCCATGTATTAGCTTTTGCCTGCCTGTCTTTTTTTCCAAGAAAATCTGCATGGAGACACATAAGTCTGTAGAGCACCTGTGGATGAAAACGTGTGATTTCCCTCACAATGTTCTGAACTGTAGAGGACCTCCCTCTCTTTAATACTGCTAACTGTGTCTTACAGATGTGTTGGAAAAATACTCTTTGCAGTAGCCAGCAGGGTATTAAATGCATTCTGGCTATAGATATTGCTTTTCTAGTTTTTCCGCGCTGCCAGAGGCTCTGCATGGAAAAAGCTCTAAGGGAGCAGAGGCAAGCAGAGAGAAGGTGCTGAGATGAAGGAAATTATGGGGGACTATCAAAGGAGAGGAAAGCATTTATCTCTACTCTAGGTATCCCACCAGTTATCAGACTGCATCAGGTAAAAGATGTATGCAGGTAAGCTTTAATTTAGTTTCAGCTGCTGAATAGTATTTTTTTTAATTACCATGAACTTGTAATAAGTTAATTAAAAATCTCAGTAAAGTATTCAGCAGTCCTCCACTGGGAAGGTATGCCTGAACTTAGCTGTGTCTTCTTGCCCCCCTGAATACCTGTTCTGCATGCACATTTCACATTAAGGATGCCACCACTCTTTTTCTGTCTCGTGCCAGTCTCAGAAATCACAGATCTGTCTCTGGCAAGCTGTCTGGCAATCCTTCCTTTGGGAGGTGGTTTTTTTCCTTCCTTCTCTTGGACAAAAGTCTGGAGAAGAGAGAAGTGCCAAAAGCTATATATGTAAAATCTAAGAGAACTTGGGAGGCAATGAGGAGGGCAGTGACAGATGAGGAATAAGAGGGAGGAAAACACCATAAGCAGCCCTGTCTTCCTTTCCTGTGGGGTAAGAAGGTCAAGCTTCCTCAGCACACAGCTAAGTGCTAGTTAGAACTGTCACGTTTGTATCGAACCTACTACCTGATTTTTCCCTGTAGTAAATTACTGTGGAAGTCAACAGTATTTCTGCCTTTATTGCAGAATCATGGCTATCAGATAGAGAAGAGACAAAAGGGTTGCCTTGATAAAGGCCTCTCCCTTGATGCAGTGATTTATGAGCAGTACCAGCTCTCTGGGCTCTGCTGCCGTCAATATTGCTGGGAGGAGTCTGGTCTCAGCCTCCCCTGGCCTGAAGCAGAGGTGTCAATATTGTTGTGGACAAACAGGGGCTTCCTGAGCCAGTTTAAGTTCATAAATCATCTGTGCTGTGTTGCAGTGGCCAACACTGGGCAGTCCAAGCTGACCAAGTCACAGCTCAAGCATGGAGGATGTAAAACTCCTGGGGACTGGGAATGGTCAGGAGACGCAGGATCACAGCTCTGGCATATTTTGGGTGTGCAGCAGTAATACTTTGCAGACAGGTGCCATTATTCTTCTTTCTTTTTTGATCACTTCTTGATTAATCTTACTCCACACTAATGAGTAATAATGCACCATTACTGTAGAAGAACTGCCTTGCTAATGAACCAGTCTGAAGGACCACAACCTTGCCATATGCCTTGTGCCCTTTCCCTCCTTCACCACCACATCCTTTAGTGATTCTAACATTAGTTTCTAGGCTTTTTTTTTTTTTTTTCTTTTTATGGATAATTCTAATTAGTCTCTCATCCTGCAGGTACAATTCAACACTCATAAAAAACTTGATATCCTGCCAGTCCCAAAATTCAATGGCAGCCATCACTAGGGTTCTGATGCTGGGGAGCAGTGACGTGTTAAATCTTTGCAATATGTTTTAGGTGTTAAGGAGTGCTGCAGTGTGGCATGAGTGGCAATCCCCCTCTATTTATATCTGTCACAATGTTTGGAGGAAAACAAGAAAAATCTGGGCCCCAGGTTGAAACCTGAGCCTGTTGAGGCATTAATGAAATCACACTGTTTGGAGACTTGCAGATGCTGTTCTGTTGGGAGCATGCTGAGTCTGCCATTAAATCCCTTTGGATAAGACTCAGTAAACATCTGGTAGCTTTTTTTAAAAAAATAAAAACTGTAATTGTTCTAGGCCCTGTTGTCTGCCCACGCTGGTAATTTGCCTGTGTGGTCTAATTAGTTGACAAGTGACAAAAGAGGCCACTGTGGCGAAGGGGAGGCTGGGTGCCAGGATTGTTACATAGGTTGGGCAAGAGCCATGAGAGCCAGCAGGTGATGGATGCAGGAAAGGTGTATTATCCCCTGCTTTGTTACAGATGCAGGGACATGAGGAAATGAGGCAAATTGATAAGCCAAAGGCTCAGCATTTTGCTATTCATCTTATGTAAAATTGGATCCGCAGTCATCTGTGAGTAGGGTGGCTAGGTCCTGTAATAGCTGGTCAGTGCTAAAAGAGCCCTGACCTTCAGGCTCTACTGAGTACCTTTCAATGCTTGTGAAATTAAGATGGAGAGGACTTGCACTTGAGTCCAGCATGAACAAGATTAGTAAAAGCTGATGTACACTGATGTAGCTCTATTCCTGTTTGCTATCAGTGAAAAAATCCTCACTTGCTGTCAGCAAAAGCTGAATTCATTTAAGGCAGAAGAGTCTCATCTGCTCTTGTGAGTGAGTCTGTGGGACAGGACCATTAGTTGAGCACTGCAAAATCTTACTACCTGCTTTACTTGTGCCTTCACCTGGAATTGCTGCTAATTCCTAAACTGATACATTTATCATCTTTATTATTATTATTATCAATATATTTATGTGGATAAAATATATTAAAGATGTTGCCTTTCAGGCAAAATGATCTGGATGCTTCAGAAAGGTTTCCAGGTCTGGGGTGAAGTGTTTCAGCTGGTATCTAGCTCCTTATGAGTGTGAGGACTACACTCTGTCTGCACCAGAACTGGACTTGGCAGTGCAGGGATGCCCAGCATGTGTGAAGCTGTGGGCTCAGGTGCCATATGTAATTACTTTTGAGTCTGCCAGTCCCAGAGTTTGGGCTTTTTCAGTACTGCTCCTATGGCTGGGCTGAACTCTCCCTTGTTCCATAGCTGGGCATGTATGGATCTGGAAAAGTATTTTTAAGTGTTTAAGCACTGCTTAGCACGTTACTCTAGTTTTGTTTCGAGGAATTAGATCGTCTTCATTTGTCTTGGTTCCTCTAGAACAGTTTCCATCAAAGGAGTAACAAGATGAGTTATGGGGACAGAGTAGTGGTGGGTTATGAGAATATCTCTTGGTCTGTGTTTGCCAGCACTCATGCTGAGATTGCAATACTTTTCCAGGTGTTCTGGTAGATTACAGGGTCCCACAGCTGTTAGTGTCGTACCTACACCAACATCTGGCCCATCACTGCTAAACTGGCCAAACAGTGCTGCTGGAAGTGGATTTGATTTGTGGTGAGGTCACTTTCAATCATAATTGCCAATAGGAAGAAGTGGATGCATGTGAACAGTCAAGGATAAAATTGTGTAAAGGAGATCACCAGAAGTGAAAGACATCACCAAAATATCTGCCAGCAAATTCAAAGTCATTCAGTACATGTGTTCCCCCATCCAGTCTATAGTTCCCTTCCATCTCCCCATTGTTCCATAGGGAGGATGTGCCAAGGACTGTAAGGAAGACCCCACCAAGACACCCACCCTGGACATTCTGCTGCCTCCCTCTCATTCTGTAAATCAGGAATAACCTAACCCCACTAAAATAAAAGAAGAATTATCTAGGGTAGAATTCTGTAAATGAAAAAAGGAAAGGTTTCACACTTATTTTCTTCTGTCCAGGGCACCATGAAATTAAAATTTTTGGGTTCATATTGCTGCTAGCCTTAAAACTGTTCAGTATTAAAAATTAAAATCAAATGTATACTATGTATTACAACTATTGTAATATATTACATAAAATAGATAAAGATATCTATCATATACATATATATGGAGACTTCCAAGTTCATGTTTTGGCAGCCAGTTGAGTGCCCTGGCTTGGTTTTGGTCTGATAAATGGGTGCAAAAGATTGAATCTCCACACCTGGAAAACCCATGTGTTGCTCCAGATCTTGGCTGAGTTTATCCAGTCTGAAATGGCATTTAGTGAAAGCTCACTCTGCCTAAGATATTGCAGTGAAATTTTAGGGCAGACTGAGGAACAAGAGAGTGGGAGTTGGATGGAAGCAGGTAAAACACATTAAAATCTTTTAAAAGAAAGGCTTTGTTCTCTGAGAACAACAGTAATGCGTGCTACCCAGCTGCCTTTAATGCTTCAGCCTCTTTATTCCTTTGGAAGCAGGGGAAATCCAAAATCAAAGCAAGGCAACAGCACTACACTCCTTTTGCTCTTGAAACACAACACAATTCAAGGGCAGAACATTTCAATTTTTATTTTAAGATCACAGGTAAATGAGTTACCATCATCTTTACATTCCTGGCATGATCTGCTTCTCAGATAAAAATTTGGGATAATTATTATTATTTATAAACAACAAGGATGACAAAGGCAAAGTAGGAAATGCTCTGTAAATGCAGATAAAATTATCTTGGCACCACCTGCACATTTGTACATGTATAGGTGTACATAAAAATAGGAAAGCCTACTGAGTTAATGAATAGAAATGAGACTGGCAAGAAGTGTTTTTTCCCAAGCCATTGCATATCCCACAATTCTGTCACAAAAACGTCTTTCCTCCCACCTCTGACATTCTATTGTTGCTTTTCAACCAAAACAAAGTGAAAGGAGATGAAAAGATTGAAGAGGAAATGGTAAGTTATTTTGTTATTTTCAAAGGTAATTTCTGTAAGGTTTTTTCTTTTTTAATCGTGTGCTGGCATGGTGACAAAAGTTACCAGTGTGTGCTGAGAATGATGTTTGGCGATTTGTTCTGCCTTTTTTTTTTTTCCTAGTTAAATAACAGCAATGTTTGTAATACAAAAATGCCTCTTTTCCAATTTCAGGAGCTCACAGACTGAAAAGCAAAGAAAAATAGAAGAAAATTCAGAAGTCCACTTTGGATGTCCTAGGTGGTAGAAAATGTCCTACCTTCTTTAGCAGCCCTTCATTCCTCAGAAACGAGGAGGAGCAGCAAAGGGATGGATAATGTTGGTACAGGCATCAGCTGAGCAACCTCAAAATTTGTGTTCAGCCTAGTGGTGCTGGTGAGTGCATGTGGGATGCCCAGATAAACCCCTGATCAGTGCAGGATTAATCCCTGAAACATGCTTTCTGTGTATTTTAAGTGATTCTTCTGTGTATTTTCTAGGTGCAAGCAGCACCTAAGAAAACAAGCTGCTGGCACACACATCATTAGCAAGCACACTGGTTTAATTTCCTTTTGTTTCAGTGCATATTTTATAAGATTATCTTATTTTGGAAAAGTTTGCCCTAAGCGGTGCTTTTTGTTTTCACACATGTTGCAGCTGCAAATGCAGGCAGAGTTGTGCCACAGAAGAAATGTGTTGCTCATTTTTTTATTATTTTTATATATGAGGAAGCACTTTTCCCCAGCTTTTTAATCTTTTACCCCACCTCTTCTGAGCAAATGCCTACTTACTAAGAACTAGCACAGCCTGATACTTATGTAGACAATTGTGACACAGAGTACATTTATCCTTTCTTCTGCTTTTGTGGGTGGTTTTGCAAAGGAGGCATATGCTCCTCTTTGGACTTGAGGGTTTTAGGTCCAAATAGAGGTGTTGGTTGCCTGCCACAAAGCCTAAAATCACAGGGAAATCAAAAGAATGGAAGAGCATCCTTGAAGTGAGATATGCTAGAGCAATTTCCTTAATGGCAGCTGCACGTTCCAAGCTTTCTCAGCTGTAAACATCGGTCAGTTCAGCCCTGGGACTTCACAGGTTTGGTCACTCTGGTTTGAAATCTCCCCCTGAAAAGCCTTTGTCTTCTGTACTGAGGCGGAAGATGCAGGAGACAAAGATGCTGATCTGGGATGTTGATGAGATTTGCTTCTGACAGAGGAGCTGCAGTAACTCCACCACCAGGCTCCAAATCTGGCTCTTGCCCTTCAGAGGCTTGCTGGCAGCAAGCACATCCCCTACCTGATGTACATTCTGACCCCTGGTTTCTAGATGAAATGCTGAAGTATCCAAGCAGGAAATGATCTCATGGGATAGAGAAGCTGGTTTGATAGTGCACCAGCAAGCACATCATTATGATTTGGATCACCCCAAAATTACCCACCCTGATGGAAATGGACCTTGCAAGTTTGGAGCTGAGCTGAGAGAAAGGCTTGCTTTAAAGACTGGGTGATGGTGAATCACTTGAATCTGAAATCAAATTGAGGTCTCCTGTGGGGGTGGGGACAAGCCCATCTTTATAATGGGAAGCCACCTTGTTTTTTATGGGATTAAATCATGGGAACCAATCCTTCTCTCAGCTTTTCTCAAAGAGATACAGCACATTCAATTAACAGCTTCTGTCCGTCTGACTTTTACACATGTTCATGCCTTAAGAAAGTATAACAGCATTTTATAACAATACCTAATAGAGATTAGGCCTAGAAAAGAACTCAGTGTAATCCTGTTATATAAGAGCAAGAATATTTTTCAGGCTATAAATCAAATGCTTCCAACAATAGAAAGGTCTTTCATTACCTTTTAAACCAGATAAAGGCTCCAAAAAAGCTAAACTATAAGGTATGTGTTGTGATAAATAATGCACAAATCAAAATTTTAATTGCTAGTAGGCTTCCCATTTGCTCACAGTCATGCAAACTTTTTCTTCCACAACAGAGTATGTGCAAAGCCCTTAGAAACTCCATGCATTAAAATTGCAATTATGGAAACAATTTATAATCAATATGTGCTTATTAGGGTAGCCTGCATGTATGGGATATTTTATAGCAATTATAATCCTGACAGTCCTTTCTGGGAGCAAAATTTGAGTCTTGGTTTTTCCCTTTCAGGTTTCAGTCCCCGCAGTGCCATCTACTGCTGAGATAAGTTTGAATACTGAATCTATTATTTCTTTGGGGGAGAATTTTAAGGGACCATTATCTGCAGGTGGAACACAGGCTCATAGGGGAAAAAAATAAATGGTTGTAAAAGCCCAGCAATCTCCGAATAAAATCTCTCTACCCATATGTGGCTGAGACCGAAAGGACAAAAAAAAAAACAACCCAAACTAGGATCTGTCCTTTGTAAACTTAGGTTGCTGAAACCAAATGTTTCTTTGATCACTCCTCATTCACTCATGACAATTCATTATTCAGCCAGTGGGAATTGTCTCAGCTCCAGTGAAAACCATGGAGTTATACCAGCTGCTATCAGCTGAACTTCTGGCTCAGAACTGTTAAGAAAAGGGTATGCAGATTTGCTTATTTGTTTTGGAAACAAGGATAAATTACTTCTGCCAACCCAACCTACAGCCTTGCCTATTTCTGAGTGATGAGAAGACACTTCACTCTTTTAAGAATAATTATTAAGTAATATGGCTAGTGAAGGACAGCTGAGGTAGGTTCTTGGCATCTCTAGTTTAAGTCCAAAGAATGTAAAGGTTCTGACATGACTTTACCAAACACTGCTATCAAGGGAAGAGATGTCTAAGGAAGGCTTTAAGGTTCCCAAAAATAAGGAAGAAATACCAAAATACTGGTTTAAAAAAATAATCAGATAATTTTTTTCAGGTAAAAATACATCTGCCTCAGGTGGTACCTTGGAGGTGTTTATGTCTTATTCTTCTCTCGTTACACATCTCCTTCCCATAAAAATAACCCATGGACTGGACTACCTCCCCCAGGCAGCCTGTTTTCAAGCCAAAAAGGACATCTGGCTCTATTCTGCTCTGCCAAGGAGTTTCAGCCATGGGGGAAAAGGGTAAAAAACTCTGCATTGTACCTGAGACTGAGGGTTCCTTCCAGCAAGGCATTCATTACAAGGTAAGGAGTGAAAAAGAACAACCATTGCTTGGCTGAGAGTGTCAGTTTTGCAGACTATTTCACTGTTCAAATAAACTTTTAAAAAGCACCACTCTGGAATTTATTTATATATTCACTGAGGTGAAGAGGGACGTTTCTCCAGAGTTCTCTTCACAGTGTGCTGCAGGCGAGGTGAAGTCCGTCCAACCTGGCAAGCACTCCTGGTTTGGGTGGGAGTAGATGAGGTGTACTGAGCAATAAGATGGCTGTAAGAACAAAACTATGACCCAAAACGGGTCACCTGAAAGGCTGGAGAAACAGAGATTTGGGTGAAGAGGTTCAGCTGGGAGCTGACATAAAATGCTGAGGAGTGGTCAGTGTTTGGAAGGACTGAAGGAAACAGAGAAGAGAGCAAACATAACTGTGGAAGCAGTGAGTAGAGCACAGATTGCAAAATAAAGGCTGGAGAGGGGATGCTGTGGGTCAAAGTGATAGGGTAAAAACTAAAGCAGGAGCAGGGACACCATCTGTCCTATAGGATCAACTTTTAATAACGTATATATTGGGCTTTATGCAAATCTCTATGAATAATTCAGTATAACCATATATTTCTTCCCACCTGCCTTAGAGAGCATCCTCCATCACAAGTCAGAAACAATTTTATGAAGAGTAGCTAATGGTCATTTGTCTTTTTGAATTACTTTGGTGTCAGTATGACATTTTAAATTCATTTATATTGTAGCTGGAAAGAGAAGGATGAGGTGGAACAGGAGACATGGAGGGTTCTCACCATCACTGGAAGCACCCATCTTAGGAGCCTGGGATAACACTGAGTGCATTGACCGTCCTCAGAGTTGTTCCCCTCCTAGCAAGGACCACAGAGCCTGGAAGGGTGAGTCTGCTGTTTTACACAACTCAGAGAAACTTCATATCTGTTGGAAATTCATTGATGCTAGAGAAGGATGCACCCTCACAGAAACTGGTGATGTGCAGCCCAAAGATGCTTTTTTTTGACATTCTAAACACTGTCTAGACTCCTCATCCTTCCAGCCAAACTAGTCCTTTTCCTTGCATTTCTCAAATGAGACTCTGGGTTTGCCAAAGGAAAGGAGAAAGTAAAAGGATTGATGAGGGAACTCTTTTCTGGGCTTCTTACAAGAGTGAAGCACCAAGTGAAAAAAAGTAAACTCTAAAGCAGAATTTGACACTGTCCTGTCAAATCTGTTTATCTTGCCCTGGCTAAATATTTCAACCCAGAATAGCTCCAGCTGCTTACTTGCCTGTGGGAGAACTTGAATTTCAAAATACCCCCTTGATACACCCTGTGCCTCTGCTGGGAGCCCAGCTCGAATCTGAGGGATTAAATCTGGATGTTATTAAATTCTGCTGATCAGTGACAGAAATGCCTTCAGAAAGCAGTGCTGAGAAGCTGCTTAATATTGTTTTTGTGGTGATAGAGAGGCAAAAGTCTCTTGCACTGGCTAGGAAAAGTAGTTTGTCTTATTCCTAGAAGTGTTATAGTGTAGAAATACAGCTCAGAGTCATACTTTACTGTCTGGCTGCAAAAACTTCAGCAGAAACAGAAGAGTTTCAAATAATTAGCTAGACGATGCCTAGTAGGTGTCACTTTGGAACTCTTTGGTGATGATAATCCTCAAAGATTGCAGAGAGGCGATTTGATCGGAGAAAACAGGTCCACTACTCACATATTCCTTCATGAGCAACCACTCTCCTTGCTCATGCATGAGTTCTGATAGGAAGCAGCTTGACAGAAACATCTGCAATTTGATCTAAAAAAGAAAGAATAAGTTGCTCTTTTAAGTTGGCAGAAAATAAAAGAATCCCCCCTACCCCCAAACAAATCAATACAATGTCTTGAATTGGGAAAGGATGCTGTGTAATTGGAATACAGATCCTGCATGAAACCCTGATTCTAATCTGAGGTATTTAATGCTTTCTGCCACAATAAAAGAAGAGAATTAATGGACTCAGTGGGAAATCTAGATGGTATTTAGCTCTGAATCAGACTATTATTTTACACTTGGCATTGATAGGAGTCAAAATGAGGCCACAAGCCCAAGACTTTCTCAGCAACTTGTGAGTGCCAATTCCTGTTATATTTCCGTGATCCCTGCTTGGAGGCTTCCCTTTTTCCAGCTCTTAATCACATCAGAAGCCACTTCAGGCTAAATCTAGGTAAAAAATGCGTGCATTTTCTCTCTTTTAAAATATGTGCCTATTGCACATACATGTAAGATGTATCTGACAGATTGTAAAATATATGATAAAAAGGCAGATATTTATTGCAGAGCATTTGTTCTATGAATGCATGGTTCCTCTATTAAGAAGGGATTTTTTTTTCTCATGCTCTGATCTTTATATCATGTGTATGTATTTGGGATGAATTAAATAGGGAGAGGACCTCAACAAATTTTTGCACTTTCTAGTGACAAAAAAGATAGATTTTTTTTTGCAGTCTTTTTGTTCCCCAGTATTAAAAGAGCACGTAAGAAATGGGGCAGAGGAAGGAATGTCACGAATAAAACAAAAACACAGGAAGCTCTCCAAATCCATCCTAGAGTATCTTTCCAAGGACACGATTTATTTGGAAGGGATCTTTGCAGTGGTCCTCAGGATTTCTTGGATGTATCAGAAGGGCTGTGTTGCCTTTTCCAAGTTCACTGTTGTGCTGACTGCAAACCACACAATACTGTGTGTAGAAGCCATTATTTATCAACATAGATGTCTGATGAGTCCTCAGGATACCTTCAGAAGCGGATGTGTAAGGTTATGAATATCTTGCTCCAAGCCAAATGGCAAGCAGGGAGCAGAAATGAGGCCGGGATTCAAGAGCTCCCAGTTCCCACGCATTTCTTACAAATCCTGTCACACAAAGATGAGGTGTGAGAGCAACAGCACAACAAGAAAAATGCTGCTGATGATCACCAGGTGCTGTGTACTCATTCTGATGGTATTCTGGATGCTTCCCTTCAAGCAATCTGGCTTTCCTCTGGTCTGAAATACCTAAGGATTGGCCTCAGGTGTCTGGAAACAAAGAGGTACAGCAAATCATCAGCAATGCACTTGCCAGCTCCCTTAGAGCAAGGATGCGTGGCTCACCAGGGAAGAGGAGGGGCAGTGAGGCAAAAACCTCCAGCAAAACCAGATGATGGACAGTAGGAAAACAAGGAGGAACTCCTCTCCTGCAGGTCTTGTCAAAGAAAGGGCTGTGGGACTGCACTGGGGGACAGAGAACCATATGAGCAGCTCACTGGCTTGGGGCTCAATGGCCAGTTTCACTGCAAGCATATTTTTCTCTTTTACTTAGAGACAGATGTCTAGAAAGACAGATGAGAAAATCTGTTTGTGAAAGACTTAAGAGGGTTTCTCTCTTCTTCCCCAGAGCAAATGCTTATAACAGGAGATTGCATTGTGATATTGCTGTAGCCACCGAAACATTTTCAGGCTAGGGAAACTCCATCTGAGTGCCAAGAGGAAGGGCTCAGCTGCAGGGCTCAGGTAACTCACAGCTGACTGGCTCATTTCATACCTGCAGTGTTTTATTTCACAAGCCTGTCATGCTCTGCAGAGGCTTGAGTGTAGCTTGACAGAAGAACAGAGGTTTTGTCCTCCCTATCTTTTCTAGAAAATGACCTTTGCAATCTGATGGGTTCAAATATTTGATAATCTCAGATTTGTTGGTAGGGGATATCATGTGCTGGCAATCCCCAAATTGTGCAGCCACATTTTAAAAATAATTGTGCTGAAGTGAAGATAAGCTATTGTCTCCAACTACAGGCTTTAATAAAACCTGTGTATCAGAGGATGATGATTCAAGCCAATTTAACCTAATTGACCCTCCTAAGCCTTCTTTCTTATCTAAACCTCATTCTTTGCCAGTCAGGCTCACGAAACCTGTGCCTTGAAAATTGTAATTTTTAATGACCAATTATCTACAGCATTCCCAATCCAGATAAATAAATGCAGGTATCAATCTCTAGATGGATGATTGATTTAGTTACAGTGGTCACGTTCAGTCATTTAAGGAGAAGCAGTCTGCTAAAGCCAGCAAAATGAAGATGAGATGGAGGAGGGCTGAGCATAGGGTTTACTTTGACAGAGGAAGCAATCTCAGCTAAGGGAAATACAGTGTTGCCTATTTAATACTCCATGGAGTATGAAAAGGCCTTTCAGAAATAATTATTCTCTCTCTATGTAGTGTTGTAACAAGGAAAAAATTTAGTTGCTGCAAAGTGAATTCAAAATTTACCTGTAAGTTTTGATGGCTCATTTAGCATTAGCTTTTGGAAGCGGAGAAGGAAGGAGCACGCTGTGACCCGCTCAGGGCTGGGGGGCCTGGGAGCATGCCGACAACAAATCTTGCTGGCTACATCGGGAAAAAGGCCTCCAGCACCAGCACAGCTCTTTGCTTTTGTTGTCTTGTGTCCTGCAGTCCAATGAGAGTGTTCAGACAAGAGAAGAAGTGGGAACACAACTCCTGTGACATGATGAGGAATACCACGTAGCTCAAGCAGAGAGGGAATTGGAGAGCAATGCTGGGAGCAGGTAGATTAATCCATCTAAAGGGCCCACAGTGGTTTGGCTGGATACCTGATGTGAATGCAGAAGAACAGATCTGCTTTTTGCTTCTGAGTGTACAAATACAAATGAGAAAATCAACTCCAACCACTTCCCCCTCTTAAAGACGGAAGCTGGACCCAGTATGCTTCTCCATCAAAAGCAGGGCAGACCCAGCACAGCAACAAGGCTTGCTGGGAGCCTTAGGAAGGCTCCTCATTGGACATTTTTGCTAGTTTCTTGCTGTGGAGGTTTTCTCTGCTCACTCCCATGGGCTCTGCTGGCAGTGGGCAGCTGTTTTGAATCACCGACCCCAGCTGGCTGGAGCAAACATCTGCCCTCCATCCAGACACAGCTGCTTCTGGGGTCAGGACTGCATCAGGAGGGGGAGGCTTGCCCTCAGTTAAACCTTATGTTGCTGCATTTAGGGGGATGAGTGGAAAAGGAGAATTTGCCTGTATTTAGTCCATGTATTCTCTGCTTCTGTTTGAAGCCTCCCTGTGGAGGGGTCTCCATTTTGCTGTTGACTGGAGAGGGCACCTTAGGAGTTGGACGGGGATCTGTCCCCTGTGTCCCTCCCTAAGCACTCGCAGGGTGAACAGCTCCCTTCCTTGGGCCTGGTGGCTCAAAGGCTCGGTGTTTCTCAGTAGCACAAGAGGATCATGCATGCACACACTCACATATTTCCATACACTCACCTACATGCACACACGTGTCATGCCTACAGAAAAACATGGAGGCTTCCTTCTGTCAGTTTTTGGGTAGTATCCTAAGGGGCTGTGTGAGGTGGCACTTTCTCTTTCTGTTGTTGGTCTGGAAGCCATAATCTTTAGTGTTTCTGCCTGGTTTCAACACTTGCATTTCCAAATAAGCCCTATGTCAGGCAAGCAGTCCACATTGGGGTCAGTCAGGGAGACAATTTGGGACCATCGCCTGCAGCATTTAGCAGGACTCAGCTGCAACTTGCAATGGAAGGTATCTCTTTTATCCATCTTATTCCCCTCAAAACACACTGTTTCTGCAAAGCATGGGGAAGAATTCAACTCCATAGGGAGCAAAGAAAGGGCTGGTAGGACTCACCTTTAGAGCATCAAAAATGCCCTTGGCATTTATTGTTTTTCTTTTTATTATTCACATTCCATGTATGACTAATTTCTCTAGCTGCTGTTGCTCATCCTTACATGTTCTTTGTGTCTGGTGGAAATGGGCAAGAACTCTCTAGTCATCAGCAAAAAAACCCAGATGTAGTGATTGTATTATATGGAAAAAGTAAGGTTTTGACAGGAGGAGTCAAACATATTGCCCTGGGTGTCAGTCTGTAGCAAGGAATTTGCTTTGGGACAGTGGCAGGACCCACCCACCACCACAGCAAAGGTGGTCTCCTGGACCTCGGCCACTATTTTTCTGCTCCAGCCTGAAACTTTGGCTTCTGCAGCATCTCCCACCATATTTAGGCTTTAAAATAAAATATCCAAGCTGTACCAAGCTTGCACACCATGGGTAGAAAATTATCATGGCACCGTGGCATTAATAAACCCTAATTGCCTATTCCAGCTTCACTTGGGTCTCCACCTGTGGTGTCCACCCCTATCACCCACTTAAGCCCTGGCCCTAGCCATGGTTGAGGGTGCTGGGAAGCAGCATGTGCTGGGGAATAATTTACAGAGCAGGATGAGTCTGTGAGAGTACATGCTTGTCTCCTCCAGGAATTATGCAGGGGGAGTGAGCCTTTAATTGCAGTGAGGGGAGTTTAAGAGCAGCTGCATTTCTTCTTGTTTCTGGTGGTGTGAGAGCAGGCAGGTCAATACTGACAGTTCAGTGGCTCAGCCTTTGGTCTGCTGCCTGCAAAACAAGCAGAGATTGAGGTATTAACTTCTTTGTCCTGGGTTTATAGGGAGCAGTTATTTCGTTTATGAGCATGATGTGATATATTGTGGTGTTTGTGAGGCAAGAATCATTTACAAGTGGTTGCTACTTCTCTGGGATGCTTATTGAGGAGAAATCTGAGCCCTTTGGGGAAGCTGAAGTCTGAAATGCTATCTTAAGGGAGAACAAGATGTTTTTTACCAGGAAGGGTCAGAGATGTGAGGAATTAACTGTGTTGGGCAGTGGTGTGAGATTAGGTGCTGTGATGTGATAACCATCACTAGGTTAGGAGGTAGAGCGAGGTGTTGCTGCCTAAATTATGGCATTTGACTTTTTTGTCCCTATAACAAGTAGTCCAACTGAATCACATTCCAGCTGTGCCCATCCCATGCTTGTCTCACTGACTATCACCATTTCAGGATGCTTCACAGGAGCATGCAGTCAGCAGCTAGTGTTAGTCAAGAGTAATCCTAACCTATTGGAAAGGAAAGGGTGGGGGAAAATATGTTTGACAGTGAATGAAACAGAGCAACTTCAGGTTCAGCAGGGAGGGAAATATAGAGAGGCATCCCAGAAATCAAAGTGCATGGGGGAGAATAAATGCCACTGAGTGTGTCAGGAGAGACATGATGTTTCAAAAGGGTGAAGAGAACTAATGCAGATTTCCCCTGCATATACATATATTTATTTAGCTCCAAAAATAAAAAAGGTGTCATTCTCTTTTTTCACGGTGCAGTCAAACTACAGAATTCAACACTGTAATATTAGAGAAAAGCCATTAGTATGGTCTTTAATAAAATACTTGGACCTGACAGGTAGGTTATTGACTATTATAAAGCTGTTAGATTTAATATGAATCTCCTTGGCAAACCCTGGTATTCATCACATTTTCATGAGTTGGGAGAGTTTGTAGATATTGCCAGATGTGGTCTCAGAGTGGAGAGCAACTCAGATAAAAATTGCAGAAGCTGCTAAATGATGCATGGGCTGAAATCCCGCTTCCAATCAGACCCAGAGTATGCTGTGAAAAGATTTAGTGAGTTACCTCCCAGCAGTTTGAAAGTCTTCTGAACAGTTTACCCAGTTGCCTTGGGAGAGAGTGGAGTGGGCAGAAACTGGTTAATCTGACCTTTATATTAATTTTATCATTGAGATTACTTTAAATCCTGAAGCAGAGGGTTATATAACCCTGTTAGTATTTGTTGTTGCAGCTTTGAAGTGCAGCACAAGTGTCTGATCCCTGATTTTGTTTTGACTTTTTTAGCATCTTACTGTAGGCAACATCCTAGCTCTTTTTGCTCTATGACATGCTGCTCCTTTTAGCACTGCCTTCGAGTTTACAATTTCTCAATAATATCTTGTGCGATCTTGGAAAAAAATCTCCCTTCTACCTTCCCTGGCGCACAGTTTGATCAGTCCTAGTTGATATACTAGAGAGGTGAAGGAAGGGCTGCTGTGAACTTCGCTGTTTTCTCTTCTGTAGCTCCACAATTTCTATCTTCAGTGCTTAAATTTATTTTGAAGTCATGCCCAGAGATGTTCCTGGTGAAAGTCTTAATGTTGTTCCTTTAGGTATACTGTACAAATACATATAATAAATGCCATGTCTTTGGGAACAAGAGCTGTGGGGCTCCTAAACAGAAGGGGCAGATTTTCAGAGACTAACTTTGCTAAAACTTATCTGGCTGCTGCCTATGGGAGATGCATGCTCTTGCAATCACAAAGCAAAAATGCATCATCTGTTTTTTCTGTGCTGGGATACTCTTTCTTTGTATGCGTTAGGGTTTTTTTAACACAAGATGCTATTGCACAGCCTCCCTGCTGAGAATCCTGTTGTCCAGGCTTGAGCTATCGAGTTTTGCCTTTGCTAGTTGGCTCCTGCACCCCATGTTTCCGTAAGTCTGGTGTGAGCTGTGACTGCTGTTGTGGTCTCTTCACAGGCTTCTGAATCAAATCAGAGGATTATTTGAGCATTGAGGGAATGAACACATTTGGCACAAGAGATGATAAATAAATGGTGACTAGGACAGATAAGGAATGTTTTGGTAAATTGAAGGCATTGGCTGAAAAACTTTGGTAACGAAGTTTTTGGAGTCTAAGCTACTGTCTGACAAATATCATTGTCCTAAAGAAAGCATCTAAATATGCTATGTGGACAACATTAGGACAATTTGAAAGAGTTAACATCTAATCAGAGATTTGGTTTCCTTGATTGACAGACAATTTTCAAAAAGAGTGCTGTTTGTCAAGAAGTCATTCCCTTCTTCTTCCAGAAATCTCTCTTTGAAACCTGGGCAGGCAATTTCCTGCCTGTGATGGCATTTAAGACATGAGATACCCTTGTGTTTGACAGCAAAGGACACTGGTTTCATTTGAACTTTTTCCTTTATCACTGACAACAATAAAATTGTCAAGTGTGTGATTTGAAACATCACATTCAGTATGAACTTTTGTGTAAGCAAGGGACATTGGACATAATAACTTTTTTTTTCCCATCTGTACTGATATATGGGACATCCAAATTGATAAATGGTAAAGATTGGCTGATATATGTGTATGGTAGCTTATGTATGAACTATCAACACACCAGCAAGGTTATAATGAAGTCATCTTTTGAATTTAATAATAATTTTCCCTTTCTCAGCATTGGTCCAAGGTAATAAAATGATGCTTCTTAGCAGTGAAGACAAAGGAAGACTTTGTAGCTGAGAAGTGCCCATTTTGATTGCAGGTCTGGAAATAGTGTCTGTCAAATCATGGTAGTACTATTTTATTTTTATAGAGACACTGGATGCATTTGTACCTGACCTAAAACACCAAAGCTATCTCTTTTCATTTAGAACATATCAATCATGTTAAACAACCAATGATTCCGAGTATTTTAGTTCTTGAGTGCCTAAACAGTAAGATTTGAAAGTCACCTGCATTTTAGATTTGCTTACTTCAAGTCTGTGTGTTATGTAGAGACAAATGAGATGTTTATATATCCTTTCAGATACTGTTCTTGAGTTCTCTTTGTTGAAGTGTAAGTGCTACAAGGTGTGGCTGAGCTGGTTCATGGAGAGGAGAGCAGATTTTGCCTTCTGAGCTATGACTTCAGTGTGAAATGTCAAACCACTAATCTTTGTGTGATGTGTATCACTGTATTATAGCTCTGGCCAGGTGAACTGTAAATATTAGTTTTTAGCCCTGCAGTTGGATCCTTAGAAGGTTTTACTTGCCATGGATATGAAATACTTTTCAAAGTTTTGTGGGGTTTTTTTTGTGTTTTAGAAATAAATTTGCATTACCATGAAACTGCATCTCAATACCTTTTAAAGAGTGGGAATTATCTCAAACTACAAGTATTGGTTTGTAGACCGAGAGCAGCCAAATCCTTAAGCCAAATTTGCTTGTCCAGAGCAGGGACAGAGCAAAAGATTAACAGGGATCAGAGCTTACATCAGCTATGTAAAAGCTCAGAGGAAAACTAAGCACATGTTTAAATGTGATAAACTCTGCATGGTCTATGATAGAAGTCACTCTTCACACTTGCGCTTTTGCCCCTCCCCAGGCAAAATATCCTGCATTTTCCCTTTACCACTGGGCTTAAGTGCAGCTGTGGGCTTGGCTGGTTATTCGGTTTGATCTGACCAAAGGTAACATGATGTATTGCTGTAACCCAGGTGCATTCAACATTGTGCCTACACCCAAAATTTGACCACAAAAGGAAAATTCATGGCACTATGCTGAGCTTCTCAAAAACCTGTGGGATCCCACTGAGGTGATCCAGAAGCATCAGTCATTTTTATGTTAGTAGACAATGACCCCCAGGCCAGAACAGTGCATTGGTTTTAACTCCCAGACCTCTTTCCACTCTAAAATTACTACTACCTGCTGCCCCCAAAGAGCAAAAATACATGATGCCACAACTTCTTTGTAAGAGTAATTTAGCTTTTGGTGGTGAGTGGCACTGTTACCTGCTGAGTTATGGGGAAAAGCATGCGTCTAACAGGGTATTTATTTTACTTAGCAAAAATTATCCAACAGTAAAAGCATAGTTGCTGCCATTAGAAATATGACTGCTTGAATAAAAGTTATGGCAATAGTAAGATTCAGCTATGGTATGTTAATTTGAGTGTGCAGTAAATCTGTCGGGATTGCAAGTCAATTTAAGAGCTAAAATATAATTGTTGTAAAATACCGAACTGCAATTTATATGTATTTTTCCCAACTGCTTGTGGGCTAGCAATATTTCAGTTCTATAATCACAATTTGAACCTTTTTAAAAAGGTTTTTTTAATATAAGTCAGCAGAAGTGGTATTTTAGTACTTTTCTTTTTGTGGAGTTCTTTGAATGCAATGCACTTTTGGGGAGGAAAATGATTTGGGGATAAAACTCAGCAGAGACTACTTTACACTTGCTCCTCTATTCTGAAAGATAGACATGTCTGAGTGTGCAATGAATAATTTGTCAATCAATTTGCAGCTCAGTGAAAACAACTGTCAAAGTGGGCTTTTGTTATTTAGTTTTCAAATGCCATTTGACCCTGCAGATATGCTTTCTGCAATGATGTTCTGTGATACCAGGTAGATACGTTTTTTTAAAACAAAAACCCATTAGTAACCTAATATGCTTTTTAAAAAATTACCTTGCTTGCATAATTGAGTAGGGGGAAAAATCCTATAAACTGCTTTCATTTAGATTAAAAAGGTAAATTAATGCTCCAACACCTTTCAGTCTCAGGCATCTTCAGAAATGGTGTTTCATGACAGCTGCCTTGCCTGTTGGTTACTCAGGATCTGCTGCCCATCTCCTCAAGTGAGCTGTGGTGGTCTCTGAGGAAGCAGAGGGGGTGTAAGCCAAGTTACCTGCATCATGTTTTGAGCATCTGGTTAATATTAGTTACGTGATGATCCTCATACTCTCATTTGAGAGCGAGTAACACATCTTGAAGAACGGTGTGTGAGCATCAGCCCCTAGCAGAAACTCCAAGGGATGGTGGAGAAGAGGCTTTAGACTCAGCCCAGTGTTTAGTAGGCAAAGGCATTAGTGCCTTCAGGGGTGCATTCCCATTGAATAAATCTTCACCAGGGTTTTCAAGATAAATGTATTTTTATGTTGCCAGACACACTCAAAGGAAAAAAACCCAAATGAGTTACATGGTGTCTTTTAAGTCCTGAATGTTGGTGGATATACTTTAATTAATTAGGGAGGTTCTCTGAGCTTTTAGAACAAAAGCATCAGCTTTGGACCAAGAGATTTGGAAAAAAAAAAAAGATATTGTCTGTTCTCAGGCAAGAATTTTGGGAGAGAAGTCCCCAGGAGCCAAATGCCCTGTTTATAGGAGATAAACTAATGAACCAAGGTTTGGGGGGACTGATGGCTGTGGCTCCTCATGGGTTAGTGATGAGATCTGAGGCCTTGGGATTTCAAGTGGTGTCTGCTCACACTTGGGCTTTGTCAGGCTCCTGAGAGGGGTTATTGCAGAGGGTGTGGTGTTGTGTTGAGTTCAGACCCACAAAAGCTCCTCTGGAGATAGCCTGGGAGCTGCCTGAGGAGAGAGAGAAAGCAGCCTGCTCATTTATCCTTATTAGGAATTACTTTTCAAAAGCTTGTAAAGGTTCACTGCTCCAGAGGAAAGTTATGTCTGCTGATTGAGGAGAGGAAGGGAAACAAGAGAACAAGTTTGGCTAATGTAGTCTTTTGAGTTTTACAGTCAGATGAGCTTGAAAGATTAAAAGGAAAGAGAAAAGGATGGTGCATATGCTTAGGAAAAGGATAAATCCTCCTTTGTGCTCATTACTTTGCTGTGGTTTTGCATTTTACTTCCTTCATTTTGGAGGTTTTCAAAGCATTAACGGAAAGGGAACTTGACAAATCTTTGGCAGATACACGATGAGCCTGAATTAGTGTAGTGAGACCCATCTGCATAGCCTGGGCTGCTGTGAATTTCAGAGTTAACACACTTTATATTAGTATGGTGTGATGGTCAGAATGCACAAAAAGTTAGGACCAGGGATAATTTTTAAAATTTCCTTGTTTCTTATGTTGAAGCATGGCATTTCCTGCTTCCTGCCAGGAAGGGGCCAGGGGCTGCTTGCACTGAGGTGCACATCTTGCATTTAAATTACTCTCCATCAGCATCTCTGGGCAGAGGATGCAGGGAATACCCAGCCCCAGAACATTCACAATCCACTTCAGAGACAGGAGGAAAAGGAAAGAAGAGGCAGCATCTGGGGAGCAGGGTCCCAGTGTAAGTCACTACTGGCCCCGTAAACAAACGAGGGAGTTTTGTGCATCCCAAGCAGGGATAATTGTCACCATGCCTTTAGTATCACACTGGTCCTTAAATGGGCATGCAATTCCCCTTGCTGCAAGTCTAGCACCCTTAAAGTAGCAATTCACCCTCTGCACACACACGGAAGGCCCTGGCAGGGTACCAGGGGCATGCCAAGATCATGCCCTGTATGTTCCCTCCACCAGCAGGAAGGGCAGGTGCCTGCAAGGACATGGAAATGCTGGCTGTAATTCAGCACCTGAGCTGGTGCTTGTTGACAACTGCCTCTCTGATTGCATGTGTTTTTCAAAGTCAAGAGATTGCTGCATATAATGAGACAAAAAGGCCTTTCAGATGCTGTCTGAGTCTTTGGGTTTCAAAATCAAGACATCATCCATCTGTCACCAAACACAGCACACTAAACTTGCAGGAGAATCCTCTCCAGTTGCTATTTCCCTGTAACAAGACAAAACAAGAAAGAAGAAAGGGCATTTTATTGTGAAAGTCTCTCAGGCTTGCAAATGCACTCTGCCACCTCTATGCTCTCTTTTGTGTAGATTGTGCTTGTTTTGGCAGGAACCTGCTCTGTTATCCTTCCCCATCCCTCCTGTTCCAAAGCAAAGCTGTAAACCCCATTAAGAGTGAAGTGCAAGGGGTGCAGAGCTTTGGACAGGGGAAGGAAAACAAGCTGAGACAGGCTGCAGGCATAAATGCTCATATTGCATATGTTAACAATGTGAAGATGTGACCAAAAGTATGTATCCTATCACCATCTGCTGAAGCCAGGTGGGGCAGTAATTCTTATCTCTGTGAAAGATATCCCCTGCTACTGGACCATCTGTTAAAAAACAGGTGGGGCAGTGTTATCTTTTCCAGGACCCATCCTTCCTCCAGGGAGACATATTCTGTTAATGGGCCATTGAGTCCCAGTGCATGACTGATAAAATTACATCATCCTATTGGGAGGTGCTCCAGCCAGGGGGAGGAGCCAAGCCTTCCCTACCTAGATAAAAACTGAGATTTGGAACACCAAGGTAGCCCTTACCCACTGCTTTCCAGATGGCAAGAGCTACCAGA
This sequence comes from Cinclus cinclus, assembly GCF_963662255.1. NCBI lineage: Eukaryota > Metazoa > Chordata > Aves > Passeriformes > Cinclidae > Cinclus > Cinclus cinclus. The sequence continues at coordinate 57,460,778 of NC_085050.1, read as the reverse complement.
CCCCTCTACAGGATCACTACTTCAACAAGAGCACTTCCTCTGAACTTGCTACCACCACCCTAGCAACCGGGGTGTCAGGTTGCATTCTGACTCTGTTAGCAGTTTGGGTTTTTTTTATACTATTGCATGTATTTTATTTTTCTCTTTTTGTCTGTTAAATTGTATTTCCAACTTGGAGTCTCTCACTGGTTTTGCTTTCAAACCATTAAAAGAAGGAAATGAAGAGGGCCCAAGAGCAGGATTTAGGGGAAAGGAAAAACCCTCCCAGGGCAGAGGAGGATGTGTAGTGACACCATGAGACAGTCCCAGCAGGTAACTACTGTTAAGAGAGACTTTGAATGTGTGGAGCTGCAGAGAGTGGGTGGGATGACCTGCTTGTTGGACACTGAGGGCTGCAACAAGTGGCTGACCAGATGCCTCTTCCCTGGAGCTCTCTGGAAAAGTACATGACAGCCAGTGCCCTTTCTTGCCATTTCCTCCCCCTTTTTAATTTACTTTTACATCAGGTAGCACACTGTTTTCCATCTCATGACTGCACTGGCAGGGCTGGAAATCACAGAAGCAGAGCATGCCCAGCGTTGGGGCCAGCTCCGCTGTCCCTGTCTCATTGTGTAGGAGCAAGGCATCAAACACCACTGTTCCTGCCTGTTTGGCTGGACAGGGCTGAAGTAATTTCTCTCTAAATATAGCTCTGCGCACATGGTGGAGCCAAGCTCTGCTGGCATAGCAAAGCACAAGGAGAGGGAAGGCCAGATGGCTAATTCATGCTGAAAGGCAGCATGAGGCAGAAGAGAAGACAGGCAATAACTTGGCACAGTTATGGGTTTCTTGGATGCTCTTGGAGAGGGTGTTTTACCTTTCTGTGCCACTTAACAACACTTGCTTGTCAAGCTTTTTTTCAAATGGTGATACCTATTTGTCAGGGACTGTACCACCCAAAAAGGGATAATCATGACACACAGAATTTAGGTATGTGATATATGGGGTATTTAATCACAAAAGGAAAGCAGGTGCATCCTCATGGAAATCCAAATCATCCATTTCTGTGACTACAGCAAGCCTTGGCAAGTAAGTATGGTGGTGACTTCATTCATTTTTACCAAGCTTATATACAGCCTGTGCTGTAGGATCGCCTTGCCATACATAAGGTTAGAGTTCCCTTAAATCAGCTGGGGAGCATGATCTCACTCTTATGTTGATGTTCATTTTAGGAGGACAGACAGCACCTGATCTAGCAAATAGTCACTTGGGTTGAAGCTACCCACTGTGCATTTGTAGGCATTTTGGGGGGAAGGGTGTTTTGGTTCTGTGAGAATGGACCAGTAAGTAGGCAGTTAATGACTTTGGGCTTAGTACCATTTTTGACTGAGTTGTAAAGTAAGCTTTTCCTTTTGTGGAGCTACAGGTCTGAACACACACTTTTTTCCCAGAACAGATGCTGATACAGATTTCCTGCTCCTAAACAGAGTTAAGTTGGTGAACAGGATGTCTGTTTGCTAAGACTCAAAAATTATTTTATATGTGACTTTACTCTGACCTTACTCAAGTCCTCCCTTTTTGTACCCACTCTGCCTGGAGGCAAGTTTCCAGAGTCCCTTCAGTCTGCCTGCCAGAATGGCTTTCTGTCCCCTGGTCCTCAAGCCAGGGACTCTATGTCCAAATGTGCAGGTGGTCCATCCTGCCTATGGATGCCACTTCATTTCTAGACCTGAAAATCTGAGGGCTTGCAGCCGAGTACTGTAGCTCTAATTGTTTATTCCTTGCACAGGAAGCTGGAGTGCTGATCTGTCCAAGGCTGGTTTAGATGTGTAGGAGTGGGAGACGACAGAGTTAGGAGGATGAAGTGACTCCTCACTGGATGCTCATTTGCTGGACAGAGAGGAAGATAGCACTCATACAAAGTTTCTGTCTCAACACTCAATACTTGTCTGGGCTGTTGTGTTTTTTTGGGGCAGAGTTCTCTCATCTGCTTTGGCACATCTTGGCTTTGCAGCTACTGCAAAAAAAGATTAAGGACCACCTATCTCCTGTTTGGAGTGCACTTAGGAAAGTACACTGTGCCACCAAATAAAATGCTCACAGGTATTTCTTCCAGTATATATGTGGTTCATATTTGCCAAGAGGGGAGAAACTGATACTGTTCTGTGCCACAGGTTTCAGGTGAGACAAACAATTACAGGTCACGAATTAAGTGCAAACATTGCAAATTATCACCTTCTTTGCAGGGCACAAGGTACAGGCCAGTTGACCAAAGTGGCGGTAGTGAGGTGATAAAAGGCTGAAACCAAAGCAAGACAAAGCATATGCCTAAAACCTCTGCTAATAGTCACTGACAAGATGAAGCTGGGATTTCTCCTAGGCTGGGGGAAATGAATGCAGTTAGTTATTGGCTACTTGCTGAACACCCACAGACACTGTAAGTGGGACATCAAAGTAACTCCAGGGCCACAAGGTTTTGCCAGGTTGCTGCTGAGCCACAGCAGATGGGATTAATTCCCCAAATTTTGGGATAGATTAAGAGATATAGAACTTCAAGGCCTTCTAAGCATCTAAACGGAAGCTGATACAATGATCTGGAAACTTGATTTAGTAACAGCAGGGAAGGTGTAGAGAGCAGTGTCACAAACCCAAAGTTTACAGCAGTCAGCCCAGTGTTACAGGGATTTAATCTGTAACAAAATCATGTCAAGGTGTTTGAGCCATGCCTAGTTAGATTCCTGTGGCCTCTCAGATCCTTCCCCATGCATTCGGCATGGTAAGAGGGACGGTTCTGCACAGGCCCACATCTGGCTCACACAAATGTGGGGTTGGAAGAAGGTAGGGTGGCAATGAGTGGGTGTTCGCTTCTTTGCTGTGCATTAAGGAAGACATGAGGGCAGAATCAGGGAGATTCTGTAATGAAGCACTAGAAAAACACAAAGTCAAACAGGGACAAGACTGGTACAGAGGTGGTTCTGTAGATCTGCTCTGTTCTGTGAGTGAAGGCAGAAAACCTGTCTTCAAGTTCTCTGGCATGTTGCTGGCTCACCAGGTGATTGTGTGAAACACTGCCTTTCTGCAGGAGAACGAGGCCTTTGAGTGATTCCTATGCTAGCTGCTGTGGCATTTAGAGCACACTCAGAGTCCAGAAGTACAGTTTGCTGGCTTGTCTAGCTGTTGAAACCTGTTTTTCTGATGGTCTCTGGGCGTCTTGGACCTGTCCCTCCATGCCCTTCACACAGCAGTGGCACCTCTGCCATTCTCCTTTGAGTCTAAAAAGAATATAAAAGATGTCAAAATCTCCTCTGAAGCTTGCATTGCCCTGCCACTGGGCACACAAACATTAGCGGGATTTTAGATTCCTAAATTCCAGAAAGATTGAAACCTTGCTTCCCAGTGCAAAAGATTGACTTGGTTATTTGAAGAGAAGCAGACTGCCAACCTTTTGCAATCTCTGCAGAAGGAAATAGCTTCAGTATTGCTTTCTTTATTCATCTGCCATGCTGAGTTAGAAACGGCTGAGCACAGGGCTTGCAAAACAGGATCCAGGCTGTGCTCACACATCCTGCTCCAGCTGCAGCTTTATGGATGAAGCCATTCACTCCCCCATCCTGGGCTCCCTCCCCTCTCTTCACCTCTTGCTGCCAGGCATTCATTCTTTTCATGCAACCAAGGCAACCACAAACCCCGGTGTAATTGCACCCAGTCAGGCTTAGTAAAACATACAGATCAAGATAAACCTGTTTACCTGGTCAGTCTCTGATGGCCCAGACCTGAACTGGTTTGGGGGATGATGATTTGAGACTGCTGGAAAAAGCAAAGGAGGTCAAGTCCAATCTGCCTGTGGGGTTACCCAACATCAGTCAGGTCTGGACAGGAGCAGAGCCTCCCTTCAGCCTGAGCTGCCAAAGAGGAGTTGGAATGGGCAGCTACTGTGCAGTCATGTACTCCAAAATGTTCAGCATGGAGAAGACACAGAGGGGCTGTGTCTCGTGAGATATGCACTTTGTGAGTTAGAATGCCATCAGCTCGCTGAGCAGAGCACGGAAAGCTGCACATCTGGAATGGGTGGGAGCTGTGGAGGCTGCAATTACAGGTGTATGGCACACTGGGTCACTGTGCTGGCTGCTGAGCTGCTGGAGCTGCGTGAGCCTGGACTAACTTTGGTGTGATTCATGGTGCTAATGATGCACTTCCTTTGCAGTGTAGGAAGAAGCCTTTTGTCCTTTCTTCTTTATTTTAGGATGGTTTTGCTTTACATCTGTCGAATATTATTATTTTGTCTCCAGTTTGTATTAATTTTTGCAAATTGCTCCCCACAGTGAGAGTTTGTACAAAGGTTTTGTGCTGCATCTTCTAAGCCTGCCTTAATGTCAGTGTTTCTCTTTTGAAGCTAATTAAAAGAGAAAAAATACTGTCTGTGGATTTTTGTTGTGATGCTAGTTGAGTCCATTTTCTCTTTTTGGTAGCTATCAGATCTGACTTGCACCCACAACAGACTGTGTTGGGGGGGGGGGAAGTGTTACTGCTTTTATTTCATGTCTGGCCTGACAAGAATAGTAATGAGAGCAGCAAAGCACTTGCATCCCCAGTTAGCCAGCTACAAAACAGGCAGGCTGAGTCCTCGATGTACTGTCAATTCTGTGTGTTGTGTAGGCAATTAACATTGATGCTGAATTAATTAATGATGAGAAAACATCAAAGGGTTGGGGTGCTTCAGTTCAGATGAGCACCAGAAGCTCAGATTGTTATCAGATTGTCTAGGAGTTGTCTGAGAGGATCTTATAACCAGTGTTTTGCTGCATGCCAGAAAAAGGCTGTGGCTTCCACCCTGTATGTCATGTGTTCAGACCTCCAAAATGCCCTAGGAGACATTTTTATGGAGACTGAGCATTTCTCTTGTATTTATTGAGATCTGTTTTGTAAATAGATTATAAAGTCTTACAATTCTTCTCTTTTAGAGTCACACCACATGGGTCTTCTTACAATAGACTACTAGTATCATCCTGTGAAATTTTAAGACAATGAATGAATTCTTATAAGCATGGTCTCCGGGACAGGCATAAATGAAGGAGAGGAGGTTGACAGTGAGGCTATAGGTAGAATTTGCCATCTAAGGCAGCATTTTGATTCCCCTGTTTCTGGAGACAGAATTAGTCTATGTATTTTTTGGAACTCTCGTTACTGATCTTGCCTTTGTTGGATGGATCAGAGAAATCCACTTGATTAAGTTTGTGTAACAAGATGGATTAAGTTTGTATGACAAGGTTTTGGTAGCAAAATGGCTACAGGGGTGGCTTCTCTAAAAGCTGCTAGTAGTTTTCCTATGTTGAAACTAGATTATCTTTAAGATCCCTTTCAAATCAAACTATTCTACCAATTTTTGATATGTACAGCAGTGTTTTTGGTCCCATCCTACAACCATAAATGTCTAGTCGTCCTATAGAGCAATGCAAGTCACTGTGTTAATGACTGAACTGTCAGCTGTAGGAAGGCATAGAAAACAGAACTGATCAGCATGAGAGTTATTGAAAGGAAATCCCACCACAGTGTGTGGAGTGTGGCATAGAAGAGCTGCTGGTGGGCCACAAGGCAGCATATCTTCCTGCATTTCTGTCCTCAGAATATAATTAGGTGTGTGATTCCACATGTGCGCCTGAAAAAGTTTCTTACTTACAAGAATAGCAAAGTTTTAAAATTAAAAAAATATGAACCAAAGGGAATGGAAGTAGTCAATGTTTTATTATCCAAAGAGAACTTTGATGTAGAAAAGTTGCACGCAACCCAAACCATCAATTAAATTCACCTCATCTGTGGCCTGCTTGATTTCAAAGGTCTTTGACAAGACTCATACAAAGAAAGCTTTAAAAGTTTTTGCATTGTAGTTAGTATTTAAAAAAACATGACTTTTTTTTTTTATGACTACACATACCCCATGCCTCTTCCTAAGGTAGCAAACCAAACCAAACATCTGTTTTTTGAGACACAGTGATGCTTGGATCATGATCAAAGGGAAAGGTTGCCAGTTAACCCCCATGATCTCCCCACCATGTGCATTTGATGCCATATTTTTTCCATCTGATTTATTTCATCTAAGCTTGATATTAAATCCCTTACCAAATTCAGATTAGCCATGGCTTTCCCATTGCTCTGACAGCACATCAAAGCTCCAGAGGACCCAGAAGATTGAATTAGCCACTGTCTGAGTCTTCATTGAGCTGCTCTTAGAGACATGTATCTGTGTGAGGAACAAAGGGAATAAGTGATATCTCTGCTCTGAAACTTTCAGAAAAGTGAAGTGGTTATAAGGTAAGACTAAGCTAAATTTAAACAAGAAGTACTATACAGAGTGAGCTGTATAAAACAAAACAGGCTTCTATTCCTTGAAGAAAAAAATACTAGAAAATAAGCAGCAATGAAGATCTTGAATAAATTGGAATAATTTTAGTACATATTTCATCAAAATGGGATGCATTTTGTTACTAAAGGAAATATGTTTGCTATTTGCATTAAAATAACTCTAGAAATGGAGGGAAGAGCAATGAGGCACTGTAAAAACCACACTGTACAGTCACTGCTTATTGCAATCATTAGTTACCTTCTCAGGGCTAAGGGACTAACACTTTAGGTCTGTCTCAGAGACCTAGGATACTGCCAGGAGCATGCAGCAGTGAGGAAACATGAAGGTGATACTTGGGAGAAAGAGGGTAAGAGTTTGTTTACAAAGGAAGAGAAAAAAAACCCCATGAATTTGACCTTTAGGGCTCAAAATCAAAGGATTTGTGTACAAGACTGACTTGACTTCATTGTCCAGGTAGGAGAGCTGTACCTCACCCCCAAAGATGAGAGTTATTTATTTTTAGGAGGCTGCATGTGTCTTCACACCCCAGTGAGCAGTCTAAATCATAGTTAAATGAGCTGGATTTGGTCCCATGCCATTGGCATTCCAACAGTGACGATGGCCAGTAGGTTAGGCAGGGCTTTGCTGTCACTTTCTGGGGCAACTCTCTGCACATCCTCTGTGAAGGCACAGGTAGTATCAGATGCCATGATGTCTGTATAATTACATCTAGTCTATTTTGTAGGAGAAGGTGCAAAATCTTGGGCCTAATAGGATTCTGTTCCAAGGATTGTTCAGAAAGTAAAGGAAGACCAGTACAAATCTTTGGACCTGTGGCATGCATTTTTTGCTTTCTCCTTTAAACACATCTGCCACTTTCTGGTGAGTCAATTCAATTTTTTTCCATTTGGGAGACTGTGGAGAGACATTTCTGAGATGAAGCTCAGGCTCAAAAGAGAAGAAAGGAGTAAAGGAGGGAGCTGTGGTTTGCTAAAAGGACAAGTCAAGATATGGGGGTGAGGAAATCCTTTGGGACCTTGAGTAGGAGCTATGCAGGATGGGAAGAAATATCTGTAGCAGCAGTGTGGGTTTTATTGACCATTCCTTAAAAGGCAATTGTGTAAAATAGTAAAACAGGATACAGTGGCACTTCTTAAGAACATTTCTTAAAAACAAAAAAAAAATTCCTTGTTTGAAAAGAAAGACGAAAGCCAGAAGAGAATAATATAAAATACAGTGTCAAATGTGGTCCCTCTCACATAATGGTCTGACAGAGGAAGACTCTCCACTGTAGGAAGTAGTGCTTGTGTTAAATAATAGTTATGCTGCTTAAGGAGGTGACTGAGGTCAGAGTTGGGACCCACGTTTTGTTCTCAAGCCTTGTTTTTAAGATGTGCTGTGTGGCCAGGTATGAAGGCTGTTGTGAAGAGGCAGGAGATGAGCTGCTCTCTATGGTGGATGGGACAGGAGAGACAGTTTTATATGGCAACAAGAGGAAATAATTCCTGGCAGCTGGCTAGTACTGCCCTGAACTTAAGCCATCTGCAGGGGCCTTGGAATATGAAATGCAAGATCTTGCTTCACTCAGGTATGTTTAAGTGCATGTATAAAGCTAGGTGTGTAAATTAAGCCATTTATTTTCAGTGTGTAATGAATCTAAAATGTTTATTTTCTACAGCCTTTGAAGTCTTGGCATATGCTGACATAGTTGCTGTTAGAATTAGGTGCGTGTATGTGGGTAGAAGGGCAAATGCTGAAACAGAATATTGCTTTTCAGCAGCTGATTGGCATTATGGGCCAGCAATGACCAATATTATGCCAGTACTTGTTTAAAAAAAATTGCAAAACACTCACAACTACACAACTTCAAAAACAGACTTATCATACCTATCAGCATCCAAAATATAAGTCTGATGTAGGAATGTTCTGCAAAACTGCACAGGAACTTATGTACTCACATCTCTAGCACTTGGAGTTTAGTTTTTCCCAAATGTGCCTACTCAATGCCAGAAAAACTGTTTTGGTTCCTTTCATTGGAAAAGATATTGAAACAAAAAGCTTTTTCTCTGTACTGAGATCATGTAGAGCTGTACAGATGGCTTTGGTTTTGTTGTAGCACACTCTTACCTACATCACTATCTTCTTTTCTAAAATCTTCCTTCCTTTTCCCTTCTTTATTTATATTAGCTCTTGGGTAGCATGAATCTCAAAATTTTCTCTTAATAATAGGTGTCTCCAGACAGTTTATCTTTGGACAAGCCAACATTTATCAGCAGATCATAAAGTTTTCTTCCAGAGAAGTGTTAGAAATCTTGTGTTGTTTAATGGTGAAATGGGCTTTGTTTCTTTTCACATATTTTTTGGGCCAGAACAGTTTTTTCTTTACAGTGGAGTGCTAAAATGAGCCAGTATAATCTGCTGACCCCCTTTGAGAACACAGGGCAGAAAACACTCTGCTATTCCTGTCAGTGAACCTGGCAAAGCATCTTCACCTAAAACGTAATTTCCATGAAGATCAACAGTCTTTATTATGTGAATTCAAAAGGAGAAATGTCACCATGTTTTCTGGCATGTCTGCTGCTTACTGGTTCTTGCCATTAGAAATCTTGTACTTCAATCTTAGTTTACCTCCTCCAGCTTTGATTTTTAACTGTGAGCGTTCTTAATGCTTTGTCTTTGAAATAAGAGAAAACTAATTTGGTTGCTCAAATGGCATTTGCAGTCTTTCAACAAAAAGAGGCCGTTCAGAGCAGCTGGAAAGCAACACTGAAGTGGTAACTGAGGTATGAACCCCAGTTCTACCTGCTTCCCCCAAGTTTTCACATAGGCTGGATAGGATGGAAATCCATGAGAAGCCTTTCAAAAACACAACTCATGATAGTTTTAAGTTGCTTTTGGTTATTCCCTTTCCCATTTCCAACCCTGGGTCTGAGAAGGCAGAAAGTGGAGGCTACCTGAGGAAAATGGGATGGGAGAGGCACAAAAACGAGGCTGAGCACTCAAAAAATGTTGGAATTGGCTCTCATAACTAGACTATTTTCCCATGATGAATGTCTGAAGTTGATAGTAGAGTTAGTTACAGAAATACAGATACTTAGAGCTCAATTTTCAAAATCAGGTTTTTAATTCAGCAATTAAACACCTGCACACTGATTATTCAGAAAGCCTGTCAGCGCGTACCTCTTACGGTGGGTGTCAAGTGCCAATTTTAGGTCTAAGTGCAGATGTAGGTGCATGAGCAGAAGGTTTCAAGATTGGAAACCAGGCTCTTAACAACAACAGGTTCATCTGCCTGTGACTCCTCTGCACTGAGCAGCAAAATCAGCTGAGCTTAAAGGGGTAGAAGGCTGAGAATGAGGAGCACAATCCAGCTAATAGCTGCTGTTATGAAACTGTCAGAAGATGACTTGCTGCCTGACAAGGAGAGTACTGTTCTGTGGAACAGGGCAGCAGGCTCTTCAGCTCCACATTTACGTTTCCTTGCTTGGCTTCCTTTTAGTTTCTGAACTGGTTTTCAATGTCTTGCCCTGCAGACTGAGCACATAATTTATTTAATATATTTAATGGAGTACAGAACCTTCTGAACCCAGAGAGACTGGCTGTTGTTTGACAGCTTTCTCCCATGGGGTAGAGGTAGTGTGCTAAAGGCCACCAATGTACCCTACCTGCCACAGGAGTGAACAAAAAGCCTGAGTGCTGGATTTTGAAGAAACACAGGAAAAGAGTGTAATGAAAGGCTGGGTGCAAAATGAGACATTGAAGGCAGCAGGGCAAATACAGCTCCTGTCATCAGGTTTCTCGCTGATCTGGGGACAGATGGCCTATCATTCCTACCTTGCACTTCAAGATCCCCTGAGAGTTGTGATCAAGTATTTTCTTTAAATCCAGGCTCACACACTGATGGTGTGAGCCATATATATCACAGATTTGAGGTATGGATTTCTGCTTTGTTCAAAGGAAACCCAGAAAGAAAGGCAGCCTTGTCAGCCTTGTGTTAATATCTGCTGGGATATTTCTTGTGTGAAGGAAAGGAATCAGCTTCAGGTTGTGAAAGAGGGAGCTCCATTTCTGCACATACCCATACTGAGAAAAAGCAGCAATATTTCCAGTGTGTAATGCTCAGGGCAGGGACAAAATACTATGAATATATTTGTGCAGGACTTTCTAGAGGAGACAAAAGAAAACCCACCAAATGAAAGAGCTCAAGCTGGTATAAAGGGCCTTGCAAATGCCAGTAAATGGCAATAGAACTTTGCCTTAAAAAGTTTAGCTCTTTGAAAATAAAAACCCCTTCCCCACCCATCAGGACTCTTCATGGAGATGAACAAAAGGCTGAGGTGTGCACCCAAAAAGGCAAATTTACTGTGGTCTTGAAGAGGGTAGAGGAAGAGGGAAGAGGAATGCCCAGTGCGTTCTCAAAAGTAAAAGTGATGAGACCCCAGCCTATTGCTGCCTGTGGGTGGGAGAAGGATGGCAAGAGGTAGAGTCCTTCCCACTATCAAAGGAAGTGATGCTGCCTCCCAGAAGAGTGTAGCAGGCTGAAGGGGTGTTTTAGAAAGCTGCCTGAGTTAGCCCTGGCCTCAGGAGAGCTGGTTCAATGGTGCTGTGTTATGAAGACAGGAATATCATAAGGAAAATGCTGCTTGGGTGCCATGGGCAGCTTAAGCTCCTGCAGCACAGGGGCTGCCACCTCTCCTAAGGATGGCAAAGGTGAAGGGTCCTGTAGGATTAAGATTTAGAGCATTAAAAGCTGATATTCATTAGTCTACCATCAACATTTATCAAAGTCGTATCTGACCAGTCTGGACCAGAGCCAGCAAACCTTTGCTTTTGTTTGCTCTTTTTCTCTTGCAGTGTGGGCTAAATTCAACAGGAGTACCTCTTATTCTTTGCTGTTCATCTGTTTACTCTTTCCTACCCCCCTGTCTGTTCCTTGCCTCTGTTGTGAATCTTGGCACTCTCTGCTTCGAAAAAGCGTGTAAGAAATAGACAGTGTAAGAAATAGGCTGCCCAGAGATGCTGGGGCCTATAATCCTTTTCTCAGCAAATAAATGGGGAGCAACCACACCCAGCGGGATTGGTGTAAAGAGAAAAATTTCTATTATCAGTATTTTAGAAATTTCAAATGATATTATCAATAGTAGAACCCCAATGTGCCTGATGCTCCCGTCTGTATGGTGTGGCAACACTGCCTCCATTCAGAGAAAGCAGGAAAATGTCAGAGAGGGGATGAATTATCTTACAGTGAATCATTGCAGGATTAGAAGATTTGTTTCTATTTACACTTGGGTCTCCATTCTCCAAATTGCATAACTTATTCTAGAAAAAAGCACCACCTCCCTGTCTTGTGTCATGCTGGTATTGCTGAACCTTAAGTAGACGCCCTCTCATTTGAGGTTGCTAGTGCAACAAAGCTTTACTGATTTAGTTGCTGGAAATGAAAAAAAAAAAAAAGTCCCCAGTTATTAGACTGCTTGTTAAATCCCACCATGGCTAAATAACATCTGGCTTTCTATAAATACAGCAAGCCCATTATTAACAGTGGGACTATTCACTGTTTACAGAGCTGCATTTGAAAAGAAGCAAAATGCAAAGTATTTGCTGAAAACTGCACGGCATCTGTCTGCAATAGCCTTTTGATAAACCCTGTCTTACATTCCAATCATCTTCATATACCAGTATTTGGATATATTGTGTATGACTAGCTGTTTTTTTTTCCAGAGTCACAAGCAACATGAGGTTTCTAAAGTGTACAGAAACTTCTTGTGTCCAAAACAACAGCCTTGGACCCCTGCTTCTATTTAGATGTGTGCAGACAGTTAATCAGAACCAATCAGCCTTTTATCCAGGTAAAGCCCTTTGCTAGATCAGGCAAAATAAACCCAAGTTGTGTGTTACTTTAGGGATTTCTTAGAAACATCTTAGTTGTGATCATACTGCAAACCCCAGCCTCACAGCTGTGTGCTGAGAAAGCCACAGGAGGTGTACAGAAGTAAGGATCTCCAACCACTGAGGCTGAGCATCTTTATAATCCAGTGCACAGTTAATCCACTCTCATTGCAGTCCCTCCAGGACTGGGCTGCCCAGACAGACCATTGAAATAGGTATATGTTAAGCCAGATTTCTTTGCACATGCTGAAAGTTATGAAGCCTAGTTTCCACTGCCTTTTTCCTGTGCAGATATTCTGATGCTTAATAACCTCATTAGACATTTCCCCAGGGGCTGAGGAGAGAGGAATTTTCCCCTACCTACAATCCAACTCTGTCACACACATGTAGGAGCTAAGTGTATGTGTGAGATCCATCTGCTGTGTGTGGCTAAAAATTGCCACAGAGGTTAAAAAGTGACCCTTGGGTGGACAGGCAAGGGTATGCACAGTGAGATCCCCTAATGATTCCTTTCAGGGAAAAATCATACTGGAAGGAGGTGTTTGCAGTCAACGATAGAAGTGCCTGGCACCGAGGCATGGGCCCTGTGTGGTGAATCCACAGTGGTTTTTCTCTCAGTGGGGCTGCTGCATTAATGATATTTCCCAGCAGGATGCTCCAAGAGGTGATACAGGAGGGCCAGAGCAATAATTTTTTGCTGTGAGAAAGGCCCGATAGCTGGCAAGGCTCTCAGCTGCTTTTGCAGAGGGACATTCACCCACATCAGGATGCGCAGGCTCCAGCACGTGTTGTAATTATGTTCAGAAAAATCTGTTTCCTTTTCTTTGTGAATAGACACAGGCATGGATTCTTGCACCTTTTCCTGCCTGCCTGTTGCTGCTCCTACCAGTCTGTCCTCCTCCGCTGTAGTATTGGTGGCAGGAGTCTCCTGGGGAGGAATCCTTTCTGAAGGAGAATGAGTTGTTTGCCAATGCATCAGAAAATGGATAGGTTTGAGCTCTGCTGCTCCCCCCATTTAGAGTTTGAATTTTAATTTTAATTTTTTTGGTATTATACTGCCATCCATGGCTTCTGAGTGTCTTCCATATGATAACAATTAGCAATTGTAATTAGTAATTTTATGGAGTCTGTTAGATAAATATCCTTCAGCACTGTACTGTAGGGCCATAGTTTTCTGTCTCACAATGGTAGTGCAAGGCATAAAATGCCTCTTTTGTGGAAGCTTCTGGTGATGCATTTTCTGATGTTATGGACTGGACATTTGGGGGAACTGGAAAGAATATGATGATGAGGTGTTTTCTGGATAGTACTATGGCAGCATTCCCAGTCTATCCACATATGTACACCAATATATATAGCCTGAACATTTTTTAGGCTTCTAAGAGAAGGATGCTTAGAATAGTCTCCTCAGCAGAAATACAAACAAACAAAAATTCTAAAGGAAAAATAACATAGGTTATAGCCATTCACAAAACCTTCACAACAGAACTCCTGAGTGCAGAACATTCATGGGGTAAGAGCTATAGGAAGATCCCATACTTTGCTTTTTTGCCTGGGACACCTAGTGCAGTAGTATAAAAAGAGTAAGTACATCCTCCTGCTTTGTGTCAGCCCAACAAAAAAAAGTGGAACCACTCTGAGTTACCCTGGTCAGAGATAGGTTGACTTATTTTTTAACCAAGGTAAGCCAAGGTGCTTACCCTTGGCTGTATGATGGATCATGAACTTGCTGAGAGCTGTGGTGGAAAATGCCACCACAACCCAAGATCCTGTATGCTGTGCTCTCCTCTAGCACTGTGTTCAAGAAGGTTAATGTGTTTGGGTGGGGGGGCTGAAGACCTTGAAACTCAGCTCAGTAACAGCAGGTCCTATAGAATATATACACTATTTAAATACTATAAGTAAACCAAGGAAAGCTGTCAGAAATTGATGTAACAAAACTGTAATGGTAGAAGTTATTGAAGTTTTTATGCAATATAGAAGGAAGAGATATTTTAAATTAAACAGGAAATTGGCATATAGTGATAACAAACAGTAAAGTGAAGATGTTTGTGACGAGATATCTTCAGCCTGTGGGACAGTGTACATGCAGCATATTAGCAAAATTTCTTGTTGAAACATTCATGTCATGTGCTTAGCCCAGAGAGAAAGACATGAAATCACCAAATTAGAAAAGAGGCAAGGAAGAACACTCTGGACCTGATATCTACTCTGCCATTATCTTTAAGTAAGAGAAAAATATAAGCACAAGAGGAGTATTTCAGGCTCCAGGAGACTCCCACACCCCATCCATAGTCTGATCCTCAACCTAGCAGAGCTTGTGGAGACCTTGGTGTTGAGTACATCTTTTGGTTCTTAGAAATCATTGAAGGATTTAAGTAGCTTGGGTCCCACCTGAAGAGAAAGATAGCCTGAGGCTGAGATGTAGAAGTGCACACAGAGCCAAAGTCACAGCCCCAGGGCCATCACCTCTACCAGTAAAAGCAGTGCTAAAATCCAAGCAGCAGTGCAACATGCTCCTCTCCATGGGCTGACACTCAATGCCACACATAGTGAGCTCCCCAAAGCACCTGCCTGCTAAATCCCCTGAAACCACAGCTGTTGTTCCTTTCACAGAGATTGGTGGGACATTCTCAGCTCCAGCTCATTTAAATCTTTGGCTGAGGTATTAACACAGAGCAGGAGAGTGATGAAGTAAAGTGTGCAGGACACAGAAATACACACTGGGTCTCTTAAGGTGAAATCCCAGTGTTGACGAGTTTACTGTGGCCAGTCAGGGTGTAAAAGTTGCACATGCTTGCACGGCAAGACAAAAACTTCCCTCTTCTTTTTTGAGATTTTTCTCCCGTTTTCTACTGCTGTGTCACCCTGCAAAAAGATTTAGTCACTCCATGGGGAGGTGCATCTGCAGGCCCTTCTGGCTACATAATCATCTACATATAACTAAGCTGGGGTAAAACTGACTCAAAAATGGACATTTTCCAGCTTAATAAATTTCTTTAAAGCAGGGAAGACCAAAAACATAACCATTATAGTAATAGATTGCAGGAAATACTCTTCAGTTTTAATTTAAAATATTTTACTGCTGGCATAAGCTTTAGAATGGCTTTTAAGTGTATTTTATCTGGTCTTTCTATGATATACACTTTTAATTAGTTATAATCAATGGAAATTGGGAGAAGTGTGCACCATCATGTAAAATGAGAGTTGCATCTTTGACCTATGCCAGCCTTAGGGAGCAGATGACAGGGGATGGTAAATGCAGGCCTTGTAGCATGAAATAGAAAGTTAACTCATAAGTAATTATTGCTGCTTATAAAATGCACCCTGAAATTGGTGCTTTACTGTGTTAATAAATTTTTGAGTAGCCTTTCTCTGTAAACATTATAGCCTTACCATGTTTTCCAGCCGTAAACAAGGAGGCTGAACACAACAGTGGTCCCACCTTAGAAGGAGGAGTGTTCTGTTCCCCACAATGAGTTCCCCTATTAAAGCCCATCTCCAGTGCTTCATTACTGGACATAAACACTTGCTGCCATGCCAAGTTGGTACTAGACTAGCAGGACTGCACCACATGGTGCGTGAGCCCAAACTGCCAGAGAAAATTCTTCATTTAAATTCAGGAGCCCTTGGACCTGGCCAAAACAGTGGGATCCATCTAACCTAATATCAGCCATCTAATAGTACTCTACACCATGGGCCTTTAGGCTCCCCACAGGATTGATGTACAGTTCAAGGCACCTCTAAGAGCAATTGGTGTACAGCCAGAGGTATGGTGTGCATCCACAGGGGCACCATTTGGGCTTGGACATAGATGGCTTTGTTTGGGTGGTAACACCACCAAAACTGCCTTACCCACAGTGTTGCTGTCATTGCCTCATTCAAGCCCCTCTTTCCTTGTTTGCTGACGTATTCTTTATCTTTAACTGTATTCTCAGGTCATCTATCCATAGCAGTTATCATACAATGGACAGACTCATTTTGGGCCAAGTACTGAGAAAAAAAATGTTTGAAGCAGCATGAGAAGGTATTTATATTTTTTTCCTACAGATCTCTGCCTCATGGTAAGCCCCCAATCCTCCTTCAGAAAACCAGGATCTTGGTAAGATATACTCTACCTTAAACCACAAGCCTCTAAAGTGTGTGAATATGTATTTAAAACAGATTTTTGGAGGAAAATGAGCCATTATTCCATTTTCAATTCTTGTTGCCACTGGGAAGAAAAAATGTGGGACCTGTGTTATGCACTGCACAAACAAGGGATGGAGGGCAAAGAGTGAAATCGGGTATGAAGGCACCTGTCCAACCCCATGGAATAAGACACAGCAGAGATGCAGGGAAAATCGCACAGTGGGGGCAGAAGGGAGCAAAAGACACTTGAATGAAACTCAAAAAATATACCCTCTCCCATTTTCTTTTCCTTTTTTTCTTAAACTTAAATCTACCTGGCATAGTGTTAAGCACTATTCCGAATGAGTGTTGTTATAAATAGGTCTCTGCAATGCAGCCTTCACATATGACTGTGTCAGCCTGCCGACAGCAAAGTGTGTCTCCATTTATAACCTCACTTTCTTACCTTGGTTCATCACCCTAATTTGCCACTGTTACCTGGGAGCTGACAGCTTCCAATTACATTTGCAACTCCAACAGGAAGCATCAGGGTCCGGGTTTTACAGGTTTGGTCTATTCTTTCCTGAACAAATGTTCTCCCTGAAGTCCACTCAACAGCTTGTTTCTGAGATTGTCTTCTTTTCCACAGACGTGTTTTGAACTGTAGTGAAGTGTAAGCTGTGTGGATTCAATGTAGCTCTCACTAGAAATGTTATACACCATTACTGACCATTCCAGGTGCTACTTTAAAAGTTTTCCTGCATTTATACAAATAAAGTGACCTTTAAATTTGGATCAAAGTTTTCTTAAGAGATTTCTGCAGATATAAGCTGCTGAATTGCTCTTTTAAAGTGGCTCAGTGAGTAACACACTGATATGAAGACAGATTTGGAAAGAAGTCATGGAGAAATCAAGGCTGGTGGTGAGTGTTGTGAAATGGGGGAGAGAACATGGGAGCTGCTGCTGCCCACTAGACAAGAACAAATCTTGGCCTGCCCTTCTTCCCCTTGTCCTTTGATGTCCATTCACTGCAGGTTTTGAGGAAAGAGATTAGGAACCCAGATCTTCCAGCTCCCTGTTCTCCAACTCAGTCTTTCTGCCCTTTTAACAAGCTTCTGAATATGAATAAGGGAAGAGGAGTGTCATTGACAGGGAGTGATTCCCCAAAGGGGCTGAACACTGCAGGCTCTAAGGAAGTTAGTGAAGCATCTTGGAAGTGCTCTGGAGAAAAAAGATGCCTCTGGGGAGAACATTTGTGGGACATCAAAGGTGATTTGTGTGGCTAAAGATGGATCTCAGACCTGATCCTCAGCTTTGTTGTTTGATCACTTTGTAACCCTTTATGGCCCCAGGACATCAACCAGGTAGGATAGGTCCAAAGTAGGAACTGCTGCATCTGAATTTTTTTTTTCTCTTTTAAAAAACTAAGTAGAAGATGAAGCTAAAGGAGAGACCAAGGGACTCTTAGATGCTGGCAAGGAGCACGTCAAACAAGCAGTCTGAAATTCATAGCCAACTCAACAGAGTTCCTGCTGGTAGTGGAGATGAGAGAAACAGACCCAATTTTCCTTTCAAATATGTGATAGTGAGTAGAAATGAAGTCTCTTCCATGTTACTTCTCTCAGTTTCTGATGATGCCCGCTGACAACAGGTGCCACAATTAGAAGAGCACAGTCCAGAAATGGAAGCTGGTGCATCTGCCACCTCCTGGTTTTCGTCTTTTGTTCAAGCTGCAGCCATCCCTCCTCTTTGTATTTAGTGGCCTCTAACAGAGCACTGCCTCTCTACTCTGTGCAGGCAGGAGACAAAAGCAGCTCTGAATTAAGTGCCATCTCCTCAGAGAAGAGCTACTTGGGAGTGCTGCTCTCATCCTGAAGTGAACGGAGAATCCTTGAACGGGGAGAAGTTGGACTGGCCATGTCAGGGACATCCTGGAGTTGCTGCTGAATCTTGCTTTTGTACCTTCATTCCCCTTCTTAGCAGGTTTGAAAAGTGACATCACCTTACATTCTTATGTCCGAGGCCATTTTTTCACAAGATTACATAGAATCTCTTTGGGTACTTAAACAGGGACAAGGCACAGGAAATTGTATAGCTTTCTATCCTGCTGGGATCTGAAAATAAATAAGATCTGCTTTTTAATCGCAGGATCATCTTTAAAAGACAATATAAAGGGCAATTCTCTCCTCTTTCCGAAGGAATTAATTTTGTGGTGTAAGAAATTGAGAAGGAAGCAGGAAGGGACTGCTAAGACTGTGTGGGCCAGAAGTCATATGCTCTAAGCAGCTCCCTAGTGTAGTTAATACCGTTTGATTAAAATTAGTTTGTTTTTTTTGTTGCACTAGAGGAATCATAGAGGATTGCTCACAGCTCTGAGAACCCATCTTTCTGGGTGCAGGAGGAACTCCAGAAGCATTTCTCCAGTCCCATGAGCAGAGTGATCAGTTATTCCCAAGCGAGATGGGCCAGGCCAGCAGTCACAGAGTAACTGCAGGATGGATTTCATCATGGGCAGGATTATGTAGGCATGCCATATGCCTATTGCCCTGGTGCAATCCCTGAAATGTCATGAGCACATGCTAGAAAGGACCCAAGACGCAGTTTTTTTAATGTGCAGGAAAGATTAGTCTGGTCTGATTTATCTCCAATACAAAATACAAGAAGAGAAGTGAAGGTGCTTTCCTTGGGGCTTTGGATCCCTAAGAAAGAAGAAAAGGCTCTGTGGAGGGTGGGACCAGCCCACCTCTGTGTGTTGTTTCTGAGAAGAGCATTTTCCTGCATGCTGATGCTGGGGCTGCTGCAGGCTGCACCACACACATATCTGCTGTTTCCCATCTAAATATAATGCAGCGTGGGTAAATAACAAGCAGGCACACCTGTGCCTGCATTTCACTTGATAATTTTCCTAATTATATGACATTTTTTCATGGGTCAAAACCTTCTAAAACAACCACTTAGTGGAAAGCTGGTTAGAGGTGTGTGGCTGACTCACTAATAAAATTACTGTACACTTAGTACCTGTCAGAAGAGCCCAAAGCACCTGCTGGATTTTGAGCCTGATTTTCTTTTCCCTTACACCACTGCAAATCAGAAATGACCCCTATCAGTCATTGCTCATGTATAGGCAAACACATAAAGGCTAAGAGGAGGAGGAAAGTCCTTAAAGATGGAGGGGGAGATTAATTGTATGTAAAATTCCCTAGACAATTTGGGTCACCCTATTTGCAGTTGCACAGTGCCCCAGGCTGCAAAAGACATGGAATAATGAGTGTACATCCTGGGACTTCCAGGGACGTTGCTGGCCAGTCCTTGAACCTGACTACACACGTGAGCTGGAAAAGAGTTTACCAGTTTGGTGATAAGATGAGGGACACAACACGAGGAAAAAGCAAAGCAGTTTGAAAGCAAAATACCTTAAAAAAGTTCCTGCATTATTTAGAGGGATGAGGTACTGGGCCTTTCTCTCTGAAGTTCTTGGAAGCTGCAAAATGCAACCAAATATGCAGGACTGGGAGAGATAAAAAGCCACAAGTATGTGTGAAAGAACAGTTTCCTGAGGCACCATTGGTCTTGGCCACACACAGTGAATTGCTATCCTTTCCAAGAGAGTCAGTGGGGAAGAGAGTGCAAACAGAGAGGGAGGAACACAGATCTTGCAGAAAGGATTTATTATCTGCTTTGGAGGTGGGGACACAGTTCTGGGAAGCTTTTGTCATGATTTCTACATGTGCTTCCAACCATGTTGTTGAGCATCCCATTGTGCCAAGGTGTTTATGTAGTCTTAAAGCCTTTATGAATCCTGTCTGTGCTATGCAGGTTTTATGTTTTGAAGAGCCAAGAGATCTAACGAGAACTTTCCCTGTCTCTGGCATAGTGCAATTATTTATTGGAAGAGAAGCAGTCAGGTATGAAATGAATGAATTTCATAAGCAACTTCTTTTTAACATGTTCTTTCAGTTCTTTTTCCCTTGAGACTTCCCACCATCCTGTGCCTGCTTTCCCCACTTGATCTGTTGTGAGAGAATTGATTTCCAAAGAAAAAAATGCCATTTTGAAAGACTTTTCTGAAATCATAACTGACTGGCAGGGAGACAATTTAATAGGGAGAGATGAAACTGGGACACTGGAGATAAGAAGTTAATAGGGGGTTTAGTCATATACACAAAACAGCACTAGACAGGTAGATGTAAAATAGCTCTTTGATTTCCTGCAGAGCTTGCTGTAGTGAACAACACGTTCTCTGAACGTCAGCGAGTATACCTCTGTGACCACCTCAAATGTAAGTAGCCAATGTCTTGTGGGTTATAGATAGCTGGAGCTGGAGAGAAATGATGCTTGTATATTCATGCCACACAACTGTAGAGAACCTCACCATGTTGAAGCCCACAAGATCAGTTTCAGAGGAAGATAAAATATATAAAACGTGTAATTATTTCACAGCAGAATTCTAGAATTGTTACCCTGCTGTCTTCTTTTTTAAAGTACTGCTGGAAATAAACTTTTGGATTATGTTTTTGAGGGCACCATCAGTTTTATTACAAGTGTCTGCAAGCATAAGAGTAAGCATACTTAAAGCACAGAGTTGCATGTTTTAAACAACAGCAATAAGGAAGCAAAATATCTTGCAGAATTAAAAAGTGGAATGGAGCACCTCTAAATCCCCTGTGTTTGCACAGAATAAAAGTCTAGCATTTCCCTAGTCTACAGAGATTTATTATGGTTCCTTTTCCTGGATGGCTTGGAAATGGCAGCAGGAACTGTTCCAGGGTATCCCAGAACTCCCATGGTCCCAGACAATTGCTCCAGGAGTTCAACATCATTGAAACACAGCAGTGCACTCTTTGTAGGTTCATTGCTGCAAGCAGCAGAGGGAAGTGGGGGTGTTGGCTGTGGGCTGAAGAACCCATAGTATGGCCCTTAGGACACAAGGCACAAACCAAATCCAGGACTGCAGGATAAAAAACAAACAAAAAAAATAGTAGAGCGAGTGGGGAGGTAGGCCTTCAAATCTGTAAATTAATAGGAATTACTGCCTGACAGTAGATGGCTCTTTAATGTCCAAATTCACCCAGTTATTTAGGTGTCTAACTCCCATCAATTTAAAAGTACTTGATGGCCTACCCTTTGATCTCTTTTTTTGGGTTTAGTCTTTTTTTGCACGAATTTCTCAGCTGCACAAGGAAGGAGTAATAGCTTTCCTTTCCTTTACAGGGTGATGTGAGGATAAGTATCAAAAGCTGTCAGGCTTGGTTAGGGCACTGGAAAGGACAGAGGAAGCTCACTGCACATCAACAAGTATATGAGCTATCAAGCTGGCTTTAGGACAGAACTGTAAGTATCTAATCTGTGTGCAAGATGAGGAAAATAATTTGTATAAAGTTACTGTTTATCTGCTGTTCACAGCTCAACCCAAATATTAAGTATGAACTCAAATATGAGTTCAGACTACATGTGAGGTAGATGCTGTTAATTTTTTTTTTTTTTTTTTCCTTAGAGGTTAATATTTCTCCTATGGTTTCTCCTCACAGAACTGACCTTACTGGATCAGTGCCATAACATGCCAGTTTGCAGATACCATCAAAATGTAAAACTCATGAAAATGTACATTGCAGCTGCTTTTCACCTCTGAGAGCCAAACTAAGGACAAAATCAGTGCAGACTTGCCCCATGTATGTCACTGACATCCTTCTACAGGTGTCACCACCAATCTAATTAGAAAAACTTTCTGTCTTCTTTTGCCTCCCTCATGGCGGTGAAGAGAAGAGGCACCAGCAGAAGCCTTCAGCTGTTAAAAGAATGCTTTGGCAGCACCAGTTGTTTTCAATACCCATTGATTAGAGCTTCCCTTCTGCTGAGGCCAGGCACATACCTGTTTCTTCACATTGCACCCAGGCCTGGGCTTTGCAACAGCCCTCAGAGAACCTGGCTGAGTCAGGGCTCAGCACAGTGAGTGTGGGAGAGACTATGATGGAATTTTCCTACGTTGTAATATATTTTTGCAGGTATGTTCTTTTTTCTTGGGAATTAGAGGGTGGTGAGGGGTGTTTTTTTTAGTATATTCACAGGTTCTGGGTGTTTCTGGTTTTCTTTTTTCAAAGCATGATACATTGGCTTCTGTTAAGGCTTTTTGTTGGCATCACTGGACCTTTGAATCAGGTATGACAAATTCCCCGTGGTGCAAAACCAAGTTGCACTGGGATAGGGAATAAGATTGTATTTACTACTCTAGACTTTGCATCTCTTTCTCCACTAGTTTTATTTGATTGACCTCTGCACCGCTGCTCTTGATACCTTCCTCTGTAGAATGAGAATTACTCTTTCCCCTGAGCTTTACAATGCCTAAGAGATTCAGAAGCTAACTGGAAATTTTCAATATCAATTACACCTTTACTGCTGAAATACAGCTGCCTGTGAATAGTCATGGGTTTTTTACTGCTAATAGGAAAAGAATCTCTCACAGTTGTTAATTAACACTGCTCCAGATTTATCATTATTTCAACAGGATAGCCTCAGGATGGATTTAACCCCTTGCTCTTCTGGAAGCAGTTTAAATGACTTAGTAATATTCAAGAGCATATGATGAATTTTTGACTGGGATGTTTCAAAGGATGGGACTGCTGGTGAAGGTTGCTGCCCTAATGCCACTGAAATCCAGTAGGATTTTGGTGTTGCTCCTCCCAAGATTTGGGTATGGCTCTTCCCTGAGGTCAGACTCTGATTATTGCAGTAATGGGCAGCAATTACCAGGCTCACAGTAAATTGCAGAGGTCTATCATCAGAGAGTCCTGATTGCCCAGAGCAAGAATGAATTGCATTTCTTGACCCATTAGTGATCTCTAATTTTATGCGAAGTATTGCTGCTTAATTCACTTATTGAGGTTAATATTGAAAAGCTTTGCTTACGTTGGATGCTCTTCCTCTTATCATTTGCAATTAATGATGGTGCAGTAGGGAGAAACGAAAGATCAATGAAGCCTCTCTTATCTTTTAGTACACACCTTGTGAGGTGAATTTCTATTCTCTTAGAAGGCAACAGTGTTGGGTTCATTCTGAAGATGGATGCTGTTGAGACTGCTTGGCAACTTTCCACCACTTGTATGTCAGACTTGATCACTAATTCCTGCCTCTGTCAAAGGTTAATAGAGGACTCCGATGTGTGTAATCATGCCTCGCTGAGGAAAGGGGTCAAATAGGTTTATAGGGATGAATCTCTATTGATTGCCAGAAGTATTAAAAATAATTGGACTCAAGCAATCAGATTAGCCAATTATGATTATGACATGGGTCTATGTGGGGTAATGTACATGCTTGGTATAGATTGCAACTGAACCTGTTCATTTGTCTTAACGTGCTGAATTTTCATTCATTTCCTTATTAAAGCTGAGACTAATTAGAATAGTTTTAGAAACTTTTAGGTATCAGTGCATAAAATTGACTAGAAATTCATAAAATATTTATCTCTAGAGAATACATAGGGAAGTGGGCCTTCAGTTATAAATGAGGGAATAAACTGGGTGTTACAAGCATTAATGAGGTCAGCCTATGACAGAGAGAATGCAGGTGTCTCTCAGACATACTCACAGATCATGCACCACTCTCCTGGCCTTGTAACTATTTGCCAGAGGGTGAAAGAAAACCCAAAAAACCCACAAACAAAAACAAACCACAGGAATTATGAACCTAAGTCAGAGGAGCACAGTGCAAAAATAGCTTTACCACTCAGAGGGTGGAGAACTACACTCATACCCACTAGAGGCAACCTTTAAAAACCTACCTCCTCCTAAAGGATTCCCACATGTTTCTGCAGTCTTTTAAAAAATGTGTAGACAGGAGGTAGGAAGACCCAAAGCTTAGGGGTCCTGCTAGCCAAGGGGGGGGGGCTGCTTTTACATTGTAGGAAGGAAACTCAAATATATGATTCCAAATGTTGATGTCAAAGACTGATAATTCAGACAACCCAAAATGTGTTATTTTTGAAACCTTGCCCTGTTTTTCTGATTCCAGGAGGACCAACTCGCTGTTTTAAACATGAGCTATTCATGAATTCAAATTTCAATATAAAACTGTGCTGTTGCTGCTGGGGGACATTCAGGGTTACAGTGCTGAGGAAGCAAGCAAAACCCTCTTGCTCTGCCTTCACAAGCAACATAGAAAGTCATCTTCCTAAGGCATTCTGGCAAGTAGTCGAGTTATTAACAAATCTGTTTCTTTTTAAATTGTCCTTAAGGATTTCAAGTTGCCCGTACTTTACAGATTACACAGGGAAGAATTTACATTTTTATACTTCTGATAGGCTGCAGCCACTGAGGTGTAGTACAAAATGAATACACACCCATGCCATAACCCAAGACATCAAAAACTGGAAAATTTTATCAGTTATTTAAACTGAGGAAAAGATAAGGCAAACTTTGAGGCATTTGGAAAAATGTTTTAATTCAAATCAAAAGTCCAGCAACCTGTGTCCTGTCTTGAAAAGTGGAAGAATGGTCCTACAGGGTGAGACAACAGGTCCACCTGACCCACTATCCCAATTTATAAGGAAATAGGGAAGATGAAGAACGAGACTGCAATACAGTGGGGTCTTCTCAGCTAGTACTATAGGAGTTAAGACCTAAAGCCAGGTCTTCAGGCTAAGTAGCCATAATTTGATGGTAGTCAGTGCTTTATAAAAAAGCTGGGTTGTTGTCATGGGTATATCAAGGATATACCTTCATTACTGAGTGAAGTTTGCTTTAAAAAAAAAAGGAAAAATAGGAAAAGCTCACAATCTGGCTGAGAGCCAGGCTCCAAGTTTATTGCTATCAAAATAAAGACACTGCGAAGCGAAGTGGACTTTTGAGTCAGGAAAGGGGAAGAACAAGCTTGCCATTGTGTTTTTAAATTGGCATTACCATAATCAGTCCCTCTAGTATAATTGGGAGGGGAAGAGTTCACTTTTTCCTGCCATCCCAGCATTTTTTTCATACTCCAGATCCACAGATTTAATTGTAGCATGCCATCTTTTCAAATTCATGGCTCATCAAAGGCAACTGTGGCAACCACAGGCTGCCAGCACGGGTGGGATATTCTGTGTCAGGTACTGAAAAGGTTAAGGCTGTTGACACTTTAACATTATTAATTAGGTTCTAAAAATCTTGTAGGTCATTATGCTGGAAAGCATAGATGGAAAGTTTCTATATCTATTATCATGGTTATTTGAAGATTCAGAAAGTTATTTTCACAGGCAGAAACATTTTCTTTAAGTGAAAGTTTTCATGCTGCAGTAACTGGGATATCTGTGAAAAGATCTCAACAATGTCCAGAATTTCTACAAGCACAGCTCTAATTATCATCAGCCCCATGCTTGCCCATAGGAGCAATTGTAAAAGATACAATGGAATAGGGAAAAATCACACTTTTAAAAAATTAATTCTCTCTCTTTTCTGTGGCTTGCAGAATGTTTTACCAACATTTGCAAACTTCCCTCTTCACATAGTAAAGTTTTAAGTGCTGTTTTGACAGGTGGATGAATAAATTAGAGAGGGATGGAGGGATTTTCCCATTCTATGGCAGATCCTCCTTATTTCTTTTCAACCCTGCTGGACAATTGTTGCTGGGAAGAGTTGAAAATCTCCACCGGTAATTTTTCAGTGAAAGCAGTTTTCTTGCACAAGATCTCAAGATCTTTGTCTAGGAAGCAATTAAGGTCATACCTGCAGGGGCAATTAGAAATTGATTTTGAAATCATACACAAGCAGGGGCTTGCCAGCCCTGGTTAAGATGGCTTTTTACAGCTCTGGGTTTCAGGGTGGCTGGCCCCCATGCTCTGTCACGATCCACCGTGTGCTGTCTTTGGAGCTAATGAGGGAGAGAGGCTCCAGAGTTAGAGGGATCAGGTTCACCAGGTCAGCAGCCACAGGCACCTTGCAGTGCCCTTTTCAGCCTGCAGTGCCTGTGCAGAAGGGCAGCCCTGGGGGACAAGATGAGCTGTGCACAAACTGGTTCCTGGAGGACCCTCACTGAAGAGCCTGGCATGTGACCTGGGGCTGTGCTGAAGGGGACACCTGGCTGTGAGTTGAAGCTTTGCTGTAGTGCTGTGGTTCTCTCTGTTTGTGCAGAGCTGCCTCTGGCAAGCTCCTGTGGCTTGGGTCGGCAAGGCAGTGTTTTTTTGATTAAGCAAGACCCCTCTATTCCTTTCCCGGAGTGGCTCATCAGGGAAGCATAGGGCTAAATGGCCATTGAACTGAGTGGGACTGTGACGCGTTTTCCTATGATTTAAGAGTAGTGATTTAAAATCATGTCATGGCCACTTGTTTTATTCCTTCAGGGCCAGTCAAAGGTATATTCTCCAGAAGCCATTTTTCCTAGGAAAAGCTACTTTTGCCTAAGGATAATCTCAGCCAAAGTTACTGTGTCACACATTTGAGGGAATTTTAAGCAAAAGAGTATGGAAAGCAGAGGAAGAGGAGGAACTTAATGAATTATTAAGAAAGAAAACCAAAACGCCCTCTTATTTTTCTGTCTGAAAAAAATGGAAATTTATTCTGAAAGCTATCTCATCAGAAGGCCTTGGTTCCTCTGAAACACCCATGGTGCTTTAATATGAGTGTGTTACCCCTCATCCCTAGTGCTGATGCTCATAGCACCCGTTGTAGGGCAGGACCTCTGCCTGCCCCATGCTGTTCAAAAACAGAATAAAAGGATAGTCTCTGCTGCAAGGAGTTTGAATCCCACACTATTATTCCTAATCTTTCTTGGTATTTTGAGTCCTGCAACAGATTTTGTGACACGGGTGCTTTCAGTTTGCTACAGTTGAGAGGTCTCTGCAGCAGGCAGGCTTTCCTTCACAATGCTGTATTAATTGCTGTTATGTTTTGCTTTCTGGTTGTGGCATGTCAGTAATCTGCTACTTACAAATGTCTGCTCCCTAGGGAGAAAATAAATCACATGTATTTTTTGGAACCAATCCTGCCTCAATACTTAGGAAATGCATTTGGTAATAATATTGGCTGTAATCCTCCTGAGAGAAATTAATTATAAACATGTAGCAAAGCAATCAGGAAACTGCTCTTGCTGTGACATTGAGCAAAGAACACCAAAGCAAGCAGAAATGTTGGATTGAATTAAAACCAATGTGTGTCGTGTTCCCATGGGTCAGATGGGACACAACTCTGTGCTTAGGAGCTACTGGTGCAGGGAAAGGGATTCTGGTTTGGACAAAATAAGGAATTGTAGTGTGATGTTGTTATAACATGAGTGCTGGTGTGCCAGTCAAAGGCAGAGACTGCTGCTGGTAAGGTGGTGGATGCTGGTCTTGAGTTAGGATGTGTGCCTGTGCCTGCTCATGAGGAAAAATTCTTGTGTGTGATGAGTGAGCGAAAAACACCTTGAGGGTTAAGTTTGTGTCATAATCAATACTGTGTTATTGCATTTGCCTCTTTTCTACAGCTGCCTCTTTGTCCTCCTCTTCCCATTCATCCCTGGAACCTCACAGATCTCCATCCATTCCTACCATCTTCTCTTGCCTCTCTCCTCAAGCTTTCCCCCTCCAGATAGTTGAAGGGCTGAGTATTGTTTTGCATCTTCTTTGGCCTTCTTCACTCAGCCTTTCCCAGAGCAGTAATACCAATTTATTCAGCAGTAAAACACAAATGAATGTGGTTTTCTTGAAGCAATTTCACATGAAGGCAAAGGAAAAAAAAATCTGCTTTTATCCCTTTTTTTTTTTTTTTTTTTTTTAATTAGCAGCAGGACCTGTTCAGGTGCCTGGAATAGAAAAAGTTCTGCCCATCTATATTGGATTAATGTGCTAAGCATGAGGGTGGTGGTTAAAAGTACAGGAGAAATGCAGCTTATCCCATGACACACATTCACCTTACCCCCAGCCACCCAAGCACGAGGTATAGATCTCAGTGCAAAACTGTTTAAGTTATCACAGGGACACTTTATAGCCTGAGAAAGTGAGAGATATGAGAGTCATTGGAGAGTATAGGGGAGAAATCACAGCAGCAGCTTTGTGGCAGAGTGGTTTGTTCATCCTGGAGAAACCCTGCTGCCCATTGGGGCAAGGCTGGGGGGTTGGCAGCTCCAGAAGGCTTTAGCTCTACCTCTACATAGCTGTAAATATTTTCTGAGCACACCAAAATTCTTTGAAATGGCTGTAATGTTCACCTTCAGGTAGTTACTGCAATTGCCCTAAGTTGCTTTCTGCAACATATAAGCCCTCAAAAGCTTCCAATTCTGTTTTTATCGGTGACCGGGTCATTTTTATAGAGGCTGTTCAGCCATTTTTGCCCTCAGTCTTTATACAGGTCTTCTTTGTCTCCTTTCTCTTTCACCTCTGGGCAATTACATCTGTTATTTTAAAATAACTTTTTTGAGAGTTGGAGCATTTTGGAGAGAAAAAAAAAAAAACAGTTCAAAGAGAAGCAAAGAATACCAAAATCAAGATACTGCCACTGTCTTTGAAGAAATGACAACATTGCCATTTTTTTCTCTTTACTTCTGAGAGATTGAAACTGAAAGCACTGATGATGCAAAGGCTTGCCTGCATTTAACTTTCTTAAGTAGTCACATCAACATAATTTGGACTGCTTCCATTCAGTGTATTTGTGTTGCTTTTAAGTAGATCATTGTCCTTTAGAAAAATCATCCTATCTTGCATAGTTAAGTTTTCCAGCTATCTGTTTAGGAGGTCCCATTTTTCCTTTGAAATATACTGTGAAATGAAAATTCAAAGCTGAAATCCTTCAAAAAATGTAATTTGCTATGGTTGAACAGCCAGCTTCTAATAAGTTGACTCCTTTCATGTCTGAGGTCACAAATTTGGTTAACATGTGCCATCCCTGATCTCCAGAAAGTACCTAAAGACACTAATGACTACTGCTCCTCAGAGGCTGGAAAAAAAACCCAGGATCTGTGTTGAAGGCACAGGAGTATAAAATTTGACACCAGTGTTGTAAGGTACTAGTCTTCACCTTTTAAATTAGTGGAGTCCATGGATTACCAGGTCTCCCTGAAGATTTGACATTGTCTGCTCTTTTTTATTTAAAAAGGCTTGGATACAAAGAAATCTTCTACATGACTGCGCCCTCCTTTGCTTTAGCTCCCAGTAATAGCAAAGGCCTGAAGGCCACCAGGCTGCTGGGCTGACAGGCATCTGGCACACAAACATGGAGGCAAGGCTGCCAGAAGGGGGAACCAGAACATGCCAGGATGCTGGTGGGTTCATTATTATTAGTTTTGTACCTCCATGAGCCTGCTTCCCACGAATACTTGATAAAACCCAAGAAGGTCACTACAGCTTGCTTACTCTCCATATGGCACTTCTGCATGTCCCTGCTGTGTGTGTGTGTGCATGGGATTTTTATTCTTTACCCCATAGCACTCATCCAGATCCCTCTTTTTTTCCTTACCTGATTAATTCACGGGCATGGGAATAAAAGGACAAGCTCTTTATTATTCATCACAGGTGAATAGCTGTATGCACTCTGAACAAACCTGAAGGGAAGTTTTCCTGTGTT
Source organism: Cinclus cinclus (assembly GCF_963662255.1). NCBI lineage: Eukaryota > Metazoa > Chordata > Aves > Passeriformes > Cinclidae > Cinclus > Cinclus cinclus. Next base: position 57,430,958 of record NC_085050.1, on the reverse strand, counting down.
TTGTGTTTGTGTGTATCCATCATTATGGAAGCCAATTACCCAGGAATGGGTCTCTGAACACCCTGGACAGACTGTTTACACTTCAGTGGGTTTTGCCAGTTTAGGCACATGAGTTGAGTTAGGCTGGCAACCCCCTCAGGGGGAAGTAAGCTTATTCAGCAGGGAGTCCCTAGCCAAGTACAGATTAAAGAGTTTGCCTGAATGGAGTGTGTTGAACTTGCAAAGGGAGTTTTGCAGGGATAATTGCCTCTGTGTTTGCTTTTGGCTGGAATAAAACTGGCTGTGCTCAAGTTTCTTATTTCTCTGTGCCATGCAAACCAAGCTGAGATAGCTTTACTGAAGTGTGCATGAAGCAAAGCAGCTCTGGGCTGTGGTCTAGGGAGGACAAAAGCTGGGGACTTGGGACATGGCAGTTTACATACTGGTCTTGGTGCAAAGTGGGCAGAAAGAGCCGTACCCCTGCAGTTCCCTTGCTCCAGCCAAGGGTGTGGAGAAATAGTTATTGTCCCTGTGAGGTGGATTTGTGCTGCCAGTGTGACTGATGGGATAGCACAGCTCCTCTTCTGACAGCACTTGGGGGTTTGACAGGCTTAAGAGGAGGGGCCCTGGGCTTGGGTTTTGCAGTCTTGCTCAGTCTTGGGCTGTGTCTCAACAGCCCTTTATACACATTAGAGAATTTCTGTTACTGGTAAGAAAAAAAATGTTTTGGTATTCCTAATATAAATGAGGGAACTGAGATAGCGTGATGATTCACACCAGAAAAATGAGTCACTCTTCTGTTGTTAAAATATCCCTGTCTTTTGATGCAGCTGCAACACAAACTTAATGGAAACCATTTCAGTATTTCCTTGTCCTATCAGAGATGAGCATCTTGAAGACTTCTGGAATAAAAAGTCCTGCCAGATATAAAATGTTCCCTGGTTCCTCATGATGCCAGCCTTGTTCTTTTCCTTGCTTTGGTTACCTGCACAGAGTAATGAAGGCAAAAAGTCTTTTTTGATGTCTTGGGAGAGAGTTGATTAAGTGATTGATGCTTACCTAGGCTGGCTGGTAAATCTGTCTGTGTTAAAAATTAGGAACAGGCTTATGTATTTTGGCTTAGAGGAGAGCAGGTGAGAGCTTTCCTCTTTAAACTAGATGTAACCACATCTGCATCTCTTCTAAAAGTTTTGGCACATGGTTTCTGGAGAAACATGGTGCTTGGTGCATTGCATTGGGCATGCAAGAAATGTCATTGCAACCAATACCCACTACTGCCATGAATAACACTGGGAGGTACAGAGGTGAGAGAAACCATTTTGTGATTACAGCTGCTCTTCTCTCCCCTTCATCAGGTGTGTAAGGCAGAAGACACTGGGTATGGACTCTTAATAAAGTGTGATGGTTTTAATAAATTTAAACATGCTCAGTAGATTTCCCATAAGGGAATTACTCACAAGGAATCAAGATGATTAATGTGAGAATTTAGCTGGACAAAACAGATGGTGCAGCAAAGTGTTTCAAAACTGCTCTTATTTGGTGCTAATGAAGAGAGTGCAGTCTCCTTGTGTGTTAACTCTCCATGGATTCTGCAGCATCTTTTTGATCCCTGTTCTCTCCCTTACTCCCTCTCACAGGGAAGAGTACTGTCTCCAGTCCATGCTAATGACTGTATGATAACCAGCCAAATAAAACAAGGTAGTCTGTAGTTTTTATTGATCACAGTGATCCACAGGTGTACAGAAATTGTGACTTGCCTTGTCTTTGCTAGCCTGGTTTTAGCACTGGGCCAAAATCCCTATCAAGCTGCCTTTCTCCTAAGAGCACATTAGCAGAGGAATGTGCTGTCAGGGTTTTTTCCAGTTAATAGCCTCACACATGGGACTTCCCTTCAGTCACCCATGCCTGGCAGGACAGTGATGCAGGAGCAGGGATGGGGACCAGCATGTCTGTGACAGATCTATGTAAGACAGTTGTAAGGGGAGGATGGGGACAGCAGCTGCTCTATAAAATAGAGCTCCCCTGGATGCCTGAGATGCTATTTGTCCTTTATCCACTGTATTAAGCTCTCTGTTCCGGGTGTCAATACAAGTCTTGTTATCACTTTCCAACTGATCTGGCTTGTGCCTGCTGTCTAAAAGAAGTGCAGTGATGGCCCCTCGGGCCAGCCCCCAAATGGCTCTGCCAACTCCTGCAATTGATTCCCTGTTTGGCCCCAAGCAGCTCTGCCCAGCCCTGGCATGGAGGTTGGTGTTGCCCTGTGCATTGTGACAGACCAAAGTAATCCCACCACTCCCTTCTCCTGCACAGGAAGTCCTGGCTATCTTCTCCCGTAACTGTCTAAACTGGAGCAAAGCTGGAAGGAAAAGGCAGCACCAGCAGGATCTCTCCTGCTTCCCAAAAAACCTGCACCATGAGAAGACCTCTGCTGTGGGGCTAAAGAGGCAACTCGAAGGGAGGAGTCCCCCCCAGTGGATCTGGCTGGTCAAAATGACCTTCAGGTCTCCACGTCATTGACCTGACACAATCTAGATGATATAAAACAGGCATTTATTGATTTTTGTGTATGTGGGGTGCTCAGATGTGCTTGGCATGCCCTGGTCTCTGGGCAGGGAGTGAGGAATTTTGCCAGTGGTTTCAATGGCAATCAAGAGAGCAGCAAGAAGTAAGTGCCTTTGAAAAAATCCTACCTTTAGTTTATTTTTTAATGCTAACAGAGAAAAGAAGTACTTCCTGTGTCAGCTGGAGTTTTGTAAAAGATGAGAGGTGATACCAAGATCAGATCTTGGGCTTTAAAAAGTCTTGGAGTTGTTTTCTTTCTTTCCACACAAACACTCATTGCAGCTGTCCACACTAGAGACCAATGAATTAATTTTTTCCTCAAAGTTCATGCTTTAATACTGAACTAAATAAAAAAAAACAATTAAGTACCAGATGACTGTGACAAGGCTAGATTTCTTTTTTTCTGACCAATATTTGAACGCTAGAAAAAATTGTTGGAGAAAAGAGTTATTCAATTCCAAAGTGTCCTCGTTTCTAGTATTTAATTAAGTGATGTTCTAAATGATAGCACATTTTTACAGCAGAATAGGGCAAGGGAAAAAGCTTTCTTCTACTCACAGCCATGAATACCTCACTAATTAGAAGAACAGTACTTTTATGCAGTAAGTATTATCTTGTTTTGTAGAAACTTCTTTTTCTTGTGTCTGGTGAAGGGAGAAAGAAATGTTTGCGTAAACAGGCAGGAACTCACAGAGAATTTATTTTGATTCACAAGGTTTTGGTCCACCCTCAATTCAACCCAGATGCTTTTTATCTGAATATTTCATAATAGACACTGGGTTTTCCTAATGTGATGATGTCCAAATAGTGTTGCTGTGTGGAAGGTTTTTTTGGTTTGTTTTTTTTTTTTTTTTTGGGGGGGGGGGTTGTTTTTAGTTAGTTTGCTTGCTTCTTAAAAGATTTACTGGATGCCAGTAACACCAGGGAGAGATGGGGAAAGGGAGCTCACAGTCACTTGTGACAGATTGCTGGTAACAAGATCACCTCTTAGACCTAAAATTGAACCCAGAGGCAATCCAGGCAGTGGCTGGAAAACCTGACAGAGGCTCATCTACCTGCTGTATGTTTTAATCACTAGTGCAAAACTCCCCAATGTTGTCATGGAGTTTTGTGTGACTTGATTACATTAATGAATAACTCTTGCCTGCAGCTGTTAGTCAGCAAGAGGACACTCAGCCTCGCGTCACACCCTTATGTGCTCTTGATAACTTTTCCAAAGACACTGCATGTTTCCTTTAATCAGCAAGACAATTTCCTCTAAATGTCACTTGGTCAAATGCCATTCCTCATGATGAAGAGACAGGGAGGTCTTAGGTTGCCTGTACAGGCAGGGAGGCAAAGGGGAATGCTTTCCCCAGCTCCCCTCCTGTAGGGAGGGAAGAGTACACAGCACTCTCAGAGCCCTCAGCAGCTGCTGGCAAAGGAAGAGGGGAGAGTTTTGGCCAGGTTTGGGGGGCTGGTGAAGGTGACAACGATGCTACATTTCTTGTGATACACTGCACAAACGTGCCCGTCTGAGCTTTCTGCAGAGGTTTTAAAGCCAGGTCACATCTAGTCAGGTTCATCTTCTCTTGGGATTTCTGGCTAGCAGGGAACAACATAAACTTTTGCAGGCTATCCCCATCTTAAGACTGGATTTAAAATGACTGGCAGAGGGAGGGAAAGACAATGGTCTGGTTTCCTTGATTTTCAGGGAGGGCTGATTTTCTCAGCTATTCTTTTAGGTTGTGATTCCTACCTTCCCCCCTGCCCCGCCTCAAAAATCCATTTGTCAAGGTCATCCAGAGTATTGTCAGACTGAAGTCTAAATGAATAGTCATAATAAAAGGGATTATGCAGACAATAATTATTCTTCACTCATAGTTTACAAAAACTTTTTTCTCCATGGTATAAGATTATTTTTGATTTATTTTTAAGTGCTAAGCAGATGCTCCACTGTAATGAGAGGAAACAGAAGTGGAAAACACAGAGGCTCATACTTAAACAAATGAACAGATGCAAGGAGTGGAAAACAACAAGGTAAACAAATGAGTACTTTGAGTAAACAACGTAAAACAAATAGGAAAAAACCCACAGACAATCAGCCTTCACCAGTCTGGAGCTGGTATTAATCAGCTCCCCAAGCTTTTCAAAGATTTTTTAATAATGGAAGTTGAAAATTAACTTTTCTAGCAGTTTTGCAGTACACCTTTGTGTGGAAATCCCTGCCACTGCCCCAGTGCTGGTGCTCATGTCAGGATCCAGACAAGGTTGCTGTAATGCTCACTGCTGCCTTCTCTCCCCTCTCCGTAGCAGATTGAGAGCTGGAGAAGGCAGGAGACATGCTCAGGGTGTAACCCACATTCTGTAGGGGAGTCAGAATAGGGGCTCAGCCTCTTTTGGGTGCTCTGATAGCTCCTCCAAAACTGCAGCTTGGCTGCTGAGCTGCTGGACAAAAACTCTCCCACCTTTCATCCTAGGAGTCACGCACAATGTACTTCTTGCAGACTGTCATAAATAGCTCCCATAACTGTACAGCTTTCCTGGTGTCTGTCAGATATATGGTATACTCTGCACAGATGTTGACATTGGTATCAGTGCTTCTGATGGGGTGGGCAGAGGAGCAGGAGATGGAAATGACACTTCAAACTGGACAGGAAAGTCTAGATGAAACCTGTCTCTTGCTAGATGTCAAAAAGCCCTTCTCAGTCCAAAACACCAAGCTCGGGAGCTTTTAGTTTCCAGGGATTGACACTGGAAATTTGGATGTGACAACCTTTCTTTCTACTCCCTGCATCAGCTGATGAAAATTGCTTTTCTGCGTCTCCAGCCTCTGCTTGGTCTTTCCTTTTGTTTTGTCTCTGCTTAACTGTTCATGTGCACAGAAAGGAGCTAGACCCAAGGCTTTTTTGGATCTGCTTTTCTGCAGAACCGCTCTCCTGGCTAACAGACTCTATTCTCCTCTATTAAAGGGCTTTGCATAACACACAGACAGCATTTAGGGAAAACAAGACCCAAGCACAGCTGCTGCTACATCTGAAAAGGGGATCAGTGCTGAGCATCGTGCTACCAACTCCACTTTTTCTTCCTCACTGCTGAGGGAAGTTGCTGCTGCCTGGAATCTTTCTGTGCAAAACTGGGGCCCAGCAGCCCAGTCTGGACAGACTGAGCCTGGCAGTGGTGTGTCCTTGTCCTCTGCCTTGGCAGTAGCTGTGGTAATGGCAAGCAGAGACAAAGGGAATGGTGAGCTCTGGTCTACGCTGTGGCAGGAGACCAGCTATTTCTTAACTCTAGCATGCACAGCTTTTTCTGCTAGAAAATCCTTCAGTAAAGAGCACATGTTGTAAGTAGCTGATGAATTCCACTCCCTGACATTTCTGTGATAAGGAAAAGATGGGCAGCCACCTGATTTCTGAAAAACATTTAGACATTTTTGCAAGTGCTTACATAATTTTAACCCAGTGTCTCATTATCTGCTTTTGAGCAAGGTTATTATTCATTCTTTATAAGATCTCCTCCTCTCTCCCTGTCATCATTTATCCTTCTTAATTAACAAATGGCGTCAATTAAAATGTCAAATACACTCTGCACAGAACATGCCAAAGCCACACTCCATTGTATGTTGAAATGAGAACATCCCCCTGTGGCTCAGTGGGGATGAGGATAGGAAGTCTTGTCTGAAATGCAATTGCTTGCAAACCCGGCCTGTAAGGAAGGATGGCACTTGTCTTGCACAGAGGAGCAGACCTGACAGCCACAAACCTCTCTTCTGAAAATCTATTTGTTAATTTAGACAGTTGCCTACTTGGGATGGGAAAAAGCTTATTGCTTGGCACTTAAATTATTTCAGCCAACTGGCCCCAGGGCTGGTCAGTGCTGAATATCTGGGCTTCCAAGAGAGTCATCAGGAGCTGAGGAGGAGAGAGGAGCATTACCAGAGCGTGATGCAAATCCCTGGTTTACATACCTATTTTAGGATGGGATGAATCACCCTCTCCTGTGGTGAGGCAGGTAGCTCTGAGGGAAATGTATCCTGCCTGAGCCCTGAATCTCTCCTGAGCACAGCGTACCCCAGTGACTGCTGTGTCTAGGTAGTTAATTTTTTGACAGCTGAAATTAGCTGAGCTGTTCCGCAGTGTTTAGTGTGGCATGAGGGCAGGCTGACTTTTCACCGGGGGATGCATCAGAATGCTTAATCAAAATGTATTACAGTAAAGGGCATTTAGAGGGCATGACCATCATTTTCTAGGAACAAATACTACTTATCCACTAGGGACTAATGTGAAAAGCCCTTCCCTGTGAGCACTCTGCTTATTTCAGGTCCATCGTATCAGGCGAGCTCTAATTTCTGCTCATGCAGATGGAGCAGAAATGCAATTTGTACAGCCAAGAGTAGGCAGGTAATGTTCTTTCCTCGAGCATTAGTTCATGATGTGACTCTAAGTGAGCCCCCTACTCCCACTTACCTGCTCTCCCAGGCAGTCTGCAGAAAAGCATTACCAGTTTGGCAGGGACCTGTTGGCTGCCCATTCAGCCTTTGAATGGACTTATCTTTTACCTAAGAGCTGAGGTCAGGGGCTCAAACCCTGTTGTACTAGAGGCTATAGAAATGCACAGTAAAAAAGGAATTTGGAGAGGCTTTTGGAAATAACAGTACTGTGCTAAACTGGTAAAACTATTGACGCTTGTTCAAATATACATATATGTAACTCAGTGCAGGCTTCCAGGTGCCAGTCGAAGCAACACCTCCCCCTTTGCTAAGATTTTTGTGTTTTCTGTGCCTGCTGCCATTGTACTATGGTGCCAGCACTCAGAAATCCTGCAGGAAGACCCTCTCTCCCTGCTCCAAACTACAGTAGATCCCAAAGCAAAGTGCAGTTTTCTGTGTCCTGGGCAATACAATAAATCCAAAAGGAAACCCTTCCCTGTTAAAACACAAACTGGAAGATTAAATAGCTCTTGCTTCTCCCAACCAAAGGGCAGGCAGAACTGCAGGGCAGTATTCAGGCTTTATTACTGACTTATCAGAGGAAATCTAAAGCTCAATAATTACATTTTAAAAAAATCCTAAGTGCAATTCATGGGATGTGCACGCACCTCAAGAGACTCCTGTGGCAGTAATCCAAGGTCAGAGAGGCATCTCAAGAGAACTGCTGATGTTTTAACTCCATTCAAATTTGGTAATGGCAATGTTTGTGCCTGGTGGGCTGCTGCTCCTGCCTTTCTCTTCCAGACCTCCCCTTGGTCTGCATCTCTTGCTCAGTGAAGCTTGACTCAGGTGAGGCACAAATAATGCAATTCAATTCACACACAGGACAAATAAGGAAGTGTTTGTGTTGGCTTTCAGAAAATAATTCTGATGGACAACTTCCAGGTCTGTTTATTTCTTAAGCTATGCACACACTCAACCCATTTCCAGCAGGTGAAAGCCTAGGATTTAGGAAATATCCTTGGTTTGTTTGGTTAATTAATTCTATAATAGCTTTGTTCAAGAAGGCATCTCCCCTCAGCAGAATGCCAAAGTTTATACTAAAATTCAAACAAATGCAGAAATCCTGCTGAAAAGGATTTGTTAGGTTTGTAATGGTAGCTTTGTGCTTAAATATTTAGCTAACTAGAGTGGTATTAAACAGATGCTTGCGTGACTTTCTTGAATGGAAATCTGAGAGGGTACTGCAACAGGAAAATATCCCAAATCTGGCTTGATAAGCTGTCTGGAGCACTGGGTGTGTGCAGCTGTTTGTCTGTGAATGGCTTCTGGTCTGTGTTAGGGAGGGACTGATATGCTGCAGATGACAATTTGCCAGTTGGGGTGACTCAGAGCCTTTATTTTCTGCAGGATGTGAAAAACACATTGGAAACAACAGCATGGGGTAAAAAACCCTTCAAAATTTTACACGTGTAGTTGTGGGCTCTAAAGTGACTGCTGCCAGTAAGAAAAGGGGTTTTAGTGCTTCAACATCTGCTTTATCCTTGTTAGTAGTTATGTTAAAAATTATTAGGAAAAGTGAATAGAAAATCCCCCCAGGCTGCTGTTTAAGTACATGGTGTTTTTACATCTAGAGTGCTGCATGAAATTTGTTTGTCTAGCTCAAAAATGAGGTAGCAGATCTGGGCAACCTCCAAAGCAAGGCAAGAAGGATTGTCAATAGTATGCAACAGCTTTCTCTGAGGGGTGATTAAATAATCCAATGTGGGTGGGGGGGCATGTCTGGGGGGAAGATACATGGGAAAATTTGGGCAAATTACAGAAGTAGGAGTTTGGTGGAGTGGGGGAAGTTGTTTGGTCTCACAGCTCAGAAGTTCAAAACATCAAATGAGATTATAGAGTAGCAGACTTGGTACAAACAAAAGATGGAATAAAAAAAAATGGAATCCGATCTTGAATTGTCTTTCAGGCTGGGGACCAAGAACTAAAGTTTTCAAAGGGGAGGATCTTCTAACAGAAAAGGGCACAAATATGTCCTGAACCACCAAGGAAAGATCTTTTCCAGTTAGCAAATTAAGCCTTTGCTGTCACAGAAAGGGAGTGTTGTGATCCTACCCAAAGACTTAGGGATCCCCATATTAAAACTAGTTAGCATTTTCCTAATTTACTCTTCTGGGTGGAAATCTGTTACTGACAGATGTGAAACATCTAAACTGACAGTCTTAATTTATTTGTGACTCAGGTGAATGTATTTGTTCTTGTACCAGCCTTAACCCTACCACGAGAAGCTTTTCTTTCTCCCCAGGTGTTTATTGCCCTCGTATATTTTGTACAATTGCAGAAAAACAGTGTTGCAGGGAAAAAAATCATGGTTAAGTAGTCCTTACCCTCACTTCAAAGCCAATCCTGTCATCCTGATAAAATTCCTGGTTGATATTTGTGTAACCCATTTATGAAGACATTGAGCAGAGAAAACATCCACACTGTACCTGGCAGGTGCATGCTGGTGTTTTGCTTCTCCACCTTCACATTCAGGAACAGAAAATGTACTGCTTCATTTTTAACTTCAAAGGGGAGAATTAAAAGAGAATGTGGGAGAATGAAACAGCTTACTCTTTAGCCATCTAGGAAACCAGATAGGAACAAATACATAGAAGGAACAGTCAAAAGGGTCAAATTCTTGGATTATAGCATAAATGCTTTAAGTCGAAGCTCAGAGTAACTGTGTGTTACCCATGAGGAAAAAAAAAAGAATTACAGTCAAACATTGCAGTAAAAAAAGCTGTCAAGGAATGCTAGAAATGGTGTTTCAACACGGATGTACGCACACAAATAGACATGCCCAAATTCTGCAAAGTTAAATGCTAAGCCCTAAGAAGAGCCTTGGGGGGAAAAAAGGGGGAGAGAGGAGTGGGTGTGGAGCTGAGCCTGCTAAATGCACTTTCCACCTCCTACATACGTCAGAAAAAGGGATGTTGCTGTCAGTACTGTAGGGATAATAAATGATTGAGGCACAGTTGGTGCACCCAAAGGGGATCAGACTAGGTAATAAAAAGACATTAAAAAATTAATTTTGAATAAAGTGAGGAAGATTTCCCATATTGCAACATCTCTTTCTGGAGTGTTTTCTGACCATCTATCTCAAATTACTGATAGAAAAGGTTTCCAAGTAAATTAGGAGGAAGAATAGTAGCCAATTGTAAAAGCTAACTAATATTCATACAAGAGGTGTCAAGAAATGCAAGTATGAAAGTGTTGACCTACCAGCTCTTTTCTTTTCATGTACTCTTCAATTAGCTCTTGGTACCACAGGGATGGAAAGTGGTAAATAGAACAAATATTTTTGAAGTAACTTCTTGGAGCATCTGGTGTAAACTGCAATTAAGAATGGAATGAGTAGGCAGTTGGATAAATTGATCCAGGAAGGAAAAAAACAACTATGCAGTTTTTATAAAAAGAAACCATTACCATACAAATCTGTTGAATGTATGTATTAATAACTGAATCCAATAAATAAAAAGTACCAGATTTTTAAAATCTCTTGACAGAGATTCTCTAGCCAGTCTTTTAAAGATATCAGGGATGAGAGAAAAGGTTAGTTAATATGTATACCTTGTTCCTATGGATTAATTGTAATTAATTTATTTCAAATGCATTTTTTTTTCTCTCTTGGAAGATAAGTAATGAAGTGAAGAGTCAATGGCAGTCTACACAATGCTTCTAGGACCTGGTATGCTCTGCATAGTCACAGGTGATTGCAAAAGGAGTGATGAGGAAGCAATAAAATTCCCTGGTGTTTTCATGCTAGTCCAGAAACACAAATCTAAACTTGCCATTGAAATGTTGAAGACATTAAGTGACTGGCTGACAAAACAGCAGACAGACTTTAGTGTCAATAAATGCAAAGTAGTACAATGGAGAATGGTGCTATGTATGTGTATATAATAAGGGGCTTAGGTGAAATATTTTCCAGGAAAAAGAAGTTGAAATTATGGTGGGTTCAATGGAAATAAGAGCCAAAACATTTTTTTTTCCACCTCCCCTCTCCCATTGAAAGAAATGTTATAATATCTTTCTAAGAATGCTGTAGATCCTGCTGTGTCTCAAGCTCCTTCCTCCAGTATCCTCCCTGTTATAAGAGTGCAGACCCATGGTATTGTAGGGCCTTTATGTCTAGGACAACTTTGCATTTTCCTAACTCAAAATGCTGAGCTCTTCAATTTAGTTAACTACCACATATTTTTTCCCCTAGTTTATCAAAATTTGCCAGTCCAGATCTGGAAAAAGGAAACTATAGATGTCAAAGTGAAACACTCCATCTGGGCAGTGGAAGTAATTAACTGCAGGGAGAGATTGCCCAAAGGTGACAGCAAACCATCCTTCACATCAAATTCTTTGAGTGAGATCGAACTCCTCTGCTCTGAGGTCAGTGGTGGTTCAGAAACAGGACTTCAGGCTTGACATTGGCTCAGTTCCTGTGCTCCACAGTCCCCACCTCAGCTCTTCTGTTGCCTCTTTCCTCTCCACCATCTCTACTGTACATGCGCTTCTCCCCCAACAAAACGCTGCTCAAACCGTATTGCATTTACTAATTAGGATAGCAGTTACTAATTAAGTTTAAATTCCAATGTACCAATCAAATTTTATTTCCTAATTGTGCTACATTATCACTAATTAGAATAGCAGTTTTTACTTAATGGATTATATTTAAATTAAGATGTCTCCATCCAATGTTTTTTCCTACTTACATTTTAACTAATTGGTACTGCAATTATTTAGTTATGTTGAAATTGAAAATATATCAGGCTGGTAGGGAATCACATGATAGTTTGCTTAGGTTTGTATGATACTAGTAGGAATGATTAAGATATAGTCCAGTTAATTAGTTCTGGAATCAAAATAATTTCCTAAGTGTTTGAATAAGAAGTGAGTGTATGCTAGTCCCTTGCCACAGCATTAAGGAGCATCTTATTATGGGCTCAGTGAAAATCTAACGTGGTTATGGGTACTAATCAGCTCAGATACTATCTGCAAATGTTTGGGCTCAGCTTCAGGAGGGTATTTAAATGTATACCTATATTTAGGCATGTCCTTATTGGTTGTCCCACATTTGTGAATCAGAGTCTTTTGATTCCTACTTGTCAATACTTTACTGATTTCTGAGATTGATTTAAGGTTGAAAGGGGCCACTGGAGATCATCTGGTCCAACCTCCCTGCTCAAACACATTTCCCTAGGGCACTGTGCTCTGAATTGTGTCCAGATTGCTCTTGAACATCTCCAGTGAGGGAGACTCCAGAAGATCTCTGGGCAGCCTGCTTCAGTGCTCTGTAACCCACCCTTGTTCAGGTGAAACTTCCTGTGCATCAGTTTCTGCTCACTGCATCTTGTCCTATTGCTTGGCACCACTGAGAAGAGTCAGGTTTCATCCTTTTCATGTGGTCCCTTCAGTTAATCACATACATTGATAAGATCCCTCCCAATCTTCTCTGATCCAGGTTAAACTGGCTCAGCTCCATCAGTCTTTTCTCCTAAGAGAGGTTCCCCAGTCCCCTCATCATCCTTGTTACCCTCCACTGGACTCACTCCAGGAGCTCCATATCTCTCCTGTCCTGAGGAGCCCAGAACTGGACACAGCACTGCAGATCCTCCTCACCAGGGATGAGCAGAGGGGCAGGATCACCTCCCTTGACCTGCTGACAGTGTCCTTCCCAATTCACCCCAGGATACCATCAGCCTTCTTGGCCACCAGGGCAGATGGACAACTTGTTGTCCATCAGATCCTTCTCCAGAGTTGCCATCCAGCAGGTCAGCCCCAGCCTGAGCTGGTGCCTGGGGTTATTCTTTACCAGGAACAGGACCCTGCACTTACCTTTGCAGAGTTTCAGACCGTTCCTCTCTGCCCATCTCTCCATCCTGTCGAGATCCTGCTGAAGGGCTGCACACCTCTCTGGGGAACCAGCCACTCCTCCCAGCTTTGTGTCATTTGTGAACTCGCTGAGGAGGAATCTGCCCCTTCATCCAAGTCATGGGTGAACAAGTTAAACAAAACTGGTTCCAGTATTGCCCTCTGTGGGACACCACTAGTGATAGACCTTCAAGTGGACCCTGTGCCACTGCTCACTGCTGTTCAGGCAGCTCTCCATCTACCAGTGTTTTTGTGATGGCTAAGAGAAAAAGGGTTTTGAACTGCTACTGACCATGCTGTACCTTATTCTATAATGCCATTCAAAGAGATGTTGGTAATGCTGCACAAGCACAAGGCCTATGCGAAGTGCTGACAATTAGCAAAGAAGTAAAGAGCAGCCTTACATCACAGATACTCATCACAATCCAGGACAGAGGCTTATTACTGAGCTAGCCACAGCATGGAGAGGGAATCATCACTGGCTAAAGGAGCTGTGATTCTTGCTCTGGCTAAAGGAGCTGTGATTCTTGTTCTCTGCTGACTGTGACATTAAAGCATCATGTGGGGTCTGCGTTTCAGGTTGCAGCAAATGCCATGAGCTGGGTGTTTTAGTGGCCCAGCCCTTCAGAGGAGCACGGTGCACAAGCTGCAGGCCACACTCGTCCTTCCCGAGTGCCAGCTGACCCTTGCTGCTAACAGCACCTCAGCTTACGAGAGTAAGGGGCTGTTCCTGGGAGCAGAGCACATGGGGATGAAGAGCTACAGCACTGGAAAATCCCTGTGTATTTTTCTTTTACTGCTATTGTAGACCTGAAGAGGAATGGGGTGGCATTTTTATGGAAAGTCTGCCTTTCCTTTTTTGTGATCCAACATGTAAATCCTGGCTGCTTGAAAGCAGCCAGGCAGTTTTGTAACAGCATCATGACAGAAGAAAATATCTGGGAAAAGAAGTCTAGAATGACTTACTACCAGTTTCAGAGTTGCAATATTATTAAGAGCAGGTGAGTGTGGGTACAATGACTCAACTGATAAATAACAGGTTAACAACCTTCCTCATAATAGGTGATGTTAAAGAGAAACCAACTTGATAAAATAAATAAATACATGAGGTAAAATGAGGGTTAAATTAGGAGAGGTTATGGCAAAAGGTCCCATTTAAAAATGTCATTAAATGCAAAGTCTTGTATCCCTGAGGTTTTAAAAATGTTTCAGCAGTATCAGCTCACCTCACTTCCCTAACCTAGGAGTAGGCAAATTTTAAAAAAGGCTCCTATTCAGCAATACCTTCCTCTTCCCCCAAACCTATGCTTTCTGGGCTTTACAGAAGCAGACTGGAACTCCAGAGAAATCCATTAAGAGAGATCCAGTCCTTTCAAAAAACCTGCACCATGTAAGGATAAATGCAGAAGAAAAGATATCAGAAAGTCAGATTGTCCTCATATTAAAAAGATGGAGTTTTGAAAGTCCTGTAACAGCCAATGTCATCAAAAGCTCCTGGCATATTGAAAAAGAACAGAAAATGTCAATGGAAAACTACTTAATAGAGGCAGAAGGATCAGCTTGAGAGGTAGGAGATGATAAGCCAAGCTAGCAATGTATGTTTGAGAGACTGATTGTGTCCTTCATTGTAATGCAGTTATAGACATGAAGGCAGATGCTGTATGATTATTCTTGAACAGTGAACTATGAGGGGATTTTATCCATTTTCTTTCTAATTTACTCTGACTTTGTAAAACAGTGGTACTCCAAGCTCTGCTCCAGCATGCTAAGGACTCCTGTCTGTACAACGTGAACAAATGATGAAAGACCTGGGCTGTATTTTTCCATCTGTGTAACTTATTTTAAGGCAAAATGTGGAGTCTTTTTCCTGACAAACTTGGATGGCTTTTAGAGTGTAGCTGCTTTTGACTGAAATGGGGAACCCAGCTGAGAGTCATGGCCAGGGAAATTTCTCAGAGTTGGGTCAGCTCCGAATGGAAACTACAAATCTGTCACTGGGTGAATACCCAAGGAGGGATGCAAGTAATCATCTTAAGTGGGCTACTCAATATAGTATACACCCTGTCCTCAAAACATCTGCATTTCACCCTCTGGCTGAAGTAACAGAAACAGGGAGACACCTTGGGTTAGATACCTCCATGCAGTTTTACCAGTTGTGTATCCTGATTTACTGCAGTGGCACCTGTGCTGTACCAAAGAAATGATTTCATGGTTTGCAATTCAATAACCAGCTTTTATGCTTACAGGAAGCACCCTCAGCCAAACCATATAGGGACCAGTAGGAATGTTTCTGATTGAGTTAGTTGCTGTGAGAACATGATAATCATATTCTTTCATCGTAATTTTTTTGAGCTATATATTGATTTGGGTGATGTTTCCACATATTTCTGTTTTCTTAAACTCATGGGGTTTAGCACACCAACTTTGGATGAAAAAAAAGAAGCAGGTTCAGACCCTTGCCCTCTGAATTGCAGTCATCCAAAGAGAAAAATTGCCCTGATTCAGACTAAAGAATAGAAAGAAGACTTAGATGAATGCTGTAGCCATAAGGCTCTATGCAGGAAAAACTTACATTTTGTGTAGTATGAAGGTGAGGGAACCCAAAACGATGGGATTCCATTTTTACAAAAAAATTACCCAGTGGGGTCTGGTCATGCTCCACACTATGGTTCAAGACCTTCAGACCTACCATGGAATGTGTACAACCTTCCTGTCTGGTCAGGTTTATATTCAAAGCATTATCTAAATCTAGTGTACAATAGTGCTCATGCTTTCTTATATAAAAGCATGGAAGGTACAAGTGAGCATAAATGGTATGAAATCAGTAGGGAAGCATTACTGTTAGAGGCTCTGATTTCGAATTCAGAGTGCTTCAATGTGCTATTTTTGTTCTCAGTAATTTAAAAGGTTTTTAAAAGATTTACAAAGCACCATGTGTGTGTAACTATGATAACTATGACAAACTAGTTAGCAAAACTGAGGAGCTGTGTTTAAGTCAGACAGACTGAGTTTACTCCAAATTTTATTTAACTGTAATTCTGGTGGAGAAATATGTTCTGATACTTCTATGAAATTCTTCCAGCACAGCCCTCACCCCACACAGATGGGAATTCATTTGCTAAAAGGACAGTTGGCAGCAAAGACCATCCTGAGCTTTGTGGGCTATGTCTCTTTGGGAGAATTATTATGGCAAATACTCCCTCTGTACTAAGACATTTAAACAATCTTCCCGGCAATGTTAAAAATGTAAGGTGTGCATGATTATGAAATATAACTATACAATGACTTTCATATTTAAAAAGCAGCAGAATGTTTTCTAGCTGTGGCCAGTGAAGTGTCAGAGTATGATATTACTCTCAGCATTCATTTCTGAAGGCAAAACTATTCCTGCTTCCCTCACTCCCTCTCTGAAGTGTTGTCCTCCCCACCTGATGGTCTCTGTTGTTTGAGGCAAGCCTTCATTATTCATTAACTTCTGAAACTGGCTGAGAAATCCAGATGAAGAAGGCAGTCCAGAACTAGTGAAAATTCTCACATTTCTTTCACAGGGACAACATGTACATAGGTATAATCCAGACAAAAATCTCCTGCAATCCAGATAAAAATCTCCAGGGCAGTTTTGCTGAAGATAAGAGAAATATTCCTCATAGGAATGCTGCAAATATCTGCCAACTTTCTGACTGAGAAGAAGGTCATAAAGCAAGTATAACTCAGGAAAGCAGAGGTATATATAAGCATCAGAATAAGAGGTGAGAATTAAAAACAGCTTTTGTACATATGGGAGTGGAAAACAGCTGACTATAACAAACTCAGCATTAATGCCAGCATGGTTTTCTGCCTAACAAAATGCAAAGCCATATATGTGAAACAAAAGAAAATGGTGGCACTGATTTCCAGAGCTGGAAGAAAAGCCAGAGGGAAAAGGAAAGGAAGGTGAGTTGGGAACAGCAACTACTGGATGCTGCCAGGATCTCTGAGACCATAAAGAATGTGAGAAGATGTGGGACAAGAATGCGAGTGCATTGTGATTTGTTTGCCTTCAGTGAATATCAGAGTAACAGCAACACAATTCTGTGGATTGAAATTCAACTAGTGACACAGCCTAGTCACAGACGGGTCAATAATTTTGCTGTCATGGATAACAGATGTTCTGTCTGAAGGGGCCAGGAAGCCGTCTGCTGATGTCCTGATCTACAAAGCTCCACAACTGCAGAGAACAAAGAACATGAGAGCCTCAAATGTTGCCTCTCTTGTCCATTAAAAGTCTGACAAAACTTCCCCTGGTAAGAGCAGTTTCTCTGGCCCGTTCAATCTGCTACTTGGTTGTAGCTGCATTTCTGCGGATCTGTCTTTATTCTTGCTTTCTGCTGCTGAAGGCTTGTTCTTCCTCATACCTGTTTTTTCTGTGTTATATTGTATTCTCCATGGTTTCCCTTTACCAAGAGTGTGTTTTTGCCTTGCTCCTTGCTTGATGATCTTTGAAGGTTCCTGACCATTCCTGACCACTGGACAACTTCAGGCCATCCTTATCGCTCTGACTTCTGACCTCAGCTGCACCTTGGTCCTCAGTCAGCTGAAATCTCTCCATCTACTCTCGTGATCCTTATCACAAAGTTCCAGAAGCCCTATCAACTTAATTGGGTCAAAAGAAGAGAGCAGAGAAAGAAGAGGCACCTGCAGTAGTTAGAAATTAGATGAAAGGCCCACAAGATCCAGGAAGATGCATCCCATCTTCTTTCTAGCTGTCAGTTCTGGCAAGTAGTTTGTGTAACTAAGTCTCAGCAGCCAGAAAAAATGAACATCTTTTTTTTTTGTCATCCAGTGCTTGTTAATGTAATGTGCGTGCTTTGAGTGTTAGGATTATTTATTATTAAACTAAGGGAAGCATTGCATGAGTCTGTCAGACTTTCAGGAATAGCTTGCACTCTTGCACATGCCTTTCCCTTATACACAGTTTGGCATCTCTGAGCTCTCTGTTTTTGTCTGTGCTTATTCTAAATCGAGAAGCTTAAAGAAATAACAGTCTATAACTGTCACAGGGGGAAAAGGAAACCAGGTATTTATAGCATTGAAGAGTTAAGCTTTCAGGATGGTTATGAGCATGTTTAGAGGCAAGCAGTGCCCTAATTCTGTAAGTGCTTAAGGATGTCCTGCACTTGACGCTTCAGGCAAGGGCTGCTCTTGGCCCCGTCTCCCCCATGCCACCAGGTTTGTCTTTGGAAGGACGTTTGTGCTCGGAACAGATGTGTGAGCTATGAGTCTGGGCTTGAGCATCACTGGATGTACCTTGAGACCATCCAAAACCCATCTGGGTGTCTCAGCACAGCTGGCAACTTCATGTGGTGTCAGGATGGCGAGCCCGTGGGGAGGAGAGCACCTTCTCCTCCATCTGGATAGACAGGATGGTCTGCAGAGTGCAGAAGGGCTTGCCTGAAGGTGTCTGTTGTGGGGGTGTTTGCAGATATGAGACTTGTCTGAGAGGGTACAGGGCTACATAATGCTGCTAAAAAGCAGAACGTTACAGGTAACTTTTGATCTTAAAAAAGAGGATATTTGTCATGTGAAAGAATCTATGGAGACTTTGTAGCAAGTGCTTATTAATTCTGTCTGGTTAGTTGGGCTCTAACCATGAGGAATTTTTCCTATTCTTTCTTCTTATTTCCCCTTCCAGCACAAATTTGTCTTTTTTTATTTTTTTTTTATCTCATGAGAATTTTTTTACTAGTATGCTCCACACATGTGCTCAGAAGGGGAGTTAGTGTTCAACTGATCCCGTTAGCACTATGAAGAAATGCTGATCCTGACAGACACTTTGATGTGCTAAACTAAATCCCAGCGGGCACAGGTTCCAAGAGGAGCCCTGCAAAACATGACAAACAGGCTGTCATAATTGGCCAGATTTTTTTTTTTATGGTAGTACATCAATATTTGATTAGCAATAAGTATTTCCTCTGATCTCACTCTTGCTTCATGAGGCTGAAAACAAAGGTAGGTTGGGATCTGTCAAAAGTTCACTGAGCTAGTCTCAATCTCTTCATGAACTCAGGGATATAAAGCCCTGTAGCACCAGTGGGAGTTAAGTTTTGCCAACAGTAAACACTTTTTTTACAGTCTGTTGCTTATAGGTACCACAACAACATAGGACTTGGAGCTATGTTTACCAGAGGGTATGAGTTGTAGCTTAATTTCACAGTGCCAAGAAGGTTGGGTCAATAAAATATTTGAGAGAAATGCCAAATCAGCATGTGGCAGGACTTTTAACAGCATAGTAGAGTGAAAGTTGTTTTTGCATTTCAATGCTTATTAACTCTGCATTTGTCACACATTATAGTCCACACTAAGACCTACAGATATTCACCATTACATGACAGATAGACCTATAGATATGCACCATTACATTATCCATAACAAAGTTTCATACTTGTCACATGAACATATCATGGGCCTGTGATCCATTCCACAGTGGTCTCATCACTAAGATGGATCTTCCAGAACTGTAGGTTTAAAGGAAAGGATCCCAGGAACATCCTGGGACTTTTATTTTCAGCTATTAGGCTTTGTTAGATGTGCATCTACTGTTGCACTTTGAAATAGGAAGTTTTCAACAAAATTTATAAAAAACATTTCTGCCCTGTATAGGATATTGTTGCAGAGGGTTTTCTTTCTGACCAGCAGCTTTTTGTTGTCTCCTGGTTGCAAAAAGAACCACAAAATTATTTTCTGTGTCTTCAAACATATATATATATATATATAAAAATATATATATAGTGTCTTTAGTGTCTTCTGGACTCTTCCTGACCAGCCAGGACTCAGAGTGCCAATACATCTTTTCCCTGTGGTAGGGCAATGCACCTCAGCAAAAGTGCCTGTCCCTCTCTGCTCCCCCACATAATATTTTGGAAGATTGAAGGCAATGAAAATTATTTTAACCTATGTTATCCACTGCAGACCCACTCATGGTGAGCAACAGGTTTAATTTCTTTAGCTACTGTTTGTTTTTCCATAACTGTTTTTCTATCAGTTATCCAGGAGAGATTATGTCTGCTCAAGGATAATAGTTGTCATATATATGTGACAGTATTTCACTCTAACTTCTGCCTTAAAACTAATGGTTCAAATATCCAATTCACAGCCAAAACAGAGTTTTGTGGTTTGCTATAAGCGATATGTTGCCTGTTTTCTTTCCTCTTCACAAGCACAATTTTTTGAGTTAAGGACATAAATAAATCCCATTTAATCACACAATGATTCAGCCACAAATATGTGTGGTTTCAAAAATGTTCACAGCCTTTTTATTTCTTCTGTGTGCTGCTGAACAACTTACCTTTGCACTAATAAACTCTGGACACAAGAGTTTTGGAAGTAAATTCAGAGATTTACTCCAGAAAATAATAGTCTGCTCTCACTTTTTTTTTTGTTTTGTTTTCTCTCTCTCCCTGTCAAGTCCTAACCACAGCTCCTCAAGATGAAGCAGGCTATTTTAAAGTAATTAAAAGTTTCTGCTTTAGCATGGCTTCCATTGACACCACATCTGCTTGAGCGTGGTAGGAAGCAGCTTCAAGCCAATTAAAAGGAGATGGGTGCATTGTACAGCTCCCTTCTCTCTTAGTGAACTTTTGACCAAGAGGGCATTGTATTGATGAATTTCATTTCTTCCTAATCTGCTTGTACTCTGCTTGATAGCTTGGGGCTTTGCTCTCTTCTGTTTCAGTACAGTGACCCTGCTCTTGAGAAAGCTGTGGGTTCAAGGCAAAGATTTCAAGTTATTACAAGATGTTGAGCACACAGACCTCTCCTTGGCTGTCTGCAAGATGTTGCCTGGAAGTTGAGAAATGTCCTCACCCCAGACAAGAAGCAGTAAGGCATTACTTCACAGCTTTTAAGGCAGGAACAAAGTTTCACTCAGTGCTACATAGACAAATAGAGTAAGTCCTGGAGGGTGAATATGTGAAAGGGACAAACAAGTGCACCTGGGAGCTGCACTAGTGAAAGACAGGAGTTATATGAGGCTTTTAAGAGCTGTTCTTCAGGCAGGTGCTCATGTGCTGGTCAGGCAAGTCCGAGGTCTGTACCCTTATGTGTAACTCTACACATATGACAACTAAAGGACGTTTCTATACGACTCTGTTTCTGGGATGGTGCTGTAGTTGTTTTTGCAGAGGTCTCCAGCTGCAATTTTGCCAGCCTTTCTGACTGTTCTGTAATGGCTTGTCTTGAGCAAAGTGTAGTGAACAGGGCCAAAGGTGCAGTGTCTCAGGATCCACACTCCAGCCCGCTCACTATTCTGTTAGCCAGACAAAATGTGTTTGCTTTTTGGCCTTGAGCACTGGTCAACAAAGAATATTGGTCAAAAACAGGTGTTCCTTGAATAACCAGGAGAGGTAATTTTACTCATTTCTGCTAATACTTGGGTGTTAGATGTTAAGTGAGATACACAAGCAGAACAGCGCCACAGATCACTTCTTGTGAGCAGAGGATGATGCTGAGAGGAAAGCAGTTTACATATTCTTCAAGAGAAAAGCAGAGCAACAAAAAATGATCTTCTTAAACATTGTTACAAGGAAATACCTGACACCTACATCTTAATATTGGAAAAGTCCTTTGCTGTTCAGAGACTGTGCGTTCAGGATCTAAGTGACAGGTGGAAGTAACATTCTGAAACTAGTACACCATGAATTTCCATTTCCCTAGGAATTTAATATTTATAAAGTGGCTTAGCTTTGAATTGCTATGACAGTATCACAGCATTAAAAGACTTGCCTGTCCTGATAATATAAATGTAACTGCTTTCCCCAAGAGCATTTTTGACTAGTCCTTGTTCCAGACTATTTTATTTTTTCTTCAGTTACGACACCTTCCACACATACAGAATGTGTCTTTGTAGCATGGAAAAACGTAACCATGACCTTTATCAAATAAAAGATATTCATTGCCTCTGCAACAAAGTGTAGATGAAGTAGAGAGACTTGTATTTACTCAATATCTGGAAGACAAATACTGACCAAATTTTTTTATCACCAGTACACCACTCCAAGTTAATTGGAAAGACAGAATGACATCACAAAATCTCATCAAAAGGATTTAGAGATGTCAGTCTGAGTTCCTAAACTTACAGTGAATCTGGCACCTAATTTTTCTACCTAGTCTTTTGGACTTTCAGGATAATAGAAGAGAAATAATGGAATGGATAGGATAATTTAGGAAGAGATTGTGTTTGAAACCACATTATCAAATAAATCACCCTCTGTTGGAGAAAACAATAGAGTGGGACCTTGACTTTACTGCTTGGATAAAGATAAGTATTCAGACAGAGACAACTAAAGCTTAGGAAGATAATAGCTTGTCCACTGGGGCAATGTTGCCAATTAATGTAAGTAGCTGCATATAGGTCTCCTAAATAATGCCATTGGGCATGCTGGGAATATTATTAACACCTGTGTGGCCATCTATTTATAAGGAATTGTAGGGGCAAAAGGAAATAAGAAGAAAGAAGCAGATTCTCATTGGAGATCAAGGGTTTCCTCTTAATTTAGCAGCAGGTTGGAATTTTTTCAGGTCGGAAACAGAGCAAGAGTGTCTGCATTTATTTATTTATTCTGTGACTCCTTCACAAAAATGCCACATTTTGAAACCCAAGATCAGAAGAGATATTTTTCCAAGATGAAAGCATAATTTATGCACCTTACAACACATAGTTTGAATAGTTTGTTAATGTTGCTACTTCTTCCTTGTAAGTCAACTGGTGTTTCAGATGAGGACAACTGTCTACTTGTCACCTGGACAACCCCATGGTAGATAAAAAAATGGTTAATGTCCTGGAGGCTGTGATTTGTGGAAAACTTGCCATTATCTTAGCTCAGCTCAGTTTAGCTTATCTGTTTGAACTAGCAGGAAAAGAACTTCCATATTATTGTTCAGTCTAGGTGAAGGAAGATTGTTCCCAGAGCTAGTAATTAGGACTGATTATAAAAATATTGTGGGGTTTTTTTCAACAAGATTATTTTTTCCCCTGTGGAAAATGGTGTATTAGAATGTTCTAGTGTGAAACAGAAATATTGTGGCTTAAATCCACGAAGAAATTACTTTATAAATACTTCTCTTTTATGGAAACTGCAATTCTGGGCTAAACAGGAAAGATCAGCTACACCAATTACCTGGATTGATCTCTGTAGCCTCTCTTGACTCCTGAGCAGGGAGGGAGGTCAGTGGCATTATGAACATCCTGACCATCGTGCATAATAAAAACTACCTTGGAGCTTTTTCTGCAGAGAAGAATGACAACCCACAGCATTTGACCCACAGGGTGTCAAAAACCATGCAGAAATCATTGCCAAATGCACACTTTTTCTGGTTTGATTAAAACACCTAGTTTTCACTGACTGGTTCCTCCATGGGGGAAATAAAAAAAAAAAATAACTAGGTGCTGTTTGTGATCAATAATACCTAGTTCAGTTAAAGTGGTATACACAGGTGATTTTGCATTTGCTGTTATCTGATTGAAGTAGAAATAGCAGGCAAAGACTAAGAGAACATGCCTGGTATCAATACAGTAGCAGCTGCAGCAGCATTGCAAAAGCAGAGGAAAATTTTAGAGTACTGCCAATAAAGTCTTTTCATCTCAAGTCTGAGCTTACAGAACCTTCTGACTTGTACAACAATCCTTTCAAAAGACTTCTCTGAAATAACTCTCACGATTAATGTATTCTGGAAGAATTTCCATGACTCCTGGTTTCAGTCCACTCCCAAAATCAGGGTTAGCAACTGAAAAAGGTTTCAGCGAATAAATTTTAAGCAGTCTTAATAGTCTTATGAAAGCAAGCAAACAACAACAACAAAATAAAGTGGAGGTATAACAGCATAAATTGCAGGTAACAAAGGTAAGTGCCTTGGCCTGACTGACAGACTGATGGTGGGAGATGCTCCTGCCCTGCATGTGTCCATGAGCAGTTGGGGGCTCTGACTGCAAGTGAGGATTTTGCAGAGGTGGCAGTGAATGTTCCACTAAATGTTTGTGAAGTTCCATGGCCTCAGCTTTCCACTACATGACCTAGTGATGGGCAGGCTTGCCCAGCCACCAGCAAAAGGGAGGGTCTGCCACAACAGCACTAGGGAACCC
The DNA here is from genome assembly GCF_963662255.1 of Cinclus cinclus. Taxonomy (NCBI): domain Eukaryota; kingdom Metazoa; phylum Chordata; class Aves; order Passeriformes; family Cinclidae; genus Cinclus; species Cinclus cinclus. The sequence goes on along the minus strand of NC_085050.1, from coordinate 57,406,986 downwards.
TTATTGATACATGTCCTTTTTACTAAGACTTAAAAAAAAATGAATTTTGCAGGGTGCTGGCCATGAGCATGAGACTGAGCTTGTCCCCTCACACCACTAATGAGAGCACACCAATCAACACTGGCTAATTTGCTCCTCAGCCCACTGCTTCAGGTAAGGCTCTTCTACATCCTCTTGCTATTACCCTGTTCTGAATTTTGTTTCTGGCCTCTGGTTTCTGAGCAAGGATTGCATCATTGCATCATAACAGCAGTTAATTAAGAATGAAAACCCACTCAAATCGATTACAACAAATCAAATTACTCTTAGGACAAAAATGCAGCAATGACTATTGCAGTGAAATATATGAAAAAGCTGTCTTGATGGTTCAGTATTTATAGTGGCCAGCAGCCACTGCAAATTCCCCAGTATAACAGGAAACAAAGAGCATGTGTGAAATGATCTCATCTCGTCAGAGTGCTGATTTTATGAGAACTTCTACTGGTGCTTATCTTCAGACATGTAGATAGATCTACATGTGATCTGAGCATAAGAGGTTTTGGAGACAGCAGGAAGAGAAGAGCCCTGAATAAATGAAGACGGCAACAAAGACAAAAAAAAAAAAAGTAAAGAGGAAAGTGTTGGGGGAAAAAAAAAGAGTTAAGGGGCAAAAGATCCCTTTGTTTGGTAGGTTTTGTTTAGATTTTGTTTTATTTTTCTTTCCCCTTGTGAGTGAGATGAACTATCCCCTAGTAGCGCTGGTTTTGCAAGCACACTACGTTCTCACACATGTGGTCTGACAATGAGAGAGATCCCAGCAAGTCTTGTGGTGTGAGAGGAAGGGGCAAGCTCGGGCTTGAGATGGAAATGAATGTTTTGGAGAGCCAAGATTTTTATGGAGGCTGCACAGCAGAGAGATGATAGAGAAGGTGGGAATGCACCACTGCTTTAAGCCATAGCCACAGGCACTAATAATATGACATAGGATGCAGTATGAGGCTTTGGAGTTAGGTCTCTGCTGAAAGCATGGTTTGAGGTATGGCTGGTAGAGATGCCCATTGTTCAGATCCCTTGTAGGCTTTCATTCACAAAGAAGTACAACCACCAGGGGTAAATTAAAAGAAAATATTTAATATATTTTACAGATCTTTGAGGGTGAAAAATTCCAGCAATGGACCATTTTCAAGGTCACCTGACTGCTGACTTCCCAAAGAAGAAGAGGCAAAGAAAGACAGAGGAGAGATGAGCAGGCTCCCTTCAAGAGGCAGGTGAGTTTGGGCAAAGGAGAGACTACAGGGGCAAAGGAACAAAAGAAAGAAAACAGACTCTTGCAAAGGGACTGGTGGGGGGGCATACTGGGATGCCAGGGATGGCTGTGAGGTGCTGGTTCAGAGACAGTGGGGTTTATACCTGCAGACAGGATACCTGCATGAGAAATGGCCCTGTTACCACAGGGAATTTCTGAAGCTTTTTACCAGGAGGATGTTCTTAACAGCACTGAAAATATGGCTGGATGGAGCAGATGACAGCCAGAATAAATCAACAGAGGGCAGATAATTAACAATAGTGAGGGACACAGCCCAGTATTTCGGCTGTTGTAAGATGCTGTGATTTTTTAACAAGGGGGTTAAGATGCAGTGATGAATTGACACCATTTAAATAGTTTCCTTGTTTTTCTTCATATGTCTGTTGGGATGGGCTGGTCTGAGTGATTTTCTGAAAAGTAAATGGATTTGGAGGGCTCTGCTTATGTTGGGGGAAAATAATCTTTGCCTAATGAGAAAGACATTGAAAAAGACTTTTTTTCTTTTCTTTTTCTCTTTTTCTGTTTTTATTTTTCTCCTTCCCCCCTTTTCTCCCCCCCTTTTTCTGCCCCCTTTTTCTTTCCTTTTTTTTTTTTCCTTCTGTATGTTGAGGATATGAGGCTGCTATGACATTTCTTTCTATGTCTGACTCCCTCTTTCCTTGTCCTTCCCAAGAACATACCTCTAAATTGCTTGGATTCACACATGTAAGTGAGGTGGCAGATGTGTTAGGGTATTGGTTCCATGGGACCTGGGGCCCAAGCAGGGGCAGGAAAACAGTGCTGAGCTTTCTCTGGAGCATGTGCTTTGCTAGGTACCAAAGAATCAAGTCATAAAGTTACTGCTGTCTCTGCTTCCCAGACAGGGACAGAAAAATTCCACTTTTCTTAGGGAAAAAAATAAGAATTATAGTGATGATGCTGGAAAATGTGTGGGTTGTCTTTTCCAGAGTTTCTTCCCATGGCTGAGGGAGGGTGAGAAAGGATGCTTGACTTTCTTTGAACAATAATGCCTAGGAGCCTCAGATAAAGCTCTCATTTAATTTTCTGTTTATGCATCAGATGGTTTCAGGTTTCATAAGACTTTGAGCATCCTTTAAGGAAAGGTGTTTATTGGGGACAAATTGTTTTATAAGGCTGGTAGTTTGTTTGGGTTCTTTGTGAGATAGGGAGGAGCAGTGTCCAGAGGATCAGAAATGCTGGGAATTTTAAAGAGCAATTGGGCTGAATGCCAGCAATGCTCACAAGTGAAGCTCCTAAATGCACGTAAATGTTTGTGGAAGAACTTCAGACTAATAAACACAAAGTGCTTGTTTGTTTCTTTTTTAATAAACAAAGAACACTAAAGGAAAATTAACATGATTGGAGAAAATAAGGAGATGAACTTGAACAGCTTGCTGCTGTAAATGGATTTTGTCAGCTTTAATGTATGTGCCAGTGACACTTCAGGTATAAATGAGGACTTGAGAAGCTCTTAAATCTGGAGATGGAAGCTGATGAAACGTGATATTCTTCCTGTATTTAAATTAGGCTAAGCAACTCCTAGAGGATCACTTAAACCCTATCTGATCCATCATTTCCATGTCTTAATAGTCTTTAATTTCTCCAGCTATTTTGAAGGAATTTATTGCAATTGTCCTGTTAAGCACCTTCACTAAATTAATTGTTAACATTGGATAAAGGTAAAAATCAAGATCTCTGTGCGAAGATAAAAGATGACAATATTTTGCAAACAACAAGTAAATAGAGAAAAAACTTCACATGCAGTGTAAACATTTCAAAGTAATTTGATAATATTTTTTTTTTGCTAAAACAAACAAACAGTTCAACAAGTATTGTGTTATATGCATCCTACCTTTTTTGATGTCTTTATTGAGAACTGAAGATTTTTCCAGGCCTGCTCTTTTAAGTTTAGCTCAGCTTGGGATCCACTGATTGCAAGACCTTTTATTTTCCACAGATATTTTCTTTGAGTTCATAATACTATTCATGTCTCTGAGGAGAGGCTGGAAGGGGGTAAATATCTGCTACAACCTAAATTACAGCATTTGTTTGGTTTGTTGGTGCAGAATAAAAGCCTGAAGTTTTTCAGCATGCAGTGAATAGATCAATGTGTACTTAGAAGCAGAAAGAGCCTTCCTGGTTATTCAGGCTCATCCCTGCAGGCTGTAAGTTGTGAGTGATTCAGCTACCTGTCCTTCTGGTAGAACTTATTCTTCCCCTCCTACCATTAAGTTGGGACAGAGGACTGTTTGAAAACACGATGCTTTTTCACTGCTTTGTGGAGACAAATGCCTGTTGGCTGACTGAGAGTGTGTTTGGGTCAGCCCCTAGGACTGCAGGTGCTGCACACAGAGATGCCAGTCTGCCCTGTTTAATGCCTCTCCCACCTGGACATCACTGTACCTTCCACCCTGCTTCAGCCAAGAGCAATATGGTCAGCAAAGGTGGCTACTCACACTGTGCTTAGCTGCAGTATTGTCCCAGTGGGGAGAAGGGGGGTAGGGGAAGGGCTCTAACTTCTCCAGACAGCAGAACTGCTGCCAAGAACAGATGTGCTAATAGGTCCAGGTGCCATGGCCATGCTCACCCTTCTTTTGAGGAAAACAACAGTGCACTCCCAACACAAAGGAATTGTTCATATAAGCATACACAAATATGCCAGGCAAATGGATGAAGAGAAACTTTCTGTCTGAGATCCTCACCTAGGAGCAGGATCTGTCTAAAGCATTGGCTGCTTCTCCAGAGAAGCATGCTTCTTGCTCAGCTAAATAAAACACAGGAATAATTCCTAGCGCAGTGCTTGGGCCATTGTTCAGAACTGAGGCACCTTTTATTACACCCTTTAATCTGGATTTAGAAACTACAAACTCCTTGGCTTTGAATGTCCACGTCTTGAAGGGAATTGCTCCCCCCGGCCCCCCACTGTCTCTCTGATCCCTGAATATAACTGTCTTCTAGGAAAACTGGTTGAAATTTTAAGTTGCTGAAAATAAAGAATGGGACAGTCCTTCTGCTTGGCACAGGCTGTGGGTTGCCCAATTTATGCTTCATGCTCCCTAGGGAAGTGGCAGCAGGTATTCTTTGCCTGTGTGACAGAGCTGGGTAAGATGAGATGCTCTTAGTCCTAAAGAATCCAAACAGGGAGCCAAAGGTAACTGAGGATTTTCATCTTGCACTCTCTGTACAATCTCTCCCAATTCTGTGGAAAGAGTTTAAAACAGTGCTAGGTGGACTGGACTTGGGGAGAGTCAAGATTTAATTCTGAGCCCAGCAAAGGGTACGTGAACCAAGTTCTTTGCTCTGTAACCACTTCTAATTACTAGAACCAGTCACCTCTCTTAATCTAGTTATTAAAATTATTATCTTAGAGCTCCTCTGTTACAGCATGGTCCTAGAACAGGTCTTTTATTTGCACCTGCTTAACATTAACAAACAAATTACCTGTCCCTGCTCTTTGCAATGGTAACCTAACAGCAAGGGCAGCATTTGCCATAAACTTCTTCTGTGCTGGTTGCTTTCAGTAAGATTTTCATCAGATTAAAGGATGAAATGGGGTTTTGCTCTGTCAGAAGGAAGAGTTAAAAGAAACTGGCTTGTAAACAATAAACAGTTATGCTGGGAATTAACTCCCAAGGAGAGGACAAACTCCTTCAGAATATAACCAGGCAGAAATTAATGTTAGGCAAATAGATAAGAATTCTCACAACCATGTCAAAATCTACCAGAATGCCTAATTTCCCTTGTCCATTTTGCAGCTGAAGTTTGTACTTCTCTTCCAGCAAAATTCCAACATCTCAAGTCCCTGCTCAGTAAAAGCACGTGGATTTTATGGCCTTCGCAGTATTGCCATTGCTTTTTTTTTTTCCGTTTTAAGAGTAGAGGAAAAAGGAAAATTGTGAAGAAGGAGGCTAATTAGAGAAAATGGGCTTAATTTGGAAGCCACAGGTACCTCTTTTATAAGCTTTTGTTGAGCTTGTGCCCACAGTAAACTTATACAAACTTTAGAGAGATGATAAATCTCTGTTTGTTATGGCCTGCTTTAAATGAGGAGCTTTCAGCACTACTTTGTTCATAGCTAAGGACACAGATGAGGTAATAAAACCAACAAGTCCTGGGAAATACCCACTCAGCTGTGAGAAACATTTCCTTGAATCCCTTGTTTTTTGTTTTCTTTTGATCCATATAAAACAGCTTTAATTGTTTCAATAAGATGCATGGTAGCTACATCACTGTGGGTTTAACAAGGGATGTTGTGAGGTTTGATTCCTCAGCTCTCTGGTGCTTTCTATCTTGCCAGTCAGGCATTTCAGGCCTCCTTCGAAAAGAATGTCATTTGTTATCACAATTTCATCTTGCAGGTTCTGGCCAGCCTAACTGTGGAAGTTTCCATTGCAAGAATGGAATGCAGATCGACCTGAACAGCCCCAGCTGAATGAAGCGTGACCTGTGTACACCTCTACATTGAATGGGAGTCACTTAGGTGAATTACTGCTAAAACAGTAAAAAATTCAAGCAATGCAATCGCATTTACAAATTGTAGCTGTATTTGATGGAGGTATCTAATTAGACAACCCGAATGTAGTGCTGTGGCTTGCACAGTTCTGAGGCTGAGCAGGAGCAAACTCCAACCAGCCCACTGTTCAACAGGACCAATTGACACTGAATGTGATGAGAGTGTGGGTTCCTCTGTGGAACAAGCTCACCAAAGAGGGCTACCAGGAGCAAGTCAAATTGTGATGTCCCACTACTGCTTGGTAGCAGCAGCATGTGTGCTTTTACCCCTGTTAGGGACAGGAATAATGTGAAATGACCTGAAGCCTCAAACCAAGGCTACACCTTTGTCACCCCCCTGTCCAAACTGCACAGCAAGATCTGGAGAGGTGAGAAATACCTATCGCTTGCAGGAGCTTCAACTGCATGGTGAATGGCCCAGCATGTTTTTGCCTGGTTCTCATTGCTTAGGAAGAAGGCCTGCTCACAGTCTTAGCTGATACCAGTCATAGCCTAGCAGCTCTGGAATTAACATTTGGAGAGCCTCAGTTAGGTCTCTGGTGTCACCCTAATGACTAACACGTTAGCAACTCTGAAAATCCATATGCAATGCAATTACCTGCCTAAAGAGCACTGTGAAAAATCTAGTGACATGTGTCTTCTGTTAGTATCCAAGAACTGAGTCACAATTACTGAATGTTTAGTGTCTTGTCATCTCTATACCACCACTGCAAAAGTGGAGTAAATTACACCTTCTGGATAAGAATGCATGGATTGATTAAAAAGGGTAAGAGATGTCTGTCTGGTTTGTATTAAATTTGTTATGCCTCTTAGCAAGCATGCTAGTACTGTATGGGAAGCAATCTTGGCATAGGATGGGGATCACCAATGGTACTTCATGGTCTTGTGCCACTGAAGAACTGGAAAGTTGTTTCTGTCTGTAGAGGAAAAAGCCACAAACCCCACAATCAAAATTCATATCCCTGATAAATACTAAAATTCCCCCTCATCTGTAGGATGGCAGTAGTACCAGCTCCCAGGTAAATCTGAATGCTGAAGAAAAGCTCTACCACTGAACTTTAGCCCTCCACTGCTATGAAGGCCTAAATTTTCTTTATGAACAATCAGAGTGGCTATTCTTCCCTGAGACAGAGGAGGTGGTAGGCTTCCCCTCTCCAAAAAAAGAGCTTTTAGCATGGCACTGGTTTTATTAAAATATTTGGCTCTTTAAAAATGTTTACTGGTCAGGCTTGAGCCTTAAAAGCAGATGTGGTAGATATAAATGAAATAGCAATAGTTAAAGAGCTCAACAGTGACAGATGGGCTGAGCCCAGGCTCTGGAGGCAACTCAGAAAGATAATCAGATTGAAAAGTTTAAAGAATTAAGACTTTTTAGATATACAGACAAAACTGGAGTCAATCAATATGTTTATTTGTTTTCTAAAATAAAAATTTGGTTAAGATTTCCACGCCTTAAATAAAAAATAAAAGCTGCTCTGTCATGTTTTTTGTTTTATTTTTGTTGATTTGTTTTTTGTTTCTTGTTGTCTTTTAAAATATAACCTTTTCATCCAAGCACAGCATTAGTAGCTACTGTAATTCTAAAAAAAAAAACATTTGAGGAAATGTTTGTAAGGTCTCAGCAGACTCAAGACAAGATTGATTTGGGGAAATGACAAATGGCCATTAATCCAGGAAACTCTGGTCCTTTAATGAAATGGCTTAAGGAGCAGCACAGGAAAAGATGATCAAAGGCAGATCCTTTCTTTGTAGCTACAAATGTGGAGCAGAGATAAGAAGAGTGAACAAGTGTCTGATTGCCTTTTACAATGAGATTATTACTCTGTGTGATCATTAGATATGAATGAGGTCTTTTAATCACTGTAGCTAGATCTGGTCATTGCCCATAGGCCAAGTTCTAACAGAGGTGTGGTGTGGTTTATTTAATATTAATAAAGACATTCCCTCCCTCACCAAATAACTCACTATCTGTTTTGACTTGCAGACCTTGCAGAGCCATGGGATGCTTCTGTCTGCCAGCTTTTGGCCATTGCTTTTGGCTGGTGTATGAATAATGACACTTTTACCACTTTGAAATTTCTACAGAGCAGCAATTTGCAATTTCCTCATTGAGCTACCTCTTTGCAAGTCTCATTCTTTATCTCTCACTTCCTTAAACTCTGCATTTGCTATAAGACACTGTGAAATCTTGAATTTTACCATCACAAGTGGTAACTACTGCTGTATTAGGGACTACTGGATTTCTAGGTGCTATGGGGTCCTGCCCCTTCCTCAGATTTTCACTTTGCAGCTGCCCAGATTTTCCTTACCACTGGCTACTCCGCCATCTCTTTGCAGCATCCTGTGTCAATGTGTATTTCTATTTCTGGACATTTCTGATGCATATGAGAACGTGTCTTGTGCAGCCCTCTCTTGGGCCTCTGATGGATGCCAGACGTCCTGATTACTAATCTTTTATCCAACTGCTATTCAAATTCATTCTCAAATAGCTCATTACATCATTTGCACAGCCATACTAATTAAACATGATACTTCTCATGGTTTCCAAGCATCAGTTCAGCATGTTCCACTCTCACTGCAAAACCTCTCTCATCGTGCCAGTCTCACTGCTGCCATCCCTGCAACTACCTTCAGTATTTCCTGCACTTCCCCATCTGACTGAGCGCCAAACTTGTTGAATCCACCTCTGTCCTGTAGTGCAAGTGAGAGAGATAATGGACATTGTCTCTGCATTACTGGCATTTGACATTTTGTGATAACAGCTCCCTCTATCAGCTACCAGAAGGCACTGAATAATAATACTGGGAAAAGAGCCATCCCCTCTAAAAAATGGCAAAATTATCCTAATAAAATCAGTAATGCGATCTAGTTTTAAACTAACACACATCCATCTCCTGCATACAGATAAAATACAGACCTCCATTGACATCAAGTAGATGCCAAATTCATTCCACACTGTGGCTTGAAGATTGACCTTAAAGCATTCTCTCTTGCTTTTCTTAGGGTAGTGCTCCTCATCTTTTAATTCTTTTGGAGCACCTGACCAGAAAGTTAATATATTGTGAAAGAAATGCAATATGTAAGGATTCAGTTGATTTAAGGTACAGAATATAGAAATTATTTTATTCTGGAGACTATTAATTAAAAGGATTACTGACAGCAGCAGTTTCCAAAGAGGAATTTCCAATTTGAATTGAAAAATCAAATATGTCGATGAAGTGCTTTTTTTATCACAAAAATTAATAGCAACTCCCTTGGCTTAGCTGACAGTTCACCTTTACCTCCGAAGATAATTGTGTTATTTTGCATGGGTGTACAGAGATAGTTACACTGCTAAGCACAAAGTTGCCATATAGGTTTGCTAAGTGCTCACAATACAGAATAGCATATATGCTAGAGCCCTCTTTATCTTGTGCCACAGATCAATTACTTTTCCCTCATGATTAGAGTGGAAGTTAATTATTGTGGGACGGGCCAACTTGATCTGACAGACTGTAGTCACAGTGCAGCATTTGGAGGAAGATTTTCTATTATGGTTGTATTTTTCTCCCTGAAGTCTAAATTAATCAATCTTAAAAGATAAGTAATAATTATTCACACACCACCCCCCATGATGTTTTAACACATCGTCTCTGAGCCATGTACATTTAAGTAGAACTGGCAAATGCATGTAGGTGTGATGCAAATTTTTGGTGTTAAAATCTACTATCTACCCAAAACATTTGCCCTTACATAACATAGGCTGACTTAGAATTGGATTTCAGTCTCTGGATGACTATTATTGAAACCATTCAGGAAAGCTGGAGATCTAAATCCATCAGAGAGTTTTGGAAGCCCCCAAAGAATTTCAAAAGTGTGAGGCTGAGCTCGGATCTGGCACAGGGCTTTATTCTGTTTATCCACCCGTGCAGCAACTCAAGTTTAGATGCAATGAGATGGCTCTGTTGTATATTGACATCAGGAAATGAGACAGGGAGGGCTTAACCTGGGAGTTTCTGTGCATTAACCCACAGGGTGGCACGCTGATTGATGCAGCAGCACCATGTGCCGAGCTCACAGAAAACACTTCAGTGGAGGCTCTGTAACAAGAGGGAAGGAGAAAACACTGATGCTGAGCTCTCTGCATACTGCAGTGTTCAAAGTGACAAAGACAATGGTAGATATGTTTCTAATCCTGATTTTCTGTTGTGGTCATTTTCGTGTGTATTATTGGGACAGCTTGAAGGATAAAAGAGGGTGATGTATTGTATGTGATTGTCATCTGCTGCTAAGATGCCATTTTTATCCTCCCTTTCATCTCACGGTCGTTCTCACTTTTCTGTCTTCCATATGATTTTACCTGCTCTTTTCACATTCTGAAATTTAGGCCTAGCTCAGGCATCAAGAAGAATTTCAGTTCTAGTTCTTGATGAAGAACTTTAGTTCAATTTTAGTTGCTCTCAGCAACTGATATTATTTCTAGTAGCATTTATTGTTAAAACTAGACTTAGTCATGTTTCCTAATAAACTGGAAATAAAAGTTTTTTCTGCTTCCTTGTAAAACCCCTAAGAGGTGTAGCTTGCAAAATACATGAAATGAGAAAATAGTTAATCTCTGGATGCAGCAGCCAACATAGTGTGAAATTCAACTCTGTGATGGCAACAATATAATCCCATAATATTACCATTCTTTATACAGATAAGGTTTTTAGCTACAGCACTGTTCTAGTTATACTAAAATCACATTTTAATTTTTCTTAATGGCATGGCCAATTTTTAAATTGAACAGTGTTTTTGTTAGTAAAGGTACTGCTACCTGGTTTTGAGCAGTAGAGTCTGTGGATTGCAGATCAAATTTCCTTTTCCTGAAGAAACACTGCTAATGCATAACCTTAGGAAGAAATTCACCCAATAAAGAGTAGCAGGAATAAAATGTCTAAGCAACATGAAACAAAAGTAGCCAAATTAACTTAATCTGTTAAAAGTGGAAGGTGGGAGTAAACCACCTCTTATCTGAATTTTTGAGCATGTCTGAAACTTTCCCATGAAGTTCCCCAGCTCTGAAAATGGAGTTGTAAGCAAAAGGGGGTGGGATGGTCATGGAGGCTGGGAATGCTGCTTTTCCAGGTGCACTCAGTTCCCAAAGGCTACAGCTCATCCTGTTGTTATGCCTGGAAGATATCCCCAAGCCAGCAGTATTTCCTCTTTGAATACCAAATTAAGTTTTTCAATAACATAAGGAAATTAATTTCAGGTCGTTTCAACTCAAAAACAGACAAGGGGAGCCCTTAAGGATCTGGTTACTTCTAGCAGAGCTCTTTTGCCTACACTTATCCAGATAACAAGGCTCATCAGATCTTCCAGTGAAATTCTTATTTGTGGATGTGTAACTTGTGAGAAGCAAAACTGATGAAACCTTATTTCCTATGACTTTTTTACCTCTTCTCAGGCTGCCTGAATTATAAACATTTTAAACTAGGTTCCTTCCAGACCTCTCAAGTGTTAGGATTCAGCAAGGGCATTGCCCCTGCACATTGCTTTCACCTGAACTTGATGGTGATCAGCTGGTGGTCCCAAAGGCAGAAGAAAACCCTGAACAGCTCTCACTCAAGTGCATAATAGGGTGTGAGGTCAGTGCTGATGCTGAGAACAGAGGTCTTGTAAAGCAAAAGTTCTTCAGTCTCTGCAACATGTAGCTCTGCTTCTGAACCAGCTTTGTGTTTCCTGTGGACTTTCAGAGGCCTGGACTAGTCTTTGTTTCTTGTCTGGCACCACCAGGTAAGGCAAAGTGCACGTATAGATTTCTATTTGATGCAAAGGAGGATATATCTGAATTGGCTCAATAAATCTAAATCTAGCATATGAGTTGAGCTTGCTTTAAAAGATGGGTATCTGTGCTCTTAGCTGCTAGTTTTGATTGCTGATAGGAATACTCTGGATTTTCACATATCTTCTGCATCCTACAGTGTAAATTTTTCGGTCTCTACTATACTCTTGTTCTTTGGTCTCTTTGGCCTACATAAATTAGTTGAAGTTCTCAAATTAATGTGTGCTTGCTACAGTGCAGTTGTAGCCACATGCTCCTGTGAAGTGCTCCTGAAGTTTGCTTTAAGTTGGAGTTCTTAGTATTAGCTGCTTTGCCGTTTGCTGTTAAAGTGACTGTTTCTGCCTTCCAGGCAACTTCTTGCTGTAGCTGGAAATTGGAAAAGATAAGAGACAGGTTTTGTGTTTGTTTTCCTTTGTCCCTAGACCTCTGTCTTCTCCAAAGTTATTTTTCATGTCCTTGCTTATTTTTCACTGCATTTTGACCTCCCTATCAGCTTGCTTGAAAGCTGCAGGTATTGTGTGTCTGTTTATCCAGAATTTCTCCCTGACCTCATTAAAAGAGATTTTTCTCCCTCCAGGGGTGGGGGAGGAGTGAATCTCTAGTTCAGCCCAACCTACAGTAAAAAAACTAGACAACCAGAAAAATAATTTTGAGGAATGCAATGGATTTGAGGTGTCTTCAACCCACCTTCTCTTTCTTGGTGATCAGGGATGCCTGTTGTAATGCCAGCAGGCATATTACGGAGATCAGCAGTGGGAATCATGTTGGAACTGTGACTGAACTGTGTATTGCAATTGCTGTAATTTACTAAGTGTAACATACATTTATATTATACTTTCAGTACATTTTCTGTTACTCCACTAAATCAGAAATCCCATGTGGCACCAATTATATTCAGACAAGTAAATTTGAAATGAAATATTTCATCTGCTATGTGTGGAATATCTAGAAGAACCTAGTCTCACAGGAAAAAAAAAAAAAAAAGCAGGGAGGGAAGGAAAGATCAAGATTTAACCTTAGCAATGAATTCACACTGACCTTGTTCTGGAATGGTCTTGATCTCCAATGGTAATGGATGAAGGCAAGAATTTGGTCTCTAAATCCATATAACATGAGGTACAGTAAGCGTCTCTTTCTTGGTATTGGGGAAAAGCTAAAAGAATCCCATATCACATGTGAAAAATGCTTAATTAATTAATGGGGAAAGCTAAGCAGGGCTGCAGCTGGGGTGAGAATAAGAGGCTTGCACAGACGAGACTGGGAATGCACATACCTCAAAGCTAAAGATGGAACACTCCTTTAAGGGCAGACATACAGTGTTAATTTAAGTACTCAAAGTGATTTTGTATAAGTGGGAGGGCAAAGGGACACCAAGTTCTTACTTTGTCATTGGGTGATACAATATACTAGCTGGAAACCTGCTAGAAACTTATAATTAAAGGTCTCTGCAGAATATACAAAGGTTCTGCTGTGCTTCCTGCATAATTCTTAGTGAACGGAGAGGAAAAATTCCTTTGAAAATACTAGAGGCAGTGAATCTGTCCTCTCTGCCTGAGAGAGCTCCAGCAGAGCTGCTGAGGCCTGATGTCACTGAAGGGATATAATACTTGAAGTACAGCATGATCAAATAAAATATGCAGAAACCAAACACAGCCTTAGGCTCATTTCCTTTAAAAAAAAAAAAAAAAACAAATAAAAACTGTAAGGATATGGCAGGGGAACACAACACAGGGAAGAAAGCAAATGTTTCATTCAGGAATTTGAGGTACCCTGAAGTCACTTCTGTGGTCACAACAGGATGTGGAGATTATCTGGTATGAGTTATGGATCATGCTCTGTGGTGGCTTCTGTGTTTCTGAGAATGCAGAACGGGGTATCCAGAGCTGTCTGCTCAGCCCCTGCTCTTTCAAGGTGATTGGTATGGGTAGATTTGGTTTCCCATAAAGAATCTCTGTTGCATCTGTTAGGGCTGTTTGCAGATGTGGTTTCACTGCGTGCCTGTGTTCATCCATTCTGGAGAAGGAAGGATAAATAAAGCTCATTTGCCAGCACATCCCTAATTGTCACTGTGAACTGATCTCCCACCACTGAGGCTGAAGCAGTGGATTCAGTCTCTCGGGCATTTCTGAGCTCAGATGGAAGCACGTGCATCTGGTGCACCCCTTGGGGGACCTCTGAGATCCCTTGCCTTCTACCTGTGCTTCCTCTACCCACATGCTTGTCATCAGTAAATGCAGAAGGTACAGTTGGGTGGCTTGTGGTAGTGAGCAAAAAGTGCACCTTCACCAGATGCAAATTGGTCTAGTGTTCTGATCTGCTCCTCCACCACACTTCCCCAGTTTGTGGTTTAAAAGAATTGTTTCTGTCTTACAGTTCCTGTGCTTTGATAAACCTTCTTGTCCACTAGTCTTTCTTGACCAGAATTTTGTCTTTGGACAGAAACTGGATAGATTAATTAACATATCAAAACAAATAGGCTTCTTTTGTTGCCTTTCCCCAAGTCATCTAACCTGAAGCTTTTCCAGGAGCAGAAGCTCCTCCATTTATTAAATTTTTTATGCTGATCAAGGTTTGCTATCTTTGTGTAATAGGACACAGAGCTGGGAATAGAAGATTATTCCTACCAGTTTCTGTTTGATCTTCTCTTCACCACACTGCCATTAAAAGATTTTCCCCACCCTTGCAGTTGGCTACAGTATAAAATCATGAAATCACTTGCTGCTAGTAGTGCTCCGCTGCTCTTTCTCTTTTTTTCTTTTTTTTTTTTTGGCAAAGTTTGGTGGGATTTTTGTTTTTATTTTCCTTTCCTGTTGGCACTCAGCAAGGGATAGAGTTTGTTCAGCCCAAGAAATTGTTGGTCTAGAAAAGTAGAGCAAAGACTAACCCATAAAGACACAGAGGTTAAAGACATTTGTTTCCACTCTTTCCATTTAGTTTGTCTCTACCCAAGATAAGGTAAAGGACAAAATATAATATCACAAAGTTCTCATATAGAAGTTTTTTTGTGTTTTTGTTTTTGTTTTTTTTTTTTTAATTCCTGGAGCACAGCAATAGGAATTAGCTTAAAGAAGTCTGAGAAAATAATGAAGAGTACAAGTTGCTGTGAACTGTCACAATCCTCTGTTATAGTTTCTGACTTTCTGGATTTTATGGTGTCTCAGTAGTTGAAGGTCAGCTCAGTATTCTATCTCTTCTTAAGGCAGGTGTTTCAGTGAGGATCTGAGCTTTCGTATTAAAAACAAGGCAGCCCTCCCAAATCCGCATTTCCCAACCTGCTGGCTGTGTAAGAAGTGGTAAAGCATGTTTTCCTGGTACCAAGGACTTCTAAACTGCTGGGCATTTTTAAATCACATGCCCCTGATCCTCTTTCTCCAAGTGAAATAATGGCACTTCCCACTTTGTAGACAATGGGAATCTTATCACTGCTGTGTTAAAATCAGGGTAATTCCAAAGCTGAGCTGAGCTGTTTTGAAAATCCCTCCTTGAGTTCCCAAGCTTTAAGCTCCTGGTCTTGCAAGTAAAGCCCGTGCATTCCTTCAAGCCCTTTCTGGCTTTAAAAAAGTGCACCTTCTTAGTGAGCTTGTGCCTTAAATGTGAAGTGATATGGGGGGTGAATGAGAAGGTTTTACGTGGATCTGAAAGTCACCCTTTCGTTTTTTCACTCTATTGTCATAGGAATAACAACCTTTCCTAAAAAATTACCAGTACGTGCTAGGTAAGTTTTACAGAGGAGGATGTGATATGGTTACCTGGAATGATGACGAGGCATGAAAAATAATGATTGTGACTTGAAAACCCAAAAGTGCAATTTTGCGCATGGTGCCATTTCTGATTTGCATTTCACTGTGTACAAATGGCAGGAAAAAAACCATAATTAGTGCCATAAAGCATGGACTCCAAATCCCCTTGAGGAACACAGCAACCCCTTCTAGAGTTTTAGTTGACATGGTGATATTTAAAAACAGCAATATAGGATCTTGGAAGCCATGGTAACTCTTACTGTAAAGAGACACTAGAATGTAAAGCACCCTGTGGTGAGATAATGCAAAAGGTGTGTGTTGGCATGGGAGCACTTATGATGTGAAAGTTGTCAGGGGCAGAGGGTATTTGGTGTCTCTGTGCTCTCATGGGCACGTCTCTGCTCATGACAATTAGCTGTATTGCCTGGTGCTCCCCTTCTGCAAAGCTGCTATTACAGGGGTCCCTCTATTGTCCCACCGTGTGGGTTTTGTGAAGGAAGGTGATCTGCTGGGCAGTGCATCAGGCTGCAGAATCTGGAGTCCTGTGTTCTATGTCAAGCTCCTCTAGAGGCTTACAGTGTTGTGTGGCTTTCTGCTCTCTGCTTGGGTCAGAGTTGTATCTAGCCTCCACTGAAATGTGGAGAGGCTTGCTGCAGGGATTCTGCCTGAGAATATTCTGCAAAAATTTACTGAGGCCCTGATCTTGCTCAGAGCTTCTAGATTGCTAAAGCAATATAAAGGTTAGCAAGAATAACTCATTTACAGAGAGCCTAACAAAGTTATTCCCACAAAGAGTCCTAGAAGGGTTGTCTCTGAGGTGCATTTGACAGGCTCCACATACCTCTGCCTAATGCAGAGCTATACTTTCACACCAGTTTCTGGCAGTCTTCAGCAATCAGTAAATCACATCAGGTCCTTAATACCATGACTGCCAGATGTCCTCCTGTAGCCAAAGGAGAACTGAACTCTCTGAGTTGTGGTGTTTCCTACCTTGGGGAAGGTGGCTTTTATTTTTCCTGCAGTATTCAAATCAAGCTAAGTGCCATATTTTTTTGTAACTTTTTCTGGCAACAGGTGATGGTGAATGGATAAATGCAGTTATTCCAGATGTTAAGACTTATACCAGTCTGAAGCTATAATGACAATAACAAAAATGTCAATATATTTCCAAGTTTAGAGAGAAGTGATAACTTAGTATTACTGCATGTTTTTTTTTTTCTGTTTGTTTCTTTTAGACAAACCAAAAAAAGGTTCAGCTGTTCCTAACTATCTTGAATGAGCCTTTAAAATTTTTCCAGACATACAGTGGTGGTTGATTTCATATTGGTGATCCATCCAGTGGCTGAAGAGATTCATTCTGCAAACCTTGTAGAGGATTTTATGCCTTCATCAGTTTCTTAATGCTTTACTGTGCAGATAATTGTATTTGTGTGCTGTTGTCATGGTTGCATAGGTATGGACTTTCTCATTCTGGAAGACAGAGAGGAAATCTAACAGCATGCCACTGAGCAGGTAAAATCACACAGGGACACATGCCTGTTGAAGCAGCAGGATTCTGTTCTTCCTCTTATCTGCTCTCCAACCCCTCTTCTTCCAGTTCTGCACTCTCATTTTAATCTGTGTAGAGCATTCCCTGCAAGATGCTCCTAAGCTCTTTACCACTCACCTAAGGGTTGATATTAGTAAGAGCACTATCCCAGAGATAAACAGAAGGGTCAGACCAATGCACAGAGCTTCTGACAGTCCACCTTGCATCTCCTAGCTGCATTTCAGTAAAAATCTGTGTGGATTTCAAGTTTTTTTTTTTCCCTCCTTGCACCATTTCTTACCAATCTCCTTTTTCTCTGCAATGTTTACATCCATGAATTTCTGGCCCTTAGACTGCCTTTCCTCTTCTGTTTCTTTACTGATTTCTTTCTTTCTTTGTGTTCATGTCTGCACTTACAGGAGAGTTTGGGTCCGGAAGCACAGGCTGTGTCAGAAGAAGGGAAAGGATTAGAGCAACTGTGAATGTCCTAGGCCAAATTTAGACCTCTAGAGCTGTAGATACCAATTCTGTCCTCCTGGTCCTGGATAGGCTTGAGCAACAGCTGGAGGTCAGTGAACCAGCAGGGTCCTCTGTCACCATTTGTCATTGTGTAATGAGGCACTTGTTGTGTGACAGGGCTGACAACAATTTCTCTGTCTGGACACTTTAGGCAATTTTGTTTTGGCTCTTTGTAACAGAATGAGTATGATCAATAAGTTTATAGTTCACTGCATTGACTTAGGTAAGGCAGCCACTGCAGATGCACCAGCAAGATGCCCACAGCCAAGGTACAAATGCTTCCAGTGAGCTGGATAGGTTTTGGTGACTAAGGAGGCCAGCAAGGCACTTACTGGTGTCTGAGACAAACTGGTTCTGCACTGGAAGTGGAGGAGAAAGAGGTGGAGATTTAGAGCAAGTGCTGAAAAGCCAGCTGGTTTCTCTCAGAAATTCATGCTTGCTGTGAGCCAAAAGTTACTTTGCTGTTATTGTGTCCCCGTTGGATCTTTCAAGACAGCACAAAGATGTTGGCATTTGCTGCCAAGGTGCCTCTGCTTTGTTGTGTAAACACGTTCCTAATGTTTCTCAGGATGTATGAGTTCAGAGCTTGGTTTTCTTTGGTTTAGCAAACTAAGTAATGGAAGTAGCTGTGTCCTGCTGCCATTTTGAGGGGAATGGAAGGAGACAGAAAGGAATTACTCAAGTTAGAATGCGTGCAGAGCATTTTTATTATTGTTATTTATTGTTTTATGGTCACACGAGCAGTGCCGCGCTTTGGAGGAGACAAAGCAAGCCTTCGGCGCAGCTCGTGTAAATCTCCACGGCTCCATGACACCTCTGGATTTACACCAGCTTGCTTTTTCTTCATCCTGGCCCTTGCTTTCAGCCTCCAAAGAATTGCTTCGTGCATTTTAAATGTGAAAAATTGGGACAGCAGGCATGATGAATGAAAGAGAGGGGATGGGGAGGAAGCAACCCAGCTTGCTGCCTGATGTGAGATGCTGGGTGCATGGGCAGAGCATGACCTCCTCCCCTCTCTGATTTTTCATCTGAAAAGCTTTGGTAAACCTTTTCATAGTATTCTGACTAATATAGTTATATTGGAGAAGGAAATGTACTTGGGAGGCAGGGCATGTTATAAATCCTTGAGGTGAAAATAGCTAAAACAGCTAAATTCCTGTTTGCATTAAAATAGGTTGGTTTGTCTGATTCTCAGGCTGTTTGGCTGGAAGAAGTATTTTTATTTCTTTTAAGCATGTAGATGAGTATCCCCTTGTGTTGCTTTACACACATGAAACATGCTGTAGTGCCTGGAGGTTCAATGTGAGTAATTCACCCACTGGTTTGGGTTCAGCCATGGTTTAGAGCCTTTTTTTTTTTGGTGGTTGTGGTTTTCCCCGTCCACATCTCAATGCTTAAGATTTCCCAGGGTAGGAAGTGCAGCTGTGAAAAATAATAGAGGTGGTTGTAGAGAGTTGGTGAGTAGTTGTGTGAAAAGATTTGTTCTTAGGGTACGCAAGGATTTAGTTATTGATTTATTTTGTTTTGAGGGGGTGGGAATGAGGCTTTCTGACTCGTTTCACTTTGGAAAACTTCCTGAGACCCCCATGGATGCTGTGCTCTGTGCACTTACCTGGGGGACCCTGGCTGAGTGGGCCACCAGCTGCCCCTGTTCCTGCAGAGGCACAGATTGAGGGTGACACCCCTCCTCAAAAGAGGGACAGGTACCATGTGGGCTTGCCCTCTTTCCTCCAAGCAGGTGCCTCTGGAGCTGTTGCAGGAAAACCAAGGAAAAAGTGGGTTGTGTGGGCTGGCTGAAACCAGGGTGCTGGCATGGTGGTGATTGGGTTCCTGATCCTTGCATAAACCAAAGCAGTCAGCGCTATCAAAATGTGTAAGGGCACAATAAGACAAGGTAGCTTACAAAATTTAATCCCTATTAATTTCCATGGGTTTAAAAATAGGTTAACCTTTATAATTAGCAAAATAAAGCTTTTAATAATCATCCCCAGGGAAAAGGGGGCTTCTAAAAAAAAATAACAATAAAAAACGACCTCAGTTTTGCTCCATCTATTCTAGGCTAACCTCTTGGGTACATTTTACTGTTGTCTCTTCCAAGCAGCCCAGGTGAGGTGCCCTGCTCAGCCATCAGCCAGTGCTCTCTGCAAAAATGTCCCTCTGACACTGCTGTAATTCTCCTGGAGGGTGCTTATCACTGTGTTCACTGCCAAAACAACTCTAGCAAGCTTTCTAACTAACCTTTTTAACTAATCTTTTTAACAAGCTGTGATGTCTGTGTTTTCCACTCTAGCTGTTAACATAATATTGCAAGTTTTTCATTTCGGCTTGATTACTGTAACTCATACATTTGGCTGCATCTGTATCCTTGCAGTCTCAATACTGACAGTGACTTAACTCCAGTTAAAGTGAAGCTAAGCCTGCTGAGGCTTCAAACCTAAAAATGTCCTGCTTGCATTTTTACAAAGCAGAAGTCATAACTTTTCCAAGCCTAATTTGCAGTTTAACTATGCAAAGTTGTGAAGAGCTCTGTGGAAAGAAACAGAAACTCACACAGAATTGAAGATTTCTTTTCTGCTAAAGAAAAGCCTAAGCCATTCATTGATCTAAATGGAAAAAATTTTATTCTTGCATTTTTTTTAAAGAAGTAAGTGCAACCTTTTTGCCTATCAAAACCTGGAAAAAGTATTAGGTGAAATATTGTTTCAGTCAGTGGAAGAAAAGGGAAAATTAGGCGCTTCACCAAAGCCAAAAAGAAAATACTTCTCAAAGGAGAGAGAAACTCTCTCCTTTCCTTTTGGAAAGAAATATCTAAATGCTTAATTTTGAAAGTGGTTTGTTTGAACACTTTCATTTCTACTTTTACCTGGATATACCTGTTAGCTAAATTTAATTTGAATTTTTGGATATTCCTAAATAAGCCATAACAATATTTTAGACTTTTTCTCAGTAAGATGATTTTATATTCATATGAAGACTGTTGTCTAGCAACTATTAGCATAACAGAGCTGAGGTATGACCTTCAGAAATAACCTCTGGAACTTAAATTTTCTACGCATTTGAGCCACCTGCATCACCAAAAGAAAGTAAATCCCTCCCTAGTCTGGGCTTTTCCCCCAACCTCTTTATGGTGCTTCTGCCCCAGCATGTGTTGTGTTTGGGGGTGTGTGAGGAGTCAGGTATTGATGCAATAGACAGACCCTTTCTTTTAGCATTAGAGAATGACAAAAGTTTGGAAAGGACCTTGGGATGTCGTCTGGCCCACCCCTTTGTGGGAAGAGGAGCCTAGATGAGACTATCTAGCATGCTGTCCAACTGCACCTTGAAAACCTCCAGTGATGGACACACTACCGTGTCCCTGGGGAGGTTGTTCCGGTGACTGGCTGATGGTTTCACTGTAAGAAATGTCTTGCATCAAGATGGAACCTCTCTTGGTGCAACCTCTACCTGTTGCCTCTTGTTTTGTCCCTGTGACCCTTGTGCTGATCTTTTCCCTGTTATGTGCATCTTTTCAGGAACACTGTGCTCATATCCACATGCTTCAGGAACAAGGTGCTGGGAAGGCAGGATACCACAGTGCTTTGCCAGGCAGAGAGAATATTGAGAAATGTTGCAGGCAGGATTTGTGGTGAGCCTCATGGAGTTTGGATGAATCTGTAGGAAGTCTAAAAAACAAGAATTTAATAGGTCAGAGAGAAGCAGAGCTAACGAACCCTAATTTCTTATTGTACTTGCCTATTTTCCTATTTTTTTCCCTATATTTTCCTGTTGTTTGTATTTTGAGGAGCAACTCCACGTAGGTTTGCTGGGGTTTGGTCAGAGGGAGTGTTCATGGTACAGTCTTCTCTGAGCCAGGGTCTTAAACAGTTTTTTCACTTGCTCTCCTGCTAATTCCTGCAAAAACCATGAATGTTTCTGAGGGCGCTTCCTCCCTACCAAAGGCAAGGAAAATTGGCTAATGAGCTCAGAGGCAGCAGAGGGAGGCAAAAAAGCGCATACAGAGCATTTAACTGGTTTGGAAGCCAAACCACAAACTTAATCCTTGGAGAACATAGTCATGTGACTTGAGGATTTGTATTGCCAGCGGGTGTGGGAGGGAGGTGAGAGGGTCATTACCGTAGCATGCATGGGGATGCTCAGTGGGTGGGAAACTCCTAAACTTCAGCTTTGACTGGGAAGTTATTAGGAAGAGACTGCTATTCTAAAATTGCTTTGATAGGTCTTGTGTCCCGTGTGTATGACTAAGGGGCCTTGCCAGTCAAGAGGAAATCAGAGAGTTGGACTCTCAGATGGTGAAAGCTCCCTGAAGCGGTCAGTGCTCCAGGGCCCTGATGCCAGCAGGGCTTCCAAACTGACTTAGAGTGAAATGAAATAGTGGGGAGAGAGAGGAGGAGGAGGCGGCATACATATTTTTCCCCTTTTAACTTATTTTCCCCTTTTGTGCATGATCTAATGCGATGGAAAGTGATGCAGCTAAAATAAGCGGGTTTGTTGGGAGCTGCATGCTGTGCTGTGTGTTACGGCTGGAAATCTCTCACTGGCTAGTCCATTCCTTTCACTGCACTGTATCACCATGTCCTCTCAGCAGTGCCCGAGGCAGAAGGCCCCTGGGAAGTGTAATGAATATGATGGGGTGACAAATGCAAATCTGGTCAGCACACAGAGCAAGGGCCAAGTTGCGGATCTGTTTTTGCCACCGTGACTGTGGTTCAGCACCTGAGCCCATACAAATGAGGGATGTCACCAGCCCTGGGGGAAGGAATAGCAAAAGGGCAGACTTCCAGCAGGACAGCTCATGGGATATGCCACTTCCTTCAGGAAGCAAGAGGGCTGCTCAGGGTGTGTGCACTTCTGAACAAGGTTTCACTTCCTTCTTCTCCTTTTGCCACCTATTTGAGAGACTCTCTGTTGCATCCTTGCCTGGTCTGCAGCATGTTACCACACACACTGTAATGCAGATCTAGCTGTGAAGTGCCTCATTCTTTCCCATGGTGCACATCTCCTGCAGAGACTTCTCTCTGGCCTCATGTTCTAAATGAATCCCTCATTTTGATGCATCTTCCATCTGCTTAAAAGTTGGCCATAAATAACAACATATTACAAAACTGCCTTCTTGTCAACACACAGATTGTTTATGTGTCATTTCCTCTATCCTTTGTGTTGCTGCAGCTTCCTAGGGAAGGAGGATTTTATTGGTATAACAACATTTGGGAATGGAACCAAATCCTATGGAGTATGAAATAAATATAGTCAGTTTTTGGTACTACATTTTTTTTTTTTTTATGAGACATCTTCTTGACGGCTTTGCATCTTGCCATGTGGCATCCACTAACTTTGCCATATCATCTGTTGTTTAGGGTCTTAAATTTCCAGAGTATGTTTGCAAGCTGAGTGGAGAACTGTGAACCACAGTCCCACGGTATTTTTGAATGAAAGTTAATCTGGAATTTCCACTTAATGTAAAATAATCTTGAACCACCACAGCCTCATTTTGGTGTCTGATTGAAAGAAGGGCTCTATCAAATCTAAAATGCAGTCGGGAAACTGGTCAAGGGTCATATTAGGAAAGAAATAGAAGTTTGTGTTTCCTATGATGTCTAAATCCAATAGGCTGTAAATAAATACCCTTAAGTATTGCATTTCTTGTGCCAGTAAATTGTTGAAGCACTTCCATTCAGAAGGCAGTGCACTTTCTTGTGTGAATGTTCCCTTCCCTAATGGCTGCCTGAGTCCGACTCTTTGGAGACCTGTTGATATCAGCATTGCTTCCAATGCAGAATTTTACAAGAGCTCACAGTTTTCATGTTGAGCACTGTTGGAACGTTGCTTTGTTGTTTGAAATGCTGAAATATTGTTACTAAAGCTGTTAAAGGCCTGTATTGTCTCAGTGATAAGCACTCTTGTCCCAGTGAGGTTTACTGTAGGTGCAGTGGATACAGTGTGTGCCTGGACTTAGACCATTGAGGCAGTGAAAGTGGAGAGCTGGGTGTCTGTCTGTCCCTTGTGGCTGTGGGCCAGCAGTACCACAGCTGTCCTTGATGCTGGATTGTGCCATTCCACGTTGGTTTTGTAAAAGCAGGCTTCTTGAATTCTTGCTTATTGAGGATAATTATGTATGTGCTGTGTGTGTGTGCAAATACATTTCTGAGCAGAGTTACTTCAAGATGGAAATGCTTGTCTGTCTTTCTTGCTTTTGGACAAGGATACTTTTGTTCCATCCCCCAGAGGAATGGGGTCTAGCAAAATATGCCAGGCATATGCTTTTGAGTGAAAAGACCTCATCTAGGCAATGAATGCTCCTGGCTCTAGACCACTCAGTTGGACCTGGAGAGTTTTGGTGATGATTCAAGAGCAAAAGCTCTGCCTAACAAGGCCTGTTGCCATTTCTGTGTAGACATAAGTCAAGTCTGAGACATGCTGCTAGCCTTTTTACAACATATGTGACAAAATTCCCAGAATCTGCTGCTCTGACTTTTCCAGAGGGATAGATTTTGGACTGCTTGTTTGCCTTAAGGTTTATTAGATCCTTTGGAGAATTGACAGCGTGGATAGCTTTTCTTAAAAAATTGTTTCCTTTAATCTTTCACTAAGCTTTCTTGGCTTTGCTGGTGCTATGTTTTACAATTAACACTGGTGGGTTTTGTGATGTGGAGATCACTGGCTTAACTCTATTTCTATTCAGATCTGCAGTAAGCCTCCCAGAAAATCCCTCTCTTCGTTCCCCTTAACCAGAGCTTGCTTATACAAATGTATACAGAAATTTACCTTTTCTTGCATGCATGAATTAGTCCCTTAAAAAGAGTTGACACTCATCTTCCTTGGAAAGAAAGAGAAAGCTAGAAGGCTTCAGGCTGTTGAGAAGGGGGAAGATCACCACAGGGTCAGCAGAGTGCAGGGAGGAAATGCACAATTTGGCCTCTGTTGTGACAGGTGGACACATTGTAGGGACCCCAAGGCTCAAGCAGCATTTGCAGAGAACCTTGGAGGTTTGGTTGAAACCCCTGAAGATGTGAAGTAAAAGCAAAGAAAGCAGGGGGATTATTTATGATATGCTTCTTTTCAGGTCTTTTCATTATTGCTTTTTTATTCCTTCAAATGAGAAAGCTGGCTAGTCCTGCTCGTTTCCGATGAAAATTTGTCTTCTGAGATTTAAAGATCTCTTCAAATAGCTAAAGATGTTTAGTCTTTTTGGGACATTTGTTGCTAAAAAGCAGAGCAAAAACTTCTGGCTTCATTATGTTTGTAACATGAAATAAATGTCTCTGTTTTGTTCTGAGTATAAATATATCTTTGTCTTATGGAAATAGACTTCATAACTAATATTCTGCTGACTAGAAAATAAGTGGCATTAATCATAAGAGGAAAAACTCTGATTTACAATGTTTTTTTTTAACAATAGTGAATATATTGTAGCTTTAAATAGGGTAGACATTCCCCAGATATTATTTTGTTGCCTGCTTAATCTTACACTGAGATTCTAGGGAGCTGTATTATAATTTCCAGGTATATTACTCCACTTTAAGGGTAGTGACGATTATCAGAATATCAGCATAGTTGAAATAATTTTCCTTTTAAAGAAAGGAGGAAACTCATCGACTATACCCCAGGTTTGTAGTCGATAACATGGGAATTTGTTTACATTTCTGGAAGAAAAGATTAAGTAAGAGCATTCCAACAGAAAAGGACAGGGGATTAGACTTTCTGCTTATGATCTGCAGTCTCTCTGGCTGTTCTTTAATTGCCAGTCAGGCAGAGACATTGATCAGGGATGACACAGGCAAAACTGAACTTGCCTTGAGGTGGAAATTTGCCCTGAAACTTCTAGAGGTCCCTTCCATCCCTGTGGGTTTATGATAGGTCCCTGCACTTATGGACTTATCTTCCTGACAGCTGTTGCTTCTCCTTGGATATCTGAGATTTTTGTCTCCCCTTAGAGAGTAAACTATATGCTTAATAAACTGGGGACCTATTTAAGAGGGAAAAAAAGGGAAAAGTGGATAAATTTGCAAATAAAATGCTAATTAATTATAAACCTCTCTGTTTCTGTATGGGTTAATGTTGCTCTTTTATCTTTCTCTATGTATATTTTCTGTGTGTGGGGCTTTAGCTGAATGATCTAGCTGTAGATTTTTTGCCATAGAATACCTCTCTCAGCCTGAGCTGTGCTTGCAGAACTGGTAGCAGCTTACTGTTGACTGTTCTTCATGCTCAAAATCAGTCCTTGTACATTCTCTACTTCATGCTCTACTTTTTAGAGCATCTTGCTCTAAAAGCAAGGCGTCTTTATTTTCCAAAATATGCTTCCAATGTTCTTTCCTGTAGTAATGCTGAATAGTGAGTTAAGTGAATTATCAGTGAGTGCACCTCACTGTTATCATCTTCACCCTGCACCTGACACAGTCAGAGAGACAGAAAAGCTAAAATCAATAAAAATGTATATTAATTGTGCAAATTCTTGTTCTCTTCTGTGGTGTCAAACAGCAGTCTCTAGGCAATACAAAGGTTTGAATTACTTGCTGCTCTTTGATAAGGTGGTTCAACCTGAGTGTACAGAAAAGGAGGTTCACACTGTTAAAGATCATGCAAAATTTTATGGTTGCCAAACATTATAAATATTAAAAATGTAGTGTCCCAAGTTATGGCCTTCATGCTCTCTTTTTCATGCCACTAAGGTCCAACTGGACAAAAATGAAAGACCCATGACATGGATGCTAGTGTGTTTTATTTTCTTCATAGTACTGAAAAGCAGCTCAGGGAAAAGGGTGATATCACCATGTGTGCCATTTCTTGGGTGGATGTTCACAGCCAACACACTGAAGCAAAACATGGGGAATACAATTGTGCTGCTATTTTTCAGTACATCTAATGTTAGACTTGCTAACAAGTCTCTGCCCAGAGTTCACTGCAGGGTTTTTTTTTCATTGTTAGCTACCTTCTGTTAGGTGTTTGATGCTGTAGATAACAGTGGTGTTAGTACAGAGCCTTGTCCTCATGAGTAACTCATGAAAGCGTGGCCTTTCTGATTGTAAGACTGCAGGTTCTCTTACTATTATGACTAGGTTCTGCTCAGCTGTCTCGTTGAGCAGAGTTTTTTTCCCTTGCTTCATTTCCTATGTTCTGATTATTGAGATTTCTCTGTATTTTTGTGGGTGGTCAGTGTTTGGCCCTTCTACTCCTGCAGTTAGAGTTCCTGCACGATAATGAAAAACGATTTAATAACAGTTTTACTGCCTTGGGATGGAGGCAGAGAGGCTGTTCTGAGGTCCATTTCGTGCATGTTTTATGTACAGTTGTGAAACCTAGTCCGCTAAGAAGAGCAGAGCCATCCCCAGTGTAGCAGCCAATGATCTTGACTCAGTAATTTCTGTAAAACAGAGAGTTATCAGACATTTTTGCTCGGTTTTCTTTTTAGTATTTTAAAATTGTTTCAATCTTGGAGAAATGTGTGCATATGGGCCATCCCTTTCAGACTTGTGCACAGACAGAGCTCTTAACATGACACAGATCATGCTGTTTCCCTGTGGAAAAATGTGGAGCATCCATAGGCGAGGGTATTCAGTTAAGCTATTGCTTTATAGGAGTCTATTTAGACCTTTGCAGTCCACTGCTATCCTGCTCATGAGCTACTGGCTGAGCCTTGTGCTTGCCAGCAGGCTCTCTGCTGTGTCCTGCTGTCTCCCCACTAAGGGAAGCTATTTTTCTGTGTGACACAATGGTGAGGATGCTTCATGAATGGTGCTTTTCACCTTGTGTGGGGTAGGCTGCTCTACAAGAGAAGTCTTGAGTGCTTGCTCTGTTATACAGCAACCTGAATTGTGGGGCTGTGAAATGCTTAGTATAAAGTCTGTCCTGCTCTGGCAAAGCTTGAGCTCTAACAGCTTGCCAGACAATGTGTCTGTGGAGTATTTTCCGTGGGGTTCCTGACCTTTTAGCAAAGTCCCTGACCTTGGTACGCAAAGTACAAAAAAGTTCCCTGCTATCTTAATATCTGGCACCTAAGGAACTTTATAGCTTTGTTGCTGCTTTCTCCTACTATTCTGTACTGGGTTGTAAGTTGCACCTTCTAGGAGTGCTGCTTTGTCTTTAATCTCACAAATAAAGCTGAGGGTAGAGTACCTGGAGCCAAGATTGGGTACACTAAGAATAAAATGAAAGGGAGCAGAAGCAAATTTCTGTTACATTCATTTCCAGATAGCCAGACAATTAGCTTCAGGACTTCAGAAATCTATTGCTGTTGTCTTCTAACGCTTCAGAAGTGGCTCCACAAGAGCCATCACCATTTGAGCATTTGATAGAAGTGTGATCTTCACTTATGGGCCACTGATGCTTACAATATGAAAGATGAATTTTCTGCTCAGACACTCCCCAGCTTATTGCAGTAGAAAATTGTGCTCAGTGCTACATTGTTTCTTTTGCTGTACATTCTGTGTTATATTCCTAATGCTTGAATTAGGGTTACAAATTTTTAGAGTTATGTGATGACAGCATAACCTTGGAACTATTTTAAGACAGCGTGTCAGGTAATAGAGCCCCCAAATTTGCATTTGGTAATAAAAAAAAATGGCTTCTGTAAAATTTATTATGGACGTATAAATATTATTATGACTTTGCAAATCATTGCAATGGAAAAGCTCCCCTGCACTGTTTTCTGTCCAAAGGCAGCACTTGGCAGTGGTGGTTTCCTCACTAAGGTTAGATGTGCCATTGTAGTTTTCAGTCTTACAGGGTGACGGTAACAGAAGGAAGTAGTAGCAAAAATAAATTCGATTTTTATTGTTGGCTTAGTTTCAATAATCTAGGAAGTTATTAATAACTGCAGCTACTTGAATAGTTTATATGATGCATCTCTGGGTTTTTTTTCACATTAATTATTTGATAATTTCCCCTGATTATTGTTGTTTTGTAATTACAGTGGTGCCTAGAGGATCAAATTAAGTTGAGGGTCTCTTACTCTGTCTGCTAAGATGGAATCCTTTCCTAAAGAAGCTGCAAGCTAAGTTGCTGTGATAGAGAGAGAAGAAAGAAGATAAAACAGTTTTCTCAGGGTTATAGCAAAGTCTCTGGCAAAGCTGAGTTGTCATCTTTGCGGAATTCTTAATGCCAAAATGATGCACTGGAGGTTTTCCTTTAATATCCAAGATGGTGGTATTTAATAGAACTGAGAAGTCGAGAAGGAATAATAAAATCAATTTTGTGCCAATGTGAATGAATCCATGAAGGCTTGGATGTGAGAACTATTTTAACAGTTTTTCCTGAAGTGCTTGTTGTCTGTCACGGCTTGACCCCAAGGCATGGATCAGAGATCTCTGACTCTATCACATGGGGTGGTTCTTATGCTGAACTCAACAAAATTCAGTATAAATTTCAGGTTTCATCCTCATGCCTTACATTGCCCTGACAAGAAAAACTGTTGGAACTGTCTAATTACATTTCTGAGGTTTTAGATTGCTTACTGTATTTTGTTATCTTGATCTGACTTATGTGCAATGTTTGCCATTGTAGCTGAAGTTTGAAAATTCAATAAATTATGAGATTGACTCATTCCCATTAAAAAAGTAATTTTGAAATAAGATTGCTCCTCTGTCTGTCTTGCTATAATTGAAGACTGAAACATAATGAGAGCAAATGATTGTTCTTCCGTGGATTTCAACAAGCCATTAAAAACAAGGAGAAAAAAAAACCCTTTGAAAACCACAAACTCACTCTCTCTGTTTTAGTTTAATAGCAAATTCAGGAATACAGCTGCTCACTGAAATCGAGACAAGGGATTTGGTTGTGTTTAAGACCAAAGAAACAGAATTTAATTGAAATAGTATATGAATAAGGTAATTTGCTTGAATATGTAGAATATTGTATTGTTCTCTGCCTTTTAGCATTACAAACCTTTTCCAGTTTCCAGTTGGCTTAGACCAACAGAGATCCTTTTTGCTTGCAGTTGGATTTTGGTGTAAGCCAGTGAACAGGAGAGATCAGTCCCAGAGGATGATTCAACCACTGTGTCTTACACAACCATGAATGAACTGAACTTTGGTGTAGCTTTTTTTTCTCTATTAGACCACCTTAGAGTAGAAAGTTAATTCTCAGGACATGAATGCTTATATTTGAAATGTCTTGTATCTGAGTTTTAGGAAAACAAGGAATAATTTATGGGAAAATAATTACTGCACGTTCAGGTTTTAAACTTTTCTTTTTTTTCCCCCTGGAAATTGCATAGAATCACAGAAGAAAATGGTTCAGAGTTGAATCTCAATGGCCAATTACTACTTTCCTCCTATCTGAAGGAGGATATATTTGTGTGGGGTTTTTTGTTTGTTTGTTTTTTGTTTTTGTTTTTTTGCTGCACATCTGTTTGAAAATTTCTTGAAAACCTTCCAGCAGCCAAGATTCCAAATACCACAGAATAATTCATTTCTCTGTTTCAATGGTCTCTGGCCCCTTGAAGTTCCAGTTGCAATTAAGAAGATGGTCTTGAAACAAAGGAGATAACTTGTGCTTTTTATGTGCACTTGTTCCAGGTTTTGTAATTTGTGGAAGAACCATCAGGCATCTATGCTGTAAGGGATTCCTGGAAGTGTTTTGCTGTTGCAAAGAAATTTACTGTGTCATTCTTTATGTGTCTCATTGATCAGAGTATTGAAATTCAGGTGTGTGGTGTGTTGTTGTATCTGTATGTATGGTATTGCATTTTGGTTGTGTCTTAAATATATTATTTTGACATTTGCACATTCCTTGGCACATGACCCAGGTTTCTTTGCTGCCTGTGGACAGATATTTGGATATGGAAGTATCAGTGCTCTAAAGGGGAATAGTTGCCTTATTTAGGCAGTAGTGGCAACTCACATGCCTGTGTCCAGAATGGTACTGTGGAGGTTGTCCTGTGATTAGTAGGAATGCAAGAAATGCCTTGAATCCATCAAAACATACAGTGTTAGAGCTGTGCCAGAGTAAAAATCAATTTCCTGCTGGAATCTGATCATCTGTTCCTACAACGAAACCACTCCTGTGAGCCTAAACCTTTGTGGCACCTAGGTTCTTCTATCCATTAGGTTTCATTGATTTGTCAGTCACACCTTTTCAGTCTGCTTAGCTGGACAGGTATTCACTCCATCACCCAGAGGGAAAGTGGCTGGCTGGGGATATGGTAATGAGTGACGTAATTACAGAGGTCACCAGGCAGCCTGGCTCTACACCAGGACATGTGTGACTTCTTGATTATTCCCAGGTTACCAATGTTTTAGGTCTGTTTATTTTCAGTAAAAGACTATTGGTGCATGAAATTACTGCTAAGATCTCCAGAGGTTCCAGAGGAGAATGTTAATATTGTTAGGATCTCACACTTAGAAAAGGAAGCTGGCAAAAGGTGCACAAAGGTAGAGAGGCAGAGTCTAATTATAAGCCAAAATAAAAGTATCTAAAGGAATACCAAGCATAGTCTAAGAGGTAACACAGACAAAATAGAAAACAAATCCATCTCTGCACTGTGATTTCTGTGACAAAAAGCAGATTGTGCTCTGGTTTTACAAGAGCATGGAGATTCTTTAACAAGAATACTCGGGAAAAGAGAAGGATATAAAGTAAACCCATTATAGAAGGGGTTTTTTTTGTGTAGTAATCAGATGGGTAGTGGTGGAGTTGTGCACACAGCAACAGGAAAAAGTTGGTTTCTGGGCCCCAGACTTCCCCCCAGCTCCACTCTCAAGGCCAGCAGGACTTTCCTGTGCTTACTCCTTCTTAGCAGAGATAACTATATAAGTGTATATAATTATATATATATGGGCCTTGAATGCTGGCTCAGCCACTGGACCTGAGTGATGCAACTGAAGAGCAGAGTTAACAGCATTGAAGGTGTCAGACATATTTTAAAGGGATTAAACAGAGTGGAAGCTGTATGTTTATACATCTCAGCAGGTCAGGCTGAAGCTTAACAAAATGTTTAATGCACGTGCTTAAATCCATTCCTCTACCACAGAGCAATGGTAGTCCATGTGTAACATTCAGTGTGTGTAGGCTTCAGTGGAGGTGCTGTCCTGACTGACTTGCGGGCCCTAGGCTCACATGTTGATTGTAGATTGTCGGGGTTTTTAATACTCAAGGCGCAAGACTCAAGGGCAGTCTCCCCGACCAACCTCTAAAGGTCCCCTGATATCAGGGCTAAGGTGGCGAAATGAGGAACGGGTCCACACCACAACTCTGGAACTAAATACTTTAATAACCATAAAAGAAAATGCGGGACGAGGCCCAAAACACTTGCATATACTGTAAGAGTTAAGGGTAGAAGACAAGGCTGAGGGAAAATCCAGGGTATTTATAAGGGATGGTGAGAGGTGGGTCCAGGGTGAGAATCCAATGGGTAAAGGGAAAAGTGGTGCAAGGGAGGAGTAATATGGGGCAGTAACCAGTAAGGTGGGATGGGTGGAACAATGCCGTGAACATAAACCAATGGGGGTACAAGGATACAAGAACTTTCCAGAATTGGGAGGAGAAAAGGGATGACATAACTGGGAACAGAGGCAACCAATGGGAAATGAGGGTTATAAAGCTTTGCCATAAACAGTTTTAAAACCTTTGACAACCTTCTTCGGAACTGTTATAAACTTAAACAAATGCCCTCCAAGGTCTGGGGCCGAGGTGCAACTCCTCAGAAACACTGGTCTGCTTTGGGATGTCAGCCAGTTTGATTCCTACAGTAGATACACATTTTCCTTTCTCCTTTCATAGATCCTTGCTATTTACATGCTGGTTTAGCTGAAGTGCTGGCATCAACCAAAACGTCAGGATGTTTTCTGAGATTGAAGTTTGCTGCCTCTGACCATTTGTAGATTCAGATGGGTGTTTCAGAGCAGAACCCAAGTGGTAACTGAATCCCTTTCTGTTTGGAAAGGTTCTTCAGCTAAGAAGTAGCCTGCAGCTAGATCCAGGGATTTGTTCTACTTATTTATGTGGATGTCATAGAGGATCACTATTGTGTTTTCCTGACTTCTCAGGTGGGTTGCTTTTTAAACATTTATTTTGCTAGTAGTGTTAAAGGTGGCATTGCATTCACCTGTGTTTGCATTGTTCCAAAGCATGGGATTTTTTATTATTATTAGTTATTTATTTCTTTAGCTACCCTTTCAGCTCTGTAGTGGAAGAGATCTCTAGACTGGAATAAAATCTGTTTTCTACCTGGCTCTCAGTGAGATGACTTTTTCCCCCAGAGCTTTTATTTGTTGTTCTTGTCCCTAGCCTTAGCTACTTAGTAGCATATTCCGCAGAGGAAAATAAATTGTGAAGCGCAAATTGTCTGCACAAAAAGTAAGATTACAGACTGGACAGGTAAATTTCTTCAAGGAAGGGGAAAGAAAGAAAAGGGCAAAGGAAGGCTGGATTGTAGAAAAAGATGGAGGAGTTTCTCAAGAAATGAAGGCAGTAAGTCAGGTTATTCTCCTGGGTCAGCAGTCCATAACCATCTCTTACCTTCTAGAATTGCCAGCTGCATTTGGGAAGTGGCATGTTTCACTTAAGGGTCTCCTTGTCTTGGTGAATATGCAGTTTTCCAGGAGTGTCCTGGTATTCTTTGGTCCTCGCCAGAGGACAGCTGCATATTCAGTTGCTCTGAGGTTCATGTGGAGCATTGGTAATCTGACATGTTATTCATAAGATCATTTCAAACACCCCTTTGCTGAGGTATGGTCACCCTGGCCAGGGCAGTCTTGTACCAGGTTGTGACTCATGGCAAAATGGAATGGAAAGGCCAAGCACTGAGGCTGTTCTGTGAGACATTTAACAGAGAAACTGAAGGACAACCCTACTGCAGGGTAATGGGACACAGCGTGGTTTACCAAAGGCTTTGGTAGTATCTCTAATCCTGGATATTTTTTAATCCCTACTGGATGTTTTTCCACAAGATGTCCTCATTCAAGTGTACTTTAATTTAGGAGAATAGTTTTCCAAAGGTCAGGCACAGTAATTATTCAGGTATTCCATGTCTTTGTTTACATCTCTATAGGTACTTAAGTAAATGGTTTCAGGGATTTCCAAACACAAGAAAGACATGGAGATGAGAGGATTTGTGCTAAATGAAGTCCAGACTGAAAACCACTGAAGAAGCACAGTTCTCCACAATAATAGTTGTATGTACCTGAAACACCATCATGTGTTTGTGTCAACCATATTGTCTCAGTTTTTCAGCTGCTAAAGAAAGTATGGATTTTTCAAGAGTTTGGAAATCAATAGTCAAGAGACATTTCCATTCAGACACTCCAATAAAATAGCCTAACATCTACATTGTGTGCAAACTGATGACCTTGGCCTAAAGCCTATAACGTAATAAACTTTGAAATAGGTAGGAGGAAAGTGATTCAGGAATTACAAGCCATTTGGAATTTATATGAGAGCACGTCCGTATATTTCAAGAAAAATCAAAAGCTTCATGATAACTAGTTAGCATTTGGAACAGCTCAATACAAAAACAGAATCAGAGGTAATTTCTTGATTTAGCAGATTTTTTGGGGTGAGAGAAAAAAAAAAAAAAGCAAAGAAATTGTTGGTATCTGGTTTGTATTTTTAACTGTGAAGTCACCACAGGAGGACCAGGGTAAGTTTGACACCTTTCTCTTGCCAGTCCTTCATGTGCTGAGCTCTTGCAGCAGTTGTTGCTGGTAGGGTACCCAAAACTGCTGGCTTTGACACAGGAAATATGCATCCTCCAATTTCTTCTGGAAATGGAAATAACCATGCAGTGCTCCTCGTAGCAGTCAAAAATTAGCATCTTTGGCTCCTGTTGAACAAGAACATCACACAATGCTTTCTGAAAAATAAACCTCTCTATTTCTGTTTTAATGTGGCCAACCTGATCAGGCCACTAGTGCTTTTCTCAGTGCATTTCTTTGATTTGGAACCAAAGTGAGGCATCCAGCTCTGATGTTTGCTTTGATGGAGCCACTGAATAAAGCAATAGGCAACTAGTTAATACTGCTGTCCCAAAAGCAGCGTTCTTTCACCCCAGTGTTCAAGAGCCAATCTACAAAAGGAGTTGAGATATCTTATTTAATTACCATTCTGTAGAATAGGTTCCCAGGCATCTCCTGCTGCCAGCACACCTTCTAGGAAGTAGGCAGGCTTTTACCCAAAAAGACAATAAAGAATGAATAATGCAGAGAGAGGTGTCTGGTCACTCACAAATATATAACAAAATTCTGTGTGTGTGGTGGTCTTGGTCTGGTTCATTGTGTTATCATTTGCATATATAAATTTCCCTGGATGTGTGTTTTTTAGCATTACAATAATCTGGGGTAACTTACAGTTATATTTTCATCTTATCAGCTAACACCAAGTTATTATTTAATCATATACTCAATTACAGTTTCTGCTTGAGTCTATTTGAACAAATAATTGTCAGTGAAATAAGGATTTATAATATTCTGTTCCTGGGGACTCTTCATTCTTCCAGTGCTCTGGTACACTGTTGTCATGGTTTTAAAACCAACCCGGAATTACTGTGAACTTCTTTGTGGATTTTGAACCTCAACTGGCATAAAATTCTCCCCTTTGAGACTCATGGACATATCCATAGAATATTTCTTACCCTCTGTTTGAAAAAAAACCACAGTTAATTCTGTAACCAGAAAGAGCACAATAAACTCAGTTTTTGATTTTGTGGTAGATTTTGGTGCATCAGTACATCTTTAAGGGCCCTTCAGCTGTCTATGTAACCACCAGAACAATGTAAGGTCCTTTTCAGTTTGCTTTCCGTTGGCTCATCTCTCCCAGTATGGATATAAAATTTCCATCTTGAAAGTTGTGTACTGGCATGGCCAGGGGCCAAGGTCCTTGCTGAGTGAAGTACCTATGTAAAGATGATAAAATGTGCAAAATAGACAGCAGATAACCTTTTATCATTCCTTCCCCTTTAAAATGCATTCAATTGATTCAATTGCCCTATGTTGTAGCTGAAGATGACTTTTCCTACAATATTTCAGAAGGAGTCACTCTTTCACTCACTCAGTGAGTCTCACCAGGGCAGTCAGTAAAACTTCTACCCATTTGATCTGAATTACCAGGCAAAACTTTGAAAATTTTTGTTGTTGCTTTTGTTTTCACTCATTCTCTTCACCTTTTTGCTTGACTGATGCCATCAGAGGGTATGTAAATCTCATTAAAGGTGCAGTAACTTTGATGCTTCTTGGACATCTGTTCCCATGTTAATTTCTTCATGTAACTTCTTGAGAAGGATCTCATCGTGTCAGCAGTTCTGAGAATGTTCATTTGGAGTTCTTCACCATTCTTCTGTTTTCATGGGGGTTTTTGTTTGTTTTTGCTTTGGTATTTGTTTGGGTTTTTTAATTTTTTTTTTTTAACATTTTGCTAATTCTGCCAGTAGATCATCCTTCTTTCATCAAAACATTTCAACAAAATTGCATTGTTATTGTAACCTTGCCATTGCTCTAGTGGTAATCTATTTTTCCTAAAGTGTTACCAATCAGACTAGAGCTGTTTCCAACTCATAAGGGAACACAGTACAGCACAGCTGCACCACTCTTCCCATTATGGGATTCTCTGATTTGAGGGCTGTACTGGTTTGAAAAACAAAACCAGTGAGACTTCAAGTCAGTAATACAATTTTTAATAGGGTAGGAAAAAAAAAAAAAGAAAAACAGAATACATGCAATAATAAAAATAAAACCACTGACAGAGTCAGAATACAACCTGGTACCCTGTCAGTCAGGGTGCTGGTGCAGTTTTCCTCCAAAGGGTCCAGCGATGATGTGGAAAAAGCCTGGTTCTTCCTCTGGAATCCAGTGGAAAAAGGCTGCCTTTGGCGTTCTAAACCTCAGTTTTTATCTAGGTAGGAAAGGCTTGGCTCGTCCTCCTGGCTGGAGCATCTCCCAATGGGATGATGTAATCTTATCAGTTATGCAGTAGGACTCAATGGCCCATTAACAGAAGACATTTCCCAGAGAGATAAGGATGATCACCCTTATCAGTTATGGCCCATCAACAGAAGACGTTTCCCACAGAGATAAGGATGATCACCCTTCTCAGATGGTAATAGAATATGTATCTTGTATTGTGAACCAGAACAAAGGCAAAAATAGCTTTTCTTTGTTGTCTAATGGGTTAAAAAAAAGGTACCCTTCAAGTCCAAAACAAGTAAAATAAGCATTTCTTTCTGAAACAGAGGCTATCAGGGTGTAAGGAATGGCATGGTGGGGCTATGCATGTATGTATACATATTCATAGTTATTTGTTTTATGGCTCTTAACTTCTGTGTCAGTCCATATTCCTGAGAATGAGGCTTCTCTACTGGTAAAATAGGAGTATTTAATTCATACTAATACTCCCCAAATAGTCCATACTGCATGGCAGTATTTATCAAAGGCTCGAGTCCTTTACAAGCTCCTAGTCAAAGAGGGTATTGATTTACCCTCACTGGTTGTGCTCCTGGCTTGAGCTCTGCTTGGAGTTCCCT
This sequence comes from Cinclus cinclus, assembly GCF_963662255.1. Taxonomy (NCBI): domain Eukaryota; kingdom Metazoa; phylum Chordata; class Aves; order Passeriformes; family Cinclidae; genus Cinclus; species Cinclus cinclus. The sequence continues at coordinate 57,370,149 of NC_085050.1, read as the reverse complement.
GCTTTGGAACATTCCCTGCTTTGCCTGGTTTCTCTGAAGCCCATCCACCAGAGGGATTAACACAGTCAGTACTGGATCTGGGATGTCAGTCTCAGGTTCATCCAAGGTCTGGTCCACTAGTAAACAGATTTAAGCTTTCTATGCTGCTTCCTGTGGGTGGAATAACTTGTACAGACTTTTTTAAGAAAAAGGTTTTTGAGCATTTATCTTGCATCCTGACAATGGAAAGGACATTCTGGCGTATATATATACACACACGTGTGTGTGTGTGTATATATATGTAAATATATAAACACATGAGGCAGTTTAATATCTCCATTGTACATTTTATAGGTTGCCAGAATGGCATCAAAGTTTTTTTTTTCCAGTTGCTCCAACCATCAGTATTGTGACACTACTTACAGGCCCTTACTGCTCATTATTATTGAATGCGAGGCTATGCTGTCTATTAAAAGCTCTATTGCTTTGTTCTCCAGCTTTATTGGAAGTACAGGATCTGCTGGATATGCATTGATACCTTCCCCCAGTCTCCTTTGCTCATCAAAATCCTCCAGCATAGTAATGTTAACATCCTCTAATTGACCCTTACTGCCTACAAAGAGCTCATTTATTCAGGCTCAAGGTGGGGGAGGCCTTTTGGACCCCAGAACCTCTGCCTATCCTTTTGCATTCTTTGATATCAAGCTCTATTCTTCTGCAGTAAAATGGTGTTCAATACAGTCTGCGTATCCCCCCTTCATTAGGGTCATGAGTCAGCATAATATTTTCTAGAAGTTGATACATTCCTTCTGGATTTTCTGGTTTCTCTGAGAGCAGACAGACCAAATCAGCAAGTCTGAAGTAATAAATAGGACATTTACAAAGAGCTGGCAGACCCTCTGCCCCCACCGAGTGACTTAGAGGTACCTTTGTCACTGGCTGAGTATGCTCTTGACAGGACTAAAAGTTTAATTTCCCAGAGCTCAGTGTCAGTATCTTGCCTCACCCAGAGGGTGATGTTGGTTCTGAGGAGCAAAAGAGGGATTTCCAAGGCAACGGAACTGGAAAGAAAGGCAAGTGTTTCTTTGGCCCTTGCCCAGTTCTTGAGATCAAATCAGCATTCCAATACCGGGAGTGGGAATGACAGGCTTTTGTTTCTTCATTCTCGTCTCTTCAGTTTTTTGATATGGTATGTTCTTTGAGATGTATTCTTTGGGAGTGTATACTACTCAATCCATTCAACAGGCATGAGTTATTAGAATCTAATAATATATCTTCAATAGCCATGTAAGGTTTTCAACATAAAATTTTATTGTTTTGTTACTGCAGTGGGGGTTTTTTTGTTTTTTTTTTTTTTTTTTTTTTGTTTGTTTTGTTTTGTTTGTTTTGGTGGGTTTTTTTTGGTTTTTTGTCTTTTTGGGGGGTTTTTTTGTTTGTTTTTTTTTTGGGGGGGGGGTTTTTGGGGGGGGGTGTGGTGTGGTTTTTTGTTTGCTTTTTAACTGAGATAGGTGAATGGTGGTTTTTTTTCAGATCCTGTCCAAACTTCAGTAAGGAGGCTTCCTTTTTAAGGGACCAAATGTATTTTCTGTACTAAATGTACTGTATACTGACTTAGTGAAGTCGTTCTTCTGGCACAGAGATGAAGGGGATAATTTGTTATCAAGTGCTCTGTGTGCCATGTAACTTAGGAGCAATCAGTGATCAGGAATGATGGGTTACAAATGACTCTGACTGAGGACTTGTTGATGTTTAAGACTGCACTCCCACAGGTAGGATGTACCCCTCTTCCCCCTGGCCTCTCACCTATACATACCTCAGTGTTCCTTCTCTGATAACTGTAAAATGCTGCTTCTTTCTGTTATCACACTTCTGGAAACTTAGAGCTTGAAGAAAGCATGCTAAATAAGGGCTGAAATATCTTGGATACTGATGCATCTTGCTGTGTGCTACGCTCCTACCTTGGAGACTGCCACGTGTATTAACTAGCAATAATAAACCCCCTTCTGTTAGAAGACTTAGGGTAAAAATGATTGACATACTGCAGCTCTTTTGATCTAAATAATTCAAGCATGTTGTGATGAAGCAGTGCTGATGTGTCTTAATTCTTCCAGATTTTCATGTCCTGTCAATAGCAATGACCTGAGACTGCTGGTGCTGGATAGATGAAGGTATGCTTGCATTTTGGAGTCTTATGTTAGCTGCAGTTATCACTGTTGGTGATTATAACCTTATTACCCTGTGGTAATGCCTCAGGAAATCTTCTGTAGGACTTGTTGTGATGATAATTATCTTTTCCCTGGATAAGTTTCTCTTCTGCTTGGCAATGATGGTGGACAGTGAATTTCTGCATTTGAAATACTTTCCATTTAGACCTAATTTAGCTAAAAAACAAGCCACAGCTGAAGTGATCTAAGAAACCATTCTTAGCTAGATGCTTTTCAGTGGTGTAAAGGCTTTAAAATTAACTGGACTCTTGTTCCAATGTCTGCTGATCTCAGACAGCATTGAAAACACCAACTTGCCTCCTTTTAGATCCCACAGTGGAAATGATACCTGGCCCACATGGAGATGGATCTGCATGCAGTCCATCTGACACTGGGATGTCCTGCAGGAGGTTGTTAGGTGCTTAGGCATCACCTCACACAAAGTGTGAGAATATAAATGGATTAGAAACAGAAACAGAGCCATGGGGACTCTCATGTCTAGTCCTTCAGTTCTTCTCTGGCAATTCTAGCAGTACTACTCCATTATCAAAATACAGACTATGAAGCCCATATGTTGAACTTGATCATCATTTGCTCATCTCACATATCTAATCCATACAGAAATCGTCTTCCAATTGTCTTCTGTTTGGGGAAGTATGAGCAGGCTGAAGTCCACAGCTAACTTTCCTAAAGTATTTGCTATAATGGCTGTGGTCCCTGTTCTGCTCCTCTGGACAGATCAGTTGGAATCTCCACCTGAGTGGCCCCTGCTGTGTTAAAGATGGGGTCCTACTTTGTGGTCCTTTGAGACAAATTAGCATTTAAATGCTCTGCATTATAATTATGGGGAGTCAAAGTGCATTTTAGAGTTTCTTACCTTTTTTATTGTATCAGGTGGCTAGGATGCCAGATTAAAATTCTGATTTTAATGATGAGCTATTTAACTTTTGACATAACAATCTTCAATTAAAAAGGGGAAATGTGTCCAAATCTGCACTACAGCTAACACCTCAAACTTAAGCCTCAATTTACCTTTCCCTTTTCAGGCATTTGCACAACACCTGCAGTCTGATTTTTCTAGTGCCATCAGTATAAATCAAGCCTTGTAAATCAAGCTGTAACTACCAACCTTTTATCTGTGAATTTTATTTGCAGTGAAAATAGGAGGCTTCGGGAGGTGAAACTGCTGTCATATGAGCTATGTTGACCTGCCTGGAGCAGCACACAGACCATCCTGGTCAAGAGAGAGCCTTGTTCTTGGAACTGATCTACAAATAGACTTCCAGGCTAGGAACCTTCCACATACTGTTGGCATACACTTGAGCTGCACTGGAAGATGGAATGGTACTTATGGCCTTTCCTTGGGATGTTGGCATTTGCCCTTGCTTTGGCACAGATTTCTTATGGATTGCAGGTGTTTTACTTGGACTTTGTGTGGGGAAATTGCCAGTGAGTGATGTGTGAGTAGCCAAGGAGTGAACAGCTGTGTTAATTATCTTGCAGAAAAGCTGCAGGATGTGAGAACCTTTGCTTTTTATGTTCCACATAGGTTTCTAAATGTATCAGTCTTTGCTTTTTATGTTCCACATTGGCTTTTAAGTGTACCAGTCATGCTGTTAAGTTTCCATTTCTTCTTGATCCTAACATGTGGACCAGCTCTTTTTTTGGTGTCATCTGCCCCACATAAAAAAGGATAGCAGTTGTCATTTGTACCGAAGTGTCACAAGGACAGAGGCTTGAAAAGCTGTCGCTTGTGGGGATTGAATGTTTTCTCTTCTCTGGTACAACAAATGAGAGTGGGCTTGGATGGGGGTGTTGCTCAGCCTCTCAGAATCCAGGCCCACAGTGTGCTGTGTAGTTGGGCTTCAGCTTTCTGTAGTGCTTCTGCTATTGAGGTGAAAAGTTGGAAAGGTTATGACTGGGAAAAGGTAATTTTCTGGTGTTGAACAGCTGCCAGAACATCCTGCCTTTTGAACTGCAGAAAAACTCAGAGCACTGTGGGTCCCTGCTCTGAAACAGCTCCAGTTGCTAAACTGTGAGTGGAGTAATTCAAGTTTGGACAGTAATTGGGGTAGGGTTGTTCTCTGGGGTTGTTTTCCAGGGTTCTTCATGTAGCTCTAAAGGGTGACAGGACAGAGCCTTTCAGATTACAGAATCTATTTTGTCACTGAAATGTGATAACATTTCATTCAAATACTTGGTTTATATGTCTTGTGTCTAAATGAAGAATGTATCTATTTCTGGTATTTTGAAAAATCTCATTGTTTTTAAAAACCTGGATCAAATGACTAATGCATTCTTCAAAGTAAGGAGAAACTCCCGTGGATGATTTTTCAACACTTGACACCTTCCCAGCCAATTTACTTGTTCCCAGCAGAATAAATGGAAGTAGCTTTTCTCTAGCATGACTGCTGGCTATTTCACACAGCTTCCTTGATGCTCTCTAAATGGAGCCCACAGAGAAATCATTGCAACAATAGAAGAAGGGACTGAAATTGCAGGAAGCTAATTACTTTGCGAACATGGAGGTTGTAAAGCCTTATTTTGATCCCAGGTAAGTGAACTGGGTTTAGAGAACTCATTTAGTTGTTAGTGAGCATATTTTTCCTGACATTTGCTTGCATGCATTCTGTGGACACATAGATGTAAGAAATGGCCGGGTAAACTTATCTTCTAGCTCTAAATCTTGTCTGACAAGTATTAAGGAGTGGTGAGCTATGGGTGATTTTGAAGGTATTGTTACAGCACCCCTTGCTAAAAATTGCATTTAAGTGCAGCCATTCCATCAAATGTTGCCATGCTTTTTCTAGATCTCCTTGGATAAAAAAGCTTTTGTTTTGCTTTTGGCCTTTCCAGATTGATGAGTGGTAGGAAACAATTACCTGAAGCCACAGAGAGGATCTGAACTTCAAAGCGTTCAGACATTTGTTTTCACTTCAGACACGTGATCCCTTCGAATCTCAAAACTGTTGGGGATATGGAGTGAGGAGAGAGAACTATCCCTTTGTTGTATTTGCATATACACTAGAGGCAACAAGCTGATGCCACTTTAGGAAATGCAGTTGTTAATATTCTGAGATGTGTTTATAGGAGTGAATTACATCAGGTATGAGAGGTAGTTGTAGTTATTCTGCTCTATTGAAAGAAGTGTGAACATGGTTGTGTTACTGGTTTAGGTCTTCCTGAGAGCATGGAGGTTGATCTTTAGAGTCCCATGGTGATTCCTTATCATTTTTACCAAGAATTATAAGTTATAAATGTTACCTTTACTTGTTCGATCTAAAAAATTTCTCTTCCTGTGCATAAAGAACTCCCAAGAGAAGGGCAAAGAACAACGAACCTCTCCTTGAGCTTAAGCCAAGAAGTAATTGATCTAATTGGAAGCAATAGAGATCTCAGCTTGGTATTAGGAAAAACTTCTTCACCTTAAGCACTGAAAGTATATTGCCCACATGCTCTGGCACTGCACACAAAGAGGGACAGAGCCCGCCCTATATTATTGTGTCTCTAGGCTGGACTTCTCTGTCTGATTTGCTTTCTTTTATAAAGGGCATTATAAGTGAAGACTTCTGGTCTTTATGGCTTTGTTTTGCTAGGACAGAACATTGCATTGAGATCCTTACAGTACTTGCATTAAATTGTACTTCATGCCACAGTCAGAGTTTTTCTCCTCTTGATAATTTGGTGTCTCATCATCCTTTCTGCAGAGCATTCTCAGTCATCCTTAGGGAAGGAAGATTCCCTTATTTCCTAAAAAAGTAAATTAGATGCAAGGGAGAGTTCTGAAAATAGGCAAAAACTCTTTATTGTATTCACCTACACAATAAAATGTAAGCAAGCGTATTAAGCACTTGTAGTGTTTGCCATGTAGGAGGTGGGAGAAGTGACTTGTTGAGCTCCCTTCATGCTGTGTGATTCCCCTTATGGATGAGATGTGAGCTGGAGTGCTATACATCCTGTTTGGACACGTAGGTGATCCCACAAGTCACTTGTACAGTGTTCATCAAAATGTTCCTATCTCAGAAAACGCAGCACTTCACTGCAGCCTGTACTCTGGCTGATAGATGTGTGAAACTGTACACTCCATAGTTCTGGATAAATGGAGTGCTTGCTTCAAAGACAAAGTGCAGGGCTCGTGAACTTGTGCCTGTACAGTGTAAATAGTATTCAGTTTCTAGTCTCTGTGAGACACCAGTTCAAAATTTTGCTGTGGTGTCAGTGGATAAATGAGGAGTACCGTAAGAGTTCCTGCATTCTAGAGTTAAAGTGCTCAAATGGAGGAAAAAGAGCATTTCACACATTGACTTTAATTTTGATAGGTGAAAAATATTAAAAAAAATAGAAGGCAGTCAGACCTTCTTATGTGGTTTTCTTAGGTATGGGCTGAATCAGCTAGCATTTATATCCTGTATTGGAGACCTATGTTCCAGAGAAGTCAACTGCAGATAACATTTTCTAATAAAGTGATCACAAATTACATAATTTATATTATATCCATGCTCTGATTTATCTTCCTCGTTCCCAGTCTATCTGTGCTTATCCATTACTTGAATTCAGTACTGCTATGCAAAGAAAAGGCACATTTGTACTTTTGAGTCCATGTGTATACTGCCTTGTTTGTGCAGCGACAGCTCCGGAACAAAATTCAGTGTGAGATTTCATGTGGAAGTGGTTTCAAAAGAGACTTTTCAAGGTGCTTCTTCTTTTCTTTTTAAAAATGCAAATTTGCTTTTGCTTTCTTTCAGGAATTCACTCCCAGCCTTTTCTTCACTTCTGATCTGAAAGCTTTAAAAAAGATGCTTTTGTGCCAAAATGATAAGCCCAAGGTCCTTTACAGTAGTTACGTATGTGAAGGGCTGGTGGAGAGATAAACATCTGTGATCACTAGGAATTGTGCAGTGTGTTCCCCAACTGAAGACTATTTCTTTTCCACCAGGGTACCATTTTGTTCTTCAATAAATGATATAATTACAAAAGAACCATAGGAGAAAGAGGTGATGTGGGAAGTGTGTGCACCTGCACCATTCTGGTCTCTTGATCAAGGAAGGTGAATTACAGAATAGGGACAAGGAGGCTGGAAGGAAAGAAGGTCCTCATTTTAGAGAACTAGAAAAAGTGACTTTCAAACCTACAATGTTATGATATGGAGACAAAAAAAAAGTCAAGCTGGAGTTAAATGCTGGGGAAAGAACCACTCAAGTCAGCACCTGGAAGTGGGAGAAAAGCCCATAAATGCCTAAAAATTTAGCTTAGACTGGAAACTGGTAGAAATTTTGATATAGCAGAGGGTGGGGAGTGAGCTTCTAAAACAGCTTCCCAGTGAGTATGTCTGTGCAAAGGGGACAACAAGCTTGCTAAACCACTTCTAAAGGGAGCGAAATCACTTAATGCCACTGTGTTTACAGTGGCAGAAGGCTGGATTTGATGAGCCAGCTGAGAAGGTCAATGCAAACACTGTTTTACCTCCACACTAACATGTAAACATGAAGTGATTTAATTATTAGATTTCTTCAGGAGGTGGGAACATCTTAAGTGCATTTTGAAGCCCCATGCTGTGGTTTAGGGCCTGGCACCACTGAGGCTTTGCTACAATTAACATAAATCATGCAGTGTGTGGATGTTATCTGGCCATCATGACTGTGAGCTAGACTGCCCTGTGTTGAGACCCTTTCCCTTTAACAGGAATTGCCACTGGCCAATTTATAAACCCGCCTGTTGAACAGGAATTGGGATGACTTCTTGGGCAGACTAACATCCAAGAGACTAAACAGCAGCTGTACTAGCATTATCTCTCTTCTCATGAGCACAAAATCCATCACAAAAAAAAAAAGAAAAAAAAAGCCAGAAATTTCTGTTGCTTTTTTAAATGAACTGTCTCAGAGAGAGAGTGAGAGAAAAAAAGTGCTTGTTCCTAAGGTACATGGCAAAAAATGGACCGTAGAAAACTGTGGATTTCTTTTGTGCTTGCTTCATCGTTGTAATATCACTAGGATTGCACTCTGAAACTTTCTAGCTAATACTACAGCCTCTTAAACACAAACATTGAACCTGGAAGCCGGCTTATTGCAAACGCTCAGAGAGCAAAGAAGATAAACACAAGAAAATTGTTTCAGTATTTTGACAATCAAGTCTGAGAGCTTTTACACACTGACTCTTGACAGTTCAAGATGTCAGAATATTGGAAGTGAAGGTTAGTGACAGGTGGAAGAAAACAAAACAGGAACCCAACCCCCACAGCAAAATAATAATTAAAAGGCATATCACAGGGGAAAGATGTGGTTTTTTTCCAAGGTGCTGTCACAAGAATACAAGATTTTGTGTGGTCAGGGTACTCATGGGGCTTCATTAGGGCTTTTATGACTGCTGCTATTAACAAACCAATGGTGTGTCCACTAAAACTCAACATCAGCTGTTGTGTGTCAACACGGGAGCTATAAAAGCATAATGCTAATTTCTCCACATCTGCCTTTTCTTCTTTGTGTATATTCCCTAATTGCAATCTCTGGTTTTGGGTGGTTTTTTGAGTGGTGACCTTCAGTTAGATTAGGGTCAATTTGTTCACAAGATTGACAAAGTGTACTAAAGTTTGACAAGTTGCAGCTCCTAAGAACTTAAATGGTAACACCACCAAATGAAGTATTGGAGCAATAGTAATCCTCAGTAGCTTTTTCATCTTTCATGCCAGTTTATATTTTTTCTTCCCCAGAGGACATTTCCATGGCTGTTCCTCTGCACCCCATTTATTTAAAAGAAAAATATATTTTCTTATTGAACAGTGTTCTGGTTACCTTCCTCATATCAGTGTGTGATGCCTAATGTTTTTTAATATCTCTGTGGTCATCTCTTAAACAATATGTGTGCGCATAATGCAGCTTTGTGTTTCTGTGTAGTTTTGTGTCTTCTTTGGTAGAAGATAAATGGAATTTTCAACTTGGGGCTGTACCTATGTGTTCTTGTACTTCTTACCTTGCTGTCCATGGGATTGAATCCAGTCCAGCAGAAAAGCTGTTGGTGGATGCTGAGTTGACTTCCTGAGTACCTGTTTAGGTCTGTGTGACCTCCTGCCACAGGGACACAGGGAGACAGTGGAACTGAGGTATTGAGAGGCTTAATGGTGTACTTAGGTTCTTATGCCCACCCAGTTTCAGTCTGTAAAGTGTCCTTGTATTCTCCTCTTCTGAACATTCTTGGTACATTAGTAGAAACAAGAAGTTACACCAAACTAAAATTATTACTCTAATACTAGGATACTTTGTATATTAAACTGTACTAAATGCAACCTTTAGATGCCTTTGAACAGGAGAGGACTAGAGGTATCTTTTTGAGCTTTCTAATAGATTTTTACGTGCGTGACTACTGTATGTACTTTGCCCAAGGCTCACATTGAAGTTACGGCACAGAAGGTGAATCTGTACCATTTGTGAACGACCATTTGTGGTGCTCAAATGTGCATGCATGAACATGTGAATACAAATGTACATGCTCTTGCTTGTCTGCTTCTCTGCTCTTAAAACTCTGCATGACACAGGCTCACATTGGAATTCAGGAAGAATTCCTTCATGGAAAGGTTGCTAAACATTGGAACAGACTGCTCGGGGAGGTGGTGGAGGTGTTCAAGAAATGGGTGGATGTAGCACTCAGTCCAATGGTCTAGTGACAAGGAAGTGGTGATCAGTCAAAAGTTGGACTGGGTGATCTTGGAGGTCTTTTCCAACTTAAGTGTTTTGTGACTCAGCAGGGTTTAGATTTGGGCCTGGCAGCAGGAGTGGTGTTCACTCATAGCTGCTGATGGCACTAAGTGAAATTGTGGGTCAGTTGAGGAAAATTGCTGAATCTCAGATTGCAGTAAAGGTTGCAGAATTGCTGCTGCCACCATAGATATTTATTTTCCTTTTTGGATTGTCAGGTGTTGACTCTTGCAGGGGAAAAAAGGGAACACTATGCACCACCAGAAAATACCTTAGGCTGGATGCTGGATCAGACCATGCAGGTGCAATAGGAAGGATTTCTAACTGAATGGTTTGTCCTGCTGCCACATCCAGATTTCTTCTTTAAAGCGGTTTTCTTCTGGGCACTTTGCATGAAGGAAGAAATTAAACATCAGCACAGTAGTAACTTTTTCCTGTTAAATTTTACAGAATGTGGAGCTCTGTGTAGAAAAATATAGTTTTTTTTCTCTTGGTGATGTAGAACTGATTTTGAAAGTGAGCTCTGTGTCTTTACAAGAGCTCAGTAGTTCTCATATGACAGTACTCTTTGTAATAAGATTTCCTCTTCTGCTTATCATTCTGTGGGAAGAGGGCCCTGCGTGCCATACTGATCATTAAATAAAGATTATGAACATACTACTCAGAATGTTGCTGCTATTATAAGCAGTGACAAAACTAGGCATCAAGTGTGATGTCAAAAGTTTCAGTTAGTCATGCAGGTGAGTTACTTTCTGGAAGATATTGCTTAATGGCCTCTGTAGAAGTAATCTTGGGCCATTTCCTTATAGGTGGGTGACTCATGCTCAGTATGAAGTGCAGTTGAATCATGGGCCTGTATTTCAGGACTTGGAAATTGACCCAAAAAAGGCAACTTTAAATGACTGGTATTCCTTCTTGTACGTGCAAGGCCTTCAGCCCACAAATCACCTTGGAAACCACAGTACCTCAGGCCCACCAGCCAGCAATGAGTGCAGCAGCACAGCAAGTAGTCTGGGAGATTGTAGGGAGGCTTCCAATGTTCCTGAGCTTCCTGGAGAAGCTTAGTTCTAGAGAACAGACTCTTATGGTGCCAGCATGATAAGACACTCTTGTTGTGCATTGATAACATAGAACTGTGTTTTTTCAGTCTTCTGAATATAGTCTGAGTTCCGGTCCTTTTTAAGGTTCCCCAGGATAGGTCTGAAGTACTGGACCAACCTCCTTCTGCTTCCCTCTTAGGCTCCTTTTGTCATGGTAACTAGTGGTACATGATATTTATGTTACTTTTCTCTGTCGCTGGGCAACTAGACAGGGATGACGATTCCTAGAGTGTGGGAAGGGACATAGCGTTACCATCATCTAGCCATAAGTGAGATAAATACCATGTTGCTAATGTGTACAAAGCGTCAGCAAGGCTCTTCTGTGCTATTGAAACTACATTGTGTGCTGGGGCAAGCACTCGCCCTTTTTGAGGTTGTGCTGAAATGTCGTGTACTGCTGCTTCAGAGAGCTGCAGTTGAAGGTAGCTGGTTACCTTGGGTTATGTGTTGTGTTTTGTTACCAGATAGAAAAGCCCTTGGGGAGGCAGCACAGAGTAGAAGCAGCAGCTGCTGCTCAGAGGAGAACAGAGGGATTCCTTGTTCAATTATTATTCCTGGCATGGCTGAGAGAGGGCAAAAAGAGAATTCTGCAGGGCTTAGGAGGTGGCTAAGAGGAGGAGGAGGAAACGTTCACACTTAGTAGATGCTGTTACTGTTGTCCTAGTGGTGGGAAACTTCTGCCCATCCTCCTACTTGAGTAGTTACTGGGAAATATCTGTGCCTGATGTTCCAGCCAGGGAGACTATAAAGCATGTGCTCACCCTGGATTTATTTGGAGGGAAGCAGGCTGTGGTATGAATCTTCACAGTTAGCATGTGGTACTGTTAGTTATAGAAGATTATTGGGTGGATAACAACATAAGATGAGGTCAGCAAGAAGGTAGTGGGACCTATAATGCCTGCTGTAGGAAGGAACACCGTGGGTGGGTAAGGGCCTAATTGTGTTAATCGTCATCTGAGGATGCTAGAGAAGAAACCCAAAGACTTGGAGGGGGGAATTGTCATGGAATACTGCCTGCACATTTGTGAGTCCTGTCATTTGTATAGTGCAACAATTACTTGGGGATCTTAAGATGCATTAGCTGAAATTATGCCAAATGTTGCTATGGTTCCATAACACCTGTCACTTCACAAAGGTTATACTTTAAATTCATCCTTCTTTTTTTTTTTTTTTTTTTTTTTTTTTGGTTTGTTTATTTCTATGTAGACAGCTAAAATGAGATCCTGTTGGTTAGTTATACTGCAGTGGCCTTCAGCAGGCTCCTACTCCACCTCTTCTGGTTCATCCATTTATAGTAATAGTGGAGGAGTCCTGTGCTTTTTAGTTCAGCAAAAATTAAGCAAGCTTCTTATTTTGAAATACAGCTGGGAAATACTACCTTAAATATATGGCTAAGTCCTTAGAATAGATTAAGTGTCTGATGATTCTAATAATAATAAAGTAGTGAGAGTGCATTTTCTGCTTGGTAGCTGACTGGAAGGCAACACAATTACCTTCAGTGTTTAGCTTCAAATATTAGTTTTCTCTTCCTTAAATTGCATTAGTTATATCTAATTTTGCATTAGTTATATCTAATTATAGGTACAGTTTGTGGTAATCAATTTGAAGCATAGCGATGTGAGTTGCCTCTCTCTGTAAAGAATATATTTTGACTTGCAACATTAGAGGTATTTTGAATGCTGTGTGATTTTCATTTATGATTTGATTACCCAGGTAATTGAAATGTGACAGACTCTGATAACATTTTGTTGGAACAAATTGGTGAATTTAACTTTTTTCTCAGATACAATTTTTTGCCTTCATAAAGGCTAAAAAATTACTTTTCGGCTGCTTGACATACAGATACTTATGAGGATTTTGTTATTTTTGCACTGGGTCTTAATTTTTCTTTTCACTATGATGCCTATTGAGAAAAAAACAAACAAATAAATCTCAATTTCCCCTGCTAATAAATCCAGCGACAGAGCTGTTGCTGCCCAGTGACAGAAAGAATTAAGTGCACTTTAGCAACTTAGATGTAGATTGTAATGAACTTATGGCAGCTCAAAAATGTGCCATTGCAATTATGATAAGGTAGTATTCACAAAAAATATACCTAGTAATTCTTGGCTGTGATGAATTTTGAACTTCTGCAGGCACCCAAAGACTCCAGAGTTGTACAATATCTGGAAAACATCTGTAAATGATGTTACAGCTTTTTCTGGTGGAACAGAATGACCAAGTTTATGTGAAATGTCAGTTAAAATAAGTCTTTTTTACTTCCATCTTATAATATGTCTGGGGACTGATTGCGCCACTGCGCACAAGTCAGCACACAAAACCTTTATTCAGAAATAAACTATTCAAAATAATTCAAGTGCTTTATATGCAGAAGATACTACAAGCAATTAGATTGTACCTAGCCAAATTTTTGCATCGAATAACCTAATTTTAGACTCCAGTCATGTAAATGTACACACCTAGATTTACTTACAAGTACATTAACTGCAGCAGGTTATTGCTTAACAATGAACTAAAGTGTGTGCTTAAATCCACTCAGCATCGGGCCTTAAATATGTTGTGATAAATTGGTTTGTTGGAATGAGTAAAAAACAAACAAAACCAGGCTAACCAGAAACTGTTGTTTCCCTTTAGTGGAGAATCTGAGGAAGGATTGAAAGGGAGACTAAAATGACAACTGTTCTTTACTTGCTGGTAACAAAAACTTGACTCTGAAACTTCCCACAGAATATAAATATCCACTATATTAATTCAGGACTACTGCCCATAACATTAATAGGTAGTATTAAAGTGTTTCACTGGGAAAGTGTCTAAAATTGAGTTTACATAATGTGTTTGTAGATTTGTGCACAGACATGTGTGAAAATACACTCTACAAGCATGAGTGCCATGTGATATGTAATATTACTGATACTCTCCTAATACCACGATTTGCATTTTTTTTTAAATTCCTTCTTCTGTTGTTTGTAGATTGCTAGCATTTCTCCATGGGAAATGTGTATGTGTAGTAGATTTAAGCTCTCTGAAAAAAAAGCCTGCTCTTCCTGTTGGTTTTTGGATTTGTCACAGATTTGCAGAGAGTCCTAAAGTTGACAGCACCTTTGAATTACATGTGAACGTTTTCCTAGTGGCTTTATTCTTTTCAATTCATTATCAGCAGTGTTTTAAAAGAGGAAAACGGTCCTGATTTTTTTTTTTTTTTTTTTGGGGGGGGGGGGTGTGTATTATTCTGTGAAAGTAGGCTTAGTGCGATGAAGTTGCAGAATGAGGTACAAAGGCTTCCTTCAGCTACCTGCCGAAAGAGACGGACCGTGGGCTGTTCCTGAGGTTCTGTGAGCGCTGGCTGATTCCCACCTGCCTTCCGTGGAGCAGAAGTTTGCCTGGCTCCTTCCATAAAGCGTCCTTCCAGTGCCACCTCTCGGTAGGTTCTCACGCTGGCTTCGCTGCGGAGGGGGTAGCGCAGTGAAGTGAGGAGGTCAGCGCAGCCCTGGCGCAGGCACAGCCTGTCTCTGTACCCTGAGCTGCCTGCTGTGCGAGCACTAACCCTGTCTGCTACCAGGGCTCCACATCCAGCAGTTCAGAATTCTGCTGGTGCCATTATAACGGGCTGATGTACCTCGGCTGGGTTTAAGGCATGTTGCTACAAAGCTTTGCGTGCGTTTGGATTTAGCCCGGTAAATAAAAAGCTGTAAAGTAACATTTTCCAGCAGGTTTTTTTGTCAATTCAGTGTGTCTCATTGCCTGGATTATGGTGCTGAGTGCTCAGCAGTTTTTTCAGCTGATATGAAAGGAGTAGTGCTTTCGGTACATCAGGGGTTGTATAACCTTATGTGCTCTGAGGAGTAAAATCAAGCAGCGTGTCCTTTCTGGGCTTTCTTCTTCCTTCTTCTCCCAAGATATCTGTAGTACTTCAGGTTATAGGGAGGAATATTTTAAGGTGGATGATGGCAGTGCATATTCAACTTCCTTAAACAGGATCCGAGAAGGAAAGAACAAAATGATGTGGGTGCCCAGCACCAACACTCCAGATATTTAGTTTATTCATTCTGCCTCAATTTTATCCCTTTCTGCTTTCTTAGGCTGCTGTCTGGAATTTTTTGTTAATTTCCATAGCAGATTAACTGGTAAATCTGCAGATGAACACTGTGTGCCTTCTAGCCCTTGTATGTGTGGGCATGCTTTGGCACAGCAGAGCCCCTCCTGTCAATTTTGACCTTTGGTCTGTTTGTTAACATCTGTTCTTTATGGAGATGGTATTGGTGGTTATAGTGCTATAATCAATAGCTCCCTCACCCTTTACTTTGCTATAGATTGTACTTAAAAGTGCTGAGAAAAGCCAGAGATGAAGAAACAGCTTCATAGAACACTCCATAAAGATGCTCATCTAATCTAATAATATAGACTGAAGAGAAGAAAAAAACTGAAAAGTGCAATTCAAATATCAAGCAATACCAAAGAAAGCATCCTGCAAAAGTGTTTTGCAAGGATAATTAGGAAAGAAAACCACTTGTAACTGTACATAATCAAATGCGAAAGGGAGCGTTTCTACCAGCAGAGAAGGTGAAAAGATTAATTTTTCTTTCAAGTTTACTCCTAATGAAGCTGTGGATTCCTGACTGGCAACTGAGCCCAAAAGTCCTGCTGCAAATCTCTCACTCATTTTAACAGCAGGTACTTAATGTTTAATTGCTCCAGTATTTTCACTTGTTCTCCATCCATATGTTTTGAAAGCCCTTCATGATTTCTGTATTGTGGCATACACAAGCATCCTCACTTTCTCCTGGTGCCATTAGCAGGCAGGATCCACTGGCAAGGCACAGATCTCTAGATAGGTAGAAAATTCTTTTTCTCTGCAGTTTATCTTCAAGATGTTTCTTGCTCCTCTTGAAAATCAAGATTATGCTGTTTGACTTTCTCAGCTGACTGTCCTATTAAAAAAAGAAAAAAACACTAAGCTTTGGGTAAATATTACTAGGCCAGAAAGAAAAGATGAAACATTTGAAGCTCTAGGCTTGTCAGTAGGACATTCACAGGGAGCACAAGAGACTACTTGGAATGGGGCATTTTTATAGAATTGAATTCTTCTTGGGATCAAAATGGAGTTAATTTCATTGTGTGGGGGTCAGTGAGATGATGGTTTTTTGCAGCTCTCTGCATGATGCTTTTGTTTGAGTAGTTAAAAATTTGGAGTTTTGTTGGCTCACTTTATGGGTGAAGCAAGTTATGTGTTTTTCACTGTAAAACAGTAGGCAGCAAGCCAATCTTCCTTAACTGTTGCTGAAGCATGTCTGCTTTATATTACTGCATTATATAGTAGCGTTATAGTCATCCTGTATTTATTCCCACTAATTTTAGATATTCTGAGTAGAGTGGAGTGTTTCTGAAGTGCCTAAACCTGAGTAGTAGGTGTTTGTAACAAGGCTTGAACTCTGAGTGCAGACCTTTCAATACTGGATGGAAATCTTGGTCCAGCTGAAGCTGATGCAATTACCTTCTACCTTTTTCCTTGAAACCAACTTTTCCAGCCCTTCTTCTGTGTTCAGAGTGTCAGCACATGACTCTGTGTAGAGTAGAGAATGCTCTACTCTTAGGAATTATCTGCATTAAAACAACCAAAGGAGGGACTAAAATCAGGCTTTGATTCTGCTGTCACATTCAAATTTCTGGGAGAATTGACTTGACCCACAAAAATTTTTGATTAAGGTTGGAGGAGTATATTTTTGTGTCTCAGTTCCATCAGTTTTTCCTTGTGGACAAGGCCTGCATCTTTGACATGGCCAGCTGCCTCTGCCCACTGTAAAATCAACCTGATAAGTTCAGAGTCCTTGATACCCTTCTTTGTAATTATGTGTTGTTGTCTGAAACACAGCAAAGCTGATCTTGCTCAAATGTGGTGATTTGTCCCATAGTATATTTTACAGGCAAGTGATTACAATGCAAGTACTGTGTTGCAACTTGAAATGGGCAATAATACTAAAAATCATTAAAGTGTAGTAGTAAGTCAGATATATGGAAACTTGCCTGAATTGCTTCTATAATTCCATATCATATGTGTGTTTGCCCTTTATACATTTTTTCCTTATAAGCCACAAAAGTTTTAATAGGATGTGGGAATTGCCCAAGGGCTCATTCATCACAGGCACAAGTATTGAAGTGTGTTTTTATTTTCCAAGAGATGGTCTGCAAAGGTTCTCTTCTCTTAGTTTGATTAGTGGATGGTAGGAGAAGGGTGCATGGAGTGGTTACAAGCATGTACCTTTACTGCCTTGCAGAGATGCACCCCGGGCTTGTGGCACAGGGAAAAACTACTGTGGAAGAGCTGAGTTGTCCGAAATGTGGCATGGTTTAGTGTTAGATTGCGAGCAAGATGAAGTCATTAGGTTTGATGATGATATTCTGATGCATTGGAAAATTGGAAATGGCACTGTAACAAGACTGACTGAACTAAGTGTTGTTCTTGATGTGAGGTGATACTTCTGCTATGAAAGCACATGAAAAAAGAACATTATTAATGCAAGTGGTACACTGATTTTAGATGCAGTCAGAGCAGTAGGGGGTTTTAACAACTTTCAGGATAAGTGAAGTACTACAGAGGTCATTTTCTCCCTGTGTACACTCCAGACTCACATTGAGGCATATTGCAGAACAGCTGGAAAAGAGCTGTAATACAGAAAAATATATGCTCCTTTCTTCCTTGCTCTAGGAATTGACCCATCAGTTTTTCTTCTGTGGTGACAGCACGTGGTCCCAACTGATATTGCAGGAGCCAAGGAGCATGTTCAGTCATCAGGAATCCAACTTAACTCTCCCAGGATTTGTCACATCATCTAAGCTAACAGTCAGGGCTCTTTCTGTGGCTGATGGAGTTCTCTTAGTGCAAAACCTATCCAAAGTGGATGAACTTAGCTGGCTTTTGGTGACACCTCCTTGGTTCTTAATGGGAAGCTTTAAAAGGTCTCAGACAGGATAGTTCTCCCTGATAGCAGTCAGGTGGTTCTCTCTCTGGAGGGGATGTGTATCAAAATTTACTGTTGGCTCCAGGAATTGCTGGGGAGAGGTGAGGAAAAATAGAGGGTGAATTAAATAACAGATAACTGAATAATGCATTTGCTTAGCTTCATAAGAACTTGATCACTCTCTCCTTTTTCATTTACATGTTATCTGAGAATTGAGCATTATTTACAGCTTTATTCCACACTGACTTGTTTCATCTGCTCATTATTCCAAATAAGAACTTTCTGTAATTCTCTATCACAGGTGAAGAAATCTAAATAAATTAAGCACATCTGCAAACAGAGCTGCTGCTGTCTTTCTTATGAACAAATAGACAAATGTTAGGAAAAAAATTCTCAGCTCTCTACTGTGTCAATGTGTCAAATCTCATCAGGATTAACTTCAAGCCCTCTGGGTATCTTCGTATCTTTCTTCACAAACATTTGTGATTTCCTGGCACTGGTTACCCCGTCATTACCAACAGAGGGACCTTTATGCTGAGATGAGGTACACAGATTGGGCAGAAACATTAGCACAGCAATTTGAAATGACTGATACGTGCAGAGCCTTGTCTGCCAAGCTAGTTAGTTTGCTACTTTTGACAAGGCAATTTAACAATAGAAAATTGTTGATAGTGATCAAAACAGATTTGCCTTGTGGAATTAGTGGGTTTTTCAAATGGAATCTAAGCTTTGTAAGCCTCCTAGTTCTGCCAAAAGCTATTTACCTTAAGTTACCCAAGTTTTTTAAATTACTAAAATGCTTTGGAAATGCTGCCTCTAAAAAGGGGCTCCAGAGAATCACAAAACCTAAATTTCATTTAATTGTCACAAGGTAAGATTCTAAAAATTGCCCAAGTAGGAATAGGATTTGTGCATTCATATATCTTTGAAGTCTGGCTCTAGAACTTCAAAGGCAGGCTGTGGAAGAGAACTCCAAAGATACAGAGGTGTGCTTTGGTATTTCATCTCCAGATTTGCTGTTTAAATTAATGGATTTGCTATACAACTAGAACATTGCGGTGTCTTCTAGGTTGACAATTTCCTTTTGAAGATCACTGTGTATTCCCTGTGTTAGTCCTGAGCTGCATGCAACCTCTGGTTGACTTGTGCCATAGAGATGTGTAACAGTGGAGCTCTTCACCTGAGGAGCATTTCCTTCTGCCAGCCCCCGGTGCTCCTTGTAGCTTTCTGTATTCGTGTTATTCCTTGTATCAGTGTGGTGCTCGCACATTCCAGCCATGCTCAGGCTGCTTGTTGAGCTTGGTGCTGAATGAGAGGTCTAAAGGGACAAAAGGCAGAGACAGAGAGGCAGGAGCGCTTGGAAGGACCTGCCCAGGAAGATGGTTTCATTGCCTTTCTTCTTCCTTGTTTTCGTTTAACTGGGGATGTGAAGGTCGTGTCCCTAGGTCTGGGTGGTGCTTCTTTGGATTTGCTCCAGCTTCTGTCATCTGCTGTGGGAAATGTGTAATGGCACTAGAACAGCATGAAAAGGGGTTAACAGCCCTGATACTTGGCACTTCTACATTTTTATCAGCTCTGTTGAGCTTCTGTCAACAAATGACTAAGCCTTTATCATTGTTGTTCAACTTCGGGCCACTCCCATGATCTAGTCCTGTATGAAAAAGAAAAACCAAATTAGTTTCTCAAAAAAAAATTGAATTGATGAGATCCAGTTTATGACAGTAGCTTCCCTAGAGCAGCAGCTCTCTTATCAGGATCACAGCCTTGAGGAGCTCCACAGCCCCTTTGTTTTTATGGTAATCAGATTCTTTCATCCCAGAATCCAAAGTGTTATTGGAGGATATTTAATATTCTAGCCATTCCATGTGTCAAACAAACATTTGGGCTGTATTTAAGGCGGAAAACAAAATTACATGTTTTTTCCTCTTCCTCTGTATGGCCACCTGTCTTTACACATTTTGGTGAAAGGATTTCCCTGAGCCCAGCTACTGTGGGGAAAGGTGAAGTTATATCTTGGCAGCCACAGGAAAACTGAAATTTGTTAGCTATGGCTGAAATGCTGCAGAGCAAGTAAGGAGAGCAGCAGATTCTGAAAGCCACTTTATGATTGATGAAGATATGGGCGGTGCTGGAGGAATTTTCCAAAGCATCCAGAATTGACTGTCAGCCTCTTGCCATAAATTACTCTGGAAAACCCCATTTGCAAAGTGATTTTAAAAAATAGGCTGGATATAGAAGAGGAGCTGTGAATGTCAAGCATGATTTCTTGCCCAAAGCAAAATTGTCTCATGCAGTAGGGTGCAATCTATGTACCTGTCTTTTACAGACCTGATTATGAAGGTAACTGATAACTTCTTTTTTTCCTTTTTTTTTTTTTTTTTGGAAATTCACCCAAAAACTGTCTTTAAAATCATAGCCCTCCTTACCCACATAGCAAGATAAGGGGCAATATGCCATAGATTATTTTGCTAGGTGAGAAAGAAAAGCAAGATGTTCAGAAGACATATTATTTAATTTTTA
Source organism: Cinclus cinclus (assembly GCF_963662255.1). Lineage (NCBI taxonomy): Eukaryota > Metazoa > Chordata > Aves > Passeriformes > Cinclidae > Cinclus > Cinclus cinclus. The sequence continues at coordinate 57,349,702 of NC_085050.1, read as the reverse complement.
AAAAAAGTAGTTAAATATATAAATATTTCCTCATAAATTCTCCGTGAATGGTCCTATTTGGAAATTTATCACGTCGAAGTACTTCAGTTTCACAATTCATTTTTTTCTACTTTACATCTTTAAGTTGAAGATTGATGCCTGATTAAAACATTTTTCCCATACTAGAGAGATTTCCAATTAAAAAAAATCCTCAGCAAAAAGGAGCATGTCAAGTAAGAAAAATCACAGCTACCTGCTCTGTGGGTTTTCTAGCAGATACTGACACCTGAGCTCTTTGTAGACTACAAGGATAATTACAGTGCATTTGCATAGGCTGGTGCTGAGTTCCTGCAAAAGAAATCCAGGAAAGGATTAGCATGCTCATTCACATACCTTGCATATCATAGAGTGGATTCTTGAACTGATTGTCTCCTCTTCACCCCCACCATGTCTCACACCTCCCAATTTTATTGTTGTATAATGTTTCTAGCTTGAAAATCTAGATAGAAACTGATTATATTGGAATTTGTGGAGGGAACCAAGGAGAAACACAATCAGTTTCCTACTGGCTCTGCCTGACTTTTTGTAAGTGCTCTGTGAGAGTGGGACCTGAGTATATCACAATCTAAACAGTATTTTCAGCTGGCTGAGGCTGGTCATGATTCTCCAGCTAGGATGAAATGCCAACCTACAGTTTGGGGTTTTTTTGTTTGTTTTTGTTTGGTTGTTTTTTTTTTTTTTTGTTTGTTTTTTTGTTTGTTTTTTTTTTTCTAAAATGACATCTAGAAACACTAGCTGACTCCTAGTACCTGAGTACTCAATTCTGTACACAAAGAAAGCACACTGATCACAGAACCTAGAGGAACAAGACCCTTGTCCTACCTCCTGCATCTTCTCCTGTTTCATTTCATAGGTTCTTCTGTTTCACTGTAAAAAGGTAATATTCTGCCATTGGCGAAGGGAACAGATTTTCCAGTGAAGGGAAAACCAAGGAGAGCTGTAACTGTTTGCAGGTTTATGAAAGGCTGCTGCACTGATAGGACAAGCAGAGATAAGGCTGAACTTCAGAAAGGATGATTTAGATAAGATGTGTCAGGTGAAACACCGTAACAATAACACTGGTAAGAGCTTGTGCTGCCTGGGTATGATGCAGAGATGCTGTATGATGCTGGACATGCTTTAGCAGAGGATAAAGATGACTCCAGGCATTCTTCTAAGGTCCTTTCCTTTCCTGTGTCTCTGCCTTTCTGTGCCTTCAAGGAGATGATGCTCTCTCAGAATTATTGATTTATAAGTGGACAGAGCACTAATAGGTGCACACAAGGGCCTGTGGATTTTTTTCCAGTTTTATTTCTAGCCTGATGCATGACTTCATGGTGCTGCTGATCAGGGAGGCTGCAAGAACCTCCTCGTGTGTCTGTTACAGGGACAGGACACTGCACAATCCCTCAAATGTTAGAAATGCCCCTGTCTTTTTATGGTAATCACTCCTTTCAGTAAACACTGTAAGCGCTGTATTTCAGAAGAAAAAAAAAAGGTTATTTTTAAATTTTAGTTATTTATATTACTGTAGTGTCTACTGCATTACTTTTATTTATTGCAATTTATTTCTGGGTACTAAAACTGCCTTGCTACTTGTGCTTAACACAAAAGAAATAAATGAATAAAATATTTTCCCAGCTTTGGTGTGAATTACACCCCTTTCACTGTAAAGTTATGCTTTGCAGAAGTTATTTTTGATCCTGCAGATTGAAGAGGTTTTGAGATTATGGACTAGCCTTTTGGAAGTTCTGGTAGCAGCTCTCACTCAGAACAAGGGAGAAGAGCTCCCCCATTGAGAACAAAGGGAGCTGTGAGGTGCTGAGCAGTTTTGAAACTTCATCCATACAGCTTTAGACTGTGCATTTTGTTAAGGATTCTCTCTGAAGGTTACAGTAGAAAGACTTGGTTTCAGCAGGCAATAACACCAAGGGATTTGAATTGATGCTTATTTTTCCTCAGTTGGGCAAACTAGGGCATACTGGAAAGTATGATTCCAAGAATCCAGGACCTGAAGAACACTTTTGTTTCCAGCCTGAAAAATTACCACTGCTGCTTAGCATAGGCTTGCTGCATTCACATCTCTTTTTTTTCATATTTTTAAACCCCAGTCTTTCACATATTTATATTTCTCCCTCGATATTTGCACTCTGACATGACAATTTTTTTTGTTTGTTTTGGTTTTTTTTTTTTTTTTTTTTTTTTTTTTTTTTACCAGTGAAACCTACCTTCAGTTCTTGGTCTCTCTCATTTCAGGATTCTCTTTTTTTCAGAAATTCTTGCAGCTGTCTTTTCAGAAATACTGATCTCTTCACTCTGCTGTCCCACCAATAAAGTCTTGTGCTAAGGCAGTAAATGCTTTTCAACACATACTTTCCTGGGAGAAAGTTGAATGGTCATGGTTTAAAAGCAGATATCTGCATTTCTTTGTTGCTGTTAATGTCACAGTATCAAAGTGCTTCAGCACAGACTCTCATATCTCTGAAAAGCAGAAGAGTATTTCTATATCTAGTTTGCAGAAAAGATGTAGTACAGACATCGTATTGCATGACATTTTACTTAAGAAGCAGAAATAAGTAATATCAATATGGTCTATATTAAACAACTTATAATGGAAGTGTAAATCTAAGATTGTTGGGTAGGGGCTTGGATGAGTTAGTCCTTGGCTCTGCCTGTATGACATTTTCATCAAACAGAGCTAAAATCCTTACTGATAAAATCTACAGATGACATTAAGGCTAAAGGAATAGCAAATAAAAAATAAGTGGAAATCATAGCAGTCTGCCTGCAGCTTTTTCCAAATCTGCAAACATTGTGCATTCCAGCACAATCTTGCAAAAAGGTGCAGAATGCTGCCTGTACATACATGGGTGGGGGCCCTGTCCTAGGACACCAGATCTCCAGAAAGTATCTGGGGACTCTGATGGTTGATGAATGGGGATATTGAACGATGGATGCCCGACAGCGCTCATGAGTCAAGATGCTAAACATGAATTCCAAGTGCAGAAAGATCCCTTGTACCACAGAGGTGCAAGGTTTATATTGTGCTGTGTTGCTGTTAGGATCACTGCTGGAATGTATCTTTGATTTTCATGTTGATAGCTAAAGAATCAGTGAGAAAATTGAGGAGAGCTGTGAGGAAGATAATTGAAACTGAAAACCAAGCTATTATTTAAAAGCATACTTGATTATGAATTATATTTCCTCAAAGAAAACTAGGATCAATCTGATCACAGTCTAGCAATGTGTCTTTGAATGTTTGGGAAATACAGTAACAGGTGTCCAGCCTTCAAGCGAAGGAACAACAACATACAGTAATGAAAAGTTGAAAGCTCTGCTTCATTTTGAATGATCAAGATAATGAATGACTGAAATATTCAAGCATAATTACAGATTCATTTCACACTGAAGATGAAATAAGGAAGCTTTGCTAGTGTGTGTCATACCAGAGTTGAAATTAGAAGGTAGAATTGGTTTTAGATGGCTATAACACCTGAGTCCTGGGGGCAGTACTTAACAAGGAACCCCTAAGACTGCAGCTGTTCCATTTTATTTTCCTTCCCCCCGCCCCTTTCTTTTCTTTTTCTTTCTTTTTTTTTTTTTTTTTTTGAGCCTGCTGGATGTAAAATGCAACATACTATTTCCAGACCTATCTCAGTGCCCTCAAGACTGGAAGCCTCAGTGGTCTGCCATATCTGCTTCTAAGAAAATAGGATAACAGCTAGAAATATGAGGAACTCCAGTAGAAAGCTAGGAGGCACCCCCTTTCTGCAGTGAAATCAAATTTACCTGTATACTAGATTTAGGTGATTGATATGCGAGTAGCTCGGTAGCATCCTCTTTCCTATTCATTCACACCTGCTTTTCTCAAAATTCATTCAAACTTGAAGAGTAAAATATCATCCTTAATGCTTATTTCATTACGTCTAGGACTGAAGACACCAATTTCAATAAAATACATCCAAAAGGGCACTGTGTCATTTTCCTGAGCATTGCAGGAGACATATTAAAATGTATATGCTAATTGAATGTAGGAAAGCAGGATTTGAAGGTTATGAGTCCTCTTGTGCTTTTCCTAGCTATTCACTATTTCCCTTATTTTTTTCAGTTCCCTGCCAAGTTGTTTTCTGTATGAAGTAATCATATTCAGCATTAGATTGTAGGATAGTAATAATAATAATAATAATAAAGGACTTTCTGAATATTTTGAACAGTGTTGTATATATCCATGCTCAAAAAATTCTTTGAATATGACCATGATCTCATTTCCTTCCTGTTCTTTCACCATCACACATGCACTGAAGTGAGGGACAGTCATTGCCAAGTTCTGAATCGCATGAGATCCAAGGGGTGTTTTCACTTCTTTCATCAGCCAGGCTGAAGTGTTCATTGCAACCACAGTAAGGTCCAATAATGTGCACATTGATGAGAAAACTGCAGAGCAAACAGAAGTACGGCAGCCTTTGTGTTTGAGATTCAGCAGGCACACAAAGCTGAAAGCGTCTCTTCTGCTTTGACATTATCTACAGGTTCAATCTACAATATGCTGATTCTATCATAATACAGAAAATTGGTTAATTCCCTCTGGAAATTTACAATAAAAATAATTCTCCCCTTGAACTGCTCTTGCTTCTTCCTTTGATTGGATGATGCTATCGCCTTTATTCTTAAGTGGGGGACAAAGACAGCATTTATATAGACAAGTATGTGCATTTTATAAAATCTGTGCACTTTATGCACATACTTTACACTTTCTCTAAAAATATTGGGGAGTGAATAATCGAACTTATTTCCAAGTCACTAGGACCTTTGCAAAAAAAGTATCACTTGCAGTTGTTATCAAATCACTTTGTTAATTTTTTTCCCCTCCACACAACTTGGATGCTTCTTTTCTTTTGAACATTGTCCTCATCCAGGATGTCCAGTTCAGCACTGGAATTGCAGGTCACCATGTCAGATGATACAGAGATTTTATTATCCCCATAGGAGCCATTTTGCAAGTTAAATGGATGCACTTTTTAAATTTACAAATGGAAGATAGGAAAGCTTGGCAGCAACAAAAAAAACTAATTTGAAGTTTGCACATTTCTGCAGAACACACACTAGCCAGAAGCTAGGAATAAGGCAGCCATCGTTTTGCCAGGGAATGTAATTAAGCACCAGCACAACCTGATTGTAATGTGGATGAAGTCTCTAAACGTTATAAAGTAGCTGCTAAGGATCTGACAAATATGAGCTTGTCTGGCACTTAGGAGGTGGGGGCCATGATTGCTGGAACAAAAAAAGATCAGTTGGAGATAGTGATTGCCTTCTTCTGGCTTCCTAATCTGGGACACTGTGCATTTCCTGAATTTTTATGTGTTTATAGGTAATGTGCTCTTGAAAGTCATGTGGCTCTCCTGTCAATGCATGGTGACACAAGCCACACTTAATGGGATGCAACTCCTATTTTCAATGTGTGCCATTGTGAAGTTGTAAGGCATCTTTGTGCTCTCCAGAATTTTATTATGGGTGAAATTCACATCTGATAAAAGGAGTTCCTAGAGCAAGGTCAACTGTTTGCCTTCTGACACAAGTTGGCACACACTGAGTGAGCATAGATGGGTAGAAAAAGGCCCTCTGGAAGGAGATCTAGCAGGGCTGCCTCATCAAGTGTGTGTTCTCCCAAAAAACATTATCAGAAATGATAGGCTTGCTGTGTAGTGTGTAGGTAATGCACACCTTGATAAAAACCAGTTACGGGAATTGTAAAATTATAGAGTGGTGGTGGTCTCATATTTTTTATCAATTAATAATTCTCTTCTATTAGTGCTGGCTGTGGTAGAAAACACAGACAGAGAGAAGCAAAATTTTGTAATATACCTCTGCAGACTTTGAGACATGTTGGCAAATACTGAAATGCCATACACATGCTGGTTCCTAAGCTTGGAAGGCTTTGTGAGAAACTCCCTGCATTAGAGAGTTTCTCACTAAGAAGTGTGATTTCTGCTTCCTATTGAGATTTACTGACTTGCTTAGTTTTCCATAAAACATATCAAGAAAGAATCCACTGTATAAAACATTTTTTTCTTTTTTCTCTTTTTAAATTTTATTTATTTGCAAGAGACCATTTTATGAGCAATTAGGGTTTTTTATTTGCCCCAGAGTAATATTTTTGTTTCTGATTTGGCATATCTTTATTAGGCTAAATAAAAAAGCTCTGCTTAATTTCAGGAAGACAAAAGAAAAATAACTTGTCTGCCAAAGACATCTCACGTTCATAGCCAGGCACTTAAGCTTGATATTGGTTCAAGTTCACCAAAAGTGCAGGGAGGAAGGGCTGGCTCTGGCCAGAGAATTGCCACAACCTTTGCACTGCCTTCCTTGCTTATTGAAGGTTTTGGAAAAATCATGCTACTGGCCTGTGATAAAGCCAGGATGGAGTGGAAATAATATGGATCTGGTTTTGAGGGGGAGAAGAGAGCAGCTGTAGCCTCTACAAACAATTTTTGTGTTTCTGATACCAGAAGCAGGAATATCTGGCCTGGGCTTCCATTTTATCCTACTCCAATAAGAACTGACCAGTCTCCTCCTGTGGCTGGCACAGGCATGGCTTAAACCATTTCATGGTCTCCTGAGAAACCGTGAGATGTGTCTGCAAGAAAACCAGATTAACTACACAGGCGCTCAGTCCCCAGGGAAAGGGAAGCAAGACTGAGATTCTGGATGGTTTTTAGGTCTTTTCTCCTAGATCTTCTGCCTCTGAATGCAACAGTTTAGTATTTCTACTTCCCCAAAAGGGGATGGATATGTTCCGAGCTGTCTAGAAAGCTAAGCTGAGAGAAATAAAACGAAGGAAAGAGTTTAGAAATATCTTAGTTGCTTGTATAATCAGGATATCTTTTCATTTAAAAGTTATCTCAATAGAACAGAGATTGTAGAAGCAGATAAAGAATAATAACAAAAGCAAGATTTAGTTTAGCATTGAGCTCCTTATATATACAAATCAGAAATACTATTTTTAATGTAAGAAATATTAAAAATTAATTTTCTGAGAATTACTTTCCTTTTCTTTTTAATTTCTTTTTAATTTTTTGTAACTAACCAACTAAGCAACCTCTTACAGGGAAAACAATCTGTAAATGCTGCATAATACTTTTGCTTGCTTACCATTATTTATTATTATTCTAGACAGCTTGCTACCAGCCAAATGAGTTTATGATGAACAGGTGACTAAAAGATTTTTTGTTGTTTAACAGTTTTTGTAACTTAATAGAGGAATAGTGAGCTGGAGCATTTTCTGCTGTGAGAATACACTCCCTAAATAACCTCATCCTTAACCCTACTTCTTAATTCATGTCAGAAGAATGATGCACTTTCAGTTTTGCATTAGAATATTAACACACACCCTGATTTCAAGACTGATAGAGTTTTCTTTTTAGAGCAAGATCTTACAAAAACAAGACTACTTTCTAGAACCAGCTCTGTGTATCTATTAGTTAGAAAGCTCCATCAACTCAAAATTAGACAAGATAGAATAAGATATGTGAAGTTCTGTTCATGTATGCCTTTTGAAATGGATATATATATTATCACTCTCATAACACAAAAAAGGCAGTATTATAATGGTCTTGTTATAAACACTTTGAAAGTTCCAGAGCATGGAAAAATTATTCACTTATTTTGAGTTGCTACTTTCTGTTATGACAGAGGAAAGGGAATAAAGGTGAACTGTAGATTCCTGATGGATGAACTTCACTGCAAAGTATCATAGAAACCTCTTGCTTGCTCAACAGCCCAAAATTTTGGTCTTGCTGAGACATTGCACATGTTGTTTTCAGCAGCTGTAATAACTTTCTGTTGTCCCTCCTGATACAAGCGTCTCTTGATTCTTTAATTAATCCAGATATATCTAATAAGCAAGAGATCACAACTTTTACAAATCAGTCCAAAATAACCCATACTAGAGAGAAGATTGTATTGATTTGACTACTTCATGTGTTGAGTTTCTTAGAGGAGAAGGCATGAAAAGCAAAACAGGAATAATGAAGAATTTTATTAATGATAGGGAATGAATTGGGAAAACAGCTGAGACAAAATTTATAAAGTTAAAGGAAAGAGGGATGGTTCTGCTGATGGTTGGCAGTGGCATCTCAGCCACAAGGAGCCAAAATTTCTGTTGGCTCACAAAACAAGGGAAAGTGAAAAATGCAAAAATAAGGAGATGAAAAATTCCCATATGTCTGTGTGATCCTGATGAACCTTGAAGACACAGTTTTGGTAATCTGGTGCCAATGCTGCCAGCAATAATTCAATAGGAGCCTTAGTGATTAAATTTCCTTTTTAACATCAGTAATAATTACTGTGTACACTTAAGCAATAAACTAATTCCTGACTCCAATCCCTTATAATTAAGGTTAATGAGTTGAGTTGTCTTTAGTATCAGATAGGCCTAATCATTTATAAAACTACAAGGAGAGGAGATAAAATAGGAATTGTTTGCAAGGATAGTGTAAAAAAATAATGTGACATGCTCTTTCTTTAAAACAGAAATATCTGAAATTGAACAAAATGTGTATTTATAAAATAAAAAAAACCCCTGTCAACAGAATGGTTTAGATGCATTTTGGTCAGTTCTGTCCCTCCATCCCCTGTTTCTAGAGGCTCGTTGAAAATTTTCAGAATTCTAACAAATATTTTGATTATCCATTTCTATCTACTCTCTTTTTAGCTCCCTTTCCCATGTTATTTCTGAAACTATTGTAATGGGAAAGTATTTGGATGATTCAAGCAGTTACTAGTGAGCTGGATTTCCAAAGCTCTCAGTAATGGCTCAATTCTCTTTGCCTTTCAGCATGAGAAGAAGCAGTGTTAGGGCCAGCAGAAAATGCCAAGGTAAGGACTAGAAGACTATTCCTTCTCATTCGGTTTTGTAGACTTGTTAAAAATAGTAATAATTAAGAAATAAAATATTCAAAAGAGAATCTCATACCAAAAATAAAAAAGTTACATAAAGTTGTAACTTCTCTTAACATTCCAAGAACTCAGCAGTATAAAGAAGCATTTAATTTGATCCTGGCAGGTTCCTACATGTGTGTAGTACAAGCAGTAGCTGAAAGTGGTTGAGGGATGAAGATTCATTCCTCATTCCCTCATTCCAGTAGATTAGTTCTGTTCTATTAGTACCTGCTGTCAGGGGGAAGAAATACAATGAGTCTATGGTTCTCCTCTATGCCTTTGCTAGCTGATCTCAGTGCAGAGTGATTTGGAATCTCATCTTTGTCTGGAATGCATGGTCTTTGGCTCTCTTGCTCATGCAAATGCACTGGGGCTTGTATCAAAATCTCAGCTGGGATAAACTGATGTCTGTGGACTTTGGTACAAATCAATATAGCCCCAAAAGACTGACAAATCTGAAAATACCTGGATCCTCTGCAGGTTTCATGTGCCTACATGCACAGTTTAATGGCTATTTAGTATCTTAAAATGTCTATTTGCTAGTATTGCCTTTTCTGAAAATTCCTTTAGATGGCACTTGGGCTGCCTTTAAAAAAAAATCTGACTCAAGTCCCTTAAACAATCCCCATTAAATGAAAATGTTCAGCCATTTCAATCTCAATGGGAGATTTTTGTCTGAGACAGAATTTAATGTGGTGCTCATTCACATCTGTAGGAATATGTTCAAAAAATCAGAATGACCCAATGTACTAAAATGAAGCACATAAATCATATTATGGCATTAATCAGATTGCCATATGCAGTTGCCAGCCTCTGCTTAATTTGACTGGGATGTATAAAAACATAATGCATCAAGTAAAAGGTATTTTTAAATGGGCTGAAAGTAGCATATACTCCATTACCATTTCTGTTTTTTATTGCCATTTCCATTTTTTTATTAATGATCAAATGGAAAAAGCTCATTTGTAGTGTTGATAACTTGAAAACTTGGCAGTCGTGTTTTTGTACTCTTCATGAAATAAAAAATGTGAGAGTACATGTGCCTCAGAAATAGCACAGGTTTGTGTCCATACATAAGTGTGCTCATAGTCACATTATTTACATAATCCCATGTAAGGGCTTTTTTACAAATGGGGCAGTGAAAAATGTCTTGAATGACACTTCTCTGGATATCCCATATACATTCAGTAAATTATGTCAGGGTCCAGTGAATCAAGTGCTTTATAAGGAAAAGTGCCTCTGATTTTTCCATCCTTGATGCACAGGGGATTGAGCATTTAGTTTTCCTGACTCAGACAGAAAGCAACTGAGTTGCAACAGGATGTATGATTTTAAAAGTCTTTTAATAAGGCTTTCCCTTTCTCCATTTTGCATAGCACTTTCTCCCATCAAGATTTGGCTGTTTTTTCACGATTCTCATTAGAATTTTTATTTTATTTTTAAAGAAGTTTTCAAATGGAATCAACTCATTGTGGTTTTTAGATCTTTCTGAGTCTACATTCATAATGAAAATCTAAAAGTGTCAGTGTCACTACTATGCTGGAAATTGATATAGTGCATGCTAATGAAGACTTCAAAGGAGGAATTGTTTTTATTATTTTAATTTAACAATGACAGAAATGTTTTTTTGAGTCAAGCCTAAAAAGCACATTTGAGGTAGATCAGTTCAGGGAAGAAGCTGAGAGAGATAATTTGTGAAGTGAGCAAGGCTGTTTCTTGCCATCTTTCTTCCTGAACTCTGGCAAATTTAGGTACCTTTTTTGAATAGGTTACATGGACTGATTGAAATTTTCTGTATTGGTTGCGCATATCTCTTTCTGTCTTCATATTTTATGGAAATAAGATTGAAAGTGTAAGCTTTTTAAACAAGTCACAAGCATTGAGTGAAATATAAAAAATAACTACCAAGTTTAGGTGACAATTGCAATAAAATCTCTAACTGTGGGAAGAAAGATCAAGTTAGTTACACATACACTTTGGTCTCTGCCTCAGATTTGCTGATGTGACTTTCGAAGGGATGAAGTAAGACTGAGACTTCTTTATTTTCCTGAAATCCATGTAGTCATTGTCCTTGTTTAAGATAACATTTCCTTTTACTGCAGCTCATTGCTGCCCATGCTTTTGATATAACTGCTTCAGAGGTATGTTCCTGATCCTTCTACATCCCTACTTCAAGCCATTTGCTTGTGTGATCTGCAAATTTTTAGTGGCCTGATGAATGGGTGTTAGTATGGAATGGGAAAGAAAATGCACATAGGGGCTGCATTTGAACTTTTCACTTCGCCTCAGGGTTGAGCAGCATCTTTTAAAAAGGCTGCTTCTAAAACAATATGGGCAACTGTGTGCAAGCCAGTAAATGGTTTTCCTGTTTTAGAGGGAAGTCACCTCTCATTCCAGTTCAGCTGAAGCTGTACTTGCATGACAGTAGGGCCAGATTTGGCTCTGCTTCTGTCCCTGCTGTCCTTGCCCATCTGATCTCTGCAGCTTTATTCCTCTGCTGCATCTGCTAAGCACTATCTTGCTCTATCTTGTCTCTGAGATATTTCTCAGCTGTGTCAGTGGGCTCATGACTAAAACCTGAGTCTTTTAAATCTTTCAGTTACAGGTTTTTCAGCATAGTGTTAATTGCTGTATGCATTTTTCAGTTCAAAAGGTTAGGAGTTTATATTCTGTGTATGTTTTTCCCTCTCATGTTCTGTAGCTTGTTCCATATTGCATTTGCCAGGCTGTTGGGTTTCCACTGTTTTTTTCTAGTCCAAGGTGCTCATTTAGGATGAGATTTCTTCTCAATACTCTTGCATGCCATTTGCATGAGCAGTGCAGGGGAAGTGATAGACTCCCGTTCCAGCCACAGCTGAGCTTCTCAGACTTTAATTTCAGGACTGAAAACCAGCCTTGCATTGCTGATAAATTTATAGTTCTATTTCAGCAGCTGCACCTTTAAAGAAGTACTTTGTTTTGGGTTTTGGACATTTTACTATGTCGCATATTTAAGAACCTTGTCATCCAGCCTCTAGCAACTAGAGGGGAAAATGTAGGAAACAAAAGTATGGACCTTTGTGGTGACTTTCAGGGCTAAACAGCAGTTCAGTCTTGGAAATTGCTTTTCTTTTCCTCTGTGGAGCTGTGTACAGAGCAGGCTACATTTCCCTCCTCTGCTGTACAGCATTCTCTGCTTGTCAGGGGTACAGGTAACTTTCAGCATGTCGTTTACTTGATGTTTCTAGTGTTGCAATAAGCTTTCATATGTGTGCATCCTTGCCAAGTATATGTCCCCTCATTTGGCTCTATTCCTTCTAGTTTTTAAGAGTATGTGTCACATTAAAAACATCGGTGGAATTATCTGCTGGGAGATGATGCTCTGAGCTGAAAAAGTGAATGATAAGTAATGAGGGAGGTGGGAAGTACTGTATAAATGCAGAAGTTTTGTGCTCTGAAAATTACTGTAGCATCCAAGTCCCTAGATGAGTAAAAACAACGCGCCAACATTTCATCACAGACTCTTATCAAAACTTCAAATAGAATTTTTACATCCATATACTATCATGAAGTATTTATAATTATTGTGCCAGGAAATCTAGCTGGTGATTCTCAGAAATCAAAGGATGAAAAATAAAAGATACATCGATGAATAAATAATTACTGACTCTCTCTGTGCATTCTCCAAACCTAGAGTGTCAAAGTTTTTCTGTGGCAGGAGATGACTGACATTTTCAATTGAGCTTCCTAGGAGAGAAATACAAATTGTGCCAGTGGAGGAGGGAAGGCTTCACTGTACAGAGCTCCTAGTGAAATCAGTAGGAATGCTAAGTGTACAGCTTAATATCTATGCCCTGACAATTAGGGGTAGGTATCTTTTTCCAGATATTTAGGCACTTGGTATACAGGCAACTGTTGGTATCTAAATATCTCTCAGGAAGTGGCCCTTGTACGAGTGAATTGTGATGTTTTTCTGCAGCACATAAGCATTGTGATACACACAGAATACTGCTGCATCAGGATTTCCTTCATCCTGGTTGAGGGTCTGCACTTTCTTCATTAGGATCATAGAATCATAGAAAGGTTTGGGTTGGAAGGGACCTTAAAGACCATCTAGTTCATGGGTATGGACAGCTCTCACTAGACCAGGTTGTTTAGAGCTCTGTCCAGTCTGGTCTTGAGCACTTCCAATGATGGGGCAAACACAACTTCTCTGGGCAACCTGTTCCAGTGCCTCACCACCCTCACAATAAAGATTTTACTTCTAATATCTAATCTAAACCTACTGTCTTTCAGTTTGAAGCCATTACACCTCTTCCTGTCACGACATGCTCTTGTAAAATAGGGGAAAACAAAACTGTTTTTTGGAAATCATTGAGGCACTGAGCTCCTGATACAATCAAGATGGAAAGATGGAAGAAGTTGGAGGCTTCTAGCTGAGTGGCTGGGCTGATGCTCTTGTCTTGGGATATCCCATGGGGAGCAAATCAAGGTGTAGGGAGACACAAATGGTGGAAGGCAACAAAATCTTCTTGATGCCCCAAGGCACTGAGGGAGATGGAAACTACTCATTTTGCCTGCTGATGTAGCATGAGAAAGGCATAATTGATTTCTGATCAAGTTTTACGTGGAGTTCAGTAGAACCTGTGTGAACCACAGTAGAACAATTGCTGTGTGCTGAGCCCAAGGTAAAACATCCTGCTGGGATGCCCTGTGTCCCTACCTGGATGCCAGCCAGGCTGAGACAGGGCGCAGGGTGAGATTGTATCCTTCTGCACAGAGAATGCCATTTTGTGTAGTAGGCATTGTCCATGTGGAGGAGCATAGATCTGGTGCCATCGTTGCTGCCTTCAATTACACGACTGAGACAGAGGTAGCTAAAGGCACTGGCATGACTTGTAGGAAGTGCCAAATAACACAGAACTTTTTTTTTCCTAATAATATTTTAAGAGTTACTGTGCCTTACTTGACATGTTGTCAGAAGAAGCTCAGTTTGTGGAAAATGAAAGGTATCCCAAAATGGACAGACTGGGAGGGGAGAGAAAGAAAAAAAGCAGAAGCACATCAAGATCCTGGCCATGACTCATTATCTAGATCCAGCCAGTGGCTTTACCCTACTAGATCTTAGTTTTACAGGAAAAAGATTCCATCTTCTTTTAAGGTCTAGCGTGGCAGCCTTATGTCTTAACTTACACATTTTTTCAGCTCTTGCTTGTATTCAGTTGTTCTACTCCCACTGCAAGGCTGAATCAATCTTTGTGCCACAGTTAAATACTGGATGATTTAGTGTGCCATCAAAAACTGCATAAACTGCCTATTAGAAATGTATTAAACATTCAGTAGGAAATTGACTGTTCACATATCTCCTTGCAGTAACAATAGCCAAATAATACAGCAGTCATTACCCAAATTATCTAAACTTGGTTAATTGTACAACAATGTGATCATAGTTTTGTGACTGATGATTTTGATTAATAGAGTACAAGAATAAAGTATGACAGCTACATTTAAAAATATGAGGCTCTGTTTCCATGAGTAAATGACAGCGAAACATTTGCAATGTTGTTCCTTAATCCCCACCAGGACCTAGACTTCAGACCTGTGACCTTTTCTATAGTAAGTAGATCTCTGTTCTAATAATCATGATTCCAACAGTAATGAAACAAATTCAGTGCACGTCATGTTAATAGCATGAATTTACTTTGCCAGATTTATGCCAAGGAGAGAAACAATTTTTCAGATATGTTGAATTTTTGAATGGACCTGGAAGATACCTTGAATCCCAATATGATAATGTGTCCTGACAGTGGTAAACTTTACTGATGGGGTAGGCTCATTGTTTTATTATTATTCACCCACTGTAGCAGAAAAATCCCACATGATAATCTGTATGTCACTCTCATTTTGTTATGAAATTCTGGATAGGAAGTCAGGTCTGATGGTTTCAGAATGTGATGCAGTTTATCAGGGTCCTTAAATGTCTGACACCATTTTGAAATAGATATTGCCTTTCATATGTTCAAAATACTGAAAGAATATGTACTTATCATCTAGAATGAGGGGATCAGTCCAAAGAGATGATGGGGCAAAAAAAGCCTGTTGATTGAAAGATACCATGAGGATACTCGTCACCATCACTCACACATTGGATGGGGCTGCGGATATGACGGCCAGAATTAACTGTTCTCATCATATCTGGCATTTGTAGGAAATTATGTGGAGCACTGCCATGACTCATAGCTTCCATCTAAGCCTCATTACTTCCATCATTACTCCTCTAAAAGTCTGTCTGCATTTTCAGAGTATTTCTGTGCTTTCATTTTGAAAGCACAGAACAGCTGGAAAAGAAAAGGAGTTGTTTGGAACAGGAAGCATGCCTTGAGTTAAAAGAAATGCAGAGGATATTTGGAAGAATTTCTAACATCATAAGGGAATTAAATATTTGCCCTGAATTGTCAGTGTTTCTGTGGAGAAAGGGAATAATTAAAAGCAATGATGGTCCTCTCTCTTTCACCTAGACTGATTTATGGTTTCACATTCTCTAAGCAGGGAACTAACTGATTTGTCTCCAATGTTTCAGGGAGTATATTTGCTTGTCCCATCTTCCCCAGAGTTTAATATTATGGCTTGCCCTCTTACTGTCCTGCAGATTTTCCTGAGGTGGAAGGGTAAGTCCTTCTCATATGAGAACTGCAGGTTCTGAAGGAAATAAATTTTGTCCATGGTTGGGCCCCAGACCCAGAAGATATCAGAGCCTAGAGACAAGTTCCCTGTCCCAATTTGTGGTCGATGAAGTCACTTCTCTTTGTCTAGATCCAAACTTTATTTTGAAGTCATGAGAATGAAAGGGAAAGCAATGTGTGCCCATAAGGAAGTGCATTGGAAATGGGTGCAAATCAGGTCTCCTTCTGATGCTGGCCGTCTTTTTGGGATGCGAGGATGTTTTGTTACAAGATTTCTGTCATAGTCCTACACTGTAGGCAAAAGACTCCTTCTTTTTCTATCTCTGTACTGCTCAGGCTTTTGCACCATCAGAGGAATGAAAGTGTTTAACTTTTAAACATGTTGTTGAAATATTAAACAAAGTTTTTCCTACTGATTGTTAATGCTGTATCAAAGCAGGTTTGAAAGGGCTTCATAATCTCTTACATAATGCTGTCATGCTGTTCGTGTCACTGATGCTATTTCATCCTGATAGCTGCCACCAGTAGGAGGCTCAGAAATGTGATTGTAACCATTCTCAAATGCATCTTAAATAAATTTCACAGATTGCTCTTGGGGAGAGGTGCTTTCCTATGCTACAGTTTTTTAGGTGGAAACCAAATAGAATGCTCCACTGCCTCAGTATCTTTGTCTGTGAAATGCAGCACAGATAATCCTCCTCTTCCTCCCAAAAGGTAGGTTTATGCTTAAAACCATTGCCTTTTGGTGGAGTAAGGTTAAGGAGCTAGAACGCAAACTCTTCCCATGCATTGGCTCAGGTTCAAGGATTGAATCCCATGTGGTGTTTTCCATTGCGCCTAACTCTGGTGCAAGATAATCCCCTTGTACCCAGAGAGGAGTCTGTGAATGAAATCAAGAAGTGTCTCCCGTTCCCCTCCCCACAATCTCTGGTAGTTGATGAAGGGATTGATTCATGTGGGATTAGGAGATCTTGCTTCATCTGAGTTAGATCAATAACTTGAGTAATGTCTTTCCACTTGAGTGGCCATATCAGTGTGCCTGGATAAAGGAAATCTGTGCTTCTTTGGGAAAAAGAGAGAATTTTTCAGAAAGATTCCAACTTCACCTGCTATGGACTGCAATACATACTGAAATAGCAAATATAATTTGCCAGTTAGGAAAATGACTTAGATATGGGCATGAGAATTTTTTTAGAGATTATATCCTTCAAACCTCAGTGTAAGAAAGTTACTGAAGCATGAAATGATGTCTTTTGGAGCAGGCACATTCTTTACTGCTTCCCTGAGACAGAACACTTCCTTGGAGTTAGCCTTCAGGTAAATATATCTTTTGGCATGTTAAATTTTACCTGGAGCCTTCAGGAATAAGCAGGTGTTGGCAGTCCTCATTTGGAGAATGATACAGAATAGTGTGTGCTAGGTGAGGGAAGGGAAAGAAAGAGGAAAAAGCAACAGAATAGGGACCCCCCCCTTCTTCCCATTTCCAATTTGGTGAAGTATTTTAAATCCAAAAGTGAATATAAACACTGAGATACTTGTGCTGTGGTTTAATCAAAAAATTAAAATTGCTGTGCCTCAAGACAGAGTCAACTTCTTTGAGAAAATGGTGTCACATTTCTTGAAAATCGGGCATATTTCCATAATCAAAATTTGTAAATTTGGACAGTCTGTTTTGAAGTAGCAGTGGTCGGAATCCAAAGCTTTGGCAATTGGGCTACTTTTTTGCATCTCTGTTGTTACTTGCTAGATTTGGCAGATTGTTTTGATTTAGTGGCTCAATGTACCAGGCGTCTCATGGAGTATGGAATAAGTAGTCAACTAAGTGTTAAATCTAATCTGCTGTCCACTTAATTCAATAGGAGTACTCCCTTCTGAAATTGCAATCCACATATTTTTTAAGGAGAACAAAAAACCCCAGGATCTTTAAAAAGGGCCGTGAATTTTTAAACTATTTTAAATACTGCACAGACTACCTGTCACAATACTTTGGAGTGTGATATTTACAGTGATTTTTCCATCTTGATTTTTCTTTTTGCAGAGGAAATTGACAGCAGTGTATTGTTTATTCAGTGTTGGGGTGGGGTTTCCAGCTCCAGCAGAATAGTGCCTCACTGTCAGCCCACTGCTGCTCACCGAGGACCAATGCCAGCCTCACAATTGGCTGCTTTCTGCACACACGCTGGGAAAGCACAGAAAGTTCTCTGGCTCATTCCAGCTATGCTTTTAAATCTGTCTGGAAAAGATTCTTCCCCTTCAGCAGTCCTGGTGATTAATTAGCTAGCACAAGCCTCTGCAATAGCTCAATCACACTGAACAAGTGGTGTCACATTCCCTTCCTAAATGTGATTATTGCAAATGTCCGTGACATAGCAGCAGGTTCCTTCAGTGAGATCTTTTACTGCTGCAGAGATTACAGAACATTTGCTGCTTTCATTTACTACCAGGCACCAGAACATCTCAAACAATTTCAGCTGTAAAGTCAGGCAATACATATAGAGATTTTGGATGTATTGGAAACTTACCTGCAGTATTAACAATTGAACACATACAGAATCAAACTGGACTTACAAGATAGGCAATTAAGAAATTATGTTTTATGATTGATACTTCATTTTGAAAATGTGATTTTATTGCTTATTCTTGTCTGCTACTGCTTACTTTCAAACACCAACATCTTATGCAGGTAAATTGTCACTAATTGCAAAGGGCAGATATTCCCTGAAGATATTCCCCCTGGCTCCCCTGCTTTTTGGCACCGCTGACCCCTGCCCCCCTTCTAATTCTCCAGATGTTCATACCTAGGGAAGACAAGAACCCTGTCCAAGAATCTCTGAAATCAGAAAGGGTTAACTACAATGAGCTCATAGTACTGTCACTGGTATTTGTGCCTGAATTCTGAACTGGCTGCCATGTCCTCCTTACTGTAATTTCAGCATGTCTCAGCAGGATCATCCTAACATCAGCATTTACAAAAGAAGCTGTCTTAAACCCTTAAAGCCTTTTATCATGGTGTCTGTTAAAAAGGAAGGCCATACTATAGAAACAAGAGACCAAGGAAGTGTTAAACACCAAGGCAGGCATTACACTGGGACCAACGCAGGGACAGAACTGGGGTCCTGTGCATCCTAACCCAAAATTCTCCCAAGTAAACTGCATTGCAAAAAATGCAACTCTGAGCTCAGGATTAAAGGACAAAGTAACAACACACTTTTCTGTGTTTTATTTAAAATCATCCTAGATGTAACTGTTTCTTACTAAATACATTTCCCTATAGAAGATATGACAGGTTTTTTTCACACTGTGGTGTGTAGTAAAGATGCTCAGTTTCAGAATCTTTTCAGGTTTTTCTGACTTCTATTTTTCTTTTTGTTGGCTTTATAGAACATTTCAGATAAATTTTCTGGTAATGCTGCTTCTATTCTGGAATCTACCTGCTCTGGTGTCACTTTCATTAAATCTATTTACATCCTGATCCACAAATGTCCCATGCTGATAGTTATTAAGACTGGAGATAGGGTCTGAGCTGCCCAGCAAAAGAACCAGTAGGAGATTAGCCTCTGTGAGTGCAGCTCCAGACTGGAATGCATAATTCAAGTGACGATAAGGGACCAAAAAATGAAAGGCAGATAAATCTAGTTTCAGTTCATAGGCTGTGCTCCTACTTAAGATGCCTCTAGGAGGGAATTTGTTGGTTAATCAAGAAAGGTGCATAGCAAGACCTCGCCCAGCAACTGCTGTGAGCTTAGTAATATGACATCTTGCCTAGATACAGTGAGGACAGGCATCTCTGGAATGTTCCTCTTTGGCAACCACAGACCCCCAGGATTTGGTTGCTGCTCAGGCAGTCTGTGTTTCCCTCACAAGATATTTAAGGAAAAAGAGGTGTTTGTACGTCATGTAGATATTGCCATTAGAATAAAAAGGTCCCTGAGCACTACAAGTGTCTCTAGTAAGACACTGCTAGAGAAGGGGAACATGCAGTCATTCCTGCTCTGCAGATGTTTGGGAAGCATGGTGTGCTGGTGTAGAGATCATCACCTGTGAGTTACAGTCCCCTTTTATACTGAGTTTCTCTTTAACCTCCAGGATGACATCTTCCTTCCCTCCTCCTCCCTCAAACCTTGCATGTGCACACAGCTAGGATTTGCTCCTGCTGCTAGGTGTGGAGTAGATGATTTCATTTTAGCTGTTTGGTTTACACACCTAAGATGTCTTTAGAGTCACGACTGAGGGACAAGAACTTGTTGGAAGAAAGGAACTGAGCTTTCAGGCTGTACATATCTCTTTGCATTGACACTACAGAGCCTTGCCAACAGGAACCTCTACCAGATATCTAAACTCTGTGTGTCTGGGGCTGCCTGGCAAGGTGTCTTGCAAATGAGACAGAGAAAAAGTGATGTTTCCAAAAGCATGGGCAAACCTGGTCTCAAGGGTCAGGTGTGTTGTTAAAGATAACTGATAGTTTATTAGTGTACCTGGTAGGACTCCCTGTATCTTGAGTGATTTCAATCATCCTTACAGAAATTGGGTTATTAGGCTTTGTTTTCTAAAATCCTTTGTTTCAGAAGACATTTATTCTTGTAATAGTAAACTGGAAGTGAGTGGCATCATAGTATTTAAGTGCCTCCTTCTTTTGTAAATGTTGCCAGTAAACCCTTGGCCTCAGTTTCCACAGCTGAAAAAAACTGTGATATACTAATGTCTACCTTCTTCCTGTGAGTACTTGGCTCTGACATGGCTAATTCATTCCTATGTTCAAAGCACAGTGGGTTGCAAAATTATGATTATTAAAGCCAGCTATTAGAGAGTGTTGTCTCCTTTGAGAATATTGATTTAATCACATGTCTCTCTGTATTTTAAGTCTGAAGTGATATATGTGGAAAGATCAATTCATTCTATGTCTGTATCTAGTGAGTAATTGTGGAGTCCTCTCTGTTCTTTCTGTAATGAATAAAAATAAATTGGCTTAGTCAGAAAACACAAGTGAGCATGCTTGACAAAGGGAGTCCACCAGGCCATGCTGCATCTGTTTCTAACTTCATTTTCTTTTTCCATATGTATTTCTTCTTTCCCCCAGCTTTCCCCATCTCTGTTCTAGTCAGAGATACAAAGAGAGTAGATGCATTGCACTCTGTTGTGTTGGCCTTGTACTATGTCTCCCGAGGAGCGGGGCAACTGGGGGGACCATTGCCCTGCCTTGTCTCCAAACATAGGTTTGCTCGTGGCCAGGTTATTGTCTTCCTCTCTGTCCTTGTGCTGCTTATTGCTATGGAAAGAAACAATATACTACTGTTTCCATAGCTACATATGGATTAAATCTTTCATGTCACTGTTTTTGAGACTGTGTCCAAAAAGGAAAGAGATTTATAATAGAAGGGCATTTATCTACTAGAGTACTCCCTTGTCTCTGGTAGTAAAAACTCCAGCTGCAGCAAAACCTAGTTCTCATGAGAGTCTGGCTTGTCCTTCTGGGACAAACATTACCAAATTCATATGTATGGCCTTGTTAGTAGGGATGTGAAACTGGTATCACCAGAGGCTGACCTTTTTCTACAAAGCCACTTCAAAACTCTCTGAGATTGCAGACAAATGTTCTTTGTTGTTACTGTCCATGCTGCCTTCCCTGTGTTTTATGGCTTAGGCTGAAAGTAGATGCAGAAAAGAAATTACCCTGCTTCTCTTGAGCTGTTTAGTTGTTTTTCTTTCCAGGACTTTTGGAGTCCCTGAGTGAAGGGCAAGCAGCTTTGAGAGATGGCAACAGACCTTTGTAGAATTGATACAGCAGGGAAATAAATTCTCAGCCCTGCCTGTGTGTGTGTATGGAACTGGAGCTCATGTGGTCATTTTGTTTTTCTGTGAGGAAGAAGGTTGTGTTCAACTCATGCTTAAACCCAGTTTATAAAGAAATAGAAACCCACCAAGTATCTCTAATTTCCAACTCCAGCCCCCGACATTTCCTCAGCTGTCAACACTGTTTTGGCCAGCTTTCCTAACAGCAATTTTGATCTAGCCTTAAAGAGAAGATCTGAAGGATTGAAATGTTCCTTTGGGAAATGAAAAATATTTTCAGGTCCAGTGCAAGCTGATTTGCTTTTATTAGTTTCACTTCTCTGTTGTAATAAACTAGGGCATAATGCTGTGAAATGCATGTTACAGTATTACCACCAATAATGTCAACACTATTAATATAATGTCTGTAATTCACTGCATCATGCCTCATTATTTCATATCTATAGATTCTTCTTGTTGTGAGTATAATAATTTTTATGTTGTATTAAATTAACTCTCTAAGAGGTCCAGCACTCTGTTAATATTCCCCAAAAATAGAAGATACTAAGATATGCACTGCCTCAAAGGTGTTACATTTTTATTGCAAAGTGATAGACTAATATGAGAAAAATCTCCCCTTCAAAGTATTGACTTGGGATCACAATGACTCCTGCATCTGCTGCTTTGCACAGAGCCTTTTGGGCAGGATACTGTAATTATGTTATTGTCAAAGTAGAACTCTCTTTTTAGCTTACTGATTATCTGAAATAGTTTTCATTTCTGCAGTGTGCTGGGTTTGTGTTAGCAAACTTGCTTGCTTTATATACATGCAAGGATGTGACATGAAAGATAGTTTTGGCTCCATTGTTTGACACTGAAATGATTACGTTTTGTTCATTTTATATTGCATGAGTATGCCCAACCCTTATTTTAGTACTAATTTCTGACATCAGGCAGTTGAGGTGCATAGAGTATTGTGGGAATATGTTGAAGTTGCTGTAGAGATGTTGTACTTTAGCCAAGGACACTGCAGACAGCATAAGGAATATAAAGCAGGCACTTGGGAAGCTTTGGAACTTGCTGGTCTGGATGTAGCTCATGCTGTTACTGTAGCACCTTCCCTAAAAAAAGTAATGTAGTCCATGTCTCAGAGTTTCTGGCCTACAGAGTTCTTTAATTTGAGGGTGGAGTTAAGGATGAAGTCCAGAAAAAGTAGTACTGCTTTTGCCATTTATTTTATTTGAGCTATATTTGTGTATTTGTGGTGGCGTTTGTCTTTACCATTACCAAGGTGATGTAACTGGTGAAATGTTTTGGTTTTACTATAGGTCAGGCCTATGGTTTTGAAAGTCCTCCTGCATTGTGGCTAAAATTCTTCAAAAGAATGTGCATTTTCAAGCTTTCTCCAACACTCATTTGGACTACTTCCAACAGTTTTTCAGGAAACTTTCATGGATCAAATTATATAGAATGATATATACTGGAAATAACAATATCATGAACGTAGAAACATATTGTATGCCCTATTGAAAAATGGGCATCTTGTCATATTGCACCTTAAACTGAACATGGAGTTTCAACAAGACATGGTTTCCTAAGAGCTAGAGATGTCTTTGGTCTTTGTCTTGTTTCTAGACATGAAACATAAGGAAGTCTACTTCCTTTAACACATATGAGTGCAAAACCCATGCGCTTGTAAGACATCAAGATTATGATAAAGTAAAATGGAAACTCACAATCCCTTAAAATATGTGGAAGATTACCCAAAAGCCTGTGCTTAATAGTAGGTTTCTGTGCATTATATGTACTTTTCCTCAAGTGCACTTTTTCTTTTAAAGACATAAAAGTCACTGTGAAAACCTACTGCAACAGCTTTTGAACCATCAGCAATGTATAAAAGTCTGTTCTGAAAAGGACTAGTGACAAATGAGGTGAATTAATTTCTGAGAATGGCACAGCAGAGCCGGAAAGTAGGAAAGAGCAACAATTAGTGTCTGTAATAAGAGCCTTTGGGTTCGAAGAGGTCAGTGGGTCTGTTTCTCTTCTACAGAACTAGTAGCTGAAGTTTCATTTACCAGCTCCATTTCATAATGAAACTTCCTGCAGGGTCCTTAACAAGAACAAAACTTGTGGAGGAAAGAGATTTAGTATTCAGCTGGCTAATATTACTTTTTCTATGCAACCAGGAAGAATTTTTTATTTACTGCTCATTATTATTTATGCATGCTACACCTCTATATGTAAAACAAGCAATCAATGTTTTTTAGCCTTTTTCGTCACTGAATGTTTGCAGGAGAGGGTTTCATTTCTTTCACTTAAACAAATATAGTTACTGTGGAATCCATCCTGAATACCTGAAATTCATTTTTAATAGCAAGCAAGACTGATCTTAAAAAAATAAATAGCAAGGTAACGAGAACAGTTGTCAGTTAACTTCATCATTTCTTCCCATAGCTGAGTTTTTTTCCTGTTTGAATTTGACTGCAACTGAGGCAAGAACCAGAAATGGTAATGACTGCCTGCATATTGGGAATATGACAAGTAGTCCTCATTTGCAGGCACCAATTACTCATAAAGGAAATGCCATGACACAAGGGATTTTTTCATTCTTTCATTTATGGTTTGATTCTGTCATCATTATTTGATAGTCATAGGCGTAGCAGGATGCTGCTCAGGCTTAAAAAGAAAGGGAAGCCTGAAGCAAATCGCCTTGCACACTGGGGAAGTTCAGAACTGACTCCTCACCAGCCTTGCTTTCCCTTTTGGATGTGACTGGAGAACAAAGCTTCCCTCACAGGAAAAGCTAAATGTTTTGAGACTTCCTTTCAGCATATGCAAGGATGAAAGCAAATCCCTTGACTCTCCTTGTTCCCTTTGCTCACCAGCCATGCTGTTTTCTACATCCCTTCATTGCCTCTTTGCATCAGCCATTGTCTTTTCCCTTTGCTTTCAAACATGTTAATGTGTCTCTCATACTACCCTATGAAACAACCCCTATATCCCATCTGCTTCCATCACTGTTGCTTCTTCCCTTGTTCCTGCCTCCCTCTGTGTTCATCTCCTTTAGCAAACTGTACCATGGCATACTTTTCAAGCTGTTCACTTCCATGGGTGGATTGCCTCTGTCCACTGCTTGCTGTGTGGGCTCCCTGCTCAGCACTAAGCAAGTCCATCTTGGCTGTTCTTTGCATCCTGATCCTAAATTGCCTGAAGCTCTAGGATAAAAGGCTGTGTTTCACAGTTTGCTTCCTCAGGAGCTTCTTCCTCAAAGGATGGAGTCTCTGCTCATCAGAGATGAAGTTTACAGGTCAGAGTGCAGATTCAATACCTCCACCTTTCTTCCCTGCTACACAGATCCAGGGATTAAGAAATATGTCTAAAAGTCTTTATTTTTAGCCCCCACTGCAAGTCTTGTCTCTCTTCTGCCATTGTCTCAGAAACAAACAAGGAATGGAGGACTTTAAATGCATCTAATAAGACTTTGATGGATTAATTTTCCAGTTGCAAAGGAAAAGTGGCACAGGCTATAGGTGCCATGCTGCACCCCTCCTGTTCTGTTGTCAGTGCTGTGGCATTTGGTGTTTTGTACTAAAGGTCATACAAAGACTGCTGGGAAGGCTTTGTTTTGCTTTGGTGCTGTCAAGTGTTCTGTGACATCTTTATGGGGTTCTCAAGCACTTGCTGGATATGTCTTCCATGGTGAGCAATGTTTTCAACAAAATGACGTGCATGAGTCAATGAAATTGTTCACTCCTCAGGCCCCAGACTGGCAAATAATAATTTCTGCTTGTACTGTTGGTGCTGTTTGGACATGAATCTTCAATATTGAGTGGGAAAATAATGCCACTAGGACAAGCCAGCTGAGGAGCTGTGTGGAGACTTTTCCCCTATGTGCTGTAGATGCTCCTTCAAAATTTTTATACACTTCAGAGTTCAGGTCAGCATCGAAAACCTTCTGGCCTTTTTCTGTTCTCATTTTCCCCAGTGTCTGTCTTGCCTTCATCAGGAGGGACTTCAGTTTTCTCTTTGAGTTGTCCTTGAAGACTCTGCCATCTCGTGGTGGTCTTCTCTGTTGACTCTTCTTTTACTGGGAGTTGCCCTTCGGGTGGGATATATCCAAACTGTGTTGTATGTGTATTCCCCATGCAGATGGTAAGACATAACAACCTGATATTCGGAGAAATTTTGTATTCTTTCCACATTTTAGTTCAGAAACTGAACTGCAAGGGGTGAAATAATGCTCCTGTTCCTGCATGGTGAGAACTGATTGGGAAAGTGGCCACAACTGCCTCCTTTCAGCTCTAAGCTTCAGCTTCTAATTCTGCTTTCTCTCCCTCTTTTTTAACAGCTCTACTTATTTTTTTTGTTTGTTTTGGGTTTGTTTATTCCATACAGAAGGAAATACTTTCTACAGTGTTACAATAATATATACCTGAAATTTAAAGAAAACCCAAACCCAGCTTCTCATGCCCAATATTCTTGGCACTATGACATCATAACCCCTGTGTGTCCTGTCACTAAAACAAATGCATGAAACAGTTCCACTTCTCCTCTTTAATTGGAACTAGCTTGTTTCAAGGAGCTGAAGAGGCAGACTACTCACAAAGGTTAGTGTGGAGAAATATATCATTGTCTTGCAGGATGTTCTAAGTGGGTCTCTTGAGTATCAAGGTCAGAGTTTATTTAGCAGCAAGTTCTACTGGTATGAATCATCAATAGTGTTTCTTACACAATTTATCAATGCCTGGCAATTATACTTTATTCTCTACGGAAATTCTACACTTTTTCTCAGGAAGTGGTGCATAGTTTTAACTCTTCATTGTCCTTTTCAAGTATAATTTTCAGTTTCTTTGACACAGAATAATGGAGATGATATAGCACGGTGTTCTTTTGAGCAGATTTTAGCTCAAAAATCAGTTCTGCATCAAAATCAGAACTTCTTAAAAAGAAGAATTGATTCAGACAGAATTAATTTTCATTAGATCCTGTTTTTCCTGATCTTCTCTGCTTTAAAAAAAAAATAATCTTGGGGCAATAAAATAAATTATATGCATATATGCATATGTATAATATATATATTTAATTTCTAATGGGGGAAAAAACATCTTCTTTCAGACTGGGAAATGAATGTTTTTTCAGCAGCTTAACCCATGCTTCAGTGAAATTCATGAACTAAATATTTCTGAAAATTCAGGGTGTTTTTTATCAGTTTGGTGAATGAGCTCAGAAGCATGAACTGCTAGACTAAATATGGGTGGACTCTCATGGCTCAAATGGCTCTAAAATTCCAGTTACTGGCACCTGTTGTCTCTAGAAATGAGCTGAAGCACTTGAAGTGGGGATGGATCCCGTAAGTGCCAAACATGGGTAATAAATCATGAACTCCAGCTCACTGAGTTACCAAGACATTTTTCTACAGTTAAAGGAACACTGAAACAAAGAAGGTAGTAATAAAAGAGGCAGAATTTTGCAAAAGCATAGTTGGATCTTCAATTGCAGTTCAACATCTTGCTTTAAAAAAGCAAAAAAACAAAAAACCAAAAAAAACCCCAGACAACCAAACAAACAAACAAAAAAAACCCCTGACAAAACAAAACCAAAAACCCCTGAAACTCCAAATCCAAACAAACACCTAAGCATCCCCTGCCAAAAACATCCACAAAAAAAAAAAACGAGAAAAAAAACCCAAATAACTCAAACATGCTCCACACCCATGCCTTGATTACTGAGTAAGGGAGAGGCAAGTTTTTCAAAGAAGGCTGTTTTTCTTTGTACTAATATTTCCCAGTCTCACTGTCTTTGCCTTCTGGGAGCCCTGGTGCATAGCACTCATGTTTTACATGGTCCCTCAGTGACAGTGCTCCCTGACCAGCCCTGTGCTTTGCTGGAGCCTACAAGACATGATGAGGTTGCATGTCACCTCAAGGTGCATTTCTGGAGGCACTCCTTGTTTCTAATAGAACTGATTAGTCAGTGTCCCAGTTTACTCAAACATATTATTTCTTTCTTCTCTGCTCTCACTGAATCCAAAGAAGATGACATAAAATAACCTGCTGAAAACTCATCCCCCTCCAGACCATGTATTTATCTATAATTTCTCTGACAATTCAAGCTTCAGAATGTGTCTTTGAGGTTTCCCTGTAGTTAGGCAGACTAACAGTTTCCCTTTGGAGAAAAGCAGAGATTTCCATAGAACTGAATTCCAGGAGCTTGGACTTCAGTGCAAATACTAAAGATCACAAGACTCCCCATGCTTCTGTGGAGTGCCTTTCCCAAGCTGTTCCTTGAACTGCAGTTTCCCCAAGTTATTTGTGGAGGTGAGAAATGCTGCAGGTTAGATTGCGTCTGAATGGCAGGGAGGCTTTCAGCCCCAGGGAGCAGCTGTAGTTGAGATTACCAGTGAAGCAAATGCAGGTAGGAACTGACATGTAAGTGGCAGAGCTACAGATCCTCATTCCTTCCTATCCTTTGTGTGAGACTCAAAAGCGGTGCTGGCTGAAGCAGATGTTGTGATGTGGGTGCACACAGGGGAGAGCCAGCATTCAGCCCTTTCTTTCAGCGTGTAGCTGAATGTAGAGTTGAGACGAGAGAAAAATATTCTGCCCTGCAATTAAGGAGTTTCTTTGTGTTCAGTAGTAGCAGAAGGTATGCTGCCTTCTGATCTTTGCTTTATTATTTGGGATTCACAGCAGGGTTGATAAACTTTGGTATTAAGTGCATTGAGTCAGCCAGAGCTGCACTGTGAACTGGGTTACAGGGTGAGAAATTTACTTCAATATTTGTTTTATGCCAGGAGAGATTTGGATTAGATTATATGGGGGGGGGAGGGGAAAGCACACTGGAAGAGTGTCTAGGCACAAGAATAAATTGCCCAGGGAACTGGTGGAGTCACTGTCTCTGGAAGGGTTCAGGAGGTGCCTGGATGTAGCACTCAGGGGATATATTTCAAGGGTGACTGTGATGGCTCTAGGTTGATGGCTTGTCTAGATGATCTTGAGAGTCTCTTCCAACCTTGTTGACTCTGTGATTCTGCAGGAGCTGTGCAGATAATGTAGGGCTCTGCTGAGAAGTGAAGTGCATGGGGTGGGAAAAGAAGATTAATGGGGTCTGTGACTGTACTTTTCTAGTTACCCAGTAGGGAGATTTGTTTCTGCTATAATACATCAGGAAATAATAACCTCACTGGAGCAAAAGGAAAGGAGGAGAGAGCTGAGATGCAGGAGTCCTGGGATCTACATATCTCTTTAATGTAGTCATGTCTCAGAGGAGAGTGTCTGCCCATGAATTTTGGTCAAAATTGGCTCATTCCAGCTTGGAAGACATGTACTTGAGCTGATTTGTAAACTGCACTTTGACACACACCTTTTTTTGTACCCACTTGATTGAATAATGAAATATTTCATCAGAAGAAAAATCAAACTGGTACGACTGAGTGCGTGTTGGCAGATGCTGGACACACCTTCTCTGTGCATAAGTTGTGAAGCAGAAATAAGGAGTTAGATTTGACAGACCTATCACCAAGTCTGGAGGCAGCACAACCATGTCAGCATAGCACTAAACCTGGAGGCAGAGTTTATATTCTTTGGCTCCATGCCATGCTTTTAAGGCAGTATCGAGCCACCTATTGAGTTAGCATCTCCTGAGGGACTGTGTTGTGCAACTGAATGTGTGCAAGATGAGAGTTTAGTGGTGTGGGGGGTGTTGTTTTGTGGCTTTTTGGGTGGTTTTCCTGCTGCTGTTGGTTTGTGTTTGCTTTTAAAATGTATTATGGTTGGCAAAGCAGGAGGAGGAGGCTTTTTGGTGCTCTTGGCTTCAGAATTTACTATGGACTTTGTTCTCTTCACCAGTACAGACCATTTTGTCCAGGCTATGAGATGACTAAGTTGCACTGAATTTTGTGGGAATGCATTATGAGAAACTTGAAGTAATGCTTTAAACTTTCATAGGGGCTGTACTCACATAAGAAAAAGCTTTTAAGAGGGAGAGGGAAGCGCTACAGTCTTTGAGGCAGTCACAAGGAGTTTAATGTAGAAATAATAAACTTGGTTCTTCTAGAATGCTCCGGATACATGTGTAGCACCCCAGTCTCCAAGGCAGAAGATGTTGATATATCATATAATGAATGTACCATCCCAGCTTATCCTGCAAGCCTTGGGTACACAAAGCACAGCAGGGTTTACTAGGATACCACACAGTTTGACAAGCACTCATGAATTAAAAGAAGGCACCCTCTGTTCTCAGGCTCCCTGCCCATACCCTTTTCTTTCCCCAGGAAAAATTACTATTAGAAGGGAAGCAATGTGAAAACTTGGTGGAAAGTGTCCTTTTTATTTTATCTGTTTATGAGTTATTGAGCCTGCTGGTTGCTTTCAACAGAGTTTATTAAAGCTGATTCTGATTTCATCAGAGCCCACAATAGCAAAGGATTCTAGTCTTGGTTTTGGTTTACTTATACAGGCACTCCTAGAAAATAGATTAAATGGTCAGATGTGTTGAAGTACTTCATGTTGCTTAAACACAATATTGAACACGTAGCAATGGCACTGCTGGAGAAGTAGCAATATAAAATGGTGATCAAGTGAACAAGGAGCAGTGGAACAGAAGAGAGGAAATTCTCCTAATATCTTCTTATTGATCCTGTTTTCTGCCAGGCAGTTAATAACTGCTTGAATGTGTTCCCACTGCTTGTAAATCTTCCTCTTGTTACTCAGCTGTGGCATCATAAAAATTCAGTGATCTCTGAGTTATCATAATTCCCACTGTGTGAAGAAATTACCTGGGAATTGCAGTGAAAGGTCACCTTAAATGCAATTCATGGGCATCTGGAACACCTGGTCTACTTTTGCACAAAATGTTATTTCTCCAAGATTCTCTGAGGATAAGCTGTTCCTGTTACAGTTTTCATAGAGATGATGGCTCTGGTACATAGCTGTGACATGCGCCCTGCTCTTCGTGGTAAATCTCTGAGACAGAAATTCTGCCCTCTTCCACTGCTAAGTCTCTGATCTTGCTCACTTACCTTGTTCTGTTCTACTCTCATTTCCCTCTTTAACCAGGGAAATTTAAAGACCTAGATGTTACTTCTGTCCTTCAGTAGTGTTTTGTGAAGTGCTGATAACACATAATCCTTAATCTGTCTGGGGGCACTGTGGGACAGAATTTTGTGTTCACAGATCCCTTGGTTTGGGGTAGAACTCATCTTCAAAGGATGTCATCTTTCTTCTAGGTATCTTAAATGGAAGATGGAGGTTGCATCTTTGAGAGGTTCTTGCAGATTGCTTAAATAATTCAAGCCTGTAAACCCAATAATAACAGAACCATAGTACTGATTAAGTTGAAAATTATCTCTAAGATCACCAAGACAAATCATTAACCTAGTACTGCTCAGTCCACCACTAAGTGGTGTCCCTAAGTCTACACAGCTTTTTAAATATCTTAAGGGATGATGAATCAACCACTTCCCTGGGCAGCCTGTTCCAGTGCTCGATGACCCTTTCAGTGAAGAAATTTTTCCCAATATCCAATCAAAACCTTCCCATGAGCAATTTGAGACCCTTTCCTCTTATCCTGCCACTTCTTACTTGGGAGAAGTGACCCACTCCCACTTCCCTACATCCTCCTCCCAGGTGGTTGTAGAGAGTGATAAAGTCACTCCTGAGCCTCCTTTCCTCCAGGCTGAACAACCCCAGCTCCCTCAGCCACTTCTCTTACACCTGGTGCTTCAGACCCTTCCCCAGCTCTGTTGCCCTTCTCTGAAGTCACTCCAGAACCTCAATGTCCTTCTTGTAGTGAGGAGCCCAGAACTGAACGCAGGGTTTTAGGTGTGGCCTGGCGAGTGCTGAGTACAGGGGGACCATCACTGGTCCTGCTGGGCACACTACTGCTGATACTGGCCAGGACTACCTTGGCCTTCTTGGCTACCTGGGCACACACTGGCCCATGTTCAGTGACTGTCAAAAAGCACCTCCAGGTCCTTTTCTTCTTGGCAGCTTTCCAGCCACATTTCCCAGCCTTTAGCATTGAATGAAATTGTGACCCAAGTGGAGGATCCAGCACCTGATCTTGTTGATCCTTGTACAGCTGGCCTTGTCCCACTGATCCAGTCTATGCAGGTCCCTCCTCAGAGCCTTTCTGCCCTTCAGCAGTTCTGTGTCTCTCTGAAACCTCTCTCAGGTGTTGTTTAATATGGGCTGAGAACTTATTTAGAGTGGTGGAGACAGTGTGACTGTATACTCTTCTATTCCTTAGGACATGGAGCAAGAAAATAATACATTGTAATGAGATTGATCAACTTCTTGGGCTCACTGTGTGTAAACAGAACTCAGTGTCGGTACCTTTACAAAAATATTTTTGAAGTATTTGTTTTATAAAACAGGAGAAGGAAAAGAAGGCCAATTTTGTTATTTGCCTGCTTCTTTTATATGACATACTGGTGTTACTGACTTTAATTTCCAACAGGAACACATTTTAAAACTTTTTTTACTTACGATGAAGCTCCAGGGGAAACACCTGGGAGACTGTGACTCTGGCATTATGGGAACAAGAAGCAGATTGAGTGTCAGAATTCTTGGGTGAATTGCCCAGATGAATCCTACATGACTTCTCAAATAGATGGTCTAAAAATCATCTGACTTTGCCATGAGTTTTCCTGATGAATTCAGATATCTTACTGTTTTCAGGTGCTGAATTCCACACTATAACTTTATAATCTCAGAGCAGATCAGTAATTTTAGCTTTGATATCTTCTGCAGAACACCATGTTTTGGTTTAGTGGTGAGGCACACTATTTGAAAAATCATTCTTCTGGGAAACTAAATTTGTGAGGTATTGGAATGTTTTGTGAAACTTTTAAAACAAAACAAAATAGTTTAACAAAAATGTAAACGTTGTCAGATTCATGATTTGGATTCAGTCATCTGTTGTCTCTGCTCTTTTTTTTTTTCTTTTCTTTTCTTTTTTTTTTTCTGTTGTTATTTTCTTTTCTTATTGCAAATAATCAGAATGGAAAAGTCTGGAAGAAATAGTCTTGCTTGTATTATATTCCAACACCAGAAACTTCTCTCTCTGTCTCTCTCTCTTCTTTCTAATTTTCAAAGAAGTGCTTTAGACATTTTTAACAGGACTAGTAATTAAATCCTCCCTGTCCCCTGTGGTTTTGTTATCCAAAAAGCAGGGATACACAGCAGGCTGTGACTGTGCTCTGTGCCTGTCCTCTGGGTGGAGAGAAGCCCTTTACAAAGCATTTACCGGGAAATATTTTATCTGCAGCTGTTGTATTTCCTTCTTGGCTGCTTTCTAGCAGGCCTGGGATGACGCTGTGAATCCAAAGAATTAACTCTGTGTCATCACATTACAAACATTTCGAGTGACTCCCTCCCACAGAGCATGTGGACTGGTCCCACATCTTTCGTTCTCTGCGCTGTTCTAGAACAGCAATTCCACAGAATTATAAATAATTGAAGGACCTGACTACTGTTGAGAAGGAACAGCAGCAAGCACAATTTAAATCAGTCCCTCCTCCTCAATTCCTCCTATTACCTCATCTGTTCAGTACCTGGAGTAAACATGTAGGTTTTGAAGGGGATTCAGAGTTTCACTATTCTGTGGGATACCAGAAATGCCTGAACATTAAATAGAGGCTTTTCTGGTCAATCAGTGAAGAGTGCTTTTCCTCTATGCAGTTCACCTTTTCTGAATTGAAAAGTCCTCTGGAAAGTCATTTTTCCTGTTGTCCTTCAAGACCCTTGGAAGGCTTGGCTTTCTGTAATGATGTCTGGGAGATTTCTCCTGTGCTAGTGCTTTACATGTCCTTGGCACCTGTGTGTTGCAACCGTGGCAAATTCAACTTCTTGTGGAACTATTGTATTAACAGCTGCTGTAACTTGGATATTTTCAGTCTGAATTCCAGGTAGCTGGCAATAGCAAAACATTAAATATCATGGTTTCTCTAAAGATACAGCTTAAATACTTACATAGTGCAAATAAATTGCTCTGAAGACACCAAAGATATAAGTTAAGGCAGAGGATGCTATTGTCACATGCTAAGCTAGTGATATTTTGCAGTTTGCCACGTTGATTCCTCCAAGATTCTGCAGTGGTTTTGCTCATCTGTATCAATGATTGGTATCAGAGTCTCCTGTTATGCAAAATAAATCAGTAATATCTCTCCCTTCCAGGGAAAATGTGCAGCAGTTTATTGCCTTGTAGAAGGAAAAATAAATTAACAATGCTGACTGTAACTGGAGTGAAACACCAGGGAAATCAGTTTGCCATGAAAACATCTGTAAAGGAATTATCTTGCTGAGAATCAGGTATCAGAGCTGCCGCTTTAGTATGGCGAGCTTAGACGGAAAGCTGAATTGCTGAGCAACGTTTCTCATACTGTGAAGTAATATAGCATATTTCTAATGCAAACACATGAGCTCAGGGCCAACTTTATGGTACCTAGAGTCCAGATTCTTGGATGCTTGCCTAAGCAGAGCTGAGCTAACCACATGCAGCAAAACTCCAGGCCCTGTGGTTTTAGGAAGAAGACTTACACTCTTTGTAACATGACCAGAGTTAGAGGGAGGAGGGTTGTACTTGAGGATTGGAGGAACTGCCTGCCTTCTAGGAGAAACACACACAAAAAAAAATAGTTACCATGCAATATGCAAAAAAGGCAAATGTTGGGCCTGAGGAACAAGTTCTTTTAGGCTGTGGGAATAAATCACTGTGTGGGACTTGCATTCTCAGTGGCTCTGGTGGGGCAGTGCCCCATGCTGAGAATCTCGGGTGAGTGACCTCTGCTCCTGCTGAATACCACTTGCAGCTCATGTGGCTGTGAAGGAGAAGCAAGGCATGGGGAGCAGGGGATGAGGATGAGCTGTAGTGCTGGTCAGATTTCTCCATTGCTATGGAAACAGGTATTGCACTTGCTAACCCAGTGCACCAAATAGGTGTGGGTAGACCTCTGACCTCTCTTCATTTTACTTTTTTAAGCTCTTGGTGGAACAGGAGAGAATAAAATGTCTACAGGAGGAGGTAGTCAATACAATATTTTGCTCAGGGCTCAGACCAGAATGAAAGGTTGTGAGTTTACCTGCAGAAATTGACTGATTATTTTGAGCATGCTGCAGCCACATATATGAAGTAGCATTAAAATGCAGAGGCTCTCCCACTCCACCCCCTTCCTGGAAAGATTTACCTACTAGCATCACCTGGATAAAAGGCCGGAGTAGACACCCTGTTTGTCTTATGCCTGCTCACAAAGCCCCAGGGTGCTATTAGTTCAAATAGAAATTACTTACAAGATTTCTCTGTAACGAGAATCCTAGTTAGTTTCTAGAATTATTTTAGTATTTCCATCTGAAAAAGTCTGTGATATTACAAGGATTTTAGTGATTCTTGATCCGTTTTATTTCTGTCACATTCTACTTAAAATTTTTTATCTACTTAAAATTTTTTATGTACCATATTAGGAGAAATTTTCTGGCTTGTGAGATTTGGATGGAAAGGAGGGGTAGTCTGGACTAATTTCTACACTGGGCCATGCTCAACCTGGTAAGTCCTGTGAAGATGCCTGGAGAAGAACTGGGCTTGATACCTGATCTGATGATTTTACGCCTCTGTGAAGTAATTGTTTGCATATCATGGGTGCATAAACATATAAAATGCAGGATACTATCTTTCTCTAGACTGCTTGCTTGTGTTTTATCTATGATGTAGCTTTGCAGAGTAACTCAGCTGAAGCTCTTGGACTTAATAGGTAGAGGTGGGACTTTACATAAGGCTTTTGATTGGAAATTATCTTTTAAATTCTCTCTGAACTCATCAGTTGTTAAAATAATTTTAACTAGTCATTAAGTGCTTCATTAGAGTGTTTTCTTCTTAAGCTGCTTTAGTTAGATTAAAACTGAATTGTGCCTATTTCTTATTACTCATTTTTCCCTTCTTATTTCCTAAATGGACTTTGGCTCATGTATTTTTGAGGTTTAATATCAGTTCAGCTGAACGCTCTTGAGTTTCTGAATTAATTCAGTCATTTTGCCTTAATGACCATGAAGAGTTTTGTTAGGCTAGAGTGCCATTAAACTCAAGCGCTGTAGTGTTTAGAGCTAGAGATGACTGGGGGAAAGCTTGCAGGTAGAAAATAAGATTGGAAGTTGGACAGAACGCATGAGGGGTTCATTTGCTGTGAATTCAGCAATAAACACCTGGAGAATACGTGGTCCAAAGGGATGCAAGATCAGTAGTTTGCTGAAGGAGAGTTTGCTAATTCTTTCAGGATAGATTTTGATCTGGAGCTCAACTCTGCATTTTCTTCCTGAAGTCTGATTAATACTTTATCACCTGTTGCGAATAAAAATATTATATATTGGGATAGTAGCTATATATAGCTACTCTTTAACTAAAGAAAGCTCAGATGGCCTTGGCACACTTGACACGTTCTCTTCCTATTGATGCTGATGGGTTAAAAAACCCAGACAGTTTCTTTTGTTGTCATATCTGCATCCATTTAAAAAGAAACTGAACTGAATAGAAGGGGGCTATTGTTTTCAGGACAAAGTGCATTTTGTCTTAGGACAACCTAAAATTAAATTACTTTTTTATCTTTAAAAATGAAATGAGATTTGAAATAAAAAGTCGCTGAAAATGTGCTATTTCTCTCAAATTCGTCCGAATTTTTGTTTCATCTTTTGTTCAAGCACATTTCTAAACATTTTGACATTACCCAATTGATATTTTCACAATGAAGAAACCCACCAGATTTAACATGTACTTCTGGTCTAATTATTTGAGCTCAAGTTGTGCTCTGTGGATTATACAAACTGATGAGAAAAGTTTCCAGTTTGTACTACATTTGTGACTGGTAGGGACCACTCCAAGGAGACAAGAGCAGTGTGAAAGCTGCTGGTTTATCCAAATTGCAACGAGCAGTTTTGCATGTACTTGGACAAGGCAAGGTTTTCAGGTCGGCTTTGTGCTTGCTTTGTGCTCACTGAAATTGATGGGATTAACAGTCCTGGCAGGCTGCTGATGAGCACTGTGAGAATTTCATTTGCACTAGCTCTCAAAGTAGAATGGCTTCTTCCCATTGCTGACACGTGTGTGCGTGGGGTAGGTGGGTGGTGCTTTGGAGGAGAAACGATGTTCTTAATTCAAACTAGTGAACTTCACTAAAAATCTTAGCAATGCCAGAGCAGTTTTTAATCTTCTCACAAGTTAGCGGTGTGAGGCAAAATGAAGAGTTTACCTTCACTGAAATGTGAAAATTATGGCTTGCTGTACTTTCCTACTAAAATTAAGCTGTAATAAAGGAAAATTAACTGTCCCAGGATGAGGGTGTTTAGAGGACCTGTTGGGTTTCTGTTGTTTGTTGTATTGTTTGTTTTGTTCACTTTTTTCATGTGTGTGTTTACCTTTACAGTGGAAGTATGGCTTTTGCCCTTTAGGCTAAAAACACATCAATGATTTTAAGGGGTTATGTACTCTCCTAGGAGTCTCAGTTTTCAGGTTTTCTATCTGATACCCCACTCCCTGTCACAGAGATTTCGTGGCTAATGCATCTCAGTGTAAGTTGTTCGTCCTTTGAATATCTGTTGTGAATGGTCACCAATCTCAGACAAATGTGTTTGCCTTCAGAGAACTTTTAGTTCAAGCCAAATTAAAATCTAAAGGAAATGTGTGTATAATAATGAAATGCAAAAGGGACAAAGTCACTGTAAATCGTGTTCAGAGTGAAAAAAGTGAAGAAAAGGAAAATAAACAATATGCCTATTTCACTTACTTCAAGATCCCCTTTGTAAGGTGCTTCGGGTAAGCCTCTGGCTCTCCCTGTATCCACTTGGCAAACTTGGAGCTCATCCCAGGCTATGAAGGGCAGGAAGCTTGCTCCTACTGCATGCTCTATCTCTTCTCTTCAGTAAAGATGCTTGGCTAGAGCACGAAAATATGCTCAGAGGAGTTTGTTGAATTTCTCATCCTTTGCTCTAGATTATTGATTCTTTCTCAGCATACACTTTTGACTTCTCCCTCCCTTCTCTTTTACTGTATTTTCCTCTCCCTGGAAGGATGACCTGGCTGCCCTGACGCACACGTATCCAAGACATGACTGAACTGTTGAGAGGTGTTTGCCTGCTCTCTTCTACTTGTAAGGCCATGTGTATGAAGTCTTTCCCTACCCTAAACTTAGAGATTTTCATCAAAGTAATTAAACAACTTCCTTTGATATAATGTTTATGGTAGGTGAGGATCATTCATGGCTTCTGTTTCTGACCAGATCCTATGATAGCTCTTAGGCTGGAATGGGGAGGATTTGTGGGAGGGAGGAATTTGAGGCTTGTGCTGTAGTCCACTAATCAATCTGCATGAAAGGTCTGTTCACACCACCACTGTCAAAGTTTTTAACTAATAAATTGCAAATAGGCTAGGTTGGTGGAACTTTGAGCTGTTGTTATTCACATTCTCCTTGTGAACTTTAAAACTATGTGTAGCATCCCCCTTCTTCCTTCTTGACTGACATGTACATCTTCATAAAATGCAGGCAGAGAGCTACTCCAGCAAAGATTGCCCATGCTTAACAAGCTACTATGCACTTAACAGGTATACTTCAGCTTTCTCTGAGAGCTTTGAAGTAGAACAAGGGTTGCTTTTAGTTGGACAGCTCTACATCTCTGCAGCATGTTAGTACAGTGTGAACACTCTTTGTCTTGCAATAGAATAGATTCTCAACTTAACACATAAAACTGGCGGTAACTAGGTATCTTCATGTACTCTGAAAGTGAAACTAGGGCTCCAGCAAATGTTCCACTACCTGTAAAAGATACCCAGCCCTATGGTTTTGGGCTGTTGAGTGACAGTGCCATTCACTGGACAACAGAGTATAAGAGAAGCTCTTCTTTGCTATAAAGGCCCCAGACACTGTGCACTTTATAGTCTGCTAAAACCATGCGGGAATGGAGGAATATCTAGCAAGAAACAATATGTAATAGCTGGAGTGGCTTGAAGTAGCAGTAGTTTTTTGCAATTCCAGCAGGTTCTGTGACATACCTGACTGGAAATACTGGTGGAAAACTGGTTGGTTTTGGTCTCATGTGGAATTGTTTTCGGCTTTTCCAAACAGGAAATTATCCTGACAGGCTCTTCAGACTATCAACATTTCTTGACAGGTCTTTTCATTACACTTCATGCAACGCTCGTCTTTCCTTGCTTTCTGTTAATATCCATGGGCACAGCAATCCAGAAAAGTTTGCCATTTACCAAAGACTGGTTAAGAGTATTTGGAATGCTTTGTCCCTTCCCTGTCACTGTCTCTCTGATGTGTTTCAAGTGGGTCTGAAGATATCTGTATTCTCTTGGGTCTCAAACCACAGGCCAGAGGGGTTAGTTGCCCTAGATCATATTTGAAAATATGCCAAGCTGTGGACAGATGCTATTATATGTAGGTGAACATGTTTTATAGTGAATTTTGGGGGCAGGTGCTTTTCCTGTTCTTTTTCAATGCCTGTTAGACATAGTTGCTACCTTTAATTTATAAGTGTAATAGTAAAAGCAAAAAAAAAAAATTGCAGTGCTTGAAATGTAAAGGGTCAAATAAGGCATAATCAGTCAATATTGCTTTTTTTTTTTTACTTTATTCTTTTCTTAGGGCTGTTTGAGAGGAAGAATGCTTTTGAAACCTTTGTTCAAATTAAAAATTGATGAAGAGCACAAAATGGGTGAGATGGGCTAACACTGCAGGAATTCTTGTTCTTGAAGTATGATGTTTCCTTGAAAGGAATTAGAAATTAATGCCTCTTGAGGGGCTAAGGTAACAACAGCAAAATAAACAAATTTATTTTCTGCACCTGGTGTTGGCTGTAACTGATAATTTCAGCACCAGAGAAATGGGCAGAACTTGTTCTCCATCACCCAAAGATCAGACTAACTTCTGCTGGGATGTTTAAAATTTTGCTTTTCATGTACTCTCAGCAACTGGCTATTAGAAGTGTTGCAAAAGATTCCACCTGGTTTGGGGACGCCGTGCCCTTAATGTGGAACAGTGTGAGCAGTAAGAAACATCATCTTCTCTTCTAGTCCTTTCACTCTCCCCCTTCATCTCTTCTCTTTCTTTGCCTTGTAATGGGATCAGACTCTCAGTGAGACATCTGTAACAGAAAGAGAAGAAAAGCATGAGAGTTAAGGTCTAAGAGAATGGATGATGGTCTTCCTCCTTTCCTCAATTTTATTTCTTCTTGCCGTCCTGCTTGAATTTTCCTTCTGACCTTCACCAAATTAAGAATTCTGGAAACAGGTGGTTTCTTTGGTTGTAGGTGCACCAGTTAAGTCTGGCAATGCTTCTGTGTCCTTTGACTCAAGAGACTGTGCTGTTCTCATTCAGTAGCTGTGCTCAGACATCATCTGAAAGTGGATGTAGACAGCTTTTTATTTCAGCTAATTGAGCATTTTTATTTTTAGGTACTATTTTATCAAAATGGGGTGTCATGGAGTCTTACCCCTTGGACACTTCAGAATGTAGGCATTTCCCTGATAACATCTGTACATTTCCTCTGCATGCTATTATTACATAAATAGTAAATACTGCTATTTAATAATGAGCAATATATCCAACTGTTGGCATAATGAGCATGTAAGCTACTAAGTGTTTCAAAAATGAAAAAAATTCTACAGCTAGTTTGGGATAATGATTTTGCCACGGGGGAAGCTAGTAAGAGAGACAAAATTCCTCAAGGTGTTGCAGCAGCTGGCAAGGTCTCCATGGTTACATTGGAAAGAGATCAGGGAAGCCACCAAGAGCAGTTCATTGCTTGACAATAAAATACCAGAGAGGAGTACTCCTTGGTGCATCCGAAGATTATCTTAAAGAGAAGCTTTAATTAAATAAGAGGAGGGAAAAGAAGAGACAAGGTTTGTTTAAGGGAAAAATGTTTAAAATTGAATGCAGCCAGTGACAAAGATGTGTCTGGGACACCTTTAATCACAGGTTGAGGCTGCAATATTTATGTGAGCCGTTGTCTGTCT
Source organism: Cinclus cinclus (assembly GCF_963662255.1). Lineage (NCBI taxonomy): Eukaryota > Metazoa > Chordata > Aves > Passeriformes > Cinclidae > Cinclus > Cinclus cinclus. The sequence goes on along the minus strand of NC_085050.1, from coordinate 57,309,314 downwards.
CTGCTTATTTCATGTATTCATGTGGCCTGACAAGATCAGGGAAATAATCTTGTCTGAATGCAAGCAAATTGTCACAGAAGGAGTAGCTATTCAGATAAGATTGTCCTGCCGCACGTCATGGGACATGAAATGTCCCGTGCTTCATGCTCATGGATGGGAAGGCTCTGTGAGTTTTCAAGACATTGTACTTCTCAACAAAATTATATTCTGTCTTAAGAATGCCAAGTTTCAGAAGAGTATTTTCTTAATAAGTAAGGATAGCAAGCTACAACTGGTTTTAGGTGGGATGTAGATCAAAATCTTCATATAAGAATTTCTTTGTCAGAATGCTGAGAACAGAAGGAATATGGCCCCTTTTAAAAGGCATTGTGATTTTAATCAGCATTGTGGCCAATATACAGTATAGTGTAGTGAATCGCCCCTTTTATTTTCTAGTACTTAAACTTAAAAAAAGTAATTTTGAACATCACCTGGCTGACTCCAAATTTCAGGTAGAGCTTTGTGCATATGCCTAGGCATCCATATTAAATACTTGTGTTTTTCACCCCTGCTGCTGAGTTTCAAGGTCTAAGTCACAATCTTGTGCCTCATGAGAAGAATAGTAAAAGATATTTTTCCCAAGGAAATATTAGCAGCATTTGAAGACAGTCTCACAATTTGAGCAGTCTGGAGTATTTTTAGTGAAATAGAAAATATTGATTTTTCCAAATGTATTACTTTGTTTCATTAGCTTATCTACTTCAGCTAAGTTTTTGAGGGATGAATATTTCTGAAATTTAGGGCAGTCAAAATTTAGCCAGATGTTGGATGTCAGACACTGAGATGGGCTGGCTTGGGGTTAGGGAGACCCAAACTCTGAACCAGCCCTAACAAGAGACTGAGACCATCCTGCAAGTGTTCCTACAGATTTGGGCAGCTGGTTATTTTAAATAAGAATGTTTTAGCATTTCTTGTCAGAGTTCATTCATCTTGGACAAATACAAATTGCTGGCTCATGGGTGCTGCCTCTATATTTAGTGCTGGAGCATCCGCACAGCTGGGACATGAGAGCCTGGGAGCCCCCTCCTCATCAAGGGAACAGGCCTCTTAGCCACTTGGCCCCACCTCTCATAGTGCCACAGAGATGGCCTTGGAGCAAAGTTAGAAAAGTTCTTAGTTAAGCACATGGAATGCTTTTCGTTGCCACTCTTGTGCCTGGCTCACGCTGGGGAATTGAGATGGGGAGGTGGCAGTGGGCTCCTCCCTCAGCAGTGACTGCAGTTTTGCTCAGCCTGTTGCATGCAGAACACTTTTCAGATCACTAGATTCCTACTCGAAGGTGGTGATACCTTTTTGCTAGAGATAAGCAGGTATGGGTTTAAGCAGAGAAGAATCAAATACCATTCTGGTAGTTAATTAAAAATAAATGATGTTTTGCTTTTGTCAGTGTTTCACCTTTAGAAAAATGCTTAGCCTTTAACCAGGTCACTGGTTTTGACTTTTATAGCAAATGAAGCATTCCTATGTTGTCTGAGAGATTGAATACATGACCTGCTCAATTGTTTCTGTCAACTCAGTCAAAAATACCCAGACCTTCCACTGATGTGTTGCGTCCTCCAGATCAAATTCTGTGTGGCTGGCTTGTGGAAAAGGCAGCCATTAATGCACTGAGCTTTCCTTGAGTGCTACACGTGCCACACTCATTGTTTTGATGTCCCTGCCAGAGAAAATGGCAGGGGAAGGCGCTGAAGTGGGAAGAGGGGGGTGTTCTTGTTTTCACCTCCTTCCTAGTCTGCCATATCCTCCAGTCTCTGTGATCTTTCAGAGCCTGAGAATCCTCCCAAAGATTCCAAGACTATGCGGAATGACTCAGACTTTGGACTCAGTGGCATGAGAGGAAAAATAATCTGAGTAATTCTTTATGAAATGAATTAATTTTTGCCTAAATCTACTTGCTCATCTTCAAAGGTCTTGGGATTGAGCTGGCCTAAATATAAAACATTGTGCTTGGCATTGAGTAGTACTTTGTGTGACCAGCTGAGGTTTTTCTCACAGCAATTAAGGGACTTCAGTTTGTTTCTACGAATTCTTCACTCATTACTGGTACACGTTCAACAGTGAGGACTGAAGCTAATTATTTGCCTGATTGTTTACTGTCCAGGGATGCAGTGATAAGCATTCATCCATCACTAACCATTTTCTGATCTCATCAGTAGTCATGATAGGCATATTTTAAACCACGACTTTAATATTATGTTTACAATCTGGACTTAAACTGCTCTTAGTAGTTTTGCAGTGCCTGGGCAGTGTAAAGAAAAATCTCGTTTAGCTATGTTCTGATTTTATTGCTCTGAAGGCACCTAAATACTATTGTCTTTCCCATTCTACTTATCCAGGGCTCTTAATGAAACACTTTAAGTCGATGTAAGTATTCCCCATGGTGTGCTCAACCCATCAAACGTTGCTGACAAGTTTGTTCCCTCAGGTTTTGTTGCCTGTCCATTGCCTGCCTAACAGATTACGTGGGGCAGGCCCTTTCTGTCTCCAAACTGATGACTTAGCTCTCACCCAGGGCTGGGGATTAGAGGCAGTATCACAGAGCAGACTACAAGAGATAACTAAACACTAATTTTTACTTTCTGACTTTCTCTTCAGAGCCTCGTTCTGAAAATCATTAAAGTGAAATGAAACCTTATATTTATTCTTTCCATGACTCTGAGGGAATAATGAAAATTCATACAGAAAATTATTAGTCCCATACAATATTGGGAATGTCTCAGCTGAATGCCAGTCCAAACTTGCTTTCTTCCCTCTGTATAGAGGTATCTGAGTCTGCTTGCCAAGATTGCTCAAGCATTTTCATTTAACAACTCCCCTGCTACTTCAGAGTTCTTAACATCAGTGGGTAGTTCTGACCTCTTTTGCTCTCTTTCTGCTGTGTGCCGTAGTTTTTGAGGCCTAACTTGTATGTGTGGAAAGGTCACAATTTTGTTGTGTGATGCTGGGGAGGATGGCCCTTGTTGATGGTGTGGGCCTCCCTGGACTCAGTAATGCATCTCATACTGATGACAGGTTTATTCACATTCCTTTTTCCATTTCTGCTGTCCTGGGATAATTCCAGGTCCAGAAACCAGAAGTGCTGGAAGCCTCTGAATGACGTAATGTGGCTGTGACTATTACTGGTTTTCATAACAGCTCTTCCCTCTGGAGACCTTCAGGGCAGATTCATTAGCTCTGCACTGCAGGAGACATGGAACTTTCCATACTGCCTGTGTGTGTCTGACCATGCTGATAATGAGTTTTTCTCTGGAGCTAAAGCAGCCTTTGGATTTGTTTTGGAAAGGGCTGATTCTCTTTTTTATTTGACGCCGGTGTCAAGGGCAATGGCTGATCCCAAAAGGACTGGCCACTTATTGATCTTGCTCCTCTTGCAGTCAAAGACCACCTTGGAGCTGTGTTCTGGCATGGATTCAGTGACATTTAGGATATTTGTATCTTGTGGAAGCAAAAAGATCTATTTTATTTTTCCCCTCACTCTACAAATTTGCAGACAAGTGAGAACTGCAGTTGTTCTCTTAGCAGAGTTTCTGTTCAGAAAAAAACCCAGTCCACTTCTGAAATAAAATGGGCAGGGATGTTCCATCCCTAGAGCGTCTTTTTCTGGACTGTTGGAAGTTACTGTGGATGTTCTTTATGGGGTGATCAATACAGAGCAGATACATTCTACAAGCAGTATAGAGTATATATGTGCTGGGTAAAGGAAACATCAAACACAGAGAACTCAGTCTAACCATCCTTATGGACAAAAGTCCAAAGGGTTTACAAAAGGGAAAAAGGGTGTTAGGTCCTAATGTGGAATCTGGAAACGTGAGAGACTACACTATAGATTGTCCTTCAGTCATATATTCTGGGTTTTAATAATTCAAGTAGCTTACTTATGTTGTGAACAAACCAATAAATCCTCTGTTTTTTTTTTTTTTAAGTCTAAAGTTATCAATCACCATCTGTCTTCTTTTGTTTTGTGCTGAAAGTCACTAATGTGGCAATTACACCTAAGCAGACAAACTAAACTAAGTTGGAAAGGCTTAACTGTCTAGATCCTAACTGACAGTAGGGGCTTATGGAACACTGGCTCATTGAATGACATTTTGCAAATATTTGTTTTGATATTCCCAATTAGAATTAGCATATTATTGGCAGTCAACCCTGTGTAACATTTGGAGCATGATTGCATAACTTCCCTTTGGTGTTTTGTTGTGCATCAGGTATGGGAGTTCTGTCAGGAGAAGCAGCAGCCTAAATTAGGAGCCAGCATCTAATGTCTGCTCTTCATTAGCTCAACCTGTTAATTTCTCTGGGTGTTACTTCTTTTTCTGATGTCATGTAGACAAGTCCATCTGCCACAGGTGTAAAGCCAACCTGTAGTACTACCAGTAGTAGTACTGGGTTGCTGTGCTGATAGGCAAGGAGTTTGTTTTAGCAAGTAATAGAGTTCAGTGCTATTTTAATGGTTCTCACGGCTCTGATTTCAAAATGCTGTCCTGCTTTATCAAACAGATCTACGATTTGTGGAACTGACATATATATTTATATATATATATATGTGCCATTGAATAGATAATATTGTCTCGATTCTCTTTTCATATCAGTCTTCAGCCAAGCATTACGTATCATGGATAATACAGCCAAGTTACCCTTCCCATAGCGTTCCAACCTAATACTTTCTCTCTGATTTCTCAGTAAAAACACAGGTTAGATAAGTCTTTTGTTGCTTATCTATTTGTTGGCTGATATGATTTCAACAATAAGTTAATTTCATAATGTGATATTCAGGAAATGGGTATTTTTATATATATATTCAGATCTTAATTTTTGATGCTTAAAAAATAGACTGAATAATAGGGAGGATGGTTAAAGGAAGTGTAGCAGGGATAAAAAATTCTGAATTTTCTTCTGAGGGACATGAAGAAGCTCCAAGCAGAGTAATATTTGAGTGTCCACTGTAGGGTCTGTGTACATGTGTAGCTGGAACATGGAACTTCTCCCAACAGAGCTCTCCACATCCAGTCATATCCTATGGAACAGAAGCACTGTGCTGGGAGAAGCTGAAGAGACAGAACAGACGAGGTGCCTAGCTTCTAGTTCTAGACTGTGTCGTCTAAACCTTCATTTCATCAATAGTGTGGCATTTTTAGCACTGGATTTTCTGGTGTCTTTGTGTTGTGGTGGAGAGCTCATTGGTAAAGTGCTGTGACCTTCCAGGGAAGCATCCTGAGAAGGATGACCTGGTGACACAGGCACATCTGCGCTTCTGGGCTGAGTGATTTACCTCTTTTGTGAGTCTGCTTCGGCTGATGCTGGAGAGAAGGATGGAAGCCTCCTGTGGACCTCCAAGGAGAAATTTATTTGCCCTCTTCCCAGAGGGCACCAGAGATGAACTGGCTCAAAAGGGCTGAGGGAGCTGGGTTTACATGGGAAAGCTAGGGGCAAGGTAGAGCAAGAGATGAGTCAACAGAGGGCACAGGGCTGGAGCAAGCAGGGAAGGACCAATGGGGTACAAACAATCTGCCTGGAGCAGGGAGGCATACTGGGAGGAATCTTTTCCTTACCATTCCGACGAGGCTGGCGTTAAGGCATTTCCCTCCAAGGGAAAGAGGCTGAATCTTTCTCAGGCTGATTCTTTCTCAGTCAGTCCATCAGCCTCCACATCTCTTCATGAACTGTGAAAAGAAATTAAGTTACAAGAAATGTAGCTTAAGAACATTTGCCACTAATATACTATAGCAGGCGCGCGGGTGGCTGCACAGTGAACCTTATTGCTTACTCTTGAGTGTTACAGGGTGATGTACAAGGGTGTCTTATTAGCTTTTGCTGTTGATTTATATATTTTATTGATGCTGGTATTAAAATGCGTTTATATAGAACAAGAAAACCGTGCAGTGCACCATTCAGAATAGACTTTGTTGTCTTGTCTGTTTGTTGAAATCATTATTTGGGGTGTCAGAGGATTAAGCCCCAGGCCACAGTGGAAATAGGCAGAGCAAGAAGAATTAAGAAAAGCAATGCTTTCCAGACTTGGCCTAAGTGAACCGCTCCAATTATAGCTTGGTAATGAGTTTATTAAAAAAGACAGATGAAAGCAGTAAGTGGTGAGATGGCAATTGTTTTTCATAACTGACCTTAGCTAAGTGTAATTTGAATAGACATACATAATGTTAACTTGGAGGTTTTAATTTTGGTTAAGATAATCACAGTTTGAGTACTCTGTGCTCTCCCAATTCAAGACACTAGTATATTCCATATTTTCTTACGGGCCTTGTACATAAAATTTAGCTAACAGATGTGGCACAGATTGAGTCGGGAGCAATATAAGGGTAGTCAAAGGAGCTGCTTTGATTGTAATTTATAATAGGCATATAGTTTCAAATTTAAAAATGTATAAGTCTGTGTGACTTCTAATGATTTTGATTCACAGGCAGTTACCACCAGTTCCCATTAATGGAAAATGATGATTTACATAATGCTAATATCTATTCATTATTTAAATCCTTGATTATGTGTGCAGTGATGTGGTGCAGTAAAATAATAAAAGGATAAAAATGCAGGAAATAATGGTTCTTTCAAGCAACTGGGAAGTCAGGTGGCCATTACATAAAAATGAAAGAAGACAAAAATCATATTTGTACCACCTTTTGATGGTTTTTCAAAAAGGGACGACTTCTGTTAATATTGTCTTAATATTTCGGTCCTAGTTCTACCTCTGACTTTTGCAATATAGCTTCAGAATTCAATTTTGTTTCTCTAATTTGAAATGAAAACTTTTTCAATCCCATATGAAAATTGGTTGTTTCTCAGAAAATCAAACCTTAACTTGTTCTTCCCCTGGTAACACTGCCTACTTAGAGATTTCAAAAGTACACTTGTAGATTTTCCTTGCCTATGGTTCTTCTTTGTTGCTTCAGATTTCTGAATGAATGTGTCAGGCTACAGGGTACTCATTGCTGGTCTGTTGCAACCTTTTACACAAGTTTTATACGAGGCTGATCCCATAAAGACACACTCACAATTGATTTGCTATTTTCCTGTTAACTGATTCTTCATTAATACAAATCTATGCGGTACTAAATTTTAAACTCAGTTCATATCAATGCTGAATTTTCATACCTGCTGGAGCTTGAACATTGAATTGTATTTATCCTGCGTGTAATTTTGATAGCAGAGTTCAAGTGACCATTGCTGGTTTGTTGTGGGTAGTTTGGGATTTTCTTTTTTGCATTGGTTTTGGGTTTTTCCTAGGGTGGTGGGTTAGTGAAAAACAAGAATATTTCTGAGAATGAATGCTGGAATATTGATCTTGCACTAGATTAATACAGGGATGCTGTTCCAGGATAAGAGCTGGGAGATAGGACATTAAGATTGGAGGGTAAGAAAAGAGCTCTCTTAGGCAATGCGAGAGATGGCTTAAGAGCTGCTCATCAATTTTCAACACTTCCATTTAACTCCAAAACATAATAATGGACAAGTCTGTGCTTGTCAAATATTAAAGATCAAAGTCTGTCCTCAGACACCAAGCTACACTTGCAATTAAGTAGATTAATAACTTTCAGGTTGTTCATGATACAGAGAAGGGGTCTGCAATTGGTGCTGCCTTTTAAATTGAAGGGTCTTATATGTCACTGGTGTCAAATGCATAATTGCTGTTGATACTCCTGAAATGGGATCATTACCTTCTTACCCTGCTGCAAGGCTGAGAAAGATTGGTCAGTGCCATTTTGTATGTTGTTCAGGCAGCTACTTGTTCTGGGTTTGTCTAGACCAGTAGAGGCTGCTGGGTCTGTTTCCTTTCAGTTTTGGGGGAAGGGGAGAGAGGTCTAGGGCATCCTTTTTGTACCAGAGTCTGTTGTGCAGTCACTGCTCTCTCCAGGACTCTTCATTGGCCACTGAAATAGCTCTGACAGCTCTCCCTGAGGATGTGCCTGTGCATGGTTTAGCTGGCACTGTCAGGCACATCAGATGCACTCCTGCTTTCCAGTAACCTCAGTGTGTCTGGAGTAGTTTTCAGGAGAGAAGGGTGGGTCACTTGAGTTTGATTTGTATGTACCATTACAGTAGACTGCAACCAGCATCCTGAGAACAGTCTTTCTTTGGCTCAGGGTGAGAAAGATGCAATAATTTGACTGCTTCTGGCCTCCTCCATTGCAAACAGAGCCCTGCTCACTACTGCTAATTCCTAGCAGCTACAGACTCGCAGCAGTTGGAGCAGGGTTTTCCACAGACCCTGCAGAGACATCCCTAGAAATCTGTCCCACTCTGACAGCTTGATAGGTCTGTGCTTTTGGTGGGACTGCATGAGTAACCCATGACCTGACCCTAAAGCTGGATAAAGTACAATATAAAGGACATATGCAATGGGTGTGCAATGCTTCTGCATGACAGACAATGCAGATGAACTGTAGTTGAGAGGTTGTTGAATGCTGCAGCAGGGCTGCAAATATTTCAGTCACTGATCTTTTTTGTGCCATGTTTGCTATGTATTACATATTTTTTGCAGCCCTCCCAGAGCCAGCTGGAGAAATAGATGCTATAGGCAACTTCTGTTGGCTTGATCATATCTTGATAGGAAATTGAAAATGCCAGACAATTCTCAGTAGAAAATAGTCTCAGAGACTCTAAGCTTGCCTGTTACAAATGGAGTTTTGCAGTGACAAAGAGAACAAAGTCTATGCCACTGCAAGAGTGCTCTGAAACTGTCCTCTGTAAGGTGAACAAGAAACTTGAGGCATTGTTAGAGAACACTGCTTACAAATGGCTTGGCTGCAGCAAATTTCCAGTGTTCTTTGACATAACCCTCAGCTTTATTGTGGTTGCACTGGCCACAAGAAACCTTGACAGCAGATTTGATGACTGATATTTCTGTTTTATTCAGACATTTTATTTTATGCCTGCTCCAATCATCCGTTGAGGAATGGATTAAAATTCAAGCACCATAGGATTGCTTGGACAGAAATAGGAGTTCAATAAATGTCATCTTTCATGGCACAAAATTGACTGTTTATAGGGCTAGGCCTTTGATTCAACCCTTTATTGAACCTTAGTTTATGCTGATTGAAACCTTTGCTGAGGACTTAGTATAGAGAACATATGTAATGGCCAAAGCTTTCTGATTGCCCAGGGCTATTTATAGAAGTCTCTGTCCTATTTTGAAAAGAGATCTCTGCACCAATCACTCTGAAGTCCTGATGTCCTTCACGGAGCCTTGAGCTGCCTTGTGTCACAGAAACAGCCTCTTAATATGTTTAGGTGCTGAAGGCAAAACTTCACAGTAATTCAGGGATCAGAGCCCAAAAACATCATTACAAAAAGCTGCTGGCTGCATGCAAGCACCAAGGATGTTGCCTCTGTAAGTATTGGCTTTCTTTTTCCCTAAGGTCTTCATGGAAGTATAGCTGTGACTATGTCCAGCACTGACCCAGTTCAAAAAACCTGTCCTTGCTTCACACTTAGCCCTCTTAGATCCTTCTTATCTTCCCTCAGGGTTTCATGTGCACAGCACTTGCTAGGCTGCTGGGAGACATAGTCAGTCCTTCTTCAGTTTCGGGGGGATTTAAATCCCTGAGTTTGGCTCTCTGAAAAATGCTTTGGTAAACAAACAATTCTGTCTGAAGTTTCCTCACCTTCTGTGAAGAAAGTTAGATTATCAACCCCAGCCCACTCAAAATATTTCTCCGACTGTATTTTATATTGTAGTGAGGAGCGCCTCTCACACATCCTGACCGATCAGTTGATTTGTCCCAGCTTTCCTGCAAGCTTTTTGCATTATTTCTTGCCCTCTATTCCTTCTGCTACAGTGAACTTTTAGAGGTTGAGTAGAGGATTCTCAGCTTTGCCTTGGGGCATCTTGTCTCTTTCCACTGCAGCATAAGATGATTTTAAAGGTCATCTCACCAAGATGCTGTGGCCTGCATTCTCCTCCAGGCATAAAGATAAGGCATAAACAGTGAAGTCCATTTGCAATGCATTTAGAGGTTGTAGGGCTCTTCATCTTGTGAATGAGGGAAAAAGATGTTAACACTTCTGGCTGTGGATGTCAAAGAGAGGCTTCCTTTTCATAAGAAGATATGGCCTTCCACAGAGTTAAGCCCTGGAGAGGAACTTACCATTTGAGTTTAATTTTCTCACAGCCATTTACTGCAGCAGTGGAGAAAATGAGAAGGGATTGTCTAATGGAATCCTTCCCAGAGTCTCAGTTCTGAGTTGTGGAAAAGAAAAATACATTGAACTTCCATCATATACTGAGGTTAGCCTAAGAATATAAGTTTTTTCACGAATATCTTGATCCTCTATTTTTTCCCTGAGCTCTGAGGCTGATGCTTTTTGAGCTATATAGACCCTGCTGCTTAAGTCCTCTGTGCCTGTGTGGTAAATATGACATCGATGCCTTGAGGTAGCCAGGCTGCAGCAGTGCATTATCTCACCAAGGTGTCCCTGGAGGATTGGGCAGTGAGCTGAGGCTTATCTCATCCACTGCATACTTAACTGGGAGTGCTTTAGTGAGCAGTGGGAGCACTTCTGCATTGCTCTGCTCATCGTTCATTAACAGAGAGAAATCTGAACTGCTTTTTGTGTCTTGTTTCTTTCTGGCCATTTCAGGGGGCAATTCAGCACACCATTTTGGCTCTTTATCCACACCAATTCTCATTTAAGTGGTTTTACCTAAACATCTGAGGTTTTATGGAATGAGTCCAGGTCCCAGTGTCCTCACTTTTCAGGTGACCTCTACACAGGTTGCTTGCACTGTGATGGCCCTGTGCATACCATCCTGCAGAGCCCCATCCCCCTTCCAAGTCCTAGACATGCTGTTGTTACTCAGAATTCATTAGGCTTACATTCCTACCTGAATACATGTTCTACTGAGCAGTACCCCTTTTACCTGTTGGCACAGGGATTGTCCAAAATTGCCTAAAAAAAAATTTGGTATCCTAATGACCAAAATTTTCATATAATTGCTGATTTCAAAGAAAAGCTGCTGTTAGATCACTTCCCAAGATCTCACACAGTACTTGCAGAATAGCATAGACAGGGCAGCCAACAAGAATAACAGAACTGCACGTGTGAATATTCCATTCCATTGGCAAATTTGTAGCTCCCACCAGGATTAGAGCCTTTTATCAAATCACCAAGAAGGGAAACATATTTCTTGTAGTAGAGAAGCAGAAGTAGGAACCCAAAGCCCTGAAAAATTTTAGGCAGTTTTTTTGCAAATCCTTATTTTTTAAAATATTTTTAGCAAGTGAAATGAGGTTACCTCCACAAACTGCTCTTACTCTTCTGGCTGGAATCTGGGGAGCAGAGGCAGTGGGACTCACTGTTGGGTACTTTCAGATGCTGCTAACTCCATTTACTGCATAATATCATCAACAAACTCATCTTCCACTGATTCCTGCGTGTTCATTGTTTACTACTTTCTCAAACAGAAGAGAGCCCAGTTCTTGAGACCAGGCTATAGAATTGCACAGATGCCACATCCTATGTAACACAGTTCATTATTCAATTGTGTCTTGCCCCTTGATATCGGAAAATGTTTTATGAAGGAGACAGTAACATCACTCCTTGTTAAATTGCTCCCTTCTATGAGAGGCTGAGACATTGTAAAGCAGTGTTGGATTTTTGTGCCATTATGTGTAACAGCCAGAGGATCCAGGGAGCTTTCCTGTTATGCTAAGTGTAGGAAATGCATCCTTGCTCCTTCGCCTGATCTACTGCCACCCCCAGCCAGAAAAGTTCTAGTGGTGAGTTTTTTAAAGAACTCCATCTTTCCAGCTTACAAAAATGAGTTTGTGGTAACCTGATTTCTGTTAAAGGACCTTTATGGGAAGAAGAAACTAGGCACTAAGTGGACTCTTCAATCTTACATAATTGATTTCAGTAATATCTACATCATGTCTTCCCAGCACTATAAGGTAGTAGAATTAAAACTGACTGGAAAATTTCTGATGAGATGGTTTTGAATTGACACCTGGAAGGCACTGGCTTTGAAAATTCTTTTGATGAGAAGTTTCTCAAGCTCCAAAGAGTGTTTCAAGCCCAAACTAATGAGTCTTCTGGAGTGCCAAAAGATGTAAGGTAATTGTATGGGTATGGAAAGTAAAGTTACATGCTGTCGTAGCACATAATTCATAGTTTTCCTACTGCCTTATGAAAGAGAACGTGTCATCAGCTAAGCTACCTGCTGGTCTTGAAAATACTTCTTGACCCTTTTCTTTTACTCTTTTATTTTCTCCCTCTTCTTTTCTATATTGACCTCCCCCTGTCATTCACACCTTCTCACAAAAACGACTTTTCTTGAAACAAAAAGGACCCTTTCAAAAACATCCATGCTGTCCAGATACAGAACAGAAGATACCTACATTCAAGAGGGTCACAGGGTAGGGAGACTATTTCCTGCAGAGCAGTAGGGAAAATGCCAAGGTAGCTTTTCATGCTGGTTATTGCATGGTTTTAGTTGGAGCAGATGGATTTTCACAGCTTATGATGCAGGCTGTGAGGCCCCTAAGGCAGATCCAGTAATGTGAAATCATGCTCATCCAGTGGATTCGGTTACAAGACCAGTTGCACTGCTCATGGGACAGCACTGTATAGAGAAAGACTTCCTGTTCAGGTGGCTCCTTCAGCAGTTTATTTATGCACCAATGTTTCAGCAAACATCTTGCTTCTGACACATTCTAAATAAGGCATTTTTCTTGTAAATAAAATATTGATTGATCTAACAATAAGGGCTTGAATCTGTGTTGCATAGCAGCTCTAATAGAGAAAAAAATGTCTGTGAAAAAAAAAATAAATAAAAATTACATGGTATTTATATGAAAAGAAAGGTGTGACATTCTGTGAACAACACAGACCATACTTGGGAGAAGACTGGCAGCAAAACTAAAACAGTGCATGCGAAACAAGACAGATTTGGATCTAAGTATCAACTTAATGTCTTATTTCAGGAGGGGTTTGAGCAATAAGGCTTGTCATTGGTAAGCTAACAGCTATCATGGGATGATAATATTTGATGAGAATTTATGAATTATGAATGTTTCCATTTGACATCATGAGTTAGAACACGTTAATCCTGTTTCTTCCTACAGTAAATAAGGAATGTTTCTTTCTCAGTTTAACTGATGTATTGTAACTTTCTTCTTCCTGTGCAAAGGCTTTAGGAAAGGAAATTTTGTTTGCTTGTTAGGGCACCCCAAAATAAAGGAGCTCTGTTTTGTGCTTGAAGTTTTGTTCTCAAACCCTTATGCATTAGAACACAGCGACTTTGTTTTTTTTTACTTTTTTTTTGTTTTGTTCACTCTACCTGGGTGAAGCCAAAGTAGCTGTGAAGGGTCCAGCAGTGTTTAATCAGCCAAGTCTGGGTGAGAGTTCAGGATCAGTCTGGGGTAAGCACACACAAACTCACCCTCAGTTCTCAACAGGTTTTGCAGTTTGTTGAAGAACTTTCAGTTCATGCAGTTCTGCTGCTAGCAGGGAGGAGTTGTCACTTCCTGCAGGTCTATGTTTGGCCCAGCTGCATTCAGTCATGGAGCTTATCACATTCTGAAGGGATAAAAGAGTAGGATAAGGATTTCAGCAGAGCTGCAGCATTATGGTGATATATGCCAACTGGTCTTGTTCAAGCAATGTCTGGAATTTTTTAAGGAACCTAAGGGAATTAGATGCCTAAAAGCCATTGGAGAGCAGTTAAAATAGGATACCTGTGACCAAAAATTTTCCAAAATTTTTTGTTTGCCATTTGCCTATTCCTTAAACATGGCACACTTGTCTGACTTTCTCCTTGCTGAACATCCTGGGACTTTATTGTCCAGGGTGCTGAGTTTGGACTGCTCAATCCAAGAAAGATGTGTTGACACTGCAGATGAAAATAAGCACTGTTTGATCTCCAAAAAGGGCTATGTTATTACTGAGAGGAGCATCACAGGAGGCTTTATTTGACAGCAGAGTGACCAGAGCTGCTTACAGTCAGTCTGCTTCTTACCAAAATATTCTGGGAAAAACTTGCCCCTAGCTGCAGACAGTTGGCTCAACAATTAAACATTCAGGCTCTTCGTTTGGTTGTGGCACTTAGACTTGTGGTTCTTAGACCACAGCCAAGTGAAGCCTTCACCATCAAGGTAAATGAAGTTATATTTTATCTAGCACTTCCAACAGCTTATTGTCCTGGTACAGTTTCCCTGGTTCAGCTTTTACATGACAATCTGGAGGATCTAAATGCTCAGTTTTCTGTGTTTGCAAGAGGAAATTTGTTGGAAAAATGCTTCTGTTTGATAGCATGTGTAAACTTTGGTGTTTTAAAAGTCCCCTTCAGAATTTTGTGAGTTCCTTGATGTCCTGAAATGTCTGTGTTTCAGGAAGAGGATTGGTCTAATTTGTAAATATTACCTTGTATACTGGATATGGTCTGGGAATCCTCAGCGCCTCTTTCAAAGGAGTGTTAATCAGGAATTATACTTTCGTAATTGTTATCATTGCTGAATTATTGTTTAGGCTGGCTTTACCCCAGAAATCTGCTTCCTTTCTAGAGCCACTTTGAAACATTCACTTGCAATTGCACTGACCAAAGTGTGCATGAGGAACTGAGTATAAGACAATGTAAATGGGTTCAGCTCCACTGCCTGGCTAAGTTGGTGCCTTCTTAAGAAAGAATCCAGTTCTTGGATTGTAGCAAAAACTGTGGAATGCTTTTTTCCTTGTTTCTTATTTGTTTCACTGCTAAGCAGTATTGGAAAATAGTCTGAAAATAATACTTTTGCATCATCACAAGTTCTGCATTTGAACATGCATTAAAATAAACTTACTGTGAGATCACAGGCCAGTTTAAAGAGAGCTTTTCAAATTACCAAAAACCTCTGGAGAGCTTTTTTTTTGTTGTTTTTTAATTGAACTCAGTTTTTATTTACCCATCTCAACAAGAAAGAGATATACCACAAAGAGGATGAATACCTGGGATTTAGTGATTTCATCATGGCGGAATCACCCCCAGCATTTTTCCTTCCTTGATTAAGATTTTTTTGCTTTTCTGTATGCACGTCAAAAGAATTTAAAGCAGATTTCTCTTGAGATTGTTTCACTGCTTTGTTTTTATTATTATTTTTTTCCTTGGGTGCATATCTTAAAAACATGGCAGTAATATTTCTTTACATTTTAGCAATGCCCAGTTGCCTGCAGCCCTTTCTTTTATTCCTGTCTTGCTGTGGAGAGTGGCTGGTTTGGTTTTGGTTTCTTGCAGGGATCCTTACTTCTGAATGTCTAAACTAATCTCTTATCAAAGCCAACATCTTGTCTTTAAAGAAGTAGTCTTTAGAATTTCACTGTTGTTATGGGAGCTAAAAAAAAAGGGCAAAAAGTTCTAATGAAACTGTTTCAAAGAATTTTCAAAAACAGTGCAGTGAGGATCTTTGTGCTTCTCTAGCAGTTTGCTTTCATCTTCTGTATCAGCTTCATTTCCTGAGCTGACGATAATTGATTACAGTCTCCATTTCTTAAATAGCCTTAAGAAAATATACTGGCATCCCTGTGCCTCATTACAGGATTCACATCAAGGCCTGGGTGACCTTGTCAGTTTTATCTGTGTTACAGAGGCACTCTCAACCATCAGGGAGATGAAAGCTCCACAATAGAGAAGGATGATTCCTGGAGGGAATGCTTCCATGAGACACTTTAGCATCTCTGAATAGGAATGGCATCTTGGAAGGTCTGGATATGTGCTTGTGGCTAGTGCATCTGTCTATATGATTTTGGACAGGAGATTTAAGGCAATGTGTGCCACCGGGTGCCTTGGTGTAGATCCAATGTCTGTCTGGGCTTATTTCATTCCATGAGAGCTCAGGATGTCTCTAAAATGTGTATTCTGTGCTGCATTGCTCCATAAATCAGGAAATATTATACCATTTAATCAGCCTTTTACACTAAATAGATTTAAAAGCGATTCTGAAGTACTGCTGCAGTAGTCAAGGTGTAGGACAGAGGGTTGCATTTCATTTGCATGTCAAACCCTTATTGGAAAGGAAGGTGGAAGGAGCCAGTACAAATCTAAAGCCATCAGGCCCTGGTATGTGGTGTAAAATCTGCACCTCTGGAAACAAGACCTAGAGATTTGCACTGTCCTGGGAATGGCAGCACTGAGGTAGTTTGCAAAGCACAGGCACTATTGATACTGTCAGCAAGGCAGACACTTTAAAGGAGATCTCGAGTGGGGTGGTGCCACAATGCAATATATGATGTGGCAGTTACTCTAGAAGGGTATTTAGAAGTCTCTGCGTCAAAATAATATTGGGACCATATCTGCTTTAGTGTTGTAGAGTGCTCGGGTTCTCTGGTGATGAGGAGCATGCGGCTAGAAAAGCTAAATAGTGTTTTAAAGCTCAGATCACAAAGGTCTTGCAGCATTAGAAATTGCTATGCATCCTGCATAATGTCTTAAAGAGAGATTGATTGTTTAACTTCCTTCTCAGTGATCTAGATTTATATTCCTGATTGGAACAGGGTAAATGTTAAGAACAAAGACAGTGACGATGCCCATATTGCAGTGAGGAATTACTGAAACACTTAGATACAGTCTATGTGGCTTTTACAAGAGAGGGTTTTTTTTTTTTTTTTTTTTTCTTTCTCTTAAACATCAAGTTTCCTGCTTTCTCTTGTGGGACATCTTTTCTTGGACTAACCCTTTGTAACCTCTAATAGCTTCACAGCCCTAAGATGCACAGAGTCCTCTGTACCCATTGTCTCAAGCTGACCTGCATATGTCCAGAGCTGTACATTCCTGAGTGGCATAGTTCCTTAGGCTGGGGCATTGTTGTGGAATACACATTGTGCAGGTAGCTCGGTGTGCAGCTGGAGTGCACGCTGCAGGTTGTCAGGAAATGACTGCAGCCCATGGCAGGGGGCCATAACCTGTCACTGACCCATTTAACAAAGAGTTAGGAAACCTCTCTGACCGTGTGTGTGTGTGTGAGGAGTGCAGGGAGTCAAGCAGGGCACTCATCGGATCACTGGAGCTTCCCCTGGTGGAGGGCCCTGGGTCCCAGCTGTGACAGTCTCTGGTGATGGGAAGGTGGCTGCCAGAGTGGATCCTGAATGCTCAGATGGGAAGGACCCCTTAACAGGCAGGTTGTGGTTCAGTAGCTGTGGAAACAGACTGTTTTAGGTTGTGAGAAAATGGCTCTGAAATGACCACAGTGTAGATTTGCCTCCTTGAGCTGGCAGTGCTTTACTTTCAGTAGCTTGTGTTCAGAAGACACAGCTTTTAAAAAACAAAAGCAGCTCGAGTTTTCAAAGGTTAATACCCACTTAATATGTTCATGATTTTCCATCCAGTCCCACTTTCTCCTCTTCTCTGTCACCATTTTCAAACACAAAAGTGAATTGATGAATTATACTCTGGTTCTGCATGGTGAGAGGGAAATCAACAGTTAGACATTTAGGGCTAGTGGATGCTGCCTGTGTGTATCTTGTTTCTTTGGTGGTAGACAATTATCTTTATTCCACAAGACTGCTCTCCAGCAGTGAGACACAATCCAAGCAGGGACAATGGAGTATGATTCTTTATGGCATGTTAGCTGTTTGTTTCCTTTCTGGTAACATGCTGTTTTCTGTGAAGAATTCTGTATTCATGCAGACCTGGTTTTAACAGTACACCAAAGCTCCATGGTCTCAAGGCTTCTTTCTTCATAAACCATTTTGATAACTGTTTTGATTGTTGACAATTACCCATTGTATATTTGAAACACATCTAAGCCTTCAGAGTGTCTGCATGGCTGAAGGACAGCTTGAGGAACTCTGAACAGTCTTTTTGTGTGAACTGAAAGTTTTGGAATGCACTGTGAAGCTTTATGAATAAAGCATTTGGGTATAATAAGAGTTTTAGTGTAGATTTACTTATGTTATATCTTTTCTGATTTCCAGGTGCTGATTATTGCTCGAGGCATAAAGCCAGGCTTATAAAAGCACTTGTTTGGCATTTCAGAGATTCAGGAGACCTAGATGGAAGGGTCTAAGGATCAGTCAGCTTAGTGACAGTAGGAGGACTTGGACGTGGATAATATCCATGACTGTGATCCATAAGAAACTGTGAATATTTTGAATGTGGTCTTTAATGTATGTATCAAAGTTTCCTTAAAGCGTTCTGTCACAAACTCTGAATATCTGAATGTTTGATCTACCCTGGGACTGTGCCATAGCAGTAGCTGAATATCAGTGTTTCTGTGTTTTTTAATGAACATCCTGTCATACCTACCTATAGACAAGTGGGGGGAAAAAAAGAAAAAAAAAAGGGCCACTTGGGGTGGACAGATTTAGTCATTCAAAGTGCTCAATCTCTTGTTATTTGTACAGGACATTGGGTTGCTATAGATGTTATTTTGGTTTCTTTATTCACGGAAGTACTTTGCATCCTTATCTTATAGAACATGAAGGTAGCAGATACCTAATGCAACAGGAGGAATGTATCAAGGGTAGAAGGTCAGGTGAATTGGATAAAAACTTGTTAATGAGGAGATAACAGTATTCTGGGAAAGGCTGGGGAAAAAAAAAATGGGAAACCAAAGCTTCTTTCACATTATGTAGTAACTTGTAAGCATTATGGAATTTATTTTTCAAAGGGTTATTATAGGCTTTCCAACCTAAGGCTTATAAATATGGCACAGTGAGTTCCTAACTTAGAGCAGTTTAGACTTATCACAACATGAGCAGACAAGAAATGGGATTACTCTGAGCAAGAAAAATGTGTCTTCAATACTGGAATTCTAAAAAGTTTTTTTTTATGTTCTTAAAACATAACTGAGATATTTGAAGCATGGGAAGTATAACACATTTTTTTTTTTCTCTTAGAAATGTATGTTGTTTAGGAAGTAGAATTATTTATTTTCAACAGCAGGTTAATTTTTTTGCTGAAACATTGGATTCAAGCATCACTGTGTAGAATCAGTTTGGGTGCAGCAGAACCCTTGCCCTGCCACATGCCTCCCTTATCAGGAGTTGTCCATGCCAGAACATTTTTAAATAGGTCTTACAGAGAATGAAATGTGACCAAGGCCCTACCTTCCCAGATTGTGAGTTAAAGCTTCTTTGAAGCACTAGTGGTTTCCAAAGGATTTATTTTTAAATTTATGCTTTTTGTTGGTGTTTTTCCTCTAAACTTCAGGCATCTGAGGCAAAGCAATAACTCTTTAACTTTTAAAAATGTTTTCAATAAAGAAAAAAATTCAGATTTTAGCTTCTTGGGGGGGGGGGGAAAGTAAAAGTAGAAGCAGAAAATGAAAAACCACTAGCCTGGGATCGTTTTAATACCAATCTTGATCGTATTTTCCCTCCCGTACTTTCATTGAGTACACAAGGCCTCTTTTCCAACTTAATATTTGTCTAGTGAAGTAGGGGCTGTTCTGCAATGAAAAGTATGCAAAATCTTTACTTTGTAACGTGCCTATCATGTAGCCATTGTTAGGTACACAGTAGGTAATTGTTAGGTTTATTTAAGATCTGCATTTAAAGCATCACTATAGTAACTAGGGAAGAGGAGACCAGGCTGAGTTACCACAACTTTGTGGCAGGGGTGCTCTACCATTGCAGAAAAATTAAGTCATCTTAGTCCCACTCATATATTGCTGGTAGATGAAGAATGTTGTTAGGTCCTGTCATCCATTCCAAAGTGTTTCTTTAAGGAGTTCTTCAACAAAAGTTGCAGAAGTGGTTAAAGGAAAATGAAAAGACTCTTTGTTCCACGTAGGAAATTGCAGACAGTTGTTTTTATGATGCTTGTGAAACAATGTTACTGTATATATATATATATATATATATATATATTTCAGACCAGAGGTTTAATTAAGAAAACAAACAAACAAGCCAACCCAAATGAAAAGGAGATGAACTGCAAGGATATTAATTTTTTTAAGACTTCACCTTCTAAAGGGAATCTCCTTCTTGATCAAAGATAACAGCAGTGTGGCTGTTGGCCTTGTAGTGGTAGGCAGTATGTTCCCTGCCCAATCTGGATTTTTTTTTTTTTTTTTTTTCACAACAAGCCTGAATACACTGCAGCAGCAAGTTAGCTATCAAAAGATTATGGCGTGGGTTAATCTCTCACTGGGGCATATGAACAGCATGATATTCTCTGACAGGTATCAACCTTTATCCCAAACACCCTGTGATGGCAGGGGCAAACAGACAAGGGAGATGGCAGTAACTGAAAGAAAACGTGTCTTGGAAGCATCTGTTTCAGCTGTAGACCCTCTGTATGCAGAATGACACTGACATTTCAATGTCTCCAGCCCATTTATTCTAACTGGGCAGGCACTGTACACTGGTGATTTGGACTGTTTTGGGAACTGCTCAGCTGTCAGGCTGCCTGAATGAAAGTTGTTATGCAGAGCGGCAGGGCACATCTGCACTTGTAATGTACAGGTATTACACTTGTCTTGCTGTCCCTGGCTATTATACCTCCCACCCTGAGGTTGCTGTGCCACTTCAGAGAAGCTGCAGCTCCTGTGACACTACCTGAAAAAGCTTAGTTTTTACTTAGTGCATGAAGGCAGATGGGCACTGATTAGTTTAACCGTGACTGTTGACACAACAGAGGGAAGGGATGCCATTCAGAAGGACCTGACCTCAAGATGTGGGCCCACGAGAACCTCAAGAAGTTCAATAGTGCTGCACCTGGGCTGGAGCAATCCCAGATGTAAGTACAGACTGGGAGAAGGAGTAATGGATATAGATGTGTACTGCCTCAGGATGAATTTCAGTGGAAACAAAGTTAATTCATTACTGCATGTTTTGAAAGTGCTGTCTAAATATGAAAGTTCAGTGGCTGGATACCAGAGCTAAATACATGTAGAAATTGTATGTGCAAAGATTCTTAACTGTTGGAAAAACTTCGCTTAGGAGCATGGTTTGCTGTCACCCATATGATTTGACCAGGGTGAGGGATATTTTGAAAAGCATGTTGTTGTCTAGCAACAAAAAGAAGGATTAGTGAATCAGCCCTAGTTTAAGAGACCATATGAAGTGGCCATAAATGTATTTTCTGTGCTTGCCTTGCTTATCTCCCTTAAAAATGTGATTCTTTGGCTGGAGATTGAAATGAAAGACATGAAGGGAAGCTTTTCCAAAGGACAAAATACCAGGAGGTTTGCTTTGCTCAAAAGGTTTGTGTACTTCCAAATGTGAGATGTACCCAGCAGATGTGACACCCTTTCAGATGTGACACCCTTGGCAGGCAAAACGGGCCAGGTGATCGTGCCAGGGCTGGGCTGTACTGGTTGTGCTTGGACAGGCTTCCCTTCATCCAAGGGCTTTTCTCCTGCACGCATTTTGATATGCTGCTGCTCTCCCTGCTTACAGTGACAGTGCTGTCACCTCCCCGAGCCCAAGGCATTTCCTTTGGTCACAGCAAATTGACCCAGGAAAGGCCTTCAGAAAGGAACCCCTTGGCAGACCTGTATTGGAGAGAGGCTCCCTGTGCTGAATGGGGAGCTGCAGGACAAATGCAGACCTGTAACCCCTCCTGTTGGCTGGCTCAGAGACTGCTGACAGCCTCCTGTTCTCTTCCAGAGGGAGTTTTCCTGCACGCTGCTCTTGTCCCCTGTTGTGACCCTCCCTGAGCTCAGCTGGCAGGTGTTGAGATGTGGCTGCTGATGCAGGGCATTGTAGGAACCTCGCTGGCAGAAGCTCAAAAGCAGCATTTCCCTGCAGCAGACAACCTCAGACATGTCTTTTTACATCAGCTGTGGTTTTTCAAGGTTTAATTCTTTGAAGGAAACGCTGATAAAAAAGCACCAGCACTCAGTAAAATTACTGCTCTCTTTCTCGATAAGCCAAATGGGCATAAATTAGAGACAATGTCTGCCCCACATTTCAGAGAGCTTCCTGAGCCTGCCCTGTGAACAGGACTGTGCTTTTCATCTGACATTTGGGAGGGCAGGAGTGTAACACAGATTTTCTAGGTAGTGATTTGGCCCTATCAAGTAGACCCATATTTAGCAATTTGTTCTATGAAGTATAACAATGCAGTCTGCAGCACTTCAGTGTTTCTAGATGATGTTTGGACTGTGCAATCAGAATGTGATTAGGTGTTTTACAGTTCAGAAGCACTCTGACAGCTGCAATTTGGTGGCTGTAGTGTCAGCAGCAAAGGTAGTTCTCAGCAACACCTTTTCTGGCAGTGTCATCTTGCAATTAGTATTTGAACTTTGTCTAGAGGCCTCACAGGAAGAATTTGTGTGGCTGTGTGCCTTGGTAGTCTGTCAGTGGCTGTGGGTGTTTGTCAGACCTGCATCTCTACAGTGGCTCCTTACCTGTTGTATCACTGGCCACCTGAATCCTCTTTCCTTCTGTACCCTCTTTATGAACCAAAATATGGTTTCCTTGGCCTGAGAACAGGATAAGTAAAGCCCTGTCACACGCCCTGTGATGAAAACACCAGCAGATTCCTACTAAAACCCAAGTAATTCCTGCTTGGAACAGTAATGCAGTCACTTTTGTCCTGCTGTCGGCAACATCAAGGGTGATGTAATACCAGCCTGTCTGCTTTCTTCATCTTATGCTATAAAGGAATATCCTCAAAATTTTAACCTTCTAACATGAAAAAAGCAAGTATGTGATTTCCATTCAGGGACTCAGGAGACACCTGATTAACTGTTACTATTATAATTTTCTCTTGATAATTGTTTTTAGTGTAGCTGAATAGTGGTGCTGACTCTCAAGGCTTCAAAAATTATTTTCTTTTTCATTGGAATTTAGGTAAAACCTTTGAAAAGGCATGTTGGGAGACAGACTTCTGACCAAAGTTTCTTTCTTGGAATGAAGATCCAGTTTTACCCTGTGTATTTTGTGTTCTTGATTTGGGAATTTTTTTTTTTTTTTCAGGTGGTGGTCAGATAGGCTGAGGGAAGTACCCTGGACCCCCCTAAGGCTTTTCAGGGTGCTGTGTGCCAAAAGTTTGGCTATTTTTGGAACTTGATTTAGCTTCGGGCATACATTTAATAAAAAATGCTCCTTTTGTTCTGATGATTGCCCCCAAATTAAATCAAAATGCATTGTTTAAAGCCAGTTCTTACTATAACATGACAAAAAAAGAGTTCACAGAAGATTATTTGACAATTTTACACAATGTACTCAGTCCCAGTTGTCTTCATGGAAGAAACCTCTTAAACCAGTTAGACTCTTTATACATGATGGCTCTAATTCACAGCAATAAATGGGTTATTTTATTGCACATACTGTGGAAAAATGTAGTCAGTGTTCAGTTGTATTATTCCACTAATGCAGGACTACTGAAGATGCAAAGCAAGCAAAGCATGATTTAAAGAAAAGCCATTTATTAACACTCCACAAGTTTCTGTTAAGAAAAAGATAACATTCCCTTGCATTTGCCACAGTTTAAAAGTATCACAGTAGCATTTGATAATAAGAGCCCATTTATAAATATTTTATTGTGGTTCAATAATTGATAAAGTGATTTACAGCCACCTTGGTATTACATTAATGCTTGCAAAGTACATTATGCTAACCATATTAGCTGAAAATATGTTTTGTAATTGTAGGGGTTTGTCAGTGCATCATCTGTTAAGCTTTTATTGCCAAAGCCTTTTAATTGTTTCTTTGGTTTGTTATTTGAATTTACTAGCTATTTATCTGAAGAGTGCCTGGCCTTTCTGCCTTTTTTCATTAGTCTGTGTGTGATAAAAGTGCTCCTAATAAATGCAAAGTAGCAGATTGTTACAACCTTTCTGTGGTCCAGCATCGCAGGGTTGGTTCTGCACGAACACACCTTGCTTTTCCATCTTAGGAAATATCTACCTCAAAAGTGCCCAATAAATTCAGAAACTGCTCAGTCTAAGCCTTTTGCTTTCCAAGATTAAAAGCCCCCCAAAATGAGTATCACAGATTGATTTCTTCTTGTCATAGGCTTGTCATTGTGCCAGGAAGATGATATGTGCAGTTAAGAACTGAAAAGCCTCCAGGATCTCCCCAGAGAGGATTTACCTGCTCCAGGAGAAACTTCTCTGTTATAAAGCTGCGGATAGGCCAGCAGAATTTTTGACACAGAATGCCATTGTAACAAACATGGTAGAACCCTGTCTAAAGGCGATAATTTCTTTTTATTTCACTTATGAAACTTGTTTTGTCAAAAGGCTGATTAGGTAACATTTTTAACACAATTAAAAACAAACTGGGATTTTGTGGGGAGAATTATGTTGTGCACTGGTAAGAGAAAATACTAAACAAATGAGGCTTTTGGAAAGGGAAAGAACTTCTACAACAGCTAATGTCAACTGTCTATTCAAAGTTGGGAGGATGCCACCCTATATGTCCATCCATGAAATTTCCTTGCATTTTGTTCTGAGATGCCTGGCATTAGCTGCTGCCAGAGGTTGGGAGTGGGACTCAACACTCATGGTTTAACCCTCTTCTCATATTTTATCAAACCTTTGAGACAATTTGCTACAATAATATTCTGTCTTTTGTGCCTTTGTCTTTGTGTGCAGAGCCACAAAGGCAATGACTGACGCATCTGGACAACTTGTTGAGAAGGTGCATCTTTGTGGTCACCATTGGTTTAAACCTTAAAATAACAAGTATACACACTCACAGGGTTGTCTGCTATAGAGAAGATATTTTCAGTAATAATAACATTCCAGCACAATGTAATGATCTAATTCATCATTACCATGTTCAAACTGAACAGGTTTTTGCAAAGTCAATCTAAAACTGTAGCAATTGCTTTTTTCTCCGTCACACAGTTTGATTTTTCTTAATCAAACTTAGTCAACATCTTGATGGGAAAAAAGAAAGAGCACCATCACACAATTCACTGGGTGTTTTGTTTTTCTTTTTAGGGGTAAAACACTGGCTGGAGAAGTGAGTTTTGTGTGGGCTGGATAGTTATGGTTGGGGCCAGCCTGCCCACTGCAGTCCCTGCTGAGAGTAATTAAACAGTGTCAGCATTTTCAGACTTGGCTTTTGTGGCTTTCCAGAAGATTGGCTGGGATCTCTTTGGTGCTGAGCTTCTTTGAGGAGATGATCCTTTGTAAAGTTTGATCTGGTCTAATTTTAGGTGTGCCAGTCAGGAAATTTATTTCTTGTTTCCTTTATGAAATTATTGCATAGCATTACGCCTACGTTTTCACTGCTGTAGCATGACACATTTTTTTGTAGTGAAAGCCTCCACTTTACTCTTTAGCTATGTGGTTGCACACCTTTGAAAGAGTGCTGTGGATCATCATCCCTCTCCTCATTTTATATATTTTGAGTCTCCTTTTTCAGGTGGAAGTGCTCAGTTCTACAAACGTCTTTTTTTTTGGTGACTGACTTCCCAGGCTGGTAATTCTTGGGGGTCTTTAGAGAGCTCCTTCAGCTTGCTTATTTTTTTGGAGAATGCTTTGTTTCCTATCCATGTCTGAGTGAACTTTTGATTCTTATGGAGGTAGTTTGAATCAAATCAAGGGAGGCGAATATTCTGTGTGCTGAGATGTCCTCAGGCTCATCTTAATGTCCTCCCAGTCACACCTCTCAATCCAAAATATAAGGGAGTCTTGTCATGACTGTGTGCAAAGAGTTCTAGAAACTCCTCCTCTGTGTATGAGGTACCTGGAATATGATGGGAAGCTTAAAGTTGCTGATTTTATAAGATCAGTAAGGTTGCTTCTTATGTTCTAAAGCTTTCATCAAAATGCCTGTCATTTCATATGTTGATTTGAGAAATGTGTGCTGTGAACTGTTCCTCATGGCCCCTGCTAAGGAATCTTGGCTTTTGTCAGTAATCTTAGATTTAACAAGGACCTAAAAGGGTCTTGTGTCTACTCTGTACTGCCCAGCATCAACCTCTGCAGAGTTAACACATGAGAGAGCTCTGAGCAGCTGCCAGCTTTGTGTCATAGAATGTCTGAAGAGGTATGAGAAATGAGCTTTTGGAAGAGACTTCTAAAAAATGAAGGGTAAAAGCTAAACTTAAGCCCCCAGCAAAGCAACGGAGAAGTGTCTTTATTGGTTTCTTAAATTATAAGAAAACACCTTCTGAGGCAGTGTGAGACAACATCCTCAGTTTCCACTAAAGGCTGTCTCAAACACTCAGCCTAGAAACTTACAGAAGGAAATAGTTTATCCTAAAATGCTCAGAAGTACAAGAACACACCAGGACTCAGCCTATAGGAAATCTGGAAATTGTAACACTCGTGTTGACTGCCAAAAAAAATGTGCTCCTGGCACTGTTCTGAGGTTTCAGCTTCTTATAACTTGAAAAATTAATATGATTCAGCCTTATGATTGTCCAAGATTCCAGAAAAGATTTTGACATATGTAACATAGAGTTGGTATTATCTGAACAGGAGTTTTATCCAGAAAGGGGCAGGTCTCCCTGGACTGTGTTATATTTGTCAGCTGTGAGTAGATGTTTTTGGTACCTAGGATGTGTTGTGGTGATGATCACATGCCTTAAGGAACCTGGGTCACACCAACAATTAACACTAAAGACTGAAGTTTATTCTAGAGCTCCAGGTGTAATATTTTTGGATTAAAATTATCTGCAGATTTTGAAATAGGGCGGTGAAGGAAACCAGAAACCTGCTAAGGGTGTTAAAATGACATTACCATAGCACAGAAGTTTTCATTTTACAAACCTGGATCTCTGAAGGTGTAAATGAACATCTGGTGCTAATTGCAGTGATCAAAAGTAGGTGACTGATTTTGGGAAGGAGAGATTAGCAAGGCCCTGCAGTAGTGATATTGATGTTTGAAAGGGACAATTTTAGAAGTGCTCCTCCTTGCATGCAAAGACTTTTGGTGTCTATTAGCTTTTAAATATAGCAGCTTACTTGCACACTATGCCTACTCTATTACTATTGACATGGCTTTGGTGTTTAAGATCACCATGTTCATGGGACCTATTGATTTTTGGGTCCCTTTTTTTGTTTCATTTTGTTGGGATTTTTTTCCTCCATTGGCCAACCTGAGAAACTGTAATGGCAATACCAAATCTCTGAAAGCTGAGTTCCACTCTTAGGCAAATTATATCAATTGCATCAATCTATCTAAAGTATGTTCAAATACGACAAAAATAGTTCCTTTTTAAGACTCTTATGTTTTGATTTTATCTATCACTTTAGCTAATATCTCAGATTTAATAATCATGTATATTTTTTCATGCTCAGTCTTCTGCAGAATAGTTGATTTTATGCTTTTAGCAGATAAGGTAAAAATTCATCAAATACCTCTCTGGTGAAAACTGACATTTGTCTGTCATAAGAATCCCAGCCCACACAGAAGTTTCTCTTTTAATTTTACCTTCCTCATTATGTGATTTCTGATGTAATTTCTAATGCTACTGTTTTTGTTTGTTTGAAAATATTAGCAGAAATGAGCCAGACCTCGAAAGCTCTCTCTTCTTTGGAGAATTCTGGCTGATTTACAAGGGGTTTGTATTAATTGTGCATGTTGTGATTTATAGAATTCCATTCATACCTGACAGTCTGGATAGAGCAGTTAAACCAAAGAGGCGAAGGAAGGAGGTTGAGTTTTTGGTATTATCATTGGTAAGACTAATTACCTTGAAAAAGGAGGCTACGGGACCATTGATTTTAAACCAGACCTGTGGTAGGGTGCTTCTACAGCCTCATATTATTCAAGCAATATTTGTGTCCTTTTGAAATAACACAGGAGGCACTGTTTTGATTATTCTGTTGCTGTGGAGACCACAAATGTATGTATCTCAGAAATTTTCACTTCATTCCTGTTTTTAAGGTCATGTGACATCCCGTCAAAGTGGCAGTCTCAGAAAGGGCAACTGCACCCTTACAAGAATAAAATCCTGTGAGCAGGAAAAAGGGCTGATGGCATATGGAGAAGCAAGCAACATCTTCTCCATTAGGAGATTAGAAGTAACGCCTGACAAGGACACCTAATGAAAGATGAAATGGATAAATTGAGCTTTTCCATCTATCTAGTTGCAGTAAAGTTACTTTATGAAGAAATACTGATGAGTTTGGCTCATTCAGGGCATTGAGTGACTGCTAGAATCCTGAATGGAACCTGCCTTGTTGGCAGATGGGATTTACATTAAGTCAGTGCTTAGAAGCTCATGGCCTTCAGTGTATTTCTGATTTAGCTGAGATGAAGAAGAGAAATTCAGAGAATTTGAGAAAGATGTGAAGGAGACCTGAAGGCATCATGGAGCAGCCCTCGCATGACATGACTTTCAGGTCCTGTGTTGGTGGCAATGAATAAACCCTCCAGAAAAGAAGGCAGCCAGGTGAACAAGGGGAAAGACTGCCTGAGTAACCACAGCTTGGGATGATGGTCTGACATTGCCATGTAATATGGACACACACTCAGGGACGTATCTCAGCTGTTGGAAGGAAATAAGTCATTGAACTGAGAATCTATGTGGGATGCAGGTATCAGGGTGCTAATGCCACTGTGAGCTGTGCAAGGACTAACTTGAGGTGTGTTCCTGAACACAGCACGCACAGATTTTAGGTCATGTTGCAGTGGAGCTATGAGTTGTGCTTGCTGTGTGTTCCCATCATATGGAAGGAAATTATGAATTATTGCATGTAATAGTATGGTTTTAGGTAGTAGATTTGAAACAGGTGTCTATGAGACAGCATTCTCTGACATGCTGCCTGTGTCATGCTCAGGGACGGATGGATCTGGGGAATCTCAGGTCATGGCTCAAAGGAAAACAGTATGGGGGAAAGATATCGTATCTATTAGAAAACTAGAAAAAATTGGAATGGATAGAGGCCATATGGGGAGAGAGAGCCAATGCAGAGCCAGCCAGGCAGTGTTTGAAATGGAAATTAAAAAAAAAATTAAATTCTAAGAGACTTTTAAAACCAAAGGTAAGGAAATGCTAAGAAATGTAGGCTTGTTGAGGGTAGAAACATCTTTTCAGGGAGAAGTTAAGAAAGGATAACTCTGGACAAAACTAGGACACAAGTTGGTTAGAATAAGAGAAAGAATAACAAAGTTTGAAAAGGGGAAGTCTCAATTTATCAGGACATGGAGACACAACCAACAGGACTTCAAATATGTGTGGCCTTCCTGAGAAGACTAGGAAGTATCTGTTATAATTAAAGAAACAGATATAACAGATATTTTAGAAAGTTTGTGGAATATTTTAAGAAATGGGACACTGCTATCTTTAGGTATAAGGTCTATGGAAATGATAGAGCAGGTAATTCTTTGGAAGTGAAGTTGCATGTTAAGGAAAGCTTGCAGTGAAGGAAGCGATCTATCAAGAAGTATCTTTATGGATTAAATTTCTCCTGAGAATGGAAAGAAATCCCAGCAAAGCCATTGTACTCGTTAGTCAGAATATCTGTGAGATACACAGATTGAAGAGCATGTGGGGGAAGACATGCCACAATAATGGGAACCTGCATGAAATACACAGGGAATGATAGCAAGAAAGCATTTTTTTGTCTCGGTTAATAAGTATGGGAAGCAACTACTCTGCTGAGTGTTAAGGGAGAAAAGTTCTGATATAGCCTCAAGTAAAGCACAGATTCTACTTCAAATTATAAACTTCCAGTATTTGGAGGCAGAATTATTCAATGGCCATTTTTTCCACAGAAACTACCCCCCACAACACAGGGAAAAATAAATCACCGATCTAGTGTTAAGCTTTTAAATAGAAAGGAGAAGGCTCATTAAAAAGGAGTTTTCAGATAATGTCTCAAAACAGGTGCTTTGTCTAGGTAGGGGACTGAGGAATATGAGGAATAGCACCAAATATAAAGCTATGAGGCTTTGCACTGCCTTTTTTTTTTTGTACTGTAAAGGAGATGTGTGACAGGCATGCATTTTAGCAGGCACTATCTCTAAATATATGACAAAAATACAGTCTTCGTCCTGAAATATTGATGGTTTGAGGGAAGAGTACTAGGAAAAGAAGAACATTTTTTAAAAAAGATGGTTTTTAATGAAATGAACACATGTACTTGGTAAAACTGGAGCTTGCACAGGGTTCAGTTAAGGTAGAATAGATCTATCACAGAAAATATGTTCTTTAAAAATATCAGAGTTGCTATCCACAGTGAAGCTTTTCACCTTTGCTTTCTGAAGTATGAGTTCCAGAAAACTTTGTTAAATTGTGTATACATTATACATTTTTCCTGTATGAGAAAGGTCATGTTCAGAAGTGGTTGTTATGCTGCACTTACTGTCTCATGATATAGCTCATAATGCTCTATTTGGCATGAAACAAAACTGATAAATTGTCTCTTGCAATGTAAGGACAAAAGAGTTGAGGAAAAGGAAGCCATAAAAAGAAAGGGACCAATTCTCATTTTGCAGATGTTAATTCCTTCTGTGCTGGTTGGGATGACACAGCTACTCTGATCAGGTCTGTCCATTTGTGACTCCACACAGCTGCCTTTTAGCTAAATAACTCAGATGCATAGTTCTGAGCTACAAGCTATGACACTTATTATAGCAGTTTGGAGTTCTTTTTCTTCTTTGCTTTCTCAAGCAAAAAGTATTTGGTATGGTTAAGTATCTTGTTTTTCAAGGGTTTGTGTGTGCATGCTTATTGCAGTCCTGAACAAGTAATACATACATCCACTGAAAAGGATGCTGCTGTGCAGGTGACTCACCCTCCTGTTTTCTTCTGCAAATCCACCCCCCCCACACATCCCCCAGAGTGCTGCCAGGTGAGAAAGTGTCAGGGTTCCTCAAAGAACCTGTGCTGTTCGTGAGCGTGGAGGCTTGATGGTCTGAACCTACAGTCAGGAACAGACTGTGCTTTCAACTGAAATGATTTGTGTTTGGCTTTTAGGTTTGCTTCTCTGTGTGTGTATGTTTGCCAGAGGTCAACTTGCCTCTGAAAAAGTGTTTCTAAAATGAAATTAAAGAGTTTAATGTGGAGGAAAGGTCAATAATTTCTTTTTGGGCTGTGCTGGGGCAAAGTAACTCATAGAAATAGGCTGAAAGAGAATTAAAGAAAATGTCAAGTAAGATTTCCTAACAATGAGGTTCATTAGTCTCTCCAGGGAATGATAGGAACCTGTGCTAAACCCTTTTGGCTAAAAATGAGGAAGATATTCAGTCAGTCCTGATTTTATATCATTTGGTCCCTTTTGCTGGAGTTAATTCAGTTTGTAAAGAAAGAGCCTCCTGCCTACTCTTCATACCAAGGACTTTTTGGGGGTTGAAATTGCTCAGCTGCAGATAACAGGAAATAATGCTACCCAATATGTGTGGGGTGGCATCTGTGTTCTGTCCCTGGTCATCATTTGGAAGTATAATATATCTTTCCCATATGGAGGAACAGAACCCTTAGAGGCAGTAAAACAGCTAATAGTAGTAAGATTACACGTAGGCAGTTTAGCACTGAAGATAACAAAAATGTTTACAGATTGTGCAAAGTTAGCAGGTGTACAAAGTGATGCTAAGTATTTCTGGCATTGCCAGGCTACCTGGATGTGGCACATTACCTTCCACAGGTCTCTGAAGCAGCAGTGCTCACCCTGTTGGCCAAATCTTAAGACTTGTGGTCAATCGGGGAGCAGAATGTTGAGGGTGCGCAGCAAAAAATTGAAGCAAAAATGCTAACAGTATGGCCAACAGTGATTTTTTTGTTTGTTTGTTTTGTTTTGTTGGGTTTTTTTTGGTCTTGTTTTTGTTTTTGTTTTTGTCTTTTCTGGTAAGTAATGTGTGACTTGCATGTAAATTCTTCACTTTAAATCCAAACAGCAACATTATGCACTTGTGCTCATTTTTAAGATTTTTCCCCCTCCTTATATCTCTAATGTCCTATGTTGAAAGGTGAGTTTTGCACTAAACACATGAAGACAACATAAGGATTATGGTAAATCCAGTATGAAAGCAGCCATGGCTTCATCCAGAGTTCATTTGTCAGGATTTATATATGAAATGATCACACAGAACACTATTCCCTTGAGACCCTCCAGATAATAATGGGTAAACTCTGCTTGATCATTAATGGATCTGTCAAGAGAAGTGGAAAAAGAAGTAAAGGAGTGGCTTCTTGGGAATAAGGTATTTTCCTGCTGTGTTTGCATAAAGGGTGTTTAAATAGGTGAATTCTGCTTCATAGAATGGGTAAATACAGGCATCATTCAATACTCTTATTTGGCTGACATGGAGTGGATGTAAATTGCCACTACTCTCTTAAATCAGTAAAAACAAGCTACTTATGTTTATGAAGAGTGCAATCCAAAATGTGCATCCAGATTCTTTATGGGTTTTTCGAGAGGCAGGAAAGGAGTGCTGGAGACCACTCTGTTTCTGTATGACTTTTCCACTTCTACATGCCTTACAAAAGTATTCTGCCTTTGTTTTATGCTTCTCCCTAGTGTATGGCATAGCCTGACTCCCTGATGCTTGAAAGAAATACTACAAATTCTGTTCCAAAGTGCCAAATATGGGGTTACAAATCCATAATAATTAAGCTTTCACCCCTCAACAAAATAAAGTAATTAACATCTTGTTATAAAAGAGCTTTAGTAGCTGAGGATTTTACCCAGCTGTGATTTTTTCTGAATGTGATGAAGTTGGAGTAGGCAATTAATATACTTTGCATGTAAAGGAATGACCTGTAAACAATAACTGTTACCAGACTTCTGAGAAATCTCTTAATAAAAGTAACACTCCTATACAATGATGCAGTGATTGAATTGTTTCTCCAGGCATTATTTTGCTTATGGAAAAAATAACAACTGAAAATAAAGCCCCGTGTTTTTTATATCTTTCAACGGGAAAAAAATTTTGTTAATAAAGAAAATACATCTGGCTTGTAACTGTGGTTCTTGAGTCAGTGAAAGACTTATTTTAAGATCAAACAAGGAAAAAATATTATCTTTAAATATTACACTCAATGTTACATGAAGCTCTTGAGTTTTCACTTTTTTTCATAACCAAGTGAGGAAGAGTGCCAAGGTTTGAAATCTGGGTATCGTACTTGGGTGATGTGACCACTTTGGCATTGCACGTGAATCACAGAATCATAGAATGGTTTGGGTTGGAAGGGACCTTAAGGATTATCTAGTTCCAGCTCCTCTCCTGTGGACAGGGACACCTTTCACTGAACCAGGTTGCTCATAGCCCCATCCAGCCTAGCTTTGAATTCATCCAGGGATGGGGTATCCACAATTTCCTGGGCAACCTGTTCCTTTGCTTCATCATCCTTGCAGAAAAGACTTTATTATTTAATCTAAACCTATACTTTCAGTTTGAACCATTCCCTGTTGCCCTGTCACTATATGACCTTGTAAGTGGTCACATTCCATCTTTCTTGTAGGTTCCCTTCAGGTACTGGAAGACTGCAAATAGGTCAGCCTGAAGCCTTCTATTTTCTAAACTGAACAACCCCAGTTGTCTCAGCCTTTCCTTATAGGAGAGGTGCTCCATCCCTCTAAGAATCTTGGTGTCCTTCCCTGGACTTTCTTCAACAGCTCCATATTCTTCCTGTGCTGGGCAGCCCAAAGATGGGATACACTTTTTTGTGTGTCTCAGTAGGCTAAGCTTGGAAACTTTTAAATTTATTTATTTTATTTTTCGGGAGGAGGTTCTATACAATGAAAGTGATCTATATGTCTGTCCTGGGCATGATGCAGAGCATTGTTTGAATTACTCATTAGTCTTTCTGAATTTCTCAGTATATGGGAAATATATTAATATGGATAGCACTACTATTGCTGAAAACTAGATTCCGAAATGCCCATGTGTCATCTAACTAAATTACAGCATGTGTTTATTAGCTTACAGTATTTATGCTCTGTGTCCTTCAAAAATGTTTTCTGTATGCCAGTACCACTCATTTGCATACTAATATGTTAAAATTCTGCACTCCTTGAAAAGGCCTGGGTGATTATTACATCATCTGGTGATTCTTCCCTAAATCTATGATACCAAATGTTTTGAGAGCACATGCCTAAGCATTTCAGACACTGGGAGATGTAAGATTTGTGTTTGTTACATGGTGGGAAAGTTGTCCCCAGTGGGAATGCAGGAATGAATAGGAAAGAGAACTATGGTCACTGAGCATAAGCTGCTGGTTTTTAACTTGGGTTTTATATACTTAGTGGTTTGGCTATCTCAGGGCTTTGGCTGACAGAACTAACCTCTAGATGTTTGAACTATATTCTCCTTAATAAATTCTTGTTTCTCTATGTGCATATTTCAGATACACTATTTCCATTCAAGGCAGGATCTTGATAAACTAAATATAACTATGGGTTAGTTTTTCATCTGGAAAAATCCAATTATCTACTTCTGCATCCATGGGGGTTTTTGTCCCCATTGCACTGGTTTCATATGTGCTTGACAGTGGATGGTTTTCACCATCTTTTACAGGCTTTGGTTTGAATTTATCAAGTCACTGTTGAGAGCTGACTGTCATAAATCAGCCTTCCTGAACTGAGGGGCTATGGATTGAAACTCCTGCCTTCATTTCCTAACTAGCCTAATGGTGTTAGCCAAAAGTGGAACAACTGCCAAAGAAGAGATGGGAAACAGCAATATCAGACATACTTAATGGACAGTTTGCTACTTTATTTACAGTAACATAAGTTGTGGAAAATGACTGGTAAATAGCAGGATTTCACTAGGAAAGACCTTAACATAAAGGTTTTTAAGAACTAGCATCACTGTTGAACAGTAGAACTGCAATAAAGTAGGCAAGCAGGAAGGTCACAGGGCCATGCCTAAGGATGGAGTGACCAGCACTGAAATGTTGCATATGACAGTATGCACAGTACTTGTGACTAGGAAATGCCAAATCTGATGTTATTAAATTAGGTGGCTATCCAAAGAAGGCATAGTAAACAGGACTGTGCCTTCTCTGTGATATCTTCTTCCTGGCTGATTGTGTTCCACCAAAACAATTCAGTTTCACTCTGAACTTAAGAAACTCAAAAGGCTACTGCAGTTTAAATGCTGTCAAAGGTTAAAGATTTAGCAGAACAAACTGAGGCTGTGGTCACAACTGGAAAACCCTTTGTAATAATGAGGGATGCTCGGTAGGAATGTAAATCTTGTATTAGTGTGGGGACAGTGCTATGTGAAAAAATATGGGTTTAATATGTTTTTACAGTTTGATCTTTGAACGGATTCACTTACACAATGCAGTGAAACTTTCTTGTTTAAGCTGTGCTTTTCACATGCAGAAAATGTTATAGAACAGGAGTCTGTCCCTGATTTGCTGGCTCCTTGGGTCTCTCTTCTTACATACATGCACTCCCTCCTGTTCTCAGTCCCTTCAGTCTGCCATTGTGCACATATGAATGTCTGAACCAGCCTTCTAAACTCCCCCAGCTGAAAGTCTGGCTATTGAAGAGTTTTGACTTACCTATTGATGCTGTATTTTCCCTAGGGCTTGATGTATCTCTACAGTGGTTTCTTGACCTTTCTCTCATGGTTGTGGTGAATAGGTTGTTTCCTTTGCAGCAACCTTTTGTGTATTTAGCAACTTCTCAGCAGTGTCCTAGACATGTATATCCTTGCAGTCTTTCCTTACCTGTTTCATACCAAATTTTTATTGTCCTCCTAAGGCCTTCTCCTGCTGTGTCCATATCCTTTAACTGTGCTGAGTGTTTTTGCTGTGGCCTTGCTGCTTCTGAGGCCAGGAGCTTTCCACCTATTTGAGTACTCTCTTTTTACATCTCCTGGAGTAGCATTTGCCTTATCTGTTCCTGTATTTTGACTTATTTAGAGCTAGATGGGGAGTCACCTTATATTACTGATAAGGATTTTCTTTTGAATTTTGCAGGATTTTGGAAGAGTATTTTATATTCTGTTGCCTAGGTTGTCAGTCATAGCACAGAATAACGCAGGAATAGGAAAGACCTTCCTGGGAGTCTTCTTGATAGCCTGATAATTTGGGTGGAAAATTACACTAAAGAACTTAGAGCAGTTTTCTGTAGAGAAATCTGGACTCTGAACACTTGTTTTTTGAGCATTTCAGGGGTGTCTTAACATTCATCTGAGGCTTGAAAGTTTTCCTATATTTTAGCTCCTTGCATCCTTGAAAAACACCCCATCTTATTAGATGTTTACTCACATTATGCTTAAATTTACCTTGAAAGGTCATTTGAAGTTATACCTGAAAATGGAATCTACTTTCCTGAATAATTTGTGTGTCTTGTCAGGTTTTATAAAGGTAGCTTTGCCATTAGTGCCAGGGCTGATCCAATATGCAATACTTCAAAACATAAAAGGAGATGAATATTGGATGCAAACTTATTTACTGAATTTTCTTGAAATTCCTGTAAAACACCTTATTGCAACCAATAGAGTAAATCATCAATCTGCTTAAATCTTCAGTGAAGAATGTGCTTGTAAATTATACTTGTAACCAAGTGTGAGAATTAGCCATTATGTGTCAGCAAGTGCTTTTTGTTGTGCCTAGTTTGGTCCGGTTATAAAGCAGCACACAGAAAACTATCAGGTTTTGGTGACATTACATGCCAAAGAGTTAAAATCCCTCCAGGGACAGCAGACATCACAGAGAGCAGGGTGCAGAATTCAGTCTTTATATCCTCCCTCAATATGCTGATGTGAGTTTAAAGAGTATTTATATTCTCTAAACCTAAAAATTACTGTAAGAAATTGAGTAACTGAAGGTTAAATGCTTTACCTGAAAAATGAGAGGTTTTTTCCCAGTGTGCTAAGGTACTGTTCACAATTTCATCTAAAAAGCAGAAAAACAGAAATCATTATGCAAGGACTTATCCTGGCTGAGAAGAAGCTGGAATTTGAAATAGCCTGTCTTTTTATACAAGAATATTCTGTTACAAAAACACTATGGAGAGCCCTGGTGCTTTAAGCCCAAGAAGCTCTTGCAGAAAATTGCAGCTCTGTCCTAATTTGGGGAATTCAGTATCCCTACCTGAGGCACATGGAAACTGTATCTGCTGGGGATGGGACTATTGATTTGTTTCTCTGGAGCTCTGCAGTATTTTCTTTGTCACTCAGACACTCCACACTGATGAAACCTGCAAGTAACAAAAGGAATGTTTTATGGAAAATAATTTCTTCCCCCAACTCTTTTTTTTTTTGTGTGTGTGTGTAATTGTCTTTGTTCAAGTAACATTTAAGTGATCCTCTATTGTGATATTGTGAGCTTTGCTGAGGTCTATTTTCAATGTCTATTTAATTCTGTAAGCTTGTTTAGGAGAGCTGAATATTTAGAGAAAAAAGTAGCATTGAACTGAACTGCTTCTACGTAGTTCTTCCAGAATAATCTATGGGGGTGAATAGAGTCTTTCACCAAAGTACAAAGGAAAGAAGGTTTGACTGTGCATTTAGTATTGATATCCTAGGAGAGATAAGAAAAAATAGTGCTTTTAATGGACTGCCTAATTTCACAAATTAGCTTTCATATTAGTAAATGACTTGAAATGAAGAAACATTAATTATATTAAACTAAAATTCATGGATAGTTTCAAAGTAGAGGAATCTCTGTGGAATGTTAAGTCTTGGAAATATTTCTTACATGAAGCCCTAAAAATGCTGAATATTTTTCATAAAACAATTTAATAAGGAATCCTCCATGTAAGTTCTCCAAACATCAGGGAGAACAGTAACTTTCTTCCATAACAGAAAAAAAGGGCATTTATACAGTTCAAATTGGTTGGGAAATCTCTTCTTTTTGGTTCTATTTTCACAAGCACCAGTGCTAAGGAGGGAAGCCTCAACACTGTTTCTATGCTCTGGCAGAAATAGTATTTTTCAATTTTTCCCCCTTAATGTGAAGTTTTCTGGATATGAAATGCTCAGAGATTTTTTTTTAATGCATATTTTTATTAAAAATTGGCTTTCTTCAACCATAGTAGAAAAATGCAGTGATGTTTTAGAGTATAATTCTGTGATAATAGCTGCTTTTGGGAAAAAAAAAAAAGAAAGGGAAAAGGTTTCAAAAGGTTTTGAAATGTTGAACTAATAGTGTAAAATTCCCTGCTAGTGCCATCACAGATGAGAAGGAAGGAAGTTTCATCCATTTAATTAGGTTTCTGAAAGAGGGCAAGGGTCTGAATGTAGTTCCTGTCTCCATAATCTCCTTAAAGTGTTTAATTTAGGAGTCTGGAACATTTGAGACAGGATAATTTGGAAGTGTAGGAATGAAGAATAGTACAGGAAAGCCCCTCAAATATCTTCATGGGAGACCATGGTGTTCCTCTGTGTAAAACAAGGCAGGCCCAGATGATCCCTCCTTGCTGTTGTCAGCCAATGTCTAAATAAACACTGTGCAAAGTACAGTCAAAAAAAGCATCACTTCAGAAGGGACTTCAGAATCACCACAAGTCCCAGAGCTCCTGACTTTCCAGGATACATAGACGTGAATGCAGTTTCTTCCATTTCCCAGTAAATTTCTAGGATCTGAGGTCTATCTCCGTCACCCACTAAAAAAATGAAAGGTGCTGGTTTTACTCCTTTGTAAGGGTGCAGCAGAAGTTGTTGAGTACCTGTGACTCAGGCTTTACTACTTCTACCAAATCTGTGTATTTCTTTTAACATGGAATGACACTGTTTAGCATTTCACATCTGTATTGCCTAATTGTGGTTATTTTATGGATCTCACAAAGTGGTAGAAAGCACAGGGCTTTGAAGACTGATGTTTAAACAGTCAGGGAAAAGCTGCAGATTTTCTTTTCATTAATCATGCTGGGCTTGACCTGTGCCTGACTTATTGTGTAGGAGCTTGAGGCTTTTCAGGTACACTGAGCACACTTTGGGCTGACTCTACAAGAGGCAGGTATCTGCCATCTGCCTTTGCAGCTAAGGAGTCACAACACTCTGACTGCTGAAGGATGTGTATTAAACTCCTCCAGCACCCTCATTTCCCTAAAGTATAACATGTGTTTAATTTTAATAAGGACATGTGCAGTTTTGTTGCTGTATTTATTTGAAGATTAGATTTTTAAGCATTCTGAGATGTTAAGGATGCATCAGTTCATCCTATGATAAGGCTCTTTGTGAGAGGTTTTGATCTCTGTTGCTTTGATCCCAAATCTACCTTGGCTTGTGGTACCAGGATCATGAAGGAAAGTCCTGAACTTGTTGAGTGTCACTACTTTTTTGTTTTCTTCCTCTCTCTGAAGCAGATTTCTTCCAAAAACAAACATTCACCATGTGCATTGATGTATATGGGAATCTATTGTCAAACAGGACACGGGTCTCACTGAATTCCTTCCATCCATGTTTGCTCATGCTGCTTTGGTTGAGCTGTTTGGGTTTTTATTTAAGCATGGTATACTTATGACCATGATTGATCCCAGACTTTGCACCTTATTAGTTTCTCTGTCACTTGGGCAGGGAACTTACCTTTAGTGCATCCAGGGAATTCATGGATTGCTTATGCCTTGCTGCATTGTCCCTCCAGCAGATTTCCAGGTGGTTGAAGTACCCCAGGAGGACCAGGGCTGGTGAACTTGAGGCACCTCCTATCTGTCTGAAGAGAATTCATCTACTCAGTCTTCCTGAGTGGTGGCCTGTAGCAGCTCCTCACTGTAATGTCACTTGTCCCTCCCTTTTGTCCTGACCCACAAGATCTTGGTCAGCTCCTAATCCATTCCTAGGTGGAATTCCATGCACTTCAGCTGGTCATTGACACAGAGGACAACACACCCTACTTGTCTCCTCTGCCCGTCCTTCCCAAAGAGCCCGTAATCTTTTATTCCAACCCTCCAGTCTTAGGAAGCATCCCACCATGTTTCCATGATGCCAGTGAGATCACAGTCCTGCACGTGTGCACACATGTCTAGCCCTCATGTTTATTCCACATGCTAAAGGCATTTGCATAGATGCATGTAAGATGGGGCTTGGAGGAGGCAGATTTACTGTCTGGAGCTGGTGAAATTCCTTTGTGCTGTGCTTCAGGTGCTCTACTGCTGGCCTGCAATCCATCTCCATGCCCTGGGCATCTTTAACTGCCACAAGCATCACACTTGCAGGAGTGGAATAGATTGAAGTTCATCTTCTTCAGCAACTGTAGTTTAAAACCCTCCTCACCATTTGGGCAAGCCTATGAACAAAGATGCTCTTTCCCTTCTCTGGCAGATGGGGACCTCAGGCCAAGTTTCTCCACTGGAGTCCCATGGCTGAACCCCCAGCTGGGGCATCTGCCCCATATCCATTTGTTACTTGCTAGATTTGACTGGCCCTTTTGAGCTCCTTCCTCTGATTGGAAGGATTGATAAGAAAGCCCCATGTGCAATCCAGAGTTCCTCACTACCACTCTGTGATCCTCTAGTTTCTTGGTGACCTCCCTTGCTGAGCCTGAGAAAGCAGCACAACTCCCCAGAGTGCACTGGTTCTGCAAATGGGTGCTGATGTACGTCTTAGACAATACTTGTTATATATGGATGCATTTCAATAATGCATAATATACAAGACCTCTTCCAGTAGATTATACAAACAGGCAGTGTACAAACGATTGCTCTAGTCC
Source organism: Cinclus cinclus (assembly GCF_963662255.1). Taxonomy (NCBI): domain Eukaryota; kingdom Metazoa; phylum Chordata; class Aves; order Passeriformes; family Cinclidae; genus Cinclus; species Cinclus cinclus. The sequence goes on along the minus strand of NC_085050.1, from coordinate 57,268,891 downwards.
TTTTCTCTGGATGTGATTTGATGGAAGCATCTCTTATTTGGGAACTAAAATCCCCGGGGTCACACTCCTGCCACTGGCTGGAGCTCTTACCTTTAGCAAAGCATCTCTTCCCTCTATCACCAGGTTTGTTTGGTAGGTCAACTTTCTGGAACAGGGCCGTTCTCTCGCTTAAGTGAGTAACTTCTGTGAGGCTTGTCTCTTTTTCTACGCCTGTGCTCTTTTTCTAGTATTGACTTTACAACCCTCTCAATTTGCAGAACTTTGGATTTTTTCCAGTGCAGGTGTGGACTCCAGTTGGGTAAATTTCAGCCTTCTGATAATGGGCTTTCCTTTCTTCATTACCTCTGCTGCCATAATTAAGTGGTTTTGCTTGGTAGAAATGAAAATCCCCAAAATGTTTGCTTAGTTCACAGCACCAGCCACGCTGGATTCAGCCTGTTCCTTTATGTGCAGTGCTGAGAACAATCTTAGGAGTGCATGAAAACAGAAAATGTGTTTCCCTTCCAGTGACAACATGATCTTCCCCTTTTAGACTGGAAAAATGCTTTCTCAGAGGGACTGATGAAGATTTTGGTTATATGATTATTTCCTCCTGTAAAGACTGCTGCAGGAGATGCATGCCATTAGATGTAAGAAATTTTGCAAACACTTCTAATCCTTTCCAAAAATTTTTGCTAGTGATGTTAACAGAGCAGAGCACAGGAAAGGAATTAATTTGTGGCTGTGTCTGACTGCTGCTACTTATTTCCACATTCAGGTGTGCTCAGTCTGGGGAGAGTACTTCTTGCTGCTGTGGCTGTCCTGGCTGGATAGGAGCTGGAGAAAATATGGCAATGCTTTGAACTTCTCCACATGCTGGAGCTGATTCAGCCCTTTAAGTGTTCCTTGAAGCTTCCATCAGGCTGAGCTGATTAGAGGATCAACTGGGCATTTCCATGTCAGAAGTCTACTGATGTTATCTGGCCTTAGGAAATGTTTGTTATGCTCAGTTTCAACAGCTTTGCATAAAAAATATTTTATAATTTTTGTGGATTGTGAACTGTTTTGTTGGGCATCTCAATCTAATCTAGGGTGGTGGGTGGGTGGTATAATTTGGATTTATATACAAACGATGTCTTGAGGACTCTCCTGAGTGAACTGGCAATGCCAGTGATTGCAGTAACTGAGGCACTCCTTTTTGTCCTGTGCCTGCTTTGGCACAGTCAAGTTACCTGAGCATTCCCTCTGTGGTCACCACCCAGATCCAAGCTCCACAGTGCAGGAACACTTCTCTGCTCCTGGGTATGCTTTTACTTTTACACTCAGCTCTTCGGTGTCTGGACAATCATAATTCTGCACTTATCGGTGCTGAGAATCAAAGTCTTTTCTTGCTGACATAGCGCCTTTTAAGTTATAATTTTATTTGGGGGAAAAATCAAAATGAAAGAATTTGTTTTGGGGTAGTTTGGAAAGAATCTGTTTCTGGGCCTGAGCTATGGTGGTGGCATTGAGCTGTAGTCCTTAAAGTTCCTGCTGTTTCTTAAAGCCTGGCTCACGGGTTAAGTGAAATCCTCACTGTTTGGCACAGTGGCAAACATTGCCTGTGGTGCTCTTAGAAGTCCTAGAGAACAGAAATTAGCTGTAATAGTACCTTGTACGGCAAAAACAGTGTCACAAAAGGGCCTTTTCAAGGTTATATTAAGAAGCTTAAAGTTGCACTGTTTAGATTTTGAGTGCTTAACTCAAAGGCATGTTCGTGTGTCATTTCATCAGCTTTGTCTATTATGGTTATTCATAGCACTATAAAATACAAAAATTCTACAGGGCAGTGTTGAATGCTGGATGAACAGCACAAGATGTTGCTGAATTTCTGTAAGACTCAACCAAGTATGTTACTTCACAGGATCTTTTTTTCCTATGACATCAATTAAAACTTCTTATCTTCAGAAGTACCACCACAAAATTGTGAGGTCCAGTTCTACAACCTTGCTGCTCAGTCAGAAAGTTATTCAAATCTGATTTGCTTATTTATTTTCAAAAGAAACAAATGCAGGGTTTGTAATGAAATGTTTCCAACTTTCAGAAACAATGGAACAGGTTTTCTTTTCTCTGAAGCCCCATTTTCAAGAAAAACATAACAAAAAAATTCCCAGCCTGGGGTAGACACCTAGCAAAGGAAATTGCTGGCCAACCAGTTAATTTGGCAATGCTGTAAGTAACTGAAAACAAAGTCTTACTCTGAGATATATCAGACCACTGTAAACATTGGTGTAACTGCCAGTTCCTTCTATATTATCCAGCATTCTGTTCATGCTGTTCTGACCTTAATTCTATTAATGAATCCAGATTTTTTTTCCTTTCCCACTGGCAATGGCTTTGATTTTGGTGTCAGAGAGTGGAAGGTACTTTGAAAAGCATTCGCTTGCCCCTGACAAACATCCCCACCAAAAACCCCCAAATGTAAGGCTAAATCATAATGTAAACAAAGCCAGTTGGTACCATGCTGTTTTGCTCTTGTTCAGATGTGACAAGCATATGGAAATCATTATATAACTACAGACCATTGCCAGAAAGTGTGGATAAAGCCTCACTCTGATTTCACAAACAGAACAAATGTTTTCCCATGTCTTTGCAGGTGGAGACATAGGGCTAGGTGTGGAGCAAACGTTTCCAAAACCAGTTCTTTGGCTGTGCTTCCAGTTCCTTTCAGAATGAGCAATAAGAAATGTTTTTGTTTTTTTTCCTCATGAATGCTGTTTTCTCCTAATGAAACTGTTTACCAGATTAGTGCCCCATTAATATTTTAATACTGTTTTATCATTTCATGCTCTTTTAAATGGAATTGCATTTTTATGGGCAATAAGAATATTTTAACTTATGTTCTGAAGATATTTTTCATACTCTTAAGTAGGGTTTGGGGATTTTTCCTCTCCCTGCCTGTGCTGGAAGAAGATGTGACATTCAGAGACTTGCTCTCCCTAGGTGGAGAAAGCAACTAATTGGGGGTGGTTGAGGAGATCTAATTCCTTTTTCCGCTTACAAACCTTTTCCCTTTTCTTATAATTTGTTTTCCCTCATTGGTAGCATGGACTGGATTGAGTTTTGTTACCTGCTTTGAGTACTGCTAAGAAGAGACTATATATAAGAGAGTTTCCTGCATCTTCCTTTGAAGTATTTTTCCCTTTTTACATTATCAGATATAACTAGATTTGATTTAGCACAGAGCTTCATTTATGCCTTGAATAATGCTCTTCATTGTTAAAATTCATTTTTGGAGATTACTTCAACACTTCCAGATCAAGATAAAGAGTTTTCCTGAGCCTATATTGGCAGCTTGGGTTATTTAACAGTCACTTAATCAGATAATGCAGATATAAGCCCAGAGACTGAGATAGGAAGCACATGAAGTAAATGTACTCTTTTCAGTTTATCTAATCTCTTGTACAAAGTACTGGTGGTGTTGCTCTGAGAGTGGGTGTACTTGGCAGACTCTTCTGCTGAGTCTATGTTGAATGACATATTTGTTGGCACACTAAGCCATGGTGCCATTATCTTTCTGATAATTCTGCACAGATACTGCCTCGGAGGTCACAGAGTGTTACTTTGCATCCAACATTTTTGGTGCACGTTCTCATGGGAAGCTGCTATGGCAGAGATCCAGTGACCTGGCTTTGTGAGATGTTTGCTGTCAGAAGCCCGGACAGAGGTTTAGAGATGCTGATTTCTTAGTGCAGAAGGATAGGTGGCACACAGGTACAGACTTCAGCAAACTGCATTGTTGTGTTTAGGAGTACAGAGGGTGAGTTCTGATAAGCTTCTGTAGCCCAGGGTCAGAGAGGTTGGGAACTTGTAGCACCCAGCAGTGCAGCAGAGAGGAGAACATGGAGAGAGAATGTGGCCATGGGATGGTTCTGATGGGCTCAGAGATTGTTTAAGGGTGGCAGTATCCAGGAGTAGGGAGGGGAGGCTGTCATTCTGTCATTTTGGTACTGAGAAGACTGAGGGTAAAAGAATTAAGCTCTGATATCTGATTGAAGGCATAGAGAAGATCACTGTTGCTATCATGTTTTAGCTAATATTTTGAATTTAAAAGAGTCCTGAGCACAGACTGAGGTTTTTATAGCACCGGTAGGAAAGCCTGGCCTTTGTGTCTCCTCTAACTTCTGGGTGGGTTTAAACAGATGGTCTTTGTATTCCCAAGATGTTCTGTACTCTGAGGTACAGCTTCATGCAGAGCCTATATACAGCCTATGCTCTTCTTCCCAGGAATAATGTTTTGAGGTGCTGCTATTCCTCTGCTTCTCATGTTCAGTCTTCTTTTGTGAGATATGCTTCATAATGTGATTGTTTCCATCAGTAGAGAGAACCCACTTGCTTGTAAAGGCTTCAATATATCTGTAGGAGTGGGGAGGAATTAGCAGAAACACTTACACTTAGAGTTGACTACTGAGATCAGTATTAAGGGGATGAATATATTTTTCCCCAAGGAGTTTGAAATAATACCTCTTTTCAAAGGCAGCTGCCTTACTTGTCACCTCAAGTTGCTTTGGATCAGATTCCTGAGATTTAAAAAGCAATGAACTTGATAGCTGTTTTGGGCCAGGGGCTTTTTGTTTATTCAAAGGATCATTCTCATAGGTTCTCCCATCCACCAAGGGGACTGATCACTCAGCCTGACTGTGTTTCTGCCACTGCCCTTGATTCCTGGTCTCCTGTGTGCTGTCTGCACGAGTAAACCTTGTGGACAGGTGTGCTTTGGGGAGCCTGGACCTAGCATTTAGCTGGGCTAAGGCCTCTGTGCCATGCAGGATTCCTCTTCCATGAGCCTGTCACCAGCTTTTCTCTGTCAAGCCGTGCTTTCTTCACTGGCATAGGTAGAGACTTTTCAACTCAGGACATATTACAAGGAAACAACACTGCTGGGTAAGAAGAGTGTTAGGCATGTTAGGCAGCATGGATTTGAGAAACAAATCCAACCCTATCCCAGACAGGGAATCCTTTTGAGCAACTACCAAGCTTTTTCACCTTTGGTATACATTTTGAATTCCAGCAGTGAAAACTCTTTTGCTAAAGTGTAGAGAAAATTTTTTTTCTGTTTGCATTGTGTTGGCTGTGGATTCTACTCTTTCATGCTACCAAAGTAGAAACTATACGAATGAGCAGGGTTTAGGAAGCTATTTATTCCCTTCAGCAAGCTTATAAGCTCCTCTGAGCAATGTGGTGACAAGCAATGGCAGCTAGAAATCCCCAGCCATGAATCATCTGAAGATTTGCTCTCCACTGCAGGCAGCATCTGCTCCAAAGCTGATGAAATTTGAGGTGGAATACCTGGAAGAAGGGTGTCTTGGGATTCATCAGCAATCTTCTTTAGTTTTTTTTTAGCATGTCACTCTGTGGGTTATGCAAGTCTTTGCCAGTAACCAGATTAATTAAAAAACAAACAAAAAACAAACAACCTCCCCCAAACAAACAAACAAAATAAAAAAAAAAAAAAAAAGAGAAGAAAGTGGATCTCCTCATCCCTAGGCTGCAGGAACTGTTTGGCAGGAGGAGTGTGAAAACAGATTTTGGTGATGGCAGCAGCATGTCCTCAGGTGTGAGGGTAATTGAGAATGGCTGTGTGACGTGCACAGCGGTCTCACACAGTTCTTCCCTTCTCAAGCTCTGTGTCCCTGGAGTAGTTGGTACTCATGTGAATAATCCCTTTGCTGCAGCAGAATGTATCTTGCCAGCAGAAGTGGCTGCCTGCCTGGCTCAGGCCCTTCCCTTGGTGTGTTTGCCCTTAGCTCTGTTCAGGAGCTCAAGGAGCTCAGCAGGGTGGTGGCTTAAGGAACTCCACACTCACCCTTGTTGCCCCAGACTGCTGTGCCTGGGCTTTGCAGGATAGCAGGGCTCTTCTGCCCGTGCTGGGTTGGACAAATACACATAATGCTTCTTTCCCTTCCTGGAGAGCAAACCAGCAGAAGTAGAGAAAAACAGGAGATATTGTCCTCTTCCTGCTGCCCTAAAAAATAAGAGGAGGACACCAAGGAAAAGCACCTACAGGAACATGTTAAGTGAGTAAGCTGCTGATGTGGCTCTCTAAGCTGCAATGGTCACTTCCTTCATCCATTAGGAAATTCAGATGACCCTAGGAAAAAGGGGCTAGGAAAGGGAAAGCTGTTATACAAACACTTGCTGCAATCCTTCATGCTACTTACAAGAGGCACTCAAAAACATTAATATGTAGTGATGCTGAAGTACACTGATATTTAATTGAGAAAAGAGGAAGGTTTTTTTTCAGTTTCATGGGCTTTGAGCTATTCTCTCCTTGTCTATTGAAGAGAGACATTGTGTTGGACAAAGGACAGAACTGAAAGTAAAGCTTGCCGAATAGATCCTTTGTCAATGAGAGTTTTGGGTTTTTGTGGAGAAGGTATTTCAAGTGTTTTGCCTGAAAGATTGAAATCAGTTCTGCAGATAACAGTTATTTTTGCAGAGCCCCTTGTTTAGCATTCACAGAATTGAGCTTTTTGTATGCTAGACATCTCTAATAGTGTTTTAGCCTCCAGTGGCATTTTTCTTGGAAATTCTTTCTTTGAATAATAAAACAAAACAGAATTGTCATTGTTGCCTTCACACTGTGTGCAGCAATGCCTTGATTTCAGGCGTTTGATGTCATTTCAAACAGAATTGTTATGCATAAGACTGATTTTGGAGTGATAAATAGTATACACAACCAGTTGAAAATACAGATGACCACCTAATTAGCTGGCAAGGGAAAATGAATGCTTGCCTTGTTAGTATATTTTATTTCAGCTGATGTATTTATCAAAATATGTGCAAATTCACATAATTCTGTAAAATCAGCTCATATTTCTTCACAAACCTACTATAAGCACCCACCAAAATGTTTTAAATTAAGAGTCATGAAGTACATGCTGCATCATACAGTGCTTGAAAAAATAAATCATAATGTTTTCATGCAAAGGTCCCATACCTGAGAAGAAGAAAACATCAGTATTGGGGTAGGAATAAGTGCTTAAATGAGATCTAAGGCTGAGAGCTACTTAAGAAGGGCCCCATTTTGTGTTGTCCTTACAGGGGTATCATACATTCCTGCTGTGAGGGGGGAAGGCAGAGAAATAAAACGTTCTCTCTCTCTCTCTCTGAACAGCACTTGTTGGAGTGTGAACAGTTTTTCAATAAGCCCCTGCTGGTAAGAGTGCTCCAGAGTAAGGCTGGCAGTAGGAAGGTTTCCTACTGCCCTACCTTTTACATTTTTATACCCTACATCTTTGCTGGGTGGCAGCAAATAGCTTGAATTCTGATGGTTGACAGAGGTTTGTGGCATCTCTCTGACACTCAAATACTGCTGATCTAGTGAAACAAGAGTCTGGTATCCGACATGTCCTGGCCTCCATTTGTATGTGCAAATAAGTTCTTTGTGGACCATTGGATCAGTGTTCTTTAAGGCAGTTTGTGTGGATTTCTGCATGAGGCAGTGAGCCCACATACGTAATGTGTGCATTGAGTCATGTGTGACGACAAGGATGTATGAAATTAATAAGTTTATTTCAGAGTAAGGTCTTTTTCTGGTGCCATTGTCTTGAAAGATTGTTTTAGTCTCTATCTCATCTTGAAGAACAAAGATGATAGATCACAGCCTGCCTGAATTAACTCAAAACTTAACAACGATGAGCTTTTCAAAAAAAAAGGTTTTTGGTGACTTATGGTGGCGAGAATTAAAGAAATAGCTGCAGGTTAGGCTTCGGGAGCCCTAGGAGGTAAGGGTCTCTACTTCTATATAAAAAGAATGTAAGTGATCCAGATTCTGTGTTACTTATATCTGCAAGTCTGCCACTAAAACCAGGACAGTTGTAGATGCTGTCTCTGAAATCAAGACTGCTCACTGGGATCATTAAGTCTACGCAGCCAAATTTGAAACACTCTGTAGCTGTGGTCAAAAATATGACAGTAGCTTTGAGCTGTAGCCTTTATTAATTGTATGACAGCTTTAAGATGATTGTAGCACAAGTAGAAGAGAACTAGGCCCAAGAGACCTAATTAATGAAGTGCTTTGTTTTTTGGCAAAAGTAAATGAATTACACCTATGTAAAGATAAATATAACAGTTTGCCACATGATGGTCCAGAAAAGTTGGCACATTGTTAATTAAGTATAAAATGTAAAGACTTGTTAGGCTAAAATCCATGCAGTCTAAGTTTAAGGATTGTTGCAGTTCTAAATGCTTTTATTAGAAATTTGCAAAGTTAGATTATTGTAGGGTCACTGTATGACAGTACAGTGTGGCTACAGAAGTAACCATGCTGTGGTTAGCTCCTAGGAGGGAAGATGTGGTTCCAAGGTATGTGCAGCACGTGAGTTGGACTAGGTCATAAAAATGGCAAGGTGAAAGGAAAACCTGCTGGCACTTATCTCCCAAGCACAGGCTTTGACTTAGGGCACAGAAGAGAAGGTGAAACCCATAGCTCTGCTGAGTAGGATGTCAATGAGGTGAAGGCAGGAGCAGAGCCCTTCTGGGGCTCATGTAATTTCTGTAAAGTCCTGCAGCACTTTAAAGCCCCTCTGTGTTATGGGGGCTCCTTCTCTGGGCAAATTTTGCCCGGATTTCTTGCATTTTCTTTTTTCCCTTTCAGATTATTTTCTTGTTTCTTGCTCCTTCTCCAGTTTCTCGCAAGTGTTCTTGGCTGATGTAGTGTGTTTTCATATCTTGTTTTGAATCACAGCAGGGCAAGAGGTGGTTGACATTTTGTTTATACCAGTGCTATTTTGTTACCCTGTTTTTTTTTGTTTGAGCCTCTTTTACAACCAACCAAATTTACTGCCTCCTCCTTGTTGCTATTTTCCTTTTTATTGAATTCCCTTCTCCACCCCATTCTTTCCCCTGTGGCTCTCCATTTTCCATTGTCTTAGTTCTTTATTTCCCCCCTAAGATCTTGAAACAGCTTTTCGAAGATGAAGCATTCAATCTTATTTTCCATCTCCGGCTAGCACTTTTATTAATAACCCATATTTATTTAGCATCCAGAGTCTGCCAAACACACACATACATACACACAAAGCCAGTCACCAGTGTTTGCTGTCAGGATAATGTCTTCCTGGAGGCTTGGCTCCCTCTGCCAAGCCTAGCTAAATGCCTCTTTGTGGAAAGGAAGGGAAAGAAAAGGCTGCTCATGTTGAATGATGTTTGTGCTCCAGCATCGTTCTGAAGAAAAATGAACATTGGTCAGAAATGCTTGCGGGCCCCGCTGTTGCTGTGGCAGAGTGTGCTGGCTGGGAGGATCTGCAAGATGAAGAGATGAGTTAGAGCTGGCTGCAGAGCTGTGATCTCAGCATTCAGGGCTATGGGCAGAGGCAGCAAAATGTCTCAGTGTGTTTCATGGACCTCCCAGTTGCCTTAGGAAATGCCTGAGACCTTGGCTCCACCAGGATTAGGAGGCTTCTGGGTTGCAGCTGTCTACTCCCTACCATATGACAGTGAGGGCAGAACACAATTTCTCCCCAGGCTGCTGCCCAGATCTGCACAAAGATTCGGTGCATGAGGAAGTTGGGTGACTGCACTCAGCTCAGACTGGATAAAACCATGGAGAAATGCCACAAACTCCACATATTTGGCAACATTTGTGGATGGCTAGGGATCCCAGCAAGGGATTCTGCACTCTCTTGGTGCAGAATTATGAACAGCAGCTGTAGCAGTGATGACTTCAGACCCCTTCCTTGGGCTTTTGCTCAGACCTAGAGTCTTGGGGTCAAAATTTGCAGCAGCTGACTGTGCTCGTTTTCTGTCTTTGTTATTAAGAAAACTAGGCTGGGATGTGCTCCCTGGTCATAAAACTAAAGCTGAGGTGCATGGCTCAGTTCACAGTTTGCTAAATCTCCATCTCTCACCATATTGAGCAGCCTCATCAAATCCACCAAGAGGTCCTGATAATGCCCTACTTGCGCACTGAAACTATCTGGCACAATTCTAATTGGTCTGGCCAAATCCATGCCCAGAACATTCCAATAGCTACACTGCTTAGATGTTTCTGTGTCTTGCTAGGACTCTGTTTCCTTTGGTAGCACAGATACTGCTGCTGAGTCCAGGCTTCCAGAGCTGAGACAGTACCAAATCTTGAAGCATAGCACTCCCCAGTAGGCTTTAGGAGGCTGGAGTTGAGCTTCACGGAGCAAAATCAACCTGACATGGCATGCTGGCCATGCCTGTGAACAGCATGATGAGCCATGTCATTCTCAGGGTGATCCCCATCAGTGAAAAGAGCCTCTTCAGAAGGGAGTGTGACCTCAGAAAGAGCTCTTTGAAAAGTGTTGTAAAAGGAGTCTCAGGCAGTTGGCTTAATCTGTTACCATGGAATATTCAGGTTGGAGAAAACCATCCCTGAGTCTGACTACAAACCTCACAGTGCCAAGTCCATCAGTAAAAGAAATCCCCAAGTGTCACATCTACATGTCTTTTAAATACCTCCAGAGATGGTGGCTCTGAAGAAAGTTTTCTTAATAGCTAAACTAAACTTTCCATGGTGCAATTTGAGACCATTTCTTCTCATCCTGCTACTTAATTGGGAAAAGAGACCAGTACCTTTTTATAAGGCATGCCTGTTGCATGGATCAGACAAGTTGCTGCTTGAGTGTTTATGGAACTGCAAAATAAGAAGAGCTAATCTCATGTGAGATTTAAATGTCTTCCTCTAATTCAACTAGATCCCACTAGCTTCAGCAGGCTTTAAGTTGTAGGCTGCAAAGCTGGTTGGTTTGTGAAATTGAATCAGGTTATTTTCCAAATGTCTCTGAATTCTTATTTTTAGCTGTCAGTTACTGTTGAGAAATTGGGAAATTGTTGAGAAATTTCACCAAGTCTCACTAAAGACTTGGCTTTCCTATTGCTTTTCTTCCTTCTGATTTTTTGAGTGAGACCAGAGTAATGGAGTTTTACTTGTTTATTGTTTTGATTGTAACTTTCAGAGGGAGACAAAAAAAATTAGAGCAGGAGGGAAGTCAATGCTTGATTTGCAGTGAGAAGTGCAAGAGAGGCTTCTTCTAAATAGCCCTGATGACCCAAAGATCAGGCTGGTCCTAGTTTTAAATTAGCCTTGTATTTCAGCAGGGATCAACATGAACAGTTTCACTCCATTTGTTACAAATTTACTGGACATGTGATTCAGGTAGGCTTAAATTCTTTGTCATGGACCTAGAAACCCAGAGGTGCTGCTGCCTTTCTTGTAGAAACTTATTTTCTCTTGCAAGTACATTCGGTGCCCCCAGAGAGCAATAAGGGTCAAAACTGCAGAGAATAACAAATGAATAAATAAGATACATGAACTGAATATATGTCTTGTGAGCTAGGCACACTTGTGCTGGAGCAGTAGGACTTCCAGACAGAGCAGTCTTTGCTCTGAGTTCAAAGACAAGCATGGCCCTTTCTTGAATTGTGCTCAAGTCAGTGATGAAACTGAATGGAAAAACAAGAAGTTAGGTTGGATGAAACTAGCTCTTTTTTAAACCATGGCACACAGCAAAGGGTTCTTCACAGCAATGATGCATGAATTTTTCATATGTTCCTGTCTGATATATAGTGAGTTCCAAGAAATTATTCACCTTTTCCCTGATTCTTCTGGCAGTGGAAGGTTCATCATAACAGCCTGTTTGGATATCATTCTGTTTCAGAGATGGGACTTTATTTTCCTAATATTCATCATCATATGATAACCCCAGTGGAAGGAGAGGCACAGTATATGTGTCACAGCATGGGGTAGCATTTGTACTACCAAATGCCTAATATGCTTTTACCCATCCACAACAAACTTTCAAGTTCTGTTCTTATTACCAAAGCCCTAGAGCTGTTTATGAATGGATGAGCCCCACAGCCTTAGCCACTGTCTCATTGAGTTAAGAGCAAAGACTTGCACTGACTTCAGGGGAGAGCAATATGCATCGAGTGTTGTTCAGAATAACCCTATTGTGAGATTCAGGACAATCCAGAGCCCAAACTGAGGTGTCTTCACTGAAATAAAAATTCTGACTTACTATACGCATGTTTGGCAGCTCCAGACCTGCCACTCAGTAGCTGTGCTTAGGGCACATAACATTTGCACTCAGTGTCCTTCAAGCCTTCAACATTCAAGGAACTGATTTTCAATGAACAGTGCTGTATTGTACATGGTTTATGAGAATAAAATTTGTTATTTCAGTGTGGGTATAACATGTTAATTTTCTGTAGTACATCTAAATCTCTTTTGCACTGGGAAGCATTGTGCTGCCAGTACTCCAAGGAAATGCAGTTACAGTGAAGTAAGAAAAGTTTTCTTAAATTCTGCATTGCATCTTTGTTTCTGCTTTTGTCTCTGTATGGCATGTTCTGTATGTTCTTACAGAAGGAAATCATTAGAAAATCAATGTAGAACTTTGAAATGAGTCAAAGTGTCAAATTTTCAGGTTAGACAGTTCTGTACAAACCTTACTGGAGTTACTGACTGAGGTTTTTGGAGGATAGTTTCATCACTATGATACTTGAATCCAAATTAGCTGTTTCTCTAATGAAGCTGGTATCACCTGCCAGTTTCTATTGTGTTGAGTCTCTCCCCTCTGACTGTGTTGTTTTTGTCTTCTGAGTTCCTGAAGCCTGTTTCTATGTTAAGTATCTCCAGTAGATTGAGATACTTAATTGAGATTACTCAGGATGGGGGTTTTTTTTGAGTTATTGTAGTTAGCTCTTTCTGTTTTTCTTGTCAGTCACTTGGATAATTTTACCGAGGTGACCTTGGTAAGATTTCCAGCTGTGGAACAGCAATTAAAAAAAGTAATAACTTCCAGGGCTATTTAAATTCACAGCGTCGCTTTTTGGCTTGCAGAGAGTCTGCATAAGACTGGTGTTAGGAATGTGAAATGTTTTGTGAAACACAAAATAATCCTGGGTTTTAGCCAGTGGGACATTTCTGATTTTCTGGGGATGAACCTGGAACTCATCAGAGATCTATAAGTGTTTAATTTCTTGTGACAAATCCTCACAAATTAAGCACTGAAGAATGGCAGAAACTCTTAGAAAATGTATTTGTGACATCAATAATTTACCACATGTATAGAATGATGATATCACATATTTTGTTAGTTAGTGAGTGAGTTAGTTAGGTTTTGTTTGGGAAGGAGGTTATTTTTATTTCTTCTGCACAAAAGCCTCTAAAGATGGAAACAAGTGATCCTAGATTTTGCTGTAAACAATTAAGTAAGTGGATCCATTTAAGGAAAGTTTATGGAAATCTTAAAACTCCTCCAACTTTTCAGTAACTGGGATAGCAGCATTTAGCAACAGAATCTGATTTCATGGTTTTTATATCCTGTTGTGTAAGTGATCTGACAGGGACCTAGGTCCCTGAACATGTGTCCTATAATTCTTAAGCATCAGATCCCATTATAGGATTCATGCAGCTATGATTCCCAGGCTCTTTTAACCTGAAACTCTTTGGGTTGTTTTATTTTTTCTGGTAGTATTTCGGTTTGGATGTTTTTTGGTTTTTTTTTTCTTTTTTTGGAGATTTTTGGGGGGGGGGTTGGAATTTTCTTTTAACAAGCATTTTATTAGATATGTTTAATTTTAAAGACAATTCAAAGAGTATAACAGACAACAGTGAAGGGAAATATGAGATAATTACAATTGACTGCCGAAGTTGATTGAACGCACAGCAGTTGAATTTTTCTTCAGCAAATTGTAATCAATCAAATTATGAACCAATTTACAGTCTGGTAAAAAGAACATTTAGGCTGTTCCAATCCAATTAATGTTTGCTATTTTTTTATGCTGGGATTTGGTCTATTTTGCATCAATCCAGTTTCTGGTCCATTACCAGCTTTTCCCAGACAGAGGAGAAAACAGTGTCGTGCTGAGCTAGCAGAGCTATGATTGTGGCTAGTTGAAAGCTTTGCCAGCTGGAATTGTACTGTGGAGATGAAAGAGAAAAATTCTGTCAAGGCACAGGTCCGCCACTATCCAGGGAGAGACTAGAAGTTCAGGTTGGAAAAAGTCCCCATTGGTGAAGAGAACAAGTTTGAGGAGTGAGGATGTTTAGCAACAGAAGGATTTATGGAAGGATAAGAAAAAATTCTTCATGGGAAAAAAAAAATCTCAAATCAAGGTGTAGGGGGTTTTTGTTTTGTTTTTTTCTCCTGCAATAGCATTTATTGGTTCAGTGAGTGAAATTCTGTTACTCAGAGTGGCAGATCCTACGAGTTCTTGATCTCTGTAGACTTTTAACGTGAAGATGTGTTTGGTCTCTCAGCTTTCTAAGCAGACTGCTGCTACACTAATTTCCATAGGAGAGGAGTTAGCATTGCCTAATGCCCTTAGGGTGAGGGATGCCCCATCACTATTTTAACATCTTCTCCCTTGCCCAAAGAGAGAAAAGTACAGTTGTAGCTCCAGTGCTTTACTCTTCTCTGTGAGAATTGGTAATAGAGACCATTCAATGCTTTAAAATTGCTTTATAAAGCAATCAGGAAGTACTAGAACAATTTTCTTCTTTGTTTTTCCACATTTAAAACCTTTTAGAGGGAGCCTTGGAGCTATAGCTTGATGATTTATCCCAGAGCTTTCCCTAAATTAAGAGAAATTAGAATTAGAGAGAAGGTTGGTACAGCCTAGTAGAGACTGGTCATTCAGAGAATGAGAGTGATTGAGATAATGAGCCCTTTGCATGGAATAAATTCAGCAAGAACCACATTTTGCCACTTTTATGGAATTTTTGCCGCTTTTGGTTTTCATCTCTGGCCAGAACTCAAACCAGATAAAGGACTGTGAAGGTGTGAATAAAGCTGATTAAACCAACTTTTCCTAGTTTTGTGAAAATCATAATAAGCTCAGGTTGAATTTAATTAGCAGTTTGGACCAAGTTTCTTTAGAACCTATTTAGTTCTTCCTAATTAGTGTGTAGTCTTTGGTTGAGTAGATTATCATTGAGGAAGAGCTGTACTTGCTGATTTCCTTTGAGGTGGTGTGATGGTACAACTGCTACTTTTTCACTTTCAACAAATATCTTTTTGGGAGGAAGAGGGTGAGTTTGATCTTCTAGCAACCATGGTGTGCTTGTTTCCTATGTGTTTAGATAAATAAAACATGGTGTATCAGTGAGGTAGGAAAAGGAAAGTCTCCTCTCTGAGATGACATCATTTAGGAAGCAAAAGTAAAAAGTAGGAAAAGTCTTGCAAAACAGCTGCACTAAGATTAGATATGCAAATATAGACACCTCTCCCAGCTGTAGAATTTTTTCCTTCTAAACCTTTTGTGTTGAATGTCTCTATATGGAGTAGGACTGTTCACATTTTGGACTCCAGAAGGTGTGATTTACAAAACAGGCTGCCTTAATTTTGGCAAAACTTTCCCTCCTTTTATGTATTATGAAAAAAAAAAAAAAAAGAAAAAGAAAAAGACAGCAAACAATGGTTTATAGAAATTTTTCTGTTTGTCAGACTGTCCTGGGCATCTCTGCAACCTCATCCTGTTTGCCCACCGGCACAAGAAGTAGACTGCTTAGAATATGATGGGTTTGTTTATTAGCCAGAAATTGCAAAAACAGGTTTTTGTGTTAGATTAGTGGTGTGCACTTGAACATGGGGCAGCAGAAACTGATAAATTTTAGAGTGTGTGTTTCGAATTTGTTATAGTTTTACCTGGAAACTCTCTCTTAATACATTCTGTAAGTAAATTTTTATCTGGGGGACTCTAGTTCAGTGATGAAAATGCAGAACCTCCTGAAAAAATCTAACCTTTCAAGTTGAGAAAAGGTGCCTTTCAACAACTTAGCTTTTAGACACTGGGCACTGGATTAAATGATCATGGTCTTTATTGTAGGGAGAAATATTTGAGACATACTGAAATCTATTGCAGAGATGGAATTTTGAATCTTCTACTTCAGTGACAGAGTTTGTTTCCAGAGTCTTGAGTCTGTTTGTTTTAAATACCTGGATGTAATTCTGCTAAAACCTCCTTAACAGTATATGTGTCTTCTACTCCATGAACTAAGTATATAGATTACCAAAATTTGGTGTTCTCCTGGAATTATGATTAAAATATGGCATCTACTGAAAAAAAGGCAATCACAGACCTTTCACCCACAGTCACACATGGTTTATAAGTTTGTTAGGTTTTTTTTGTCTTTAAGGTTTTTGACAGTTAACTTTTCCTTTAACTAGGAAATCTTTCTACTTTCTTTCAGCTGTATGACCAGCATACAATTCAATTTTCTATTGAAAATCTTTCCTGAGTAACTTTGCTCTTCTTTTCTGGTATGTTAATATTAACTGATGAAAATTCAGTTGTGTTTTATTTTATTATACTTTTACACCACTGTGGCGCTGTACAGTTAGAATTTTGTTTTTCTGATCTAGGAAGTGAGCTTTTTTCCTCTTGCTCATGTCTGAACTCTGATGATGCTGTCTTAAAACCTTTTCTACCTATTTATTTACATCCTCTGTTTTCTCAGTGTGAGCAAACAGAGTTGTTTGTTTCCATGTTATGAATCTGGCAGATATTCAGAAGTTGTTATTTGGTTTTGTTTTTCATTTTGTTGGTTGTTTTTTTTTAGCTTATGTAGTGTCTAGTTATAAACACCTGAAAAACCCAAGCACAGGAAAGCATGGCATACCTGACTCATTAATGCTTCCTTGCTTCCTTGTTAGTTCACTGTTGTTTTGTTTCTGTTGACAGAAGTCAAGAGATTTTCATCCTCATGCTCCAGGACAGTCTGATCACATTCCACTGTTCATGTTTATGGTTTTGTACCTCAGTTTTCCATTATGAGTGAAAAGGAGACATGATTTGCAGTCAATGCAGCATAATAGTACCTAAGAAAAAAGTCCTTAATTGCTTAATTGATCCTAAATTTCCCACATGACCCTTGACAAACCAATTATCCTTTTCTACTTTCAGGAAGCATCTTGCATAGAGATTTTTTGTACGTTTGTGATCCTCACCTCGGCAAATTTATTTGGACATAGTGATCTTATAGGTCTTTTCCAACCTAAGTGACCCTGTGACCTAAAAATGTACCCTTGGCATCATGCAAAGGTTGCACAAGCGTGAGCAAACCATAGAAGCGGAAACAATCCAAATACAGACAAGGCCTTCACTACATACATTTCAACTTCTTCAGTGCAAATTAAAACATTTTAAATTATTAACAAGATTCATGCATTTTCTCTTTTATATATCTTCTGCTCACCACTTCTGGATACAGAAAACTGGGGTAGTTAAACTTTTGGTGGGTTGCTACAAATTTTTGCTTCTGCTTACAATGACAGATTTTTTTTGTGGGTTATTATCACCATCACTGGCATTTCTTTGTTTCAGTCTTCTGTGCATCCTCTGGTGCTACTGCATTAGTACTGCTTAGAGTGTGCTGAAACAGGAATTCCCACTGCAGGGAAAATCTGTTTGATTTCAAGGACAAAGTGTCTTAGCAGAAGGAAAAATATCCTTTGAGAACAGACCTGAAATGGTACCTAGAGAAAATTAAAAATGTTCATTGCCTTTTTTTCCCAAGGATTTGTAGAGCTGTTCAGAGCAGCCTGCCAGGGAGCAGAGCAGCCTACAGAGATTGATCCTTGCAGTTTCCCAAGAGCACACTGAGATGCACTGAGCATCCTCCTACTAAATCTTCTTCCAACAACAAGGGAAGCCTGAGTTAGTTCTTTAAATATGGAAGATCTTGCAATATCTGGATCAGTCTTTTTGGAGGAGTCTGACAAGCTTCAGTGCTAGCAGGGAGCAGACTGTCTGTTTTGAGGAAATTGCCATACTGAATATTCTCTGTAGTGTGTGACCATATGAAAGCATGCACTGTAAGTTGTGAAGGTTCTTAGATTTGGAAGCCTGTGTAATGTGCAGTCAGAGAAAAGGAAGGGGGGGTTCTTTCTTAACCGCAGAGAGTACCATTGCCTTTACATTTTACTCACCAGTCCCTTGCAGCTTCTGGGATTTCAGAGGCTGGTGTTTGGACTCTGACACTATCTTCTTCCAAACTGTAACTACAAAAATACAGTAGGAGTTTGAGGAGTATCTTCTGTTCACCAACAGCACTGTTTGCAGTATACATCATAGAAGAGTGTTAGTGAGACAGAGTCTTTTCAGGAACTTTTGTCCATCTCCCCATCTTTTTTAAAGGGTTGGGTCTCTGGTTAAATAAGTTTGATTCCATCTGTAGAAGGAAAGATTGAAGACATGAAAAGCCCCAACCAAAATGGGTAGTGTGTGACAGTTTCATCCTTCTAGCCTATTGCTTTGTGATGTGACTGTCTTTAATAACAATCCCTCATAGACACATGACCCTTCGTGTGATCTACTGTGATTATCCTGCACGGCACCTGCGCATGGTATGAATTAAGACGTGAAAGACAGGTCCGTAAAGCTGAAAAATTCTCTTTGACAAAAGGTAGTGCAATGAAAACCAGCAAACCCCACATGCAGCGATTAGAAAGTTCTTCCAGAGTTGGTTTATGACTTTTTTTCCAAGAGCTGGGAGGAATATGGCATCTTAAAGATAAACTTACAGGTTCAGTTGCCTGCTTAGATGTACAATCATGCATTTTTTTTGTCCACTTGAATTAAATGTGCCTAAGGGACTGGGTTTATTTTCTGCATCCGTTTGAGCACACGATAGAAATAAACAGCATGGTCCCAAACATAGCCTGCTAGCTATTAATCTACTAAGTACCCTATTAGTACCTGTCACTTTGGATTAGCAGAGGGTTTTTTATGTTCATCATGTATTTAAGTATACTGACTTTTGGATGGATTAAATCTCTCTTATTCAACTAATTCCCCAAAAGCATCCATCTGGAGAACTTTATGCCTTAGAAGTCTATTTCTCAGCTGTAAGTCCAATAAGATGGCTTTATCATCCCAGAGAGTCACTCAGGATGAGGTAATGGGAATAATAATTGGTTTATTCAGTTTTAAGTTTTTCCTGCTAGAAACTGGCTCATACTAAATCAAAGACAGATATTTCATTTCTGTCAAGCATATAAATTGTTCAGTGATTGATTAAATGTCAGGCAACCTAATAATTAGTGTATCTGAGAATCATTTAGAATGTAAACTCCCTGGGTGGGGATTCTTCTTCTTTCTTTTTTCTGTATAATCACCATTTCAAGTCTCACAGTGCATGATTTGAACTCCTTAACTGCTGTCATAAAAGAAATAATAATGTCTGCACAACTCCCCAAAATAATACCATATTCTCTAGTGATAATCTAATCATCTCTGAGGCACATCAATGTGCTATTTTGGAATAGATCTTAAAAGGGGAAACTTGGAGGTTTATGTCATTAATTTTTTCTGCCCCTTTAGTCTGTTGTGCATATGAAGTACCTCTTGCAAAGGCTCTCTTTGAGGTCACAGATAGAGCCTTGTTACCTTCACGAACATATTTTAATTATCAAGGTCATTGTTTTAACTGAGGGGAGCAGAGTGTAGATTGCAGAGATAACATTAATACATGGCTGGAAACGGTAGACTCTACAGCAGTGTCAAACAATTTCCTCCTCCCGGTGAAAACTGGAACAACAGACCTGCAGGTTCACTTTTGTACACACAACAAAGTGGACTGTGCAAGCGAGGACAGGACAGCTGCTGTGCCATGCAGCAATCTGAAAAAGGAAAATGGGGAATCTCGTGGCCTGCTTACTTACCTTGTTGTCTCTCTGCTGTGTCTGAAGCTGTTGGAATGGATTTTGATAGTGTTTCTGTTAGTGGTCTCAGTAAGAAAGATCCACAAATCGATTTTCTTTGATCAGCATCAAAGAGCCATTTCATGACATTTTCTCACAAAAACCTCTGTAATTCTGGGGAGCCAGAATCTCCACAGAAAAATGAAGTTTTACTGCAAAGTGTTGATTTCTTAAGTTTGAAGTGTCTGGGGATTACTGAAATGTTGGTGAATCAAAAGCAATTCATTGAGGATTTGGGGCCTTTGGCAAAGAATACTTTTCTGGACAATAATCAATACCAGGAAGAATTTGTGAACACCTTCCTCCCTGTCCAATATTATTTTAGTTGCTCAATTGAAATTCTGGTGTTTGTTTTGTGACTGGAATTAGAGGGAACTGGAAAATCCATTTTGCTAATCAATTTCAAGTTCCTATGAAGCTTCTACTTCGTTCAAATTTTCTTGAGTTTCAGGCTCTGAGTCAATGAATTTGGAACAGTACTTTGTGGTAAATAGTTTCCAGAGAGTCAGCAGCCATCATTTTTGACCAGTTGAAGTTATACTTGCAGATGCCATGGTGGGATGAGAGACTTGCCCCGGATATGGTGCTGGGTCTGTGTTCTACTCTGATGTGCTGAAGTCTGAAATACAGTCTCTGTTGGCACTTTGCAGACCCTGTGTAATTCCAGCAAAGCAAGGTTCCTTCCCTGTGAGTCTTCTGGCCAGAAATAAACCCCATGCTTCTGACAAACTAATATGATTGCATTCTTCAAATTAGTTGTAACACCTAATCTAATTTAATTAAGGGATTAAATTTTGTCAGAGGCTTGAAGGCTTAGGAAACTGAATAATAATAATTAAAAAAAAAAAACTTATCATTTTTGTATTTTCTTCACAACACCCCTATGGATTGTTTTGTTGCTACTTGTGTTTTCTATGTCTGCATCAATGGCATGCTTTAGGTTGCTTGAGGGTGTTCCCAATTTCTGTTTATCAAACAGGCCTTTTGTCTCCTACCTGATGTATACAATTTTCTATTGTTTACCCATTCTAGTCAAGATAGTGTATAAACATGCAAATGCTGCATTTTGGGGATAACTTGATACTTGTGTTTTCTCAACCTCCAGCAAAATAAGTTTTCAGCCAATCTGAAAGCTAATTGCATCCTCTAAAACATGACAAGGGTAATGTATTCCTCCCTAGGCAGCCTAAATTTCTGCCACGTTGCTGGCCTTTTTGTTAGGGTAGTACATGGTTTTTTAGTTGCTTAGCACAAATGCTCAATTTGCTATTTAGTTTTTACAGGCAAAAATAATATATTAGAACAAACCATCCTTTCCTAGATCTGTGCACCACATGCTTTTCTTGTCCTGTCACTGCTTATATCCCATTGTTCTTTCTGTGTGCTGTTTTTATAGGTTACTTTGAAATTGTAAGCTTGTGGTAGAGACCAACGCTGGGTTTTCAAAGCTACTAAAAGACAAAAACAGCCCAGTGAATGGTGAACTGGATCAAAGATGCAGAATGTGTCTTTATCTAATGCTTTCTTTCCTCTATAGTTTAGAATCTGCATGCATACTGCTCTACTCTCTAATGTATTTATGAAATGTCCAGTACCAAAGATAGACTGTGTGGAAGACTTTGGAATAGGACACTTCATTCAGTTCATCTTGTGGTTTCAGAACTTCCAGTCTGAATGCACAAATATCTAGGCTCACATCTGGTTTAAGGTTTAGCTTGTATTTCAAGATCAGCCCTGAATATGCATGAGGAGTGATGCCCAATGAGGGAGGGGTATAAGTGCCCTAAAAGTCTGCCTGGTGCTTGGAATGGATTTCAGAAACATGAGCAAAGCTCCTGAGTTGCCTGAAGAGAAGTAACTTGGTGGCATGGTTTTTGTTATTTATATTATTTTCTGGTGCATGAGAGATTATCTTGGGATGCTAAACCTAATCCTGTGCCTCCCTGTGCTGCCTGGGACCACTCTGAGAGTCTACTTCACCTGCCAGGGAAAGGTTGTGGGCAGAAGGGGTAGGCAGCAACCAACTGGAGGCATCTTCTGGACTAGGCCCCAGTCAAGTAGTTAATTTTATTTTAAACTAAGTTACAGAATTAGGTAATTGTGCTGGGTTCCTTTGTCATGGTGTTTGTCATGTCATGTTTAAAGAGTTGTCTATGTCTGATTGTTCAAGGAAGGGCAGGAGAAATGTTCCCAGCACACATATCAGCACAATTCATTTCTCCCCAGCAATCAGCTGTATAATCTGGATATAACACAGCTGTATAATCTGGATATAACACAATTAATCGTCCCTGATCAGGCACTTCCTATTCTGTTTTTCCATTAACTCTCTAAAAGGTTATTATCAATCTGATCCTTTGTTCAGTCCCAAAACAGCTTGAAAAAGATTTCTTGTGTTTCTTGTCTGGGTTGCCATGGCTTTTTGGTTGTTTCAGAGCTTACAGAGGTTTCCACATAGGACAAATGGACTTAACTGGACAACTGGCATCATTGAGATAATTTGTTTATTTGTAGGATTCATTTATAAATGCTTTGGGGACTGTCCTGGAAGCTGTTCTAATCAAAAACAAGATTGACAGGCATGATCAATTTGTGGCAAATTTGAATGTAAGAACTTGAGATAGTCTCTTTGCACATCAGTTGTGGTTATGATGCTTTCTGCCACACAGCTTGAGGTATTTTTGTCTTAATTCTGCCAACATTGCATGTTTAAATTTCAGCAGGCCAAATAGATGATGATTTCTGCAAGTATATGGAGAGGGATATCTGGACTTGAGAATAAAGTGATTTGATTGCTGAGAGGTCTCTACCCAAATTAGGGTGCAAATGAGAACATATGCCAAAGTCAGTAGTACAGATTTTATTTAACAATAAAATGTGTGAGAGAGAAATAGAAATAAATAGAGAACAGGATGGGGAGAGAGAAGCAGAGACACAGAGAGACACAGATAAAGCAGAAGGTACTCACCACCCAGAGACCCAGTGGCATCCCGTTGGTCCTTCTTCACCCTGGGCTTCTCAGTGGCATGGGTCCCGAGGTCACTGAGAGCTTTTCGCTATTTATACCTTTTTGCAAACAAAGAAGTTAATGATGCACGGTTCTCTTATTTTATTGGTTAAATGATTCTCTTGCTTCTAATGCTGAATAGTCCCATCGTCAGTCTTTCTCTTCTTTTGAGTCACTGGGTTTCTTGGAGTTGGTGGGTTGTGAGCAATCTTCTGCTGCTGGAATTGCCTTCTACCCTCTTGGAGCTGACCTCAGCACGGCAGCTGAGGTGACTTTCCTTGAGGGTTCTTTTCAGCGGTTCATTCCTTTTCCCCCAGGCCTAAGACAGCACTCACACGCAGAGGAGGCAGGCGGGGGTTTTGGTGGTACACGATGCCACCTGTCCCGCACCTCGGGTACTTTGTTTGACTGGTGATACCTGCGTGGACAGTGGACCCTGCACACAGTTGGCCACCACGGGAACCCTTGTCTGGATGCACTGCCTGGGATGTGCCAGCCAGACTGAGCCAGAACTAAAGCCAGGCCACCCTGCCCTCCATTCTGCACTTACCTCACAGCAAAACTCTTCCGTGGTCCTAACGGTGTCTGAGACGGGCAGTTGTGAAGTCCTTACAGATGGCAGGGAACTAGGGAAGTGAGTGTGCATCCTCTTGGATTTGGTCAGAGATATGGTAGAGGAAGGCAGAGAGTGCGGCAAGAACACAGAGGCCCTCAGTTTTTCTTTTGTGGATATGTTGGGTATTTGTGTGGAGGTATTTTGTTTGGTTGTTTTTTTTTTCCTTGGTTGCAAAGTGGTTATCCTGGGTTGAAACTGCGGTGGAAAGTATGAGAAGTTTAACAGGATTGAGAGATATATGTGCTTCCATTTCTAGTTCACCTGCTGCGTGCATATTAACACAGCGTAGGTAAGCAGCACTGAGTCAGCCTGATACTATTGCAATAAAATATATTTCAGCTTGTGCTCCATTCAGTCTGGTCACTGGAAAGCTCCAAGCCCATTTTTCTTCCTTGTTAATAAAAATCACTAAATAAAAGCCACACTGTACCAATATGTAGCACCAGGAACAACAGCCTCACTCCAGCAAGTCCTGGTCTTTCCTGGCAGCAAAAGCAATGAATTTCCTATCAGAACTGCAAATATTTGATAGCTGTAATAGCTACACTGAAGGAATATGTAATAGTATAGAGTAATAATACAGTAATAATGCTTTGTTCTTTCTGCTCAGTTTTTATAAAGCAAAAGAAATTGGGAACACCAGGCACTACAGACAGACACCCCACTCTCCCCTCAGTCCAAAATGGAAGGAAAAAAAAAATGAAAAAAGGGAAAAAAGTCTAGGGCAAACAGATACAGAAAAGATTATTTGTTAGGAAACTGACAAACACCAAAGGAGAATGGTGAAAACAAATTGAAAGTTTCCCGGTATAATATGGTAAAAATTCAGCATAGAAAAGCAGGAAGGTAGAAAAACCTTCCTTTCCTGTCTTGAGACTAACTTGTCTGAGGACAGCCAGAGAGGGATTACACCAGCACTTTGTACCAGAGTGATGGAGCTTCTCTTGTACCACAGCCTGCCCAGGCAGCAATGTCCTCTGTCGGGAGTAGCTGGAGGAGTTTTATACAAGGCACCTCTCAATCTAGCTGTAGATACATATTTGTGAAAATCGAGCCCAAATTAAATCAGAGCCTTTGTTACAAGGGAAAAAAAAAAATCTTTCAAAATCTGCAACATCCAGATACTTGTTGACTGCATCCAGTGGACATGGAAGGGAAAGTGCTTTTTCTTTCATTCAAACACATTCACTAATTAATTGTAAAACCAGACCATAAGAACAGAATCAGACTATGATAAGGAAAAAATGAAATCAATAAAATCATTAGCTGTTTTCTCTGGTGCTCCAGATCCTGGAGTGTCATATTAATAACTAACAACTCAAGTGTCCTTTAGCTGTGAGTTGTCATATGATTTTGAAAACTTTGTGTTTTGGTTTAACCCTAGCTGGCAACCAAACTCCACACATCTGCTTGCACGCTGCCTCCTACTCCAGTGGGAAGAGGGAGAGAATCAGAAGACTAAAAGTGAGAAAACCTTTGGCTTGTGATAAAGGCAGTTGAATAGGTAAAGCAAAAGCTGTGCACACAAAGCAAGGAACTCATTCACCTCTTCCCATGGGCAAGGAGGTGTTCAGCCATCTGCAGGAAAGTATGGCTCCATTGCATGTAACAGTTAAGTGGGAAGGGAAACACCAACACTCCAAATGTCCTTTCCTCCTTCCATCCATCTTCCTTCCAGTTCATGTGCTGAGCAAGATGCCATATGGGATGAAATATCCCTTTGGTCAGCTGGGATCAGCTGTCATGGCTGTGTTTCCCTCCCAGCTCCTCATGCACCCACAAACTCCTCACTGGTGGGATGGGGTGAGAGGCAGAAGAGACCTTGATGCTGTGCAAGAGCCCCTCAGCAGTGACCAAATTACCCCTGAGTCACTGACACTGTTTCCAGCACAAATCACAAACACAGCCCCACAACAGCTACTGTGAAGAAATTAACTTTTGCTCAGCTAAAACCAGAACCCATTTCCCTTAGATTATTTGGGAAAAAACTAGCAAGTCCCTTTTAATGTCGTTTTAAGAAAAAAATTGCAATATGGTATGGTAGCTCAGGTAGA
Organism: Cinclus cinclus; assembly: GCF_963662255.1. NCBI lineage: Eukaryota > Metazoa > Chordata > Aves > Passeriformes > Cinclidae > Cinclus > Cinclus cinclus. The sequence continues at coordinate 57,243,520 of NC_085050.1, read as the reverse complement.
CACGAAACAACTGCTGAGTTGAGGGATTTTTACTCCAGTTAGGTCCTGAGTTAATTTACTTTTTCCCTCAGTCACACAAACCTAACAAAGCTAAGAAACCTGTGGACATTGTAGCATGGGGAAAAAATAACAGTAAATCACCATAAAACTTGTACTTGAATTATGTACAATTTTGTGTTTAACACAATCTTCTACAGTATGGTCTGGTCCTGACTGGGACTTCTGGGATATTAACTCAATTTTAATGTGTGATAATAATAATACGTGCCTTTCTGAGGCAGCAGTGACATTTTAATTTTCCAAGTGGAGATCAAATAGGAGTCTAAAGAAACAGGTGCATTTCATTTCTTAAATTTATTTTCCAACAGAAGATGACATTTTACTGTCATTAGATGTACTTAAAAACCCTAATGTTTGTTTTAAAGATTTTTTTTGAGATTTTTAAGGAAGGCAATGAAATATTGTTCCAAATATTAATAAGTTATTACTGCAAAGTACAAGACATTTCAACTTCAGTAAACAAAATCATAACAAAGAGTTTGAGCATTTTTTTTTGCATTTTAAGCATTTTTTCACTCTAAAATGTTTGTAGTTTAGACTGTTTTGAATGAAGAGAAGTATTAGACTAAATTTTTTACAGAAACCTTTTTTTCATAAAATTATTTTTCTCCTACCCTTCTTTAAGTATATTTTTAAAAAATCACACCTTTTCAATATTTTATTTTAACTGGAAACCTTTTGATTAACAATAATTTCCATTGCAATAAACAGTAAAGTTCCCTGGCAGAAAGCACCTATGAATCAATGTTGGACAGAAGCATGCCCACATTCAAAGCTGTAAACTTCCAGGAAATCCATCCCAGAAGAGCATATTTTTTCAGATAGGCACATAGCAAGATCTTCATTGTTATTTTAAAATCAAATGCCCATCATTTTTTTCTGACTTTAGCTCATTTGGTGTTGAATGACAGTGAGTAGAATCTCAGTCTGCACAGAATTAAAACCATATGGTCATTAATGATGTTTTTAGCTCCCAAATAAAAAAAGTTTAGCTCTAGGTAGAACAAGTAGTGATCAAATAGCAAAACACACACATTTAGCATAAAAGACCATGTAGAAAATGAACCTCTCCATTTAGACTTGTCATCACCAATGCTCCTACAAGCAATGGAGATACTCCTATCTAATCTTCCAAGATCTATATTTGTCACATGCATATTGCTGGTAGTACTTTGATGATTTTGTGTTCTGTATGCTTATTCACATTACTGGTCTCTCTAGTGCTCACACACTTCCCATTTTAATATAGATTTCTGGGAAAGTCATGGTTCAGTTACCAAGGCTGCATCTGGTAACCTCAAAATGCCAGGAATGAAGACTACACAGAACTCATTAAATGTTTGCATGGCTGAAAGAATATGAACCAAACATGTTTTGCAAAGAGAATTGTTTGGTTTTTTTCCCATTAAGGTTCTTAGGAACAATTTATTCTCTTCCAAGAGTCATCCCTGATAGAGGACAGATGAGAAAATGTAATAGCTCAGAAGTGACTCTATTCTACTTCTCTTCAGGCTGACAATCTTGTGTCTCAGATTTCTTCCCAGAGTACTCCCATTTTGCATTCACTCATCTCCCTTAAAAGTTGATTCTGAAATTCAAAGTGACTTCAAGAGGACTCAGTGCACCAATGCTGGACACTTTCAAAATTTCCCTCACACCACTGAACTACATTTAGCTACCTCAGTGTCCCTCCCATTGCTGTGAGTCAGGAATGTACATGTAGAGAGGCTCAAACAGGGCCACGGAAAAGCCTAACAGCATCACAGACAGTAAATCACCTTGGAGCTCCAAAACCAAGGACTTCAGTGTGATTCTTTTGTAGCCAAATTGGGCTACTTGGCTGTCACGACCAAACATAGTCCCATTTCTGGTGGGATCCTTCTGTCATTCTGTGGTGTGAGCAGTGAGGGAATTTGTCACTGTCCATACCACTTAGGGACTCTTGCCACTGGGACTGTGTCATTTTCTTTGGTCCCCTGGACCAGAGAGGAGAAGGACAGGATCTGAAAATGCTACTATGTCCTGCCAATATTTGGTACATAGATAGGTGGGGGGAAAAATAATGGGGGTGGATGTTTATTTGGCCTTTTTGTGTGTGTGTGTGCATCACATTTGTACCTTTTTTTTTTTTTCTGGGGTGGCATTTTCAAAGGTTTAAAGCAACTTTTGGGCTTATATTCACCTTGAAAGCCACTGGGAGTTGACTGAGCATATATTTTCAGCAGCTGTCTAAGAAAAAGGCAGCTTTCATTATTTTGTCTTAAGTAAATATGCTAAGTGTGATGCACTAGGTATAGCCTGTACCTCATTCACATTTCCCATCAGTGCTCTGAAGCAGTGACAGTTTTATCTGTGCATAGGGAAGGGGAAGTTGAGGAAGAGTAGTGCAGAGACTTCCTATGTCCTGAAGTCCAGGTGTGGCAGCACAGGCTGCACATCTGCATGGCACCCACTCAGGGCCCACCTTGCTGAGGTGCATATGCAGCACAACTTGGGCAAGAAATTGGAGCAGATGCCATGGGATGCAGATCAGTGAGATAAGGACTGTGGGTGAGTTAAGACAGAGTATTTCATCCCAGTGACTCTGGGGACTTGAATGCAGCCTTCTGGCACCTGACACTGGTGTCTTCTACATCCTCAGGCTGCACAGGGTGCAAAGAGTTTCCATATGTGCAAAATTACAGAAAACTTATACAGGCCCTAAAGTCTTCTGCTCTGACTGGTAGTAGAGAGGGTCAATACTCAGGGCTTTTGGCCTTCTCTGACTTTAGTTCATGCTTGTCTGTCTTAAGATTTTTAGTCCACTGATGTGACCAGAATTAGCAGAGGGTAGAAAAACCCCAACAATTTCATATTTGATAAATTACAGTTTTCTTATGATGTAGAGTATCTTACAGTGCAGTGAAATATCTCCCTTATTGGTCTACTAGTCATTAAATAATTCCTCCAACTCAGTTTATGTCTTTCTGTTGCCAACTTCGAGGCTTATACTGCTTTCTCGGTTAAATCATCAGCTCCTAATGATCCAACTGAATTTTTATGTTCAGCCTATCCCCCAGGAGACTTTTATATACACTGCAATGATACTGGTTTGCCTGGGCCCTGGCAGTTAAGTATTCTAGCACCTTCTTTTACAGCCTTTGAAACATTTCTGAGAAAGCAAGTGCTTATACTATTTATGAGAAATCAGAATGGCAGTTGTGCTATGACTGCAAACACAAAGCACATGCTGAGCTCTACTCAGATGCTCCAAGCTTTGCATGAAATGAAAATTCAGGCAAATTTCAGGCAAATGGCCCCTTTACTGACCATTTGTTTTATCATTGCTATTGCTGCCTTAGTGATGCTGTTATTGCAACCAGTGTGAGTGAAGGCACCACAGTTTGGTACTGGAGAGCATGAGGGAGGGTTTCTGACCATGCACCTTCATCTCTCAGGCTCTTTGGCATGTCTCACACAACCTACCTGTTATATTTGATGCAGAATTAAGTAAGCTAAAACTACAAAAGGAGTATTTTAGGCAGTTTAATTTTTGAAAATCATGGCAATTCTGGTCTATCAGAAACAGAAACACAAGCATAAATGAAAAAAAAAATCCCCACGTGATTTGAATATTTTCAGAACAAAAAGATTGTGCTGTTTGGTTTCAAAATACTTTGATTTCAGCTTAAGGTTTCATTTGTTTAGTTTTTAATTTAAAAAGTAAAGGCAAGTTTGGGATGAAGCACTGTATTTTCTTACTTTTTACATTAAATCTTGAGAAGAAATATTTTTAGTGCAAAATTAATGGGTTTTTTTTGGGATCAGCATCTTTCTGCACATGCTTGCATATACCAACATTTTCAGAGGTTTCCAGTCCAGTTATTCAACCGAAAAAATCAATTACTAGCTGAGCCCTTGCTAGGAGGCAAACTAGTTGAGCTGAGGGCAGCTTTCACAGCTTTGCTTGCTTCTTTCTCTTCTTGCTCAGATTCTGGCTTCCACCCCAGGGCCAGCTACCTGTTGTGGGAGGCACTGCTGGGTATCTCCTGTTTCTGGCAGGGAGACCATCCTTCTGCATCTGCTGCATTGCTTATCAGGCTTTCTTCTCCCTGTTGTTCCCTCTGACATACAACTCTGGGGTTGTGCATTCATCTCTCCTGCCACAAAGTATTCAAGGATAAGATACCTACATGCCCTACTTGCAAGGTGCCACTGCAGCTGTTTTAGGGCAGGTGACCTAAGTAGATCTTGCCTCTCTGCCTGTGGAGGGCTGGGTAGCAAGAAGCTGTGAACAGAGATCCAGTCAGGCAGTTGAGCTCTGGTGGGCTGGATGTCTCTATGCTGCTTATCATGGAGTTGGGACAATGGCATTTCTCCCTGCTGTGACAGTCCCTGCCAGCCTTGTGCATAGACTGGCTTTTTTTCTTTTTGTTTTTCAATTTTACACCGAGACTGAAATTCTTGAATCTTGAATTCAGCTGAAAACATTTTTCCTGCAATCCAGGGCTATAAACTTGTACACTGTAGCCCAAAATAGGGAGATAATATGCCTCTTTTTGATTTCAGATATCTCTGTTGCACCTGGGGGGGAGGGGGGATGGGAACATATTATTTATTTTATTTTAAATTTTTACTTACAATCATTGACATGGTTTGCTTATTCTGAATGTTTCTTCCTTCAGAGCATTGAGGTCATTGTATGAGGCAAATTTCTCTTTTGGAGCCTGAATTCCTATGCAGCAATGCAATTCAGTGTGCCCATAATTTTGAATGTACTGGGGGTTACAGGATAAGGCTTTAACTGAGGAAGATGGCAGAGTTTGAGGAAGACATATTTTTTTTCAGGGCAGGAATGTGCATGCTGTATCCATGCAAACCAGTAGTAATTGGGGTTCTCTGCAGGCAGCAGGACTGAGATTTCTGTGAATAATTGAAATTTCTTTTTAAAACTCGCTATTTTCCCTTTACTTGTGTTACAGTTTGCTGTCTTCATTTAGTTGGTAGAGTTCCTTGTTGTTTTGAGAAATGCTGTGTAAATAATAAGCTAACGATTCCTATTCATCAATTCCTATTCATGCTGTTTGAGACCATTAGGCAGACACTGAGCCCCCTCCTACCCGTGTCAAATTGCTGTATGATTTCTAAATAACGATTTTGTGTCATATAGCTTGGGTTAACAGAGACTCCTGGACTGAAAACATAGTACTAATACTTTGTGTTTGGTATTGTAAACATATGTAATAAAAGGCTGCCTTACGTAGCGCAGGTTCTCTCATCTTGGATCTGCAGATTTTAGATGATTTGCAGTCACCATGTTACAAGATCTAGGAAGAGATTTGTACAGCATCAGTGTCATGCTAGTTCCCATTAAAATCAAAGGGAGTTTTTCTGCTGGCTGCAATTATAAGCAGCTAGACAGCACTGAAGCACAGGGTTAGAGGCACATCCTTCCAATTACAGGTAGCTCAATCAAACCCCTTCGTACTCCTGTTTGTTTACTCACTGAATGGGTACCACATGGGGCTATGTGAAATCCCCCCCACCAGGGGAAACAACAAAGCAAGTCAAGTTGATAATCTTCTGTCACTCTGTGCTGTGGCATAGCAGTTTCCTGTTTCTTATCATGTTTTAGGATTTGCAGTTATGCCATTGCAAAATACTCTTTTAAATATACCACAACAGATCATTAAGTTGAGACCTTAAGTCATAATTTAATAACTCTAATCCAGAAACTGCCAGAGGAATCTACTCTGAGGCTTGCAGATATATTTCCCCATGCAGTCTGGGGTAAGTTTTCAACCTGAGTATGTACACTAGATTTCATTCCTCTGATTATTCAGATACCTGCAGGTAAATTTTCAGGCTTAGTGACGAGAGGAGAATTTGCCACACAGGGAAAAATTTGAAAAATAGTGTTTAAGCTCTCTTTTGGAAATTACAAATCTTAAATTGTGGGCCCAGAAGGAGCATTTCTATGAAAAAGAGGCTGCTAAACTCTGAATTCTTTAGTTTGAACATGCTTTAAGGTGACTTCTGCACATGCAGTTTCATGTGGGAAGCTGTAGGTTACAAACAAGGTCTATTCCCTTCTGAAAATTAGAGCCACATCATTTCCCGAAAGCACCTGTAGCATTTTGAGGTTACTGTGAGATCCAGCCCTCAGTAACTGGCCAGCTGTACTGTCATCCAGGAGGTGGAGGGGACCTGGGGACACTGATTGGTTTCTCCAACTCACACTAAAAGTTCTAAAGCAGACTAGATTAGTTGCAAAAAGAAATAAATGTTTCTGGGAGCAAGCCATGATGCCTTACCAGCTGCTGACCACACGGCAGTGTGTGTCTCTCTGTGCCTGTAGCACACAAGACCATCCTTGCTGAAATGGTTCATTCAGAGCCTGGTACCAGGGGCAGAACGTGGGCCTGCCTGCTCCCTGCCTTTCAGCCAGCCCGGAGAAATCCTGGAAACACAGCAGAGCCACAGGGTGGTGTGAAATCGGAGGGTGACAGGTTTGTCCAAGGGTGCAGGCAGGATGAGGGGAGGCAATTCTCCCTGCTGAATGGCAGCAGGTCCCTGAGCCATGCTTCCGAGCAGCTTCCCAAAGATATGGGGATCGTGGCCGGACAGGCTCTGGGACTCCCTGCTCCCTCAGCAGGGTTTGCGTTTGCTTGCCACTTAGAACCAAAGCTGGCTGAAGGGCAGGGATTGGAAAATGAAATATTCCTGAAACATAACTGAGAGCTCGTGATGTGGTGGAGGAGAATGACTTCCAAATTGATGTCTCCACAGTGGAAAAGAGGGCAGCAGGAGCCCAGCTACTTTAATTAGGCACTGGAGGATGTGGATGGGAGCACGCTGCAGGAGAGCAGGCTGGGAAGTTCACAGACTTCTTGTTATTAGGCGGGCAGCCTGCAGGGGCTCAGGGCTTGCTGCCGAAATTTGTTTATAATGCAGCACATTCTTCTAGTCTGCTGTAAAGAAAGCCTGGATGGGGCTTAGAAATTAAATTTAACTCTTTGCTGAGTCCAGTTAAACCTTAAAACACGCAGCAAAGCTGAGTCTCTGTTTTTTCTCCCAACCTTGCCTGCTTGCTCTTGCAGCTTTTCCCTGTCTCTGACCTGAGAACTCTTTCCTGTGAGCGTTGTCGGTCACACACTCTCCTCTGAATATTACTGGATTTGTCAAGCTGTCTTGTCAGAACAAAAGAGTTACTTATGGTCAGGAACTTTATGATCCCCAACCTGACGGGGAGAGATAGGGCATCAAAATCTCCCTATAGCTAAAATATCCTGCTTCCATGAGGTTCTAGAACAATTTATTTTATTTTTATTTTAATATAAATAAGAAAAGAATTTGAACGTGCAGAGGCTAATCAATCATGCAGGCTTCTGTGATCCTTTTGGGTGAAACAAAATTAATTTTAATCTCTCAATGTTTGTACGAGAGGGAGCAGTAGTATTTATTTGGCAGGCATGTGGGCACGCTCTCTCTGAAGCACGCAGTAAAACAAAGCATAACAAATCTGTATTTACAAATCTGAGGAAGCCTGCACTGCAGTCAACTTATTAAAGTTCTTTCAGCAGCTTGAGAGATGATTTGCATTGAGCGCCTTAGCCCAGGTTTACTGAGACAGAGGAAGGTGTTGACACAATATGTGTTTGAAACATTGCTTACATTTTCTCACATGAAACTTCAGCTGTTTCTTCGAAGTTTGCCACATGCTGAGATGCAGCAAGAAATACTAAAAAAAAAAAAAAATCCTTGTCATATGCTTTACTAGATGAGAGAAAAGATAAGAAAACAAGTACAAAAATGCACAGGAATTATTTCCAGCCATTTAAGTCTTGAGTTTGCAGTCTCTAATTCACAAATTTAGCTACAGGGAGAAGATCAATATCAGAACTCTGCTAGCAGCATTAGTTGTTGTATGCTTGAGAGAAATCAGGAGCTGGACTTCAAAGTGCTCTTTATTCAGTGAAGGTTATACTGTTTAAGGGTTGGAGAATGCTGCTTAGCAGAAAGAGGTAATTGGAAGGCAGAAGTAAATGCCACTGCTCCAGCAGCATGGAAAAGTGTAAAACACCATTGCCATGTGCATCAGGCTGCAAAATGAGGAAATAATGGTTCAGAAAATCACTGTGTTAAGGGATAATGGAAGGGCTGCTCCACCCTCTTGTTGGTCCTGAGGAGGTCAATGGGAAGACAGGTGAAAGGAGGAAAGCAGCTTAAAGACCCTGTGTATTCCCTGTGCAGGCAGGAGGAAATGGGAAGAAAGCATGCATTCCCCTTTTGTAGGGGACAGCTTTTCCTCCACTCCTTCTTTGATGCTTTTCCCCCCCTGGAATCTTTTCCTGTAATCTCTGAATAGAGGTTGGCTCTTTTCCATAAGATGTGCATCAACTCCTGTAGAGCCAAGGGTTTGGTAAATGCACAGATCTCTGTTACTCACTGGACCACATGTGATGTGCACATTCTTTCAAACTATCACAGTTTCAGTTGAAGAAGCCTAGTAAAACACTCCACAGATGAAGAAATAATGCAGATTGTGGCCCCTGCTCATTTTAACTAGCACTGTTGGCTTCCTGAGACTTATCAATTCTGACAACTGCAATTTTTTTCCAGGAGAGGAATGCCCACCTAAATCATGATTCTGTTGCTTGCAGGAAAGATGAGGCTGATATATACCAGGACTCAAGGAAGACAGCTGTGGAGTTTTGTCCCTTCCACACCCCAAGACATATCCTAAATAGACAGTTTGAAGAGTTAAAATGTAGTTGGCTGGAGAGATGGTGGTGAGGGGATTCTCTAGTCTGAGAAAGCAGGTAGAAGGGATGTCAGCAAGAGATCTGCTTGTCTGGCTCTATTGGCTCCCTGTTGTGTTAATCTCCAAAAGAGCTAGGGCTGTAAAGCAGGCTAGATTAGGCTCCCCACAGTTCCTGTTGTCCAACAAATCAGTCCTAATGGAGCACAAGGACAGAAAGTTCTCTTAGGAGTAGAGATCTGCTCCTGGAGAGAAGAAGAAGATTTACAGACAGGTGCACAGCTGGAGAAGTTGTTGGCTTTTTGCCATCCTTCTATACACTTGCTGATGAAGCTAGAACAAAGTGAATGAAATTAAATCTCATTTGGGTCAGTCCTGCTGTTTTTAACTAACTCAGTAATTATGTCAGCTCTGGGTGTTTTAGTTTTGGCTTTGTTTTGGGTGATTTTTTTTTTGTTTGTTTATTTGTTTTGGTTTTTTTTTTTTTTTTTTTTGTTGTTGTTGTTGTTGGCTGGTTTTAATCTCTAAAGTGTACCAGCCCCACCAAAGGAGGCTCAGAAAGCCACCTGGCCTTTGAGGCTATGTTCAGATGCTGGTCCCTAAATAAGCCCTTTCTAGCAACAACAGTGGCAGCTGTTGTAAGGGGAGTGACTCTTTTCTCCACACTCAGCACCAAAAGGTGTGGTAAGTGACAGCAGAGCTGATGGGAGCATGCTGTTCTTGCTGCTAATCAGAGGAGCTTTGCCCTTGATTTGTATCTCTGCTGTATTAATCAGAAGAAACATGATATGGAAAAAGATGTGGGTGGCTGTTTTACATCCTTATGCTCGTTCTCCACCATTCATAAAGCTTTTGAATTACAGAAAAGAACTAGGTAGTGCTTACATTTTCTCCCAGTCAAAAACAGGATTGGCCTGCTGTCATTGAGGTTTCGCAAGTCTAGCTAGACTTTTACAGGGAAGAAAAGACAGGCAAATTCAGTGACTCTTGAGAGCTCCAGTATCTAGGCAGCCTTTTGAATAAGGTCTTTGTATTGGTCAGAGTTCACAAGACATATCTTGCTCTTTTGATCTTTCAACTTTTCAAGTGCCCTACAAGAAAGGCTAAGTGAAAGCTGTTGAGTATCACCTTGTGTGGCTTAATTTGTTTTATGTCAGTCTAATTTAAATCATTGCAGGTATTGATGTCACTTTAACTCTGGTCCCGTCTCTTGCTGTGAATCCAATGCAAATGTTTTCTTGGTGGAAATATTTTCTTTTTAGTACTTTGGCTACCTGGGTGACAAAACAGATACAAAATGTGATATTTTCCACAAGCCGGACCCAGACCTACCTCTTTTGGGATTGAGTGACTTAAAAACACTTAGAAAGGGATTATTTTCAGGTTCCCCTTGTTCCAGCAACATTCACATCTGTTGTGGTTTCTTTTGAGCACTGCATTTTTACCAGGGTCTGTTTTATTACCTTTTGCATTGCACAGCATTCCACAGCTTTAAATTGCACTATCATGGGTGGTAGCTGGGCCTGATTCAGTTCTAGGGGGATGTAAATAAACCTTGATAGTTCTACACTGTAAAAGCTATGCTAATGTTTTTCACAAATAATCGGTAGGAAAATAGTGCTTATTTGTCACAGTGCAGAGATACCTGTACAAATTCAGGGATGTTCTTCAGCAGCAAGGGAGCTTCTGTCCACCTGCCCGAATTCAGTCTTCACATCCTCCTGTCTTGAAGCAGTGTGCAAGTCACCTTGGAGCCATGGCAGCAGGTGGCATCTATTCTAGGCTAGGTGTCATGGCTTCCATGTTCAGCAGAGATTACTGCACCTTACAGGCCCATCTCCAGACAAATTCTGAGCAGAAGGCTTGCAAGATGGGTCAGTTTACTTCCTGACAACAGTAGTAGGTAAGATGGGATCCATCTCCCCAAATATTTGGTTTGCTAGTTGTAGGCAAGTGAGTTCACATTCAGGAATAGACCCTTCTTTAAATTAAAAAAAAAAAAAAAAATAAATCCACTTTGTAAAAGAGGTTGAAGCTGTTTCATGACCTGCCATTGTAGACTTGAATACAAATATTCAGTTTGCGTGGGACCATTTGTGCAGGATTTGACTTTCAAAGAAAACTTCCTGTATAATATGCAGGCTTTCATGTTTGCTTTTTTGAGGGTTTTTCTCTTCATTGAGTCAGTCAGAGGTAAATGGGTTGTCCTGATGCACCAGGAAACAACCTCTGACAGGCACACAAGTCTTAAAGTACATATGCTTTTTCCTGTACAGAAAGAGAAATATAATCCAGAATTAATCACTAAAATTAGAGCCACCTGTGCTTGTGAATCTGGTTGCAGCCCAGGCTGAGGGGGGCAGTGCAAAGCAGTGGATTGTATTTGCAAGGATCCACTGGACTGGAAGCAGTGGGAACGTGAGAGAGTCAGGAACACAAAATTCTGGAACCTGAAACTTGATCAGCACAAAGCCTGTGTACAGAATTCCCTGTTTATTGTAGATCCCAGTAGAGTTCAGCCATTCAGGAACTGGGTAAAGGAGTACCCCATGAATCCAAGTGGCAGAAGCTGCCTGCTTTCTCCTGTATGCTGTTACTGTGGGGAGATTTTTGCTGGCAAATTTTAGCCCTCAATGTGATGCCCACGATGTCTCCTCTCTAGCTGCACTCACAGCTCCTGTGCTTGCAGGTCCCACACCTCAAGGAGCTGCTCCATAAATTGTCCCTGGGCTGCCTCCTAGTACTGTAAGCCTTTCCCTGGTGTGGGGCCTGAAAGCAGATGCTAACTCTTTGGAGATCAGACAGCTAAATGGTAAATTCACCCAACAGCCCCAACAAAACCATTGAACAGCATAATTATAATAAAGTTTTAAAATATTCCTGTATCACTTGGATGATTTTTTTCATTTTCCACTCTGAGAATAACCTCTGATCTCCTATGGAAATGCATCTAGCATTTAAATGGAATCTACATGTTTCCCTTGGACATTCAATTTTGGCTAGAACTTTCAAAAAAAAAAAATCAGACAAAAGACACTTATTCTGATTCTGTTATAATGATTCTGTTTCAGTTGTGTCTTTTAATTATGCTAGCCAGCTGTGTAAATTTAATTGCATTAGAGGCTACTAATTATCTGATTAGGAAATGCTTGGCTGTAATAGCTTATTTTAATGAATTGATGATGGATGCATGTGATTTTTAGTTGTTTAGTTGTTACCTCAAATTGTTAAACTCTGTAAACTGAATTCAGTCTTTTTTTTAACTTTTAATTTTAAATCTAATATGTGAAACATTAACACATTTTTTGCTATCTGGTATGGTTGCATGTTTTTCTGCTTGTGCCTTCCTATAAGTGACCATATCTATATTCTCATTCTTTTGCTGTGGTGGGTTTTGTGTGGCTCTTTCTTCTTTATTTTTTTGTTCCTTTCTTGCTCTTCAGCACATTTGTTTCTACTGAGTGACATGAGAGATTTTATTTAGAAGTTGAATTGTATTTAAGTTGTCTCAAAAATGAGCTATTCTGCATCTATGAAGTATCTGAGGTAGCACAGGGGTAGTCAGAAATGGGGGAAAAAAAGATTGTGTCGAGATAGTGTCTTCTGCCTAATGAATTTCAGAGGATCTGGTCCTTTACATCATTTGCAGGCCTGGATTGTTTGGCTGAATGTGGGCTGTCACATCCATCCTAGGGGTCATGGGCAAGTGATACCATTGGAATGAGAAGCAGAGATGTGAGCCTGACTAATCTCATTTCACCAGCTGCCTATGCTTATTCTTGGGAATGCAGTGAATTATAAATCTGTAAGTAGACCTGTGGCCAGGAACATTTCTGAACAACTGTCCAAGCTAAAACAAGGTATTTGTTCACTTGGTTTCAATTGATTTTCAAGCAGTGATGTCTTAAAATATTTCTTGCCCTTTTGAGCACTTTCTGAATGTCAGGAGGATTTTGGAGTCATTGCAGAAATGATGATAAAGGAGATGAAATGAAATGGAAGAAATTCGAGGTGTTGCAAACTCCCCTATTCATTTAACCCTTCTGAAGTGGCATAAGAGCCATCCATGTGTTTTTGAAGCTATGGAAAATATATATAGATAAAAAAAACTTTGGCATAGATTTTATTTAAGATAACTTTCAATCTTGATTTTCCAGTTCTGGTAATACTGAACAAAAGGCACACTCTCAAAGTGAAATATAATTGCTGCACGTGGCAGAGTTGGTTTAAAACATGACTGCACTGCTCAGATACAGCAGCAAAATAAATTCATCTTGCTGCTGAGAGAAATCTCAGGAGAGTGGCTGATATTTATGTACTTGACCCCAACCTGATACTTGGGTACCTGAGGAAGGGTGACATCTGGGTCTCTTTGCAGGAAAATTTCCTTTGGAGCTTCCCCGTTGTGGTTTAGTCTTGTTCCCATGCCCAGGTCTTGCTTTGAGCCCTGCCTTCCTTTACTGTGTGCTGCCTCTTGGATGCATCCAAAGCGGTTTCGGAATGTTCCCAAGGAGCAGCAGGCAGCCCTGTTTACTAGGCAGCTGGAGAGGGCACAGATGCTATTGAATGGCACCTGTGTCATCCCCCCTCTGCCCTCCCCCACCCCCGTCTTCCCTTCTCAACAGAAGTGCCCGGCACAGATAGACACAATTCCTCATTTTGGGTTTATCCCAAAATTAACCATTTCATTTACTTGTCCCCTGCAGTATATAACTCTCAGGTGTTCGCTGAGGACTAAATGAAACCTCAGACCCATCAGTCTGCTTCAAGAGTGAAGGGGGAACCTCTTCCTCTACCTCTTACCACTACTACTGCAGACCATCTAGCCTATGTAGGCTCACAGCAGCAGCCAGTAGGAAGATCCTTCTGTGCCCAGTAGTGCTGGGAACCTGTGGTGTTGGGAGTTGGACAAGTGTTGTCTGGGACTGAGTGAAATGCTGTGACATCAGTTCACAGGATCTCTGTTGAGCTCCGCCTGGCTTCCTTTGGTTTTGACTTAGATTTTTTTTCCTAGGTTTTTGCCCTTGAAGTCGAACAGTGTTGATAAGGGATTTAACAGTTAATGGGCAATTTTTAAAAGTGTCAGAGCTGCATATCCTGATGCTTGGGAAAAGGTGTGCAAGATGTATCTCCTCATTCTTCCTTTAGCTAGGACAGAAACACAGGCCTACAGACAGAAGGATTGGGGCAGCTATGAAAAGCATCACTGTGACAGATATGTCAGGCTGGGTTTTACCTTCAGCAGAAGGGTCTCCAGACTTTTGCTGAGGTTCCCTGAGCAAAATGTGATGATCCCAGGCATGGAGAGGGCTGGTACAACCTGGCAGTCCATGGAAGGGCATCAGTGTCTGCTCTAGCCTGGCTGCAGGAGGGGATTTGCTGCATGAGCAGGGAAAGCTGTGAACAGCAAGAGCCAGAGAAGGGGAGAAGGAGGAGAAAGCCAAGAGGAAGATATATACATCTAGAAAGAAGGGGTTAAGGTACCATCTACTGTTCAGTCTTCTGTCACTCTGAAAGGCTTGTAGAGAGCAATTAGGAGCTAGAAAGCAAACCTCTGTCCTGCTGCAGTCTCAGCTTTTGCTGCCAGGTGCTGCAAATAAAGGCAGACACTACCACTTCATATTTAATTGCTGTTTGACGAATAAGCCTTTGGCTTTTTTTCTTTTTCCTTATTGCCACTTCCAGAGTCTGCAGGTGGAAGAGCCAGAAGAAATAGCTTTGGGAACTCCTAAAATGACAGCCCTGAAGGGTTGATGATAAGAATTAATCTCAGGCATATTTCTTTTTCTTCTGCTGCCTTCAGAGGGAGAGGGGAAATAAGGGGAAAGGTGTGTGGAGATACTCTGAGACAGTCTTCTGGGTTTTTTTTTTTTTAAATTATTTTTATTTTTTTTTCCCTAAAGGACAGGTGTGGCTATTAGCTGTCTGATGGGAGAGAGAATATAAATGGAGAGGGAATGAATTACAGTGTAGTTATTTCTTTCAGCGGAAAAAGAAAAAAAATAATTATGGACTTTTGTGCTTTGTACTTGAATATTTTTTCAAGGGACTGGTGCAACCTATAGTGCTAGATTATGCAGACTATGGAGAGTGTTTTTCAAATCAAAACAAAGCTTTCTGCAATGCTTTAACAAGATTGCACAACATAAGCACATGAGAACTAAATATAGTCACTTGCCATGCTGAAGGTAGCCAGTAATCTTTAATTTGCTGAATCTATTTGCATGGCTGTGTTGAATCTTATTTCTGTGTTCAGAGATGTAGTTATTATAACTATTCCCCTCCGCAGTATCTGATAGCATTAATGCCAAGATTAACCTTCTCTTTTCTTTCCTAACAAAAAAGAGATTGATGCAATAACAAGTAAATTAGTATAGGCTACTAAATGGGAATAGCTAGCTATAAATAACCAAAACATTTCCTCTTAATTACAATTTTGATGCTTGCCTTGAAATTTTCTGGTTTTCCTTCTAATATATTAAAAATCTGACAGTGTTGGGTTGGGAAAGAACCTTAGGAGAACTGCTGTTACTTTTCATTAATTTAATACATTATTTTTTCAGTGTAAAATTTTCAGAGTTTAAAGATTCAAGAACTTCAGTTCCATGGAGCCTGTGATATCTCACCTCCCACGCTGATGCGCTGTAGGTGTGAAACTTGTCTAAAAGGTGTTTGTGAAAGGATAGCAGTGGCCAGTGCAACGTTGGTTAGTTTGGGAAGAAAAAAATTATCCGCAGATGTTAAAAATATGATTAATCATGTAGAAGTAGATTGGAAATTTGCACGCTATGAAAATCAGAGATCTAATTTGTTCCCAGAGGATATATTTAAGTACAGCTCCATTGACTTTAATAGAGTTACTTGATACTTCAGAGTATGTCAGCAAGAGGACAATCGAACCCAATTTCCTCAGAGTAAGCAAGTGCAGGGGAATTTCAATCAGCATTCTTTTTAGATTTTGGTTATGAAATTGAAGCCGCACATACCCATCTCAAACATAACTTTTTAAACTTGTTTGTATTTCTTTTTGACTTTGTGATGAAGGGCAATAAAAAGGAAAGATGTTTTGTGTTGAAATTTGTAAAATACAAGGTTTGCATACTTCTCTATTGTCTTTAACTTGATACACTGTTCTTCGGGATGGGGTTTGGTTGGCACAACTACGAGCACAAGGTAGCAATGCAGATCCCAAATTTACAGCCTGGTGTTGGTAGCTGGTATGCACCTCAGGACAGAAGTTACAGGGGAATTTACGATCTTGCTCACGAGTGCAGGACAGTTCCTGGCATCCACGTCCCATAAAATCACCCTGACCATTCTCTGGCTTCCCTCTCAGTGGTGCTGCTGGCTACAGCCACACTGCCCTGCACTGCTCTCACTGTCACCCAGGCACGTTGTTTAATTGCAGCTGTTTGGCTGCTGCTGTTTACAGCGTGGAGATCCTTCAGGGTTTCCTTCAAATTTGACATTAAATAGGTGCTTGTTACCATCTCATAGGATCCCGGAATGGTGAGGGATGGAAGGGACCTTAAAGATCATGTAGTTCCAGCCCTTCTGCCATGGGCAAGGACACCTGCCACTAGACCAGGTTGCATAAAACCCCCTCCAACCCCAACCACTTTGAGTGCTGTTGTTGCTGAGGCTGAGGCACTTGTTTGAAATGGCTCCAGACAAATGGGAGAGGAGGGGGATGTCAGCCTTCCCACTCTGTGTAGCTGTTTGGTGTCATGTAGGGATGAATGTTGTCATGTGAGCATGGAAGATAATGTGTTTTCTGTGTGAACTGAACACAACAATTAGGTAGCAGGAGGAGGTCGAGCATAATGACTGTAAATCCTGGATTGTGAGGAAAATCTCCCTAACCCTAGACATTTACACAGCTGGAGCTCTATCTGCTCTAGCTCTGTTGGCATTGATCCTGATGTGGGAGAGGAGGAGGAGGGTCAGAGTGATTATTGGTCTTTTGTACCTTGGTCAATGTAAATTTTTGCCTTGCTGAAATGTTTTGATAAATGGGAATCTTCTTTTAACTCCTCTTGAGATAAATGCTTCTACTGAGCCTGGCTTTTTCTTAACTGTGCAGCATCCAACTAGATGCTGCACTTTGAAGTAGTTTGAAGTGCAGTACAGTAAGCAAGGAGAAGTCTTTTGCATATAAGACAAAAGACAAGTCTTTGCTGAAGTTGCAGACAGCCTCAGCCTTATTTTGGTTAATTTTGTGTATGGACCAAGATGTCAGTTCGTGACTTTGTAGATTTGATTTATTTTTTTAAAGGATCCTCACGGAGGTTTTAGTATGTAAAATTTCTATTTGACAAGTTTAAAAATATTTTCTTAGATCTAACTGATTTATTTCAGAAAACAACCTAAAAAAGCCTCAAACCATCTGCACAAGTAAGGTAAAATTAATAATTTAATTTCTCCCCAATTGAAGATGGGGTGAAATGATGTTTATAAGTCCTTTCAAAAATATCTCAAACCTGAAATCTTATAAGAAAACAGAGCACTTATGGCATGTGCAGTTTACATGCATGACCATTAGTTTAGTAACACGAAGGGAACTTCTTTTAAAAGGTACTAAAAAGAAAATAAGACTCTCTGGTCTTTTTCCTACTACTAAAAATTTTTACAGTGGCTTTCCAAAGGGTTTGTGCTGGTATCAGTGCTGATACATGTTCATATTCATCTAATCATTCTCAATACATTCATAAATGAAATGGAAAGGGGACAACTGTTATTAAGGATATGATATAGTGCTATCAATAAACATTATTCACAATAGTAAAGATGAAGGCTGACAAATTTATGGAAGGACCTTATGAGACTCAGTGGCTGGGCAGTAGATGGGCAGATCAAATTAAACATAGATAAATGTTAAGTGATGCATGGAGAGGAAACAATCATAGTTTCACATATTGTATGATGGTTTCTGGACTGGCCATTAAGTGCCTGGGAGGCAGATCTGAGCTTATAACAGAGATCCCTGAACACATCAGCTCACAAGTCAAAAGGCCCAGTAGTATTCACATTATTAAAAGTAGAACAGAAAGGAAAACAAAATCATGGGACTCTACAAAGCTGTGGCTTGCATTTTGAAAGCTTTGTGTGGTTCTGGTCCCTTCATCTCAAAAAGAACATGGTGCAACTTGGAAAAGTTTCAGAGAATGGTCAGGGCCTGATAGGGTATTGTTGGGAGTAAAACAAGAAACAACCCTGCCTGGTATGAGAAAGATGACAGAACCTCTGGTCCAGGTTCTAAAGACACAAATAGTTTCCATGTGAGGTTTAATTATGCCTTAGAAGCCTTTGTAAAAGTATGCCATGGTTTCTCTGGAAGACTGGATGAATTCACGCCAGAGACAAGAGGTTCCCCAGAGTCCTGGGGAGTTTTCTAATTGGGGGAAGTACAAAATATGACTGAGGTGTTCTTACCCTTTTACCTTGACATCTGCTTTTGGCAGTGGTCAGTGCGAATCTACTGGCTCAGACAGACCTTTGGCCTGACCCAGTGTGTTATGTTTATCTTCTGAACAGATGGGCTGCATAGTGTCTCTGATACTTACAAATTCTTACAAATTCTTGCTGCTCCAGAAACTGAGGGCAAGAAATAGAGTATTATCAACCTGCCCTCTAAATTGGAGAGATTTGATATGTATACTATTTAGTGGATGTCATATCCTGGGTTGCAACAAAAGCATCTTGGCAAGCAGGGTGAGGAACAGGATTCTGTCCATCTACCCCACCTGGAGTACTGCATCTGACTCTGGGGTACTCAGTACAAGAAAGATGTGACCTCTTGGAGCAGAGCCACAAAATTGGTCAGAGGGCTGGAGCACCTCTCCTCTGCAGACGGGCTGGGAATTGAGATTGTTTGGCTGGATAAGAGAATGCTCTGGGGACACCTCATAGCAGCCTTCCACTACTGAAAGGTGACTGTAAGAAAAATGGAGATGAACTTTTTCACAGGGCCTGTTGCAGTAAGACACAGGGTAATATTGTAGACTAGAAGAAGGTAGCTTTATATTAGATATAAGAAAATAATTTTTTACTATGTAGGTGATAAAATACAGGAACAGGTTTCTCAGAGAGACTGCCTCATCCCTGGAATTATTCGAGGTCAGGCTGGATAGGTCTTTGAAGAAACTGATCTGATTGAAGATGCCTCTGGTTACTGCGGGTGGGTTGGACTAGGTAACTTTTAAAGGTCCCTTTCCAACCCAAACCATCTCATGATCTTATGAAAAAAAAATAATCTTCTCGGTCCCTTCATTGTCCTCCCCAAAAGATAATTGAATTGTTTAAAGGTTTCTAGAAAAATTTGAACTCTGCTATGCTGATGTAGCTGATAGATTAACTGGCCAAAAACTGTCATAGCCAACAGCACAACAGACTGGGGCATGAGCTTAAGGTGCTCTTCTTGCTCGTTTGAGATACTCTGGTTTTTTCTCCAGGGCTGTCTTCTCTCTGTTGTAACAGGCATGTGTTTGATCTCCTCCTTGTGCAGGGGACCTTAGTAACATTTATGTCATACTGAGAAGCTGAAATCAATTTAAAGCATAAGCAAAAATCCTGTGGGGATTCATTCTGCAGGTGCACAGCTCTTACACATCTTTATATGTACATAGGTGTTTTATCCCTGGACCTTCAGTCCTAAACACTCCTCATGGTGAGACAGGATTATCAGGGGATGCAACATCACTAGCAATTGGCATTCTTTAAAATCCATCTATGTTTGTGCTTTTTGAAAAAAAAAAATCCCATCTACCTCTGACCTTTTGCTTCTGAAAATAATCAGCAATTCACCACGGTGTTTTACCCTCTCTTTGATGGTCATGTTTAATTGTGTATATCATTTGTACATGGCTGTGATCTTTCTATCCCTGAATCTGCAGAAGACCCTGAAAAGACCTGAATAGGTATTTTACATATTGATGTAGAGGAAAAAATATCTAGGGATATTTCTTATCTCCTCTGGCAATGACTGTAGGATGCCAGAATCCAGGAGGTAGTAGGGAGGACAAAGGGCAGTCTTATATTTTAATGAGATTTAGCACAAATGGTAGGGAATTATTAGATTTTAATTTATAGTACTTTAATTAAAATCTTTAACATCTGGATCATGATGTTAATTCAGAGAATCTTATGGGAAAATCTAAAACAAAATTCTGTCTTTGATTTCTTTTTGTTTATGACAAAGCATCTAAAATGCCAGAATCTGGGTGGAATATTTCCTCCTGCTGTTGAATTTGGCTTTATCTATACAATAGGTCAAAGCAGAGGCCTTCAGGGGTAGCTTGAAATGTATTTTAGATCTGGAATGCACAGCAAAGTTCCTCCTTTAGCTGTGTTGGCTCTGCGTACTTTGATGCCACGATGACAACCTTCCTATCTGATTTTGTCTATGATTACATCAAAACTGTCCTCCTGGTAAAGTGCACTATAAACTTTAATTGAATTCTGCTAAGTTTACCACACTCTTACAGCCAGGAGGAGGTTGTAATGGATTTTTGTGTGTAATGTAGTTATTTATATTTTCTGAATGCATTTGAAAAGTTGGCAGATGTTAAGAGAAAAGGACAGAATGACAGAAGCTGCCCACATTGTGGACTCCAATCAGGACCCTTGCATATAAATCATATTCTCAAATATGGTGCCTTTAGACACGACATTTGAAAGAGTTCAAGTACCTTCTGGCCCTGCCAAAGCCCATGTATCACTATAAACCAATAAGAAAATATGTTAGCACTGCCAGAAACCTCTATCCCTGTGGATCTTCCCTGGTTCAAAAACACATATGTTATCTTGACAACAGAAAATGCCACAAGCTACAAAAGAGGAAAAGCCAAATAAAAATATTTGCTATTCTGAGCAACCACACACTTTGCAAGGTGTTTAACCTTGAGTGTGCAAGCAAGAGTGAGCAATGAAGGAAAAGTAGCAGGTTCTGTGAGGAGGACGTGTTTCTGTCTGGCAGTAAAGCCAATACTTGAGAACTGGTATTAGGTATCCCAGATCTCCCTTCCTAGGAGGTTGCAATGGCTTCAGTGGCTTCAGTGGCTTTAGTGGCTTCCAGGCAAAACACCATGAAGGAAAGAAGAGATCACACTCCAAAATGGGAGTACATGAACCAAAGGCCGTGGGCTGCTGGTCACCCATATGATTCCCAGAGAATTTTGTGGGTACCTTTGTAGGAATTGCTGAAAACTGAAGGCTTTGTGTTTGGGTGAATATCTTTTGAGGAGTAACAAATGTCAGAAAATTGTTGGAAGAAGCACCCTGCAGGCATCAAGAAAGTAGTGAAGAAAGATTCATTTGAGGAAAGAAGTCTCTGCAACTGCAGTACTGAATCACAGACAGAGTAGGACTGCTGAACTTCCCCTGGCTTCCTTCAAAAGTGAGGTGCAGTTTGGCTGCTACAGTAACCCCTGGAGAAGTGCAGTGTTTGAAGTTTAAGTGGTTACCAAAGATAAGGCAAATGTTGATTTCTTGCTTAAACTGGCAAGCTGGAATGAGTATCTGCCTACTGCAAGGAGACTTTTAACTCCTGATAAGGAGTTAGATATATATGTAAGATTTTCTTACATATAAGGCAACAACTCTTCATGGTCAAATTCTTTGCTGAAAATAGTCTCGTTTGCTGAAAATAGTCTCTGAAAATAGTCATTGCTTACGATGTAGAATTGTAATAGGATTTTTCAGGTAATGCTGATCTTCAGCAACCCTCTGCTCTGGTCAGGGATCTCATCTCTTGAAATGCCTCTATTCAACTCATCAACAACACACAGGCAGTTCAGAGTGTTCCTGTTTTGTTTTTTTTTAATTTCACATGTCAGTCCTTATCAATTTGTGCTGTTTGTTCATGTTATTTTTTTTTTTAAGCAGACAAATAAAGATAAACCAACTGCAGGAAGGATTTTCCTCTCCTTTGATTTTGAAATTCTCTTTTGATTCCTAAAACACAGCTTCTTAAGCTTCTAGGACTTTGTTCTGCTTATAGTCAGTTGAGTAACAGTACAGCTGATTCCAGAAACCTCTACAGTCTGCAGTTTCCCATTTAATAATGCAGAATAAACAGTCATTTATTTACATAATTTATGTTTCCCTTGTTTCCAGTGCAGTTTCCTGATTACATTAACAAAATCATGCTTTTACTTTCTCACCTTTGAAGTTCTTACTTTGAAAGCTGAGGATATCTGGTTTATTAATTCAGCATAGGTGACATTAAGAATGAGCTGTGGCCCATAGTGCACCAATTATAGGCAGATAAAACAGATTCTCATTAATATGAATATATAATCAGTTTATTAAGGTAGGGTCTGTAGTCTGCAAGGAAACAGGGCACCCTAGTGAAAATTGCTTTGTTTATTTAGGAAAATACCCAAACTCAGTCTTGGAGAAAAAAATCAACTAATAACTAATCAACAGCAGAAGACAAAAAACAGAAAAGGAAATGGATGGGGGTTGATCATGTATCTGCCATTAGTGAAGTTCTGCTAATAGCTGAGATCTCCTCAGTGCAATGTAGCTTTTCCAGACCAATCTTTCCTTTAATTTCCTTCTTTGTTAAATCCAAGATCTACCTAATATTTCTATGTAATTTAAGTCCTCATATTGCAAAACTGGCTTCAAATTTGTGCTAAGAGAAGGTTTAAAGTGGCATTTTAATTGTTTTTTACCTCTTAAGTTGTATTTCCTCTCATTTTGATTGCTGACTTGGTGGACTTTGTTCTGTGCTCTATTTAGGTCCTACAAAACAGCTGATTGATGTGGCCAGGAACTTGATCTTCTTATCTGCTCTGTATCTTACATAGAGCCCCTCAGAGTGATTGTGCTCTGGCGTGACTTGCTGGATGTTACTATATGTCTCTTTCCAGGAGTCCTATGGGGGAAAAAGGTTTAAATTTAACTTTTCTCCTTTAAAAGTGCTATGTATTTTAACTTATGCACCTTTGTGTACAATACCCCCAACAAATTATGGACTACCTTTTGAGTCTGGAAACAACTTCTGTTTTCATTTGGTGATTAATTTCCCTTAAAATGAGGAGGTACGTGTCCCATTTGGATACCACTGTGTCCACGTTGAGGACTAAAGTGTCTGTCTAAAAACATTTGAAAGTGTGAGTTGATGAAATGTAACTGATGCAGCCAAGTGAAGCAACTGAGTATGTGTTGGAGATAGTTGAATCTTGATTCTGACAGGACATGAATGCAGTTGAGCACAGTGATAACATGATTTATCTTTCCAAATCTGCGGTATTAAGGAAGGTTAAATATGCTAAAAAACACACTAGGCAGATGTCCTGCATGTTGCTTAATAAAAGCTGAGCTCAGCTATCCATATTTAATATTCAGAATGGGCAAGCTTGCAACAGAGGAGACAAATGTTTTCTCTGCAGTCATCTCTACTTTTATCTTCACACCATGTGTTAGAGGCAATCCTCATAAATCTTAAAGGATGTGCAGATTATTTCACCCTGTTTAGCTTTCTTGGAGGTACTATCAACTTTCTCCTGGAAGTACAACCCTGCTTAGTAATTATTGTATGCCAGCCATTAGAGCTGGACACTGCTATACGGAGAAGAGAATTGGTTGCTACAGGTGGAAATGAGCAAAGCTGTACTTTTTTGCCTTCTCTATCCCACCTAGAAAGGTAGAGAGGAGATATTGCCCAGTGGAAAGGCAGGCAAAACTTGGATGTCCTGGTACCACTATATTTTGATATGTCTACCTTAGACCATGTTCTGTCCTGCTGTTTGGAAATATTTGAGCTCATTTCTTGTCTTCCCAGATGTGGATGCTGAAACAGTTGCTTGTGTGTTGTACTGCAGAGAGAGATCCATACCTCTTGGTTTAATGCAACTAGCTCAGTTTTACTGTGCACAAATTAGGTTATTTTTTCTCTGTTGACTGTAAAGGGAACTTAGGCAAACACTCTGCTTTTTGGGTTTTTTTTGTTTTTATTTCTGCAGAAATCTCTCTTCATGGACTGTGTAGGAAGCTCAAGGAGTCAAAATTTCTAAATATGCTGGTTTAGGTGTGGAATGTTTGGCAGTGATCATAGTGTGTCCCCCTTCGTTCTGGCATAGAATAATCTCTTAGTGGGAGGCTCAGATGAAGAGGGCCTCCATAATCGATGCAGTGCTTAAATTTATGTTCAGGTGTTGTTCTGAACAGTCATGTGCTTTTCCTTGTATTCTGTACATGTTTCTTCCCAAGTCCTATACATTAACCTTCTCCATTGCTGTATGAAGCAATAGATGTAATAGCTCTCACTCACAGCTTATACTTTCCTTGAGCAGAATTTTACATACAGGATATGTATGTAACATTTGTAAAATATGTATTTACATTTTTGTTCTTTCTAGAAGAACAGAATGGGTAAGGGTTTCTAGAAGGACCACAGTCAGTCTCCAGCCAGCCAGAGTTCCCTTGTTTGAGGCTTGACCAAATAAACCAGTCATCTCAATGGCATTTTGACAGTTCCATGCAGAGGATAGTGTTTATGGGTCATGAATCAGCAGGAATCAAGAAATTAAAACTTTCAGCCTAGCCAAAGTTTCACGTCACTTCATCTGTCTCATTAACCAGCAAAATAGCTGTGGTACCTGTGCTCCAAACAAAGCATTTCTTTTTGTAGCTGAGAGAATGCCTTTTCCTGTACCATTTGTTGATTCCCTTGTCAGGTTGAATTTGCTTTACCAACTTGCACTTTCCACTGTGAACTTCCCATGGTGCTAATTTCCATCAGCTGTTCTAATGAGCTTGTTTTCCTTAAAGAAACAAACAAGCAGAAAATAACCACAGATAAGCTCACACAGCCCTAACTTGGACTGCTGCAGTTGCGAGGCCATGAGATTAAAATTGTCCTGTTGGAGTATTTTTTTCCCTTTAAAATAAAACCCAAACACAAGTAAGCAACCAGACAGCTGTCTCAGCTGCTTACCTGTACCTCACACCTTGCTGCATGCATGTGCACTGTCAGATTAAAGTGCATCAGAAGAACACAGTCTGTCTTCTCTAACATAGGAATGGTTATTCTTGAGTTTTCTTCAGTGGAGAAATTATAAAAAGAGTCTGAGCCTGAAGGGTAAGTTCAAACTGTCTTTTGTTGAAAGATCTTTGTCATAACATTGATTTGCTTGGCTCCTAGGTTTCCTAGCCCCTAAGAAATTCAGTTGTGAAAAGGATATAAAAGAGGCATAAAAATATATGTGTTTTTCTTCTAGTTTTCTGTTTGATGACATGTAGTATGTAAGCAGAGGGACCTGTTTTGATGCCAAATTCATGAAGAGAAAATACCTAAATTTGTGTCATTTAAGTGCCGGAGAAGGTGTTTTTGTCCCATGTAAGGTCAGGTCTTGAGGCTTAAAAAACAGGAATACTGTGAAAATTATGTAGCTTACAAAGAACTTAGTGACTAATAGGAAAAAAGTTATTGTGAAATACAGATCTGTCTTACAGAGTTGCAGACTGTGTTTCAAACTTAGGTTTCAGTAAGGTTTCCAAATAAAGTTAAGATTGAAGAAAATTCTGACAGTGAAGTACAGTTTGTTGGACTCTGTTGATTTCTGTCTATCCTGTGGCTGTATGTGGCTTTTGATGTATTTTCAGCTTTGGTTTCTCCATTCTTACTACCAAATACCACACGGCATAAACCTGACGAGCAGAGTGAAGAAGCAATATTAGGAACAAAGGCTCTCTGTTTGCCAAGTATCATCCTAGAGACTGAAAAAAATTGAGTAATTTGGGTCTAAAACTAAAAAAAAAATAAAAAAATACATCATCTAAGCATAATATTTTACCAGAGAGAATATGAGTACAGTTCTTTTAAAGCTCATCAATTAGCCTTGCAGTAACATCTTTAAGGCTTTGTTTGCAACATGGAGGCTACAAATTATGTTACATAAAAATAAAACTCCCTTTCCTTGCCATGATTCTCACATATCATATGGACAATCTTAACTAGGTTCCCATGAGATGCTTGTCTCAACACAAATGCTGAAAGTTTATGTGATTTTAAAAGAAAAACAGGAGAAAATTATGGGGATAATATATGCACCTCTGACTCAGGAAGTCTGAATCCTGTGAGACTGAGGGTACATTCTGGGAAAGGTGGCTTGGGGAGAGTGTGAGCCATATCCAAGTTAACCTTGACGGGAAGCAGTGCATCCAGAAGTGACTAGAACAGTGTGGTGTTAGTGCTCTCCAGCTGGCCTCCAATGGGTCTTGCTGTCTGGGCACCTGTTGCATCTCTCCCTTACCTCTGAGATGCTGAACAAATCTAAATTAACTTGTCTTTCCTGTTTTACTTTCAATGCTCAGTCCTTGAGTCTTGCATTCTACAAAAAGTGCTTCCTTCTTCTCTGGGTAGCTCAGAGTAGTTCTTGTGCTCACAGAAGCATTTCCATTCTGATTATTTGGGAGCTTTTATCTCTGCTGCAGAACAGATATTAAAGCATTTCTTATCCAGGAGAATGGATTGATGGCCAGACAGGGAAACTGTGGTAGCCCAAGGTTTACGTAAACACAGCAGGAATTCCCATCACCACACCAGCTCAGTGACAAAGTTTTACACAAACATTACCAAGGAAGGAAGCCAGCCAGCATTAGCAGGCCTGTCTGCAGTTTGGAGATGCAGGTTTAGCTTTGCACTCAGGCAGCGTTCTCATGTCAGTGTGAGCAAGTCAGCCTGCTTGTGTTGTAATTCTTTCATCAGCAGTATGGGGTTACAAGCAACAGCCCTGCAAGGAAAAAGCAGAAGACCGCAGGGCACCCTAGTACAGTGCTAATGAATTTGTAAGTACCACAGGCAGTAATAGGCAATGCTACAAGGATCTTCTGTTTCTACAATGAAGAGTACACTATCTGCTTCTGTCTTAGTGTGCCTCTGTGCACTCAATACCTGCAAGGATGGAATTCTTCACTGAAATGACAATAATTTCACTCGGTAGGTTTGGGTCGAAGATTGCCAGTAAAGCATAGTGATGATAAATTAATATTTTTTTTAGCCAAGTGGACTGTTACACTAGTTAGGAGGTTTCACTGACAAGCCCCAAACTATTTGGTTTAGGGCAGCTTGTAGCAATAAAAAAAAAAAAAAAGAAAAGAAAATAAAGATTTTTAAAATTAATTTTACTCCTTTTTATTTTTGGGGACTTTTTATTCCTCCAAGATAGCTTTATATTTGGCATCCTTCTTTGCACATACTATGCTGCCACACTACAAATGTGTCCACATGCTCTATTTTTAAATAGAGCTTTTAAGGCAGCTGCTGCTCTCACTGGTGTTTGCAGTGGAACACAGATGTCCAAGCCCTGCTGTCGCTGATGAAATAACACAGGCACAGCCTGTGCCTGCCCTGCCCTTCAGTTATCATCTCAGCAGCCACAGTAACTTTCCTGCATCAACCCACAGGGACTTTGTGTAGCAGGATGGTGTAATTCTTTGATCTGTGCTGCTTTTTCCTTAGAACCTCTGAATCACACGCCTTATTAAACGCTCCTCATCTTGGAATGTTAAGGCTGTATTCTGTGTTGTTGTTTCAAAGTCAGAGATTCACAGAAATTAGGTCTGGAAGAAATGGCAAGAGTTCCTCTAATCTTTGCACTGATGCTGTGCAGGGCCAGCTAAATCTATTATCCTTCACAGCAGAAAAAGAATAGGGGACCTTTATTGGAAAGTATAGACGTAGATCTTGAGATCTGTAATTGCAAACTTTATCATGTTTCCATATTCTTAGAGTGCTGCAGGCACAGCAGCACTATTGTGATGTTATTTGTGGCAGATGACTCTGAAGACCCCTTAGGTCTGGAGATGCCCAAAGCAATCTGTTCTGTTACTTATCCAGAACACTCAGTGGAACTTGGCTCCTGAGGATATGGTACCTGCTGCTGCAACACTGACCTTTGCCAGCAGATATGTGATGCTTATTTTGTGCTATTAAGGAAGGAAGATGATATATTTTGGGTACCGCTCACATTTACAAACAATGATTAATACTTCTAGCAGTAAGTGTAGAAAGATATTTAATGCAAGGAGAGAAAACATCACTGTAAATCATTGAGGGCATTACTGGTTTGAGTTAATCCTGTTCTCCTTGGTCAAGTGGCAATTTGGGTTTGTGTGCGTGACTGATGTATGCA
Organism: Cinclus cinclus; assembly: GCF_963662255.1. NCBI lineage: Eukaryota > Metazoa > Chordata > Aves > Passeriformes > Cinclidae > Cinclus > Cinclus cinclus. Next base: position 57,215,578 of record NC_085050.1, on the reverse strand, counting down.
GGAGAATCACGGACTTCACAAATGAGGCATTTTTTCCCCAAAGCGTGGGCGCAGGGTTTTAATTTTACTAGAGGTCACCTTTTGTTTCAAACAACTTCTGTTTCCAGAAGAACTGTTCCAGAAGTGGACTTATCTTTGATGAAATGTTTTGTCAATGTTGTGCTTGTAGAGATGGTTCTGATGATGTAGGTCATAGCCATCCCCTCTGTTTTGCTATTCCACAGATTAATACAGTGTGCTGCACACAGAATGTGCAGGGGCTTGTATATCACCCTAATAGACAGTGTTTGCAGAAGTTATAATTCACAAAGGCAGTCACAGCAATGAATTAAGTTCTCATGGCATTTGGGAAAGAAAGCCCATTTGAAATCCAGCTGCTTGCCAGCTGTGGATATGCATAGCAATTATTACATTGGTTGCTTTTTTCACTCTATCTTTTCATTTTAAAAGTGTAATGAATGATTTTATTGCCATCTTAAAAGTCTATTTATAATCCATTCATCTTGTGATGAACATGTGTATCCGATTCTCGACCTCTGTTTAATACTCTACAAAGTAGTGTTGCTTAGTTTAAAGTTTTCTTGGCACACATGTGAGACAATCACATTTCTTAACAGCTTGAGTGACCTTAACTTTCACTCCTGTACTGCTAGGGTGTGAGTTTTAATCAGTATTTAATATATAACTTGGATTTTTTTTCTCTCCTCTACATTTTAGTCATCCCTACCTTTCATTTCTCTTGGCTAGCAGTATCTGGGGAATGACTGGGGATGCTTGGAGGCACGGCAATATGGGCAGTATTTTGTTAATTCATTCTTTAATGTTCCCATGTCAATTTTTGATGCTTATGTGCAAAAAATAAGGCATCTGATGGCCATATGGTCGTGGCACTGTTGTTTTAAACCTGTTTGCTCTGGCAGCTGCAATTGAAGTGACCACTTGACTGCAGCACCACATTTTTCAGCTTGTGTTCTCATCTGTCCTGCTGTGGCACTTTTGCTCAGTGACTTAGCCCAGAACTGATGATGGAAGCAGCATCAGTCATTGCCTGGAAAGTCATTGCTGGCAAGCCTGGAGCCTAGCGGAAGGAGCAGCAGAGGTTAAAATACCTTAGGTGGACAAGGAGTGAGGTTTAGATTCTTGGCACATGGTTGTGGCAGTGGGCATTAAAATTTCAGGTATTTCACGCTCATGTATTGGCTGGGATCACCCTTCTTAGCTGCTCTGTCCCAGCTTCACTCTCAGAAACTGGGAGATTTGGGCATGGGACCTTGTTGTTTTACGACTATCAGATTCCTTATGGGCTGTATCTGTATTTGTCATCCTATCTTCTTCTAAGCTGACTCTGCTGTCCTCTAATTTTCATTAAAATTATTATTTTGTCAAGCCCCTCTGGATAAAAAAGTGAAGATTCATTAAAAAAAAAAAAATAAAAAAAGCTGTCTCTGTCCTGTGGCCTGGCAACTTCGATAAAAACCCATGGTCTATTACTGGGTACTGTATTTCCTGACCCACTGGGCAGCACTATGTGGGCAGGGTGAGGAACCTGGTGGAGGAGGAGATGGATTTTTTTCTGTGAATCCCTCTTTGGAGGGGCATATCTGATGTTGCTGCCTGTATCAGCTTTCCAACCTGGGCGTCTGAAAGGAGGGCTAGAGCAATCCCCCTCCAGGCACAGCTAAACTGCAATATTTTAGAGGTAGCCCTTGCTGCAATAAAAACAAAGTGTAGGCTGTGAGCCCTGGCCAGTGGAAGATCATGCCTAGGAACACTGGCTCTGATTTTTATAAGCTCCTTCTTCATAATTCCCTACCTAAGGAATAAGAGAATTGCATGCATACACAAGGAGTAATTGAAGGGGACAACAGAAAAATGAAGCTAAATGATTTATGACAGGACAGGGACGGTTTGAGGCACGGGAAAGGGATCTTAATCAGGAAGTCAGAAACGTATCTGTGCCTTGTGTGATGGCAGTCTTTTCTGTGTGAGGACAATGGGTAAGATTGAAAGCTGACCTGAAGACTTGAGCCTTTCTATGCACTAGAAAATCTAAAAAAATATGGCATATATCCATTTTTGCCCTCTTGGCTTTTTCAAAACCACATAGGTTACCCCTTCGCCAAAACTGGTTCCCAGTATGAGTGGTATTTGTTGTCTTGAACTGAGATTGTTTAACCTCATTTAAAATTCTGTTAGAAAAACCTGAAGTGATTTTTTTACTTATTCTGTATTTTCTAAAGGGTTTCAAATGCCTAAGTTTTTTAAATTTCCTTTTCCATTTACTGTTGTGATATATTCAGTAGAGAAAGCTTCAAGCTTTCCAAAACGTTATTGTTAACTGTACTCAGTAGATTTACTTTATCTATTGATAGCTAGGGAGAGGAGAATTGGCCTGCTAAAGGTAGTTCTAGGGATAACAAGCTGAGAAAGTAAAAGAGAATTAATTGCATAAGACTTAGCAAAGAACTAATGTATTGAAAATGGAATTGCAAACACCGGTGTGTGTGAATACTCGTAATACAAAAAACAGCTGCTTGAGTTCGTATGTGGTTGGAATTATTAGTTTCGTGGAGAGTTACTTGCAGAGTTCCTTATCACTTCTTCTGCAGTTCTTTTTTCAGTCTTTCTGTGTTCATTATGAGGTTGGACCCCATCTTGCACAGACTTTTGCCACTACATCTTGGTGATAAGCATGGGTTAAAATGCAGATAAGCTGGTTAAAATGCAGAACTGAACATTGCTTTAATATATCATTTAATGAATTTTTACTCTCTTTATACTGTCTTTCAAAACCACACAGGTTACCCCTTCTCCAGAACTGGTTCCCAGTATGAGTGGTATTTGCTGTCTTGAACCGAGATTGTTTAACCTCATTTAAAATTCTGTTAGAAAAACTTGAAGTGATTTTTTACTTATTCTGTATTTTCTAAAGGGTTTCAAATGTTTAAGTTTTTCGAAGATGTTACCTGATTTTATGGATTTCTAATATAGGGACACACAGACTTGATTTTTTGCAGAAAATTCTGTGTCTTGGGGGCTAGTTAATGTGGCTAAAAATTCCATCTCCTCCAGACAGACAGATAAATACTTACATCCATGTTTAATTTATCTGTGATATTTTTGACCAAAGCTTCTATCCAGGACTTAGAAATCTGATCATAGGATCTAGAAATATCATTGTTTGAAAAGACTTTTGCACCTTGGAAAGTTTAGCTAGTTAACTGTTGTAAATTGACCATCCCAGTTAGGAATATGTTTTTATTTTCTGATATGTAAAATACACCATGAAATTAATAACCAGACATAGTAGAGAAGTTCTTTTCATTACTTAAATGAACTTAATTGGAGCAAATTTAGATGGCATACTATCAGCACTATACAAATTAGGTATGGGTTCCCATGAATAATACAGACATTATACAATTTGCTTTCTTCCTAATTTCATTCTCCTTCTTAAATGAAGTTAATGCTTTTGTCACCTACTTAATACAAATGATATTTTTACTCTTAGGAAGGAAATAATAGAAGAATAAATGGTGCCAAACTGTAAGACAACAATTAGAAAGTCACTAGGAGCAGCAGTGAAAGTCTTTTTGACTTTTGTGGTAAAATATGCCTTGAATTTGACTGTGGTTTTGGCATGACAAGAAACTGTAATGTGCTATGACCTGCTACATTTAGCAGACACTGGCAAGATTAAGACTTAGCAATAAAACCTTTCTGTTGATCTTTCTGCCCACCTCTACTCTGTGACTGAACTAGAGACACTTGAACATAGCCCCTCCTATGGGGCATGGGATAAATCCTTTCTGAAGGAGTGACACAGCTCCTGTACCTACATTTACCAAATTATTCCTCTCTGTTCACAGATGGTGAATAGGTGGTGGGCTGATCTCTGTTAGTAACTTTGAGAAAAAGGAAACTATGCCCTTAAGGTCAGCTAGAATTTTTGCAGCTGGATGCATGTGAGGTGGTTTTGTAAGTGCTGCTCAATGAGCAGCAGCAGATGGGAAGCCAAGGCTACCAGTTTAGCTGATGGGGTGACTTGCACATGGAAAGACCACTGAACTAAACACACTTCTAGCAGCTGTTTGCTTAGACAGTGTTTTTAATAGATCATCCAGTATGCCTGAGCAGAGCGGGACACATTTTCCATGAAAGAAAAAGCCCCTGTTTTACAGACTTTAGAGAACTTAGGAAGATGCTCGATTTCCTTTTATCCTTCATCGAGAGAATTGAAACAATTCTTATGAAATGGGAAATTTTCCCTTAAAAGCTTTAATTTCTTCAAAAATGCTTTTTGAGAAAGAGGTGTCTGGAGCAACTGGGCAATTTAACTTTTAATTCATGCTTAATCTTTTATCCAGCTTCTCAAGAAGCAGGAGAAGATTTTTAGAACCCAAATGAGAATTAGGTTTGCAAAGCTTCTCATCTTTCACTGTAACTTGAATGTTTCTCTCTTTGAACCTTTTAAATATCCTCTCATAACAAAGATGCTGAGTAAGCGTGTTCTTTCAGCTTGATTGAGGGCCAGATTTAAGGGTCAGAGTTATTTTTTAATGGCTGTTTTAGCATTTTTGGTACTTTCCACTCTCATAGTTATTCAGAAGTGTGCATGAAATGGAAATGGCTTTGAATATTTATCTTGCTTCCCTTTCTATTACTTGCCATGCTTTTTATAGGCTTAATTTTTCCTTCAGTATTTATGATATATTCTGCCTAACCTCAATTCTGAGTAGCAGTTGTAACTGAGACTTAATGAAGTTTTTTTGATGGTGAATATAGATGCATTCAAATAAAACATTTTATTGTAACATATTCCAAAACTAGCCAGTGGTATTAATTGCAGTGTTAGAGATTCAAACAGCAAGGTGAACTTTTAGTCTGTATATTTATCTGCCTTATGGTAAGAGCTAAGTAAATCACTGATGGAATAGAAATTAATAAAGTACCTGAATTCTAATCTCATGGCTTATTTGGCAAATATTTTACTTTTTCGTTCCTATATTCAATTGAACTTATTTATAGATATTCTTTCTGGTATAAACTTGAAATTGTTCACAAAAATTTTTTAATGAATATTTCTAAGCATTTCCCTGATCTGTGAGTTTTTCTAAGCATTTGATTGCAGGTAATTGGCAATCAAAATGCAAGCTGTGGTGATTCATTTTTATTAGGCACATCACTTACAGCAAGGTATTGTTTCCCTCCCCAGATGGAGGTTCCAGTTCAGGAAAATATTAAAATGGACAACTCAAAGGGACTTCATAAAATGCTTACAGATACGTTCCTCAGCACTTTACTGAATCCAGAGTATAATGAGAGTAGTTCTTTAAAGCAAGTTTCTGCTATGCATAGTTAGTGTTTATGAGTTTAAAATACACTTTCTGTCTCTGTTTCTCTGATGCCAGATTAAAACTTTCTGCTTCCATAATATGCTTGCCAGGAAATTCACTTGCCAGAGGTATCCATAGAGAGGGAGTAGAAAATGAATGTGAATGCAACCACAGCAAATGCTGGTGAGTGAATAGTCAGGGGGCAGGAGGTGCAATTCCAGTCTAATTATGGTCTAAAAAATAGATGTCATCCATGAAACAAAAGGATTTAAAACAGAGGCCTTTTTATGTACATTATCCAGTCACCCAAATATGAATTGCTTCTGATATCTCCTGTTTTTTTCCCCCCACATCTGTAGTCATTAAAGACAAACAGATGTTTACAGTTTCAGGTTCCTGTCCTTCCCATCAGAACAAGGAATTTTAAAAAGCAGTAGGATTGAATCAATTGTACACACACATTGACAGATATGGCCATCTTCCTTCCATGCTGCCTGGTTTTGTCATGTAATTTAAGGAATGTAATCCAGAGCACTGACAATGACATTTATCATGTAACAGTTTGAAAGACAGTTTGTCATACAGAGGGGCTCAGACCTCATTAAAATCTCATTCTCAGCCAGCATCTGGTGATAGAGGACTTGATACAGGTAAGGAAAGTTCATTGTAGGGTCAGAGCCTGGGGATGGGGATGAAATTTCTTTTGACATCTGCCAGGGGATAGATCTTCTGTGTAGGGTGTTGTGACAAGACAAGGGCACGAGGTAGACCTTTTCTTCTGGACAGCAGAAGGTAGGATTTGCCCTGTAGGATCTGCTGCTTTTAGATTTCTACCCAGTGGAATGGCAGTTCAGGCTACTATTTCCAAATGATTGTGACTTGCCTAACTCCCTTAAAGCAACTTCATTTAGAATACTTCTAAAATTACTGTAATTTCAAGAATTGATCGTGCACATGTGAGTTCAGTAATCTTTAATATAACTGATAAATGTGTTTAAATATATTAGTAATTTAGTCTTATTTTGGATGGTGTTCTCAGTTATGACCTGTCTGATTTTTTACTACAGAATGTCTGGTTATTTTGTGTATAGTGTGTGAAACATGCATATTTTCATACCAACTGGAGATGTATTTGCAGGACCGTGAAGTTTCACTTGTGGAGTTTGAAATTATAATCAGCAAACTGTTCTTTAATTTAGAAAAAGCAAGCATATCAAACACCAATATTAACCATTCTATCTTTCAGTGAATACTTTAATGTAATAACAAAAGATTTGGACGTAAATCACCAAGGCTATAAAACTCGTATATGCATTTCCCATGCTGATCATAATACAACTTGTTTACTAAGGAAGAGGGAAGTCTTGCTTACCTGGCAGAAAGCAGGGAGCACATAGTTTCTTTCTGTCATTTACCATGCATGTCTGTGTGGCTTTATAAAAACAAACACATCAAGCATATCAAAATACCAGGTTTGTTTTCCAGTCAGTGTTACCTGGTAGAGGTACGAGGGTGGATTTTGATTCATCATATAAAAGACTCCGGACACACCTTCTTCAGTGTAAAGCATTGTGGTTTGGAACACAAATAGTTGTGACTGGCAAAAAATACCTAAATAGAGATGGATGTGAATCAGTGCAAGGACTTTACAATTCTGCAAGAAAACAAAGGAGGAAAAGCCAGTGAGAATGCCAGTGTTTTTTTGCTAGGATTGGGAGGCAGTGGTCTGGGCTCTTCATTCTTCTATTGATCTGCTGTACACAGGCACATCATTTTCATTTTGTTAAATCAGCCATGGCATCTCAAGATCATAATGAGGCAGTGAGCTCAGCTGGTCCTGTGGGTGCCTTCTGAAATGGTAATTGAGGAAAGTAACCTTTGCTTCAATGTGGGATAGGTGAAAATTATTCTGTGCTGTCACATTGTTTTCCACTTCTTTCTCCTGTGAAACATACCCGTAATTTTGAATAGGACTATAAAGACCACTGATTCTTCCTGAGTGTTCTGGGTTTATTAATAAAGTGGTCCTGAATAACAGTTTCCTCTTCAGTCCTGAGGATAAGTATGTCTTCCTGTATTCCTGTGCCCTGCCAGTGGTCACACCTGGCTATGTACCATGGTAGAGTAACCAGATCTTTATTCCAAAGTCAGAAAAGTTTGTATGGCTCAGGGGTGGGGTATGGAAGTTGCCAGCCTGCAGCAAGCCTACATCCCCAGCTTGCTGCCCTGCTCTTTCCATCTACATCTATTTAGACCACTCAGTGAGGCTGTGCACTTAAAACTGTGATGTGTTTAAAGAGTAGTCATTTGTATTAAGAAAATAAACTTTTAAAGAGATTTTTTTTTTTTTTTGGGTGAGGAGGAGAGCAGGGTGTGGAGGAGGGCTGGAGAGAGGAAGTGTATGAAGTTACCTGGGAAGATTCAGTTAAAATCTTAGTGGTATTTCATATTTACCAGGGCAAGACTTGCCCTGGAAATTGCAGGGATTTAAGGAGCACAGTGTCTCTTGGATGTCCATTCCTTTAAGCATGATTTTAAGGGTTGTTGTACACAAGTCAAGCAGTCTATAGTTTTTTTGTTGGTTTGTTTGTTTGTTTGTTTGTTTTTACTAATGGTTGTTATTTTAGGGATTGTTAATGCTTCCTGTGAATTTCACACATGGAAGGTTGGGGCAGAAGGGCACAGATTCCCCAAAATGGTGTCTTTTGGGATCTCAGTAGGTGTCATGTCCCAGTAGTCTGGAGCTCAGTATGGGCTAATTTCTCCTGGGAGCATTACAGACTGAATTTGTTGGCCTGTTTTGATTGTTTCTGAGCTGCTCTTTTTCTTATCACAGTACAAAGCTGACCCAGGAGTTCATGGCATGATGACATGTACTAAACCTTCCAACAACATCATACACTCAGTAACTCTGGAGAGTGGTTGTTCAGTGGGAGCAAACGAAAATGGTCAGCTGGTGACTCAGCTCCACACACAAAAATTGTCATTGCATTATCTCTGAAAACCTGTCAACCTTCCCAGAAAATGGCTCTTGCAGAGGGCTTGGAGGGCCATCAAATTCAGCCTGTTTTAGACAGCTTTTCTGTCTCACCTCTCTTGGTTCAACAGCAGAAGGGCTTTCAGGGCATTTGCAAGCTATGAAAGGGCAAAGGTGGTTATTCTGAGGCAGAAACAGGGTAATGAGTGACTCAGACACCCAGTAGAGGAGGAGGAGGAGAGAGATCATGTTTTCCACAGTGTGGGCCACAAATACAGGAGCTGTAAAGCAGTGGGAAATCAGTGTGAGACCTTTTGCTCCTTCACACCATGCCCTGCTGTCTCAAGCTTCTTCCTTAGTCACAAAGGAGCTGGCCCATAGCTAACAGTCTGCAGAGGTCTCCCCTCCACACCACTCAGCCCTTTCACTCTTTGAGAGCCAAATTGGCATTTAGGTGAAGTTGGCTTTAGCCTGTGAAACATGCACAAATAAAGTCAATTAGTGTATCAACCTGGCTGACCAGGTGATAAAAAGCTCTATGCAATGCTGAATGCCTTCAGAAGAGACTGATTTGACTACGACTCACCAGCTGGGAAGAGTAATGACAAAATCAAATAAGAGGAAGGCTTTCCATAGACCAGGTTATAATTATCCTGCATCTGTCTTAGTGCCTCAGGATGATATGGAGTTGGCATTAGAGAAATTTGTATCAATATGTGACCATTAAACCACCTAGTCCCCACGTAATCTCCTAACGAGAAGATGTTTAAACTGTTCATGCCATTATTAGGAGAAAACTCTCTTAAACACAGCAAGTACCCACATCTACATTTTTAATCATCCACACTGGCTGTTGTCAGAAGTGGGATTCTGGGAAGGATGTTTGGTCCAAATCTGTGTAGTTGCTTCCATGTTTTGAAGCATTTTTTGATCCATCTGTGAATTAAGATGGGTTCTACAAAGCTTGATGCTTTGTAGCTTAAGCCCGTCAGGACAGAACTCCCTAAAGTACCTAACTTCTCAGCCACTAGACTGGCTGTAGGCTGACTGGTGAGGGGTGAGTCAACTCATTTAAAGTAAATCACCCCAGAACTGTCTTCTCTGATCTCCAAAGTGCATATCCTCTTGCCATTGTAGCAGGATCTTCATGTGAAAATGAAAACACAGAATTTCATCTGAAGCTTTAGTTCTCCCAGAGTACTTTAAAGCAGACACAATTTTATATTCACAACACAAAAACCTGATCCATTCTGTATATCACTTGAGTATGTCATTTATTTTCAATCTCTCTCTGAGTAGAGAAAGGTACTATGATAATAAATGAAAACATAAATTCCCTTGAATTGCTATTCTTTTGCTTTTTATATTGCTGCTGAGATTTTTGCTGGCCTTGGTTTCTCTTCCTGACTGCTTCTGAGTCTATTAAGTGGCATTTCTTAATGGTTCCAGCTGGTGTTTAGAAGAGGAGAAAATCCTCTCTCAAATCCAAGGGGTTGATGAGACTCTGAATAAGAAGTTTTTCAAGACCAGATCTGATATGATATATCTGGCCAGACCCAGAAAGGGAAAAGAGGCTTCTCTGCACAGCTAGTTACTTGACATTCTTGGCCACACCTGCCAGGCATAAAGATCTGCTTACCATTATTTGAAACAGGGACTTGAATTATTTTTTAAGCTTTATTGCAGTCTGTCTTGCTGGGTTTCTTCTCCATGGACACAACTTAAACATTGGTGGGGACAAAGTGACTGATTCAATAGCTTGTGGACAATCAGCAGAACTGCTTTCAGCTGCATTTGTAGTGCTGTGTGTTTTTCTTCTTTGTCTTTCATATCCTGAGGAGTTGCTTTGGCTATTCTGGAAAAGCATGTTTAGCTTGCATATTGCTTCAGAATTTTTCCATGGAAGTTCTTTATATCCTCTTGTTTGTGCAACAGAACCAAATGTCAGAGCCTAAGTGTTTGTGATGAAATACAATTTTTGTTTTCCAGACAGACCTGCCTGTGACATAAATTTTGGCAGCATGAAGCAAGTGTTGTGACACAGCTTGTCAGGAAAGTAAATCTGGGCCTTGGGCTTTCACCACTTTGGGCTCCTGGTGACAGGTGTCCAAGTGGCTGCTGCCTGACTGTTCTGCTGGTATCCACAAAACCCCACACCTCTAACTCACAGCAAACAGCCCTGACACCCAGTGAGTTGTGTAACAAGGCTACCGCAGAGTGAAGGCTTTTCAGATATGATCAGATGCTGCTACATCTCTTGATTTTCTCTGCTGTTCCAGTGAGCAGGGCTTTATTCTGGACAAGGCAAATGGTGTTGCTGTCACAGCTTTTAAGGCTACTGTGAGCAGCAAGAGCCAGCCTTAAATACTCAGTTCTTTCAGTGGGCAGTGTGCAGCTGAGAATTTCCTTTAAAATGTCCTTTAATGCAGTAACACAGCTCTGTTTACTTGTAGGTACTGAAGGTAGTGTATCAGTAGCTTGACTACTGACAAAAAATGCCTCTAATACCTACCAGCAGTTCTATGTTGCTGTAATCCACAGTCTGGCAAGCATGGGGAGGAGGATAACAAGCTTGTGCCAGTGTTCATAAGAGGGAAATTATGATTTTTATCAAGTGGGTGTTTGGATTGTTTGGGTTTTTTTTGTTTTGTTTTGTTTTGTTGGTTTGTTTTGGTGGTTTTGTTGTTGTTGTTGTTTTGTTTTGTTTTTTTGAGCTGTATGGAGGGAATCAAATGGTCAAGGGTCATCCTTACCCTGGAAAGCTGAGCCAACGATGTTGCAAGGAGTAGGAGCCCTTTGCCAGTCTCATGAGATATGTTCAAAATGCTTAGACCAAAATGTCATACTCTGAATTAAGGGATGGACCTGCATGCTCTTCATTTCTTAGCTGAAATTTCTGAAATATTTCTACTGGTGAAAGATACTTTTCATGTAAGTGGGTAGCCCCTTGAGGGATAGCTTGCTGTTGTAAATTCTGCTTGTAAATTTTAATTAATCTTTATTTCAATAGCTACTGATTTCTACTAGGTCAACATACACTTAGTGAACAGTGAGAGGCCTCTATACAGTCTGCTGCTTTATTCAGTACTTTTGATTAGGCACATAATTTCAATTACTGTCGATCTAGCTTTATCAAAAGCTCTTTAAAGTGTTTATCTTTTATTTTTTTTCTTTTTTCAGCTTACAGATGCCAGCAAAAGTAACATTGGTATTTTCATACCACTTGTAGCTGCAGAAAAGTGCAACTATTAAAAAAAAACAGTAAAGGAGCAATATGTACACCAAGGGCCAGATTTAAGACAGGAAGGTACCCATATCCTCTAGCCATGTAAATACTTCCCAGTACCTGAATCAAATTCTCTTTTAAAAAGCCCTGGGCTACTTAAGGCCAGACTTTCAGCAGTATTCGTAAAAAAGTGTTGAGGGACAGTGAACTTTGGTCATTTCAGCATTAGAAGCTTCAAGACAGAGATATCTAGCTAGTGTGATTTTTCAGAGGATTTTCATAATATGTGTTACTTAGGCATTTTTCAGATTTCTGCTGCTGTCTGTATCTGCATCTTTAAGCCCTTAAATACTTCCATAAATCCAGACCTAACATCTTTGGGCTGCATCTGAATGTTAGACTTAGACATTAAAATTTTCCTGGTGAAACTAAATAAATGTCCTATTTCTCAGAAGTCAGCAGGAGTTAGTCAGAACTTTTGAAGGTGGGCTATAATTAGGAATGTGCTTAACTCTCGGAGGTTTGTTACCTGAGGTTTGTTAGTTTGACTTCAATTAAACTTGCTTTGAGGTGCTGCTGTTTACAGCATTTCATTGCAGCTGATCAAGTTAACCAATGACTGCAACAACCCTACTGCTGAAAAAAAATGGCTTCTGGGTTGATTTCCCCCCCACCCCCTCCCCTTTTTGTCTCTTCTCGTCTTTGGTGTCCTGAAATAATTTTGTCAGAACAGAGAGCTGTGCAAGGGCATGCTGCCATGGGGAGGGAGAACAAAGATGTGGAGGGGAATTTGGTTGTCAGTAATTTGGGCAGCTTGTTCTGCCTGGCTTTACACTTGGCTTCAGTTTGCAAAGTTACAGCATAAGATTTAGCCCTGCATTGGAACCCCAGGTGGCTGAGGGTAAGGAGGTGCAACAGGACCTGAATCCCACATCATTAGGAGAAGGCAAAGAGTGTGCCCATGTGCTCAGGACTCTTTAGTCTCTGCCCACTTCCCACTCTGAAAGCCTCAGCTGGGGTGACTACAAGACTGGGAAGCATTTATGTGTTAGGGTGATAAAGGGTCGTGAGATTCTGGGGTGTGTTTAACTGCTGGAGAAAAAAAAATATGTGACTTCCCTTCTTCCTGATAATGCAAGTGGTGATAAGCCCCAGGGGATTATACCATTCTCTGATAGCAGCATTCAAGTTCCTTCCTCTGCTCTGAGGACATTTCATTTCAGGGATATAAGGATAGTAATAAAAGCTTTCTCCACACCTTCTTCCCAGAGCAATTCCCCAGTTCATAGCTGCCTGTCCAAAGCTACGTCAGTAATATTCCCGTATTCAGCCCAATAAAAATTTTGTCAAGAAAGCATAAAGTTTCTGTCAGATCTTTTCCATTAAAAATCACTTTTATAGCAGCAGGCTGTAACAAGCACACAGCTATGGAGTGAAAGTGTGAAATGATGAGAAATTTGGACAGTGTTATCATCCAATGGGGAGTCAGTGGCAGGCCACTTAGAATGCCTCCAGTGTACGGAGCGTGACAACCGGAATATTTTTCACAACAGATTATAATGTAAGAAATTTATGGCAGATCTCAGAGGGGAATAACCCACACCACTGATTCTAATCCTCCCCCCCCAGGTATATTACTCAGATAATGTAAAGTCATAAGTCCTTGTAAATTATTTATGATCCTGTCCCACCTTAGATTAAAAAGTATTTCTGTTGGATACTTGCAGGGTTAATATCTGTAGCCCTGTGTTTGATTTGCTGAAAGGCACAGGTATTTCTGTAGTCAATGGGAGGTGTAAAGCATTTGCTGTGTCTGGTAGCTACACAGCTAGTTGTGATATGATCAGAAACAGGATATGCAACTGTGATCAGAACAAGTAGATCCAAACACAGAAAGCCACTGTAGCCCAGGCAGAAGACAGTTATTCAGTGAAAGGATTTGCATTGTGATGACTGACTGAAATGAATCTGATTCATAGCATACCTCTGTTTAATCTTTCATATGATGGATCATAACACCAAGAGCATTGTGACATGAACCAAACTTGCCATTCATCAGATTAATTCCTCTTTTTTTCATCAAGGAGTCAGGAATGTTGATAATTTGCAGCATATTTGTAGCAGACAGCAATGACTGCATGACAGTCAATATAAGTCAACTACCAGTTCTGTGTGTGCTAATGCATTCAGGAAAGAGCAACCTACTCAAAAAGTGACTTAAGAATATAAGTATTCTGAAATAGTGACTTCCACTGTGAATGAAGAGGCTTACCACAAATAATCAGTGAGTTAGTTTAAGAATAAGGAGTACATTCTGATCTGCACCAGACTTTAAGCTGTTGTAGACTAAAAAAAAATGCTGGAAAAGGAGAAGATTTTTAGAGTCCTAAAAATAAAAAGTTTTTGAGCAGTGCAGAATTAATCATAGAAGACTTACTTGACCTTGCACTTCAAGGTTAAACAAATAACTTGGGATAAAAGGGAGGGTTTTTGCAGAATATAAATTTAGCCAAACTTGTCTAAAGCAGTATTTCTTCACTTTCCTCTGAGTATCTTGTGACTAGTCATTATCAGACACAAGATGGTGGACTTGAGGGCACACTGGTCTCACCTAATCTATTGTTTCTTCTGTAAACTACTTTCAAATAGCTTTGTACTGTATTTATTAGTCATGGGTTATAAGAAGGGGACCAGAATGACAGGGCAAGAAGAGCCACCCCTTCATCAACATACTCTTCTATGATTTCTCTTCCTTATCACAAGAAAATAGGTGCAAAAGTCCATCCCTTTCATTTTCAGAGAGGCTTCCTGGGTGTCCTGACTTGGCAGTTCGAGTTGATGAGTACCTTTATGCCAGCAGTGGTGCAGAGTATCAGTACTGCAGGGCTGAGTGGTTGCTTGTTGCTTCTTCTGAGGAAGGAAGCAACATCAGGAAAATTGTGTCAGTGATATAATAAATAATTATAAATCAAAGCTTTCATTGCTAGCAAGCTTTTACCTTTGCTTCTGTGGTAACTCATAAGCTATCATACCCTTTGCTTGGAAACTCTTTCTGTGTGTGGTTTAAAATCCTTTGTTGTGGTACTGAAGAAGAAAATAATTATCTTTCAATTTTATTGGAAAGAATGGACAGTCCATCTCATGCATCAGAAGAGGATAAAATTAATGTAGTCTATATCCCTAAAAGTATCTTGATCCCTTAGGGAAGAAGAGAAGAGGGATTGGGTAGGGGGTCACAAAACTCCCAGCATAGAGGGGTGTATTTAAGAGAGCTTCACCTAGACATTATTCAAAGCAAAATTTAGTCACAGACATATATCTGCCAGGGCCAGGTGTAAGGGCAGGACAAGAAATCAGTTGTTAAGGTAGAGAAAAATTGTTCCGAGATAAACACAGTAGAAGTTAGAGTATGGCTATTGTTTTATCACTGATGTTCCTTGCAATTGTTGAGTTGAACAAGGGTTTTCTCTTGGCTTGGCTAAAATTCTGAAAGAGTGCATACACAAGGATACAGCACTCCATAACACTTCCTGAAATCAGGTTGGGGAATGAGAGGAGGCAGAAAAGTGTCTAAAATATGGTGCTTGCTTAAAGCTGCTTGCCAAGAACATTAGACAGAATTAACATTGAAGTCATGTTGTAGGACATAGGCATCCATCCATCTGTGCTTTCCTCAGTCAGGTCACTGCACTTCATGCTGAAGATGGGGTTGAGGTTTCAAACTGGGAAGAAATTGTTTATGCCCTCTTCCGAAGGAAGGTTTGAACAAAAAAGTTAGCATTGACTGCAGTATGTGTTGTTAGATTTTACATCCTGATCTTTTGATGATTTCATCACTTGAACTTCTCGATGTATTGATTTGATTTTACTCATGACCTTAATATGATTGTCAGATTGTTCTGTCTTTAATTACTTCACTAAAATTATAGTATATTAGCTCAGTGGAGTGCTAATTTAAGTGCCTCTTTGCTTGTTCAGTCTCTTCTGGAAAACTCATTTTAAAAAGTCAACATAACAGGTTTTATCTGTCAAATTTTGCAGCATGGACATTGCATTCAATGGATACAAATAACCTTCAGCAAAGAAGATTCCAAGTCAGTGATTTCTGAAACAAACTTAATATCCAAGTTTTTTGGCCTTACCTACTGAGAGAAAAAGCATATCTGTACCAGAAACTGTGTAGTGGGACAAGGGAAATAAACCATTTGTTAGAGAGATTTAGTAAAAAAAACATTTTCAGAACTGCCCATGTGGGCGGGGTAACTTGTACGGATTTAGGGCCAGAGTCCTACACCAGTGAAGGCAAGGAATAGAAATATTTCAGTGAACAATTTAAAAGACTTCATAAACCAAACCCTAGTTCATTGTGCTCCTACAAGCTACTTAAAGGGGTATCCCTCCTATATGTAACTTCCATTGTGGGCAGAGTATCAGGGGAAAATTTATGTGAGACATTGCCTGGAGTCCTGGTAAATTTTTCCTTCTCACCCTGTAAGATTTACCTTTTGTTTGTGATTCCCCTTCCCTTGTGTGTGAGAGGAGAGTGAGCAAGCAGCTGCAAGGTACTTTGTTGCCAGCTGGTGTTAAACCACAAGCCCCAGATTCCTTCTGCTGAAGCTGCTTGGCTAAAGATGCACTGCTGCTGTCTCAGCAGGGTCGATGTGCCAGCTGTGAGTGGCAGAACAGCTTGGTGCTGCTTGGAAAATGGAGGGAAGGTGGGGAAAAAGGATGCTGCTGGGCAGTGGAAAACCAAAGACAATGCTACTGAGATGATAAAGGTACCTTTATCCCAATTCTACCTTTGGGGTGGCTAAGGGGTTCCCAAAACCAGTCAGCTTCACCAACAAGGTCTGTTTTCTCAGTAACAGCAGTGTGCTGCACTCTGGCACTGTAATCACTCTGACACTGCCCAGAGGTCTGTAAAATTACTCTGCTTTTTAGCATGTGTGTCCTTACAGCCAAACAGCCCCAAAGAATTTTTGAGAGGGGCATTATGAAGCCATGAAAAGCCACTTGGTTGACTGCACAAATCCACAAATAAAAGTGCATAGCCATGCATCTTCTTTACAGTTGTGTAAAGCCTGCTGATATCAGCTGTTTCAAATGGGTGTGGGATGAGAGGCATCATTGCTCTTTCACAAATGGACACTAAGGTCACTCAAAATCAATAGCAAGTAAGAGGTGAAAAGCAACTCAGAGAGGAAATAAGGCTGAAACTGCTCCAGAATTTGAGGTTTGACCAACCACTTCTGTGCAGATTCCACAGCTGCAGAAGCAAATGTAAAAACACCAGGAGTTTGTGCTCTCTTGTGTTTACAAAGCCCCTGCCCTCATGTACCTCAAAGCCACACAGTTACACAGGAGAAAGAAATAACTAATCCAGAAATGGGCACTGAAATCCAAAGTTCTTATTTGGATACCAGAAGCAGTTCTCTTTGTATTTGCTAGCTCTTTGTATTTTTAACAGCAGCATGGCTCACTGGAATGTTTCATAGTCATGTTCCATTAATATTTGTCTTTTTCTGTATGGTCAAGCACTTCTGTTCTTATGGGCGTCTGCAGAGGTTTTAAATATATTTTTTAAATGAGCTCATATTTGTGTATAAAAACGTCTGAATTTTTGGTTCATCACTTTTTATGCTCGTGCTTATGGAAAAATGCATGTGAAAAATAGCTTTTACTAAAATGCCTGCAGAAATGCATATTCCTATGCAAGTTTTCTGACTCTTTTAAAATAACTTATTTTGGATTGCTTGATGTTGGTGAGGAGCTGTTTTGCATTATGGCTCCTAAAAGTAGACACAGTGCTAAAACTAGTGCAGAGCAGGGAAGAAGGATAAGGTTTTGCACCACAGAGACTTGCCTCCTTTTTCTGTCTTAGACATTTGCCTTTTCACAACAATTTTGCTGTTGACATGCTCAGCTTGTGATCTAATCTGTGCTCATTAGAGGGCATTTTACACATGCACAGAAGGCAGACTGAGGGAGGGGGAGAGCCTTTGCCAGTACTTAGAATGTGGAGTTACTTCCCCAAAGTGGAACTCATGTACAGCAGTCACTCTCCAGGCCAGATTTTGAATCTGTCACTCCAACCATAAATCATATATTCACAGCAGTGGAAAATTCGAATAGGCACCTGCTGTCTAATGGAAAAAGTTTTTCATTCCTGCTCTAAACAACATTGTTTGTAGCTTTTCACTGACTTGGACTGAATAAATTCAAGCTCTATTAAAGCTTTAGCAGACTTTCAGTTACTCCAAGTGGGTTAGATTTTTGTTAAACTTCATTTGAATGCCTATGTATTTTTATGCTATATTAAGTATACCATTTAGTGGATTTTGATTGGTAATGCAATCCGAAGCTTCATTACTTGAAAGCTTTATAGTTACCAGAAGTAAGTGTTTTCAGTCTCTGATGGAGAAATATCTCCCTTCTGGTTGGAGGCTGGCTTTTTCCAAACTGAGAAATCAATAAATTGTCTCATCCTTTTATGACAGACCTGGAATTTCAGCTCTGTGTTCACTGAGTTGTTTTCTGTGAATAATATTCCTTAAAGGAGAATTTAGCTGTCATAATCAATGGGTTGCAGCTTGCAGTCTGTTACTGGGCACCTCAGCCTGGGAAGGACATCAGAGTGAGGCTATATATTGAGGTAAAAAAAAAAAAAGGCATGAGCATGTGGAAACTGTCACCCCCCTCTTGCCTCTGGGTGTCTAGTTTATGTTTATTACAGTGGAGGCACTCATGGTGTCCTATTTTCCAAGAGCCTTCTTTCATTCATCCTTTTATTTTTTTTTCTTCTGTCCTACATACTTAACAGAAAAGTAAAGCATGATACTATAGGAAAATGGGATCAAAGTGAAGGAGGATCATTTGCTACTTTCTAATCCAAAGGAGAAAGGTGTTGTAAGCAAACAAGTGAGATGTCTGCTGTTCTGTGACATAGGAATGCTGCTTTCAGAGGAAATGCTTTAAGTTTGAAGACTTCCAGTGGTGCTCATAGTCAAGGCTGCCTCTTAAGAGGGAAGAAGTGGTCTCAATTAGGATGATGTCAGCAATAATATAGTAATGTTGCAGGTGCAATGTCACTGTGAATTAAAATTGCCATTAAGTTGTCCTTCAACAGAGTGCTGAGTGTCTGAGAAAAGCCTTGGTAGAACTGACAATTTTATTGAAGAAAATGTCTGTTGCAAAGCTTTATTTTTTCTTTTTTTTTTTTAGTGAACAACTCTGTCTTCATGTCATGTTTTCAAAAGGATCAGATGTTTTGTTCCAGATCTGTGTGACAGAACTGAAATCTTATTGTAGATTGTGCTTGGCCCAATAAGAAAGTGCCTTGCCAAGATGTTGCAGTGCTGCTGTGTGGGGCCTTGGATCTTACAAAAGAGAGATGGAGGTTTCAGGGTGTGCTGGTGCTGAGTAGTGGCCATGCATAACTCAAAACCTACAGCACGTAGCTTTGCTCATAGAAGCAAGATCTTCTTAAGATGTGTTTTGTGTCTAGGAGAGAGTTATTCTGCAAGTTGTCATCTTCTCCTTTGAATAGTAATTGTGCAGCTTCTTCCTCAAGTCCAACCTACCCACTCTTCTATTCGTCTTCAAGACAAGATGGTCTTGTATCAGTTGTGTGCTGCAGATGAATATGTGAGGAGGGGGTTGGCTGGTTGTCAGGGAATTATCCTCCTGTCTGTGCCTAGAAATGGGTTGCAGATGAGCAGGATAGATCAACCAGCATAGATTAGGACAGTACAGTGAGGAGCTGAACTTCACTTATGTGTGAAGCAAAGAGTCTAGGGATGGAGCTGAGTGTCTTCTGTCAACAAAGTGCTGCCTCTTCCATAGAACAGACAGAAAGAGCTGCAGGCTCTGTATTTACTGCAGAAATTGTGCAGAATACTGCAGAATTGGCTCATAAGTGTGTGAAGGTCATTAACTGAGTGCCATCTACTGGCACAAGGGGTCTTTATTGTCTCCTTGCTTAACACAAGAAATGAGTACTTCAGCTCATGCTGAATTGCTTCCAGGTGAGCCGTGAATGCATGGTGCCTGCCTAGTTTTAACTCTGGCCACAGCTTTTGTTCTTTTTCCAGCTTTTACCATGACTTTGGAAATCCCTTCATACTCTCCTTGGCAGAGCTCATGGACTAGAACCACCTCTTGCTGCCTGGCTGGGCTGCACGGACAGAAGAGGTCAATGCATATTGTTGAGTGACCCTGTTTAAGTGGCATGGTATCTCACAGAAGGATGCATACATTCATCTAGCTTCTGACAGAAGCATTGTGTGTCCTACCACTCTTCCATGTGTCCTCAGATGTCAGCAGGCTCCCTTGGGTCTTTATAAACTCAGGTGGAGAAGCTGGGAAATCATTTGCAACTCTAAAGGAATGCACAGCAGGGCAGGGGGCTGTTATTGTCATTTAATTAATTTAATAAATATAATTAATGCAGTAGGAGCCATATCAGTGTAATCATCACCAGGAGGCCTCTCACTCAGCTATTTTTCATGCAGAGCAGATTTTTGTACAACACAAGTATGGTTTCAAAAGATGGCAGGACCAAAGCCTGAGTAGGAGTCAAGTAGAGCTTCTAGCACTTGGGAAAAACTGGGCATGATTGGGCAATTTGTCACCCAGTGTTACAGTACAAAGACACTGTATTTTATTTATTTTGTTCAGGAGAGAAAAGGAGGCAGCTTGCTATTTTTTAAATTTTTTTTTTTTTTTTTGGTGGAGGGTGGAACTGTGACCTTTTTAGCTGCTTACATCAACAGATGAAAACTGAAGTCCTCTGACAGAGCTCTCTAAGGAAAATTTGTCCTGTTGCTTCCCTTGATTAGGAGAAAGTGGTTTTTCTGCCTTGCAAAAATCTTTGACATTTAAAAGATTATATGAAAAAAATATTATTCATTAAAATAAAGCGACAGCTTTGCAAAGTTCTTCACTGAGAATGAGGCACTAGTATAGACTGGGGTACCCATTTCCCATGATGGAAGCTCCAGGCTCAAGCCATTGCTAAATCAAGGAACTCCAATTCAAGTTAGGAAAGGTGCTCACATCACACAGTTATTCTCCAGTGGAGTCTTCCTCCCTCATGAGTTCAGTGTCCATCTTCTCCACAGGAAACCTTTGAGAACCATATTGACAGTAGCTCTCTTCACAGAAGAGAGTGTGTCATCTTTGTGCAGGGGAAGTATATTTCCTAGAAGATTTCCATCTGTCTTGAGTACACACTTTGTTTAAACATCCAAAATATTGAATTAAGAAGCTGTTCACAGAATAATCACCTTATCGTAAAACACACCCTGCTAAGAACATGATTTCTGTTTCCATTTAATGTGAGGCAGTGTTCTTCATTATTCTCTGCACACTGAGCTTCATCTAAATCAAATTGAACTGAAAAGGACAATAGTGCTATTGATTTCTAGTACTAAAAATAATGCATAATAACCTCACTGTACTGTCAAATCTGTTCAGTGAATGAAATTGCTATCACAGAAGATGTATCATTATTCATCAATTTTATTATCCTTGCCAAGCAGGGTGGCATCTTCATTCAAGTCATTTCTATGGAGCTTGACTTGAGCAAGAAGTGACAACATGATCTGCACTTTTTGGTCACCCATGCATACCCAGGAGCTGTTCAAATTTCTTTATTCCTGTGAAGAGAGCATGGAGGTGCCTTCCTGCTGGTTGTATTTCTAATAGGTATGGGAAAGCTGTAGTTTAGCTGAAAACAAGATGAGGAGAGATGGCACGTGCATGTGTTTGAACATTTTAAATCTGTGCGCAACAGTGCCAGGAGCAAAGATTCTTGATTTAGAAAAGATATAACAAGAAGATTAAAAGCATAACTAATTTGTTAGAAGCTATCATCTAGGCTATAAGCTTTTCTCTTCTGTTTTTAAATACTGTTTATAATGAGTGCTGCATAGGAAACCCTGCAGTACAGGATGCCAAGAGTCATGTTTTGGGACAGGGAGTTGCAGTTGTCTTGGAGGTTCAGCTGGCATAAAGTGCCTTGGGTTCACAGATGGCATCTCCCTTCTCTGCAGTGTGCTATAACATGTCTCGATTCATGGGTGCATGCTGGGGATGATTATTTTTAGATGATAACTGAATGATGATAGCTCCTAGTTCTGGAGGGGCCTTTAGCAGTCTTAGAGCCAATAAAGGAACTCTGGCATCAGCAATGTGAAAATTGCTGCAGCTTGGCATCCAGAAAAATACTGTTTGGTTTGGGTCAGGTCTTGCAGAGACAGCCATCAGCAAGTACTGACAACAACAGCAAGGGTTTTAGGACTTGGGACTTTTCTGCTGTTTAAAAACCCCAAAGAAACAAACCACCAAGATCAACCACCCCTCTAATAAGTATTCTTCACTTCTCACACGCACTTGGTTATTCTGAACTGCTGAGCAATTTGGGTTGGGTTACACTTCCTCTCTTTGTTTTTGTGACATGTTAAGCATTCATTATGAGGAGTTCTTGATCCTACATGCCTCTACATCCTGTGCTTTGTAATAGTTCCACCACTTGCAGCTGAAGTCGAAAACTTCTCTTTCTGGTTTTTGATTTGTTGGAGTTTGTATCTGCCCTTTCAGGGGCTGGCTGGAACCTACTACAGAAGGGCAAAAGTGCTGAGTGGAGCATATTTCACAGGTTTCTTAGTCTGACTGCTAATGGGAAATACTGACACTCTTTCAAGAAAGCTCGCTCACATGGCCATCTCAGTTTTCCTTGAAAGTTCAGGCTGACTGCAAGGTTCAAGGAAAGGTGGTTTAACTGAACTCCAGCCTTCAGATTTACTTCAGTCTGACTAGTGAGGAAGTTTACACAAAGTTGAAGGTCAATTACTTTGTGTGTAGGTGTTGGAAAATTAAGGGGGGAAAAAAAATAGTTATTTTTGTGTGAGGTGCCCAAGGACTTTCCTGTAAACCTCATATTTCTGCTCCCCACCTCTCAGATCCTGCAGGTGATTATTGGAACACAGCTGACTTTTCTGACATAAAGTTCACTCATTTCTGTTCCAGTCTTCCTCCTAGGCCCTCCTATTTAATCCTACTCAGGGGGAAGAATCATGTGAGTAAAGAAGAGTGGGAAGAACTGGTAAAACCCTTAAGCTACATGATGTAGCTTAGCTGGTGATGATTATGGGTCTGAGGACCAAAAGCTTCTGCCATTATCAAGGCCTTTTGTAGAAGGGAACCTCTGAAGGGTGATGTTACGAAAGGAATGGAGCTCTTGGGCAGGTTGCACAGCTTGAGCTCAATGGATGGTCCAGGCAATGCACAAGCGTTTTAGAGGGCTGCTCTCAAGCAACAAATTTCCTCAGATGACCCTGTGGCATGGGCTGACTCTGCATTGAGCTGCCAGTTTGCTTTCCAGAACCTACATGACACCAGAAGTGGAATTGTGCTTCCCACAGCAAGGCTATTAATAAATCTGATTTTGTGAGCTCTTGACCGCAGTCTGAGGCCATATTCTTCTAATAACCCTAAAATATGTTTTGTTTTCATGTACTTGTGGATATTAGGTTGAACTTTCCCTACTGTCAAGGTTTTCTGAAACCTTAATTGCTATTCCAGCTTAATTGCCCCTGGAATGAGCTCAGGAATTAGCTTTTTGCTAATGGGGAAATATTTGAGCTGTTAAGGCTCTAAACTATTATTTTTAGACCTAAATTAAGGTGGGGAAATGAGATGCAGATAACAATCAAGGTTTCAGTGTTATTACACTCAAATGCACTAGGACTTACAAGATTAAATACAGCCTAAAATGAGTCCAAGAACCTGTTCAAAATGAGTAGAGTAGTCTTGAGATGAAACATTCTCTCAACTACATGCCATCGTGATGTTATTTATCCTTGTTTTAATGTAAAGGTTTTGTTGACAGGCGTCATTGCAATAATTTCACTGGGTTTATATGCTAAAAGAGTTGACTTTATTGGAATAATATGGGAAACTTTTAGGATTTATATTTTTTCTCTCATCTGAAAGAAAAAAAATGAGAAATTGAGTAATGACCTAATGGGTTTTAGCAGATGCATTGCCAGCATGTGGAGAATTCATGTGGTATTTCTTGTCACTGGGGGCCCTTAACCATTTTGGAGCACTTACAGCCCTCAGAAGCAGTACAGTAATATCTTGCAGGACTTGTTTGGCATATGCAAAATACAGGTTTCAGCAGATACGGCTCAATGCAAAGCAGTTTGTGAGAGTAAAAACTGGAGTGTAGCAAATTAGCAGTTTTATTTTACACTCAAGTCATTGCTCAAAGATGGAAAATTATGCTAAAAAAGCACTGCATGCGATAAAAACTAATGTTATTTTTAATCCTAGAAAGAAACTTTCATAGAATGGTTATCAGTGCTGCAATTCTCATCGTTTACTTGTTTGTTTTAAGAACTCTTCTCCTACGTGATGACATAGGAGAAGAAAAGGCAAACCTCATAACAAATTCAAACAGATTCATTTGTCTAAAAGTCTTGCATTTAATCATTCTGCTTATGTAGGTCACTCAATCAGGTTTTTACCAAGATTTTTTCATTTGTGGGGCCAACATAAGGTAATATTTGAAACTCTGTGGAAATGTAACATCTGGTTCTTTCATTAAAGGCTGTCAAATTGTATATGTGCAACAGGATCTAAGTAAGATCTCATTGGGGAAAAAAGAAATAATTTGAACCTGAATTGAAACATTTGTTGTATGTTTTGGTGAAACAAATGGAAAATTCTCCATGAATCTACTCTAGATCTTGTCTTGATATTTTTTCCCCTCTTGACTCTGTCTTTATATTATGAACAAGGCTGTTCTGTGCTGGAGACCTTTTCTGTGAGAAGATACATAAACATTTGACTCAGTGGCAGGAGAGACATTCCTGGAGCCCTGCTCTTTTTTTTTTTTTTTTTTTTTTTGTGAAGAGGATGGGGGAAGAAGTGAAGGGCCAGGTATTGAGTGGTTCCTGTATCCAAGAGCTGCCAGTACAGAGCAGAGTATATTAAATGGGGGGAGGCATGCTCCTAGTGTGATGCATGTACCTGCTCGAGCATGCCTTGACTTTACATGGAAAGACAAATATTCCATCAATCTGATCCTGCTGCAGAGCAGAAATTGTGCAAGACAACATGTGGAGGTCTTCTCCAGACCTAACATCTGGAAAGACTGTGGTTTGTGTCATGGCCACTGTGGGAATGTGCTTTTGTCAAGCTGATCCCTCTCCAGGAATTCACCCCTTTTAAGCAGATGGAGCTTTCCTGAGTTTACAATGACAGCTGTCTGGCCAAATTGGGCCTTTCAGCAATCTCTCTCCCCTGCCTTCTGTGGCTCCTGACCCCACACAGGTCCACTCCCCTGAGTGCTGGGTGTCTGTTTCTGCCTCTTGTGCTGTTATTGTGTTCCCAAGTGAATGCTGTGCTGTGTAAAGGTGGCATGAGCTGCCTCAGGCTCCATAATGAGATGCTGGTTGTACTGCCAGTACACACTTCCATCTTTAAAGGATAAGTAGCATCATTTATGGGAAGTCTTGAGAACTAAAGCAGATCTGGCTGTGACAGGGCCAATCAGATTTATATAATTTTCTGACAGACCGTTAAGCTTAAAGCAGCTCAGACCGGAAATATACTGTCATAGAAAGTTAATGCTTTAAAAGCCCAAGGTTTTATGAGGCAAGGCACAGAACTCTCCTCTTACAAAGATGCTGCTTCTTTCTCCTGTCTTTTCAGAAGCCCCACACTGCCATGAGACAAGACCCCATCCTTCCATAAATCTATTTTGGATTCTAATAGATTCATTATAATCTAATAGATTTAAAAATCTAATCTAATGGATTAATAAATCTATTTGATCTCTATTAAAGGTAATAAAGGTAGAAATAAGAGCATTTTAATGAGGGATGCGTTTAGACTAGACTGTACCATGACTTAGACTTTAGTGTTTGTGTGACAAGAAGTAGCAAGAATTCTCCCTGGTTATAGCTGAACAATAAATACATTTTAAACTCAGTAATGCAGGGGAGATGATATGAAATTAGTTAAAAGCTGAGTCTGGCTCATGATTTTCCAGCCTGCACAATGCCCCAAAAGTATCCTGAACCATTAAGGCTGTCTTAGGCTGTTTCAGTAGAAAAATTTATCAGTTCTATAAATTTTGGCACAGTGTCTCAAACCTAACATTTAGCTAGGGCATGTAGGTGCAAAAGGCAGGAGGGACACGGAGGCTGAAAATTTATTACACACAATTCTTGCACCCTTGACTGTTTATGTTTTGGTGGGAGGGTATGTTGCAAGTCACAAAATGTAATGGAGGAATACATGGGTCAAAGAGAAGGCTGGTGAAAGCGAAGGCAGCTAACTCAGGTTTGTTCTGTGGAAACTTGTTCTGCTTTACTTGTCATGTAGCCCTGCACTGTGTCTGGAAAGTCTGTCTGCACCCCAAAAGCACACACAGTACCCATGATGTGGACAGGAGACTGCAGAGCTTTGGGGGCTTAAACTATATGTTTTAATGTTTTGACTTTAGGTAAGTGATGATTGACAAAGCCACCTTGTGCAGTGTGTTTTGGTGAGATCCTCCAACCCAAAGAACCTGGAGATACCAAACATCCTTAATTCATTAGGTGGGCCTGCTATTTTTTTTTTTTTTCCTGGGACCTTATAGCTAAAAGAGCGTTTCGGAGGGTGAAATGAGTTTGTCATTCAAGTACTACTGCACATTCAAACCCAGCAGACTTTTGCAGGGCATTCTGTGATCTTGATACCTTATTGTCCCAAGTTCAAGAGACATTTATACTTTTCCTCCTATTTGAGTGTGGTCTAGGGTGAAGACAAAAGGATGAGGAGTACAGACTCTGCCCAAGTGAAGAACACAAATGATTATGTTTTTATTTAAAAACTAAAAGAGCAAACCTGTTTTTCTGAGTGGCATAATTCGTGCTGCAACTTCTATAATTCTGCAGAAAATTGGGCTACTTTACTATCTTTTTGCTGGAGGCGGGCTTTAAATTTAATTTTCCCTCTTCTTATTGTTACAAAATAGCTGTACCTGCTTATTGTGCAGTCAAGTAACTCCTTTTAACCAGAGATGATGACTGCAAACTCTTGTTTAAAGATGACAGATATTTTTTCCCCTGCAAAGGCAATCTTCTGCTTTTTAAATGAAGTACTTTTGAAAGCTGAATGTATCCCTACTGCTTTAACATCTCTTTCATTTGCATACCGCACTTGAAAAAAAAAACAAGTAGGTAGAGCACCAGAGAAGGAGGTGGGAAAAGAAGACAGAACGAGATAATAAAAAGCACTTCAAACTTTTTTTTCCTGTCTTCAGATATTCTTCATGCTTCACCTCTGCTTATCCATCCAAAAGAAACTGACAAAAGCACATAATTCTGGAGATTTTTCCATTTGAGTTAGGTACCTTCATGCACTGTCAGCTGTCCTTAGCACTTCATGCTGAGGAAGCGAAGCTAAATAAGTTCCTGTATCAAAAAAGATAGTTCCCAGAGTTGGGAGGCCCTTCCAGTAGACTGTTTAAGGGAAGCAGCCAAAAACACCAAATCCAAACCCCAAACAGATCACAGGAGAAAGATGAGCAAATGAAAAAAAAAAAAAATCAGAAGAAATTTCAGGAATTTTACGCTGCAATATAATTATAGGTCTCATTAAAATGCTCTTCCTTTTATTATCTTTGCATTTAGTACAGTTGGGGTTGTGTTTGACGTTATGGAGATTTATGAGTACTTGTGAAATGACAGAGAAGGCAGTATTCTGGTGAAAGGAGAGGTGAATGATTGCCCTGGCACATGCTGAAATCACCTGGGATTCATAGCTGTAGCTTTGCTTGGCAATACTTTCCTAGTTTGTAGAGCACTCCTTTGTCCAGTGCTTCAGTGGGATGCAAATTTTTGATCACCTCTGTGATAAATGTGTATTTACCTGGATAAATGTTTTACTTAGGTTTCAGATATATTTTTGGTTGGGTTGGGCTTTTTACTTCACGATGGTTTCAGTCATCACAGAAATTGGTGGCTCCCAGGTGATTTCAGCATGTGCCAGGGTGAAGATGAGATGGTGCTGGGTCTGTATGGAATCCACAGGACTTGAGGAAAGAAAGCTGTAGTTTTAGTGAGAGTATACCAGCTTATATCAGGGGAAACTTATCTACTTTACCCAAGGAGAACACAATGAATTTTTGGTCAGACGTTTTCATCTGTAAATTTTCTGTTTACTGTTGATTTTTTTATATTTCCATCTGTTTATAATATGCTTGCTTAGGGTTTTTTTTTGTTTGTTTGTTTTGTTTTTTCATAGGTACTTTAATAACTGCTTTAGCTTTTGTATCTTAAACTGCTTTACAAACATTTCACAATTTTCTTTCCATCTCACATTTTTATTAGGCATTTTTACCTCTGATGCACATACAGTCTTTCACTGTAGGAAATAATGAAGCTGAAATATAGAACCTTCATAGTTGTAAGAGATGTATCTGAGTGTTGGGAAACTAGTGGACTCTCACTTTGGATCTGTTTTCATCATAACAATGGCAAGCCTGCTTCCTTGGTCTTACTGTCCAGAAATTCCAGTCTCCCAAAGTCTGAATCCAGATGCTGATGATGTAGGCTGGTGTTTTGCTAAAACTGAGCATCACCCTGTAGTAGCAGAAGATGTTCAATTATTATTGATGAGATTCCTCATGTGAACCTGGCATGAGTATATTTAACATTTCCTATTTGTAATTACCAGTGTTCTCCAACATGTTAAAAATGGTCCAGTGGCCTTGGCCCTGTGTGCTTTACAGTATGTTAAATCTTGTTTAGGCTTACTGCAAGACTGTAATCACAGATCTTGTTGCCTAAGGGAATTTTCTCACGTTTCTTAATTTAATTAAACATTTCCCATTAAGTTTAATTAAAAGTTAAGATGGAGAATTCCTCCTTAACTCTACGATAATAAGGCTTTACAAACCAAAGTACAGTTTTCACAAATTTTATTCTGAGACTTCATCTTGTTTGATACGGTGAATAGTTTAACAGTGAATTTAACATTCTGGACTTTTGTGAAGTCTGTTTCTATTTATCTCCCTCCAGGTCACTGGAAGCAAATGAGACAGGTCTCCAAAATGCCCTAATAATTAGAAATAAGGTGACCACGTCTGCACCATCTCTGTTTGTCTGGTAGTTGTAAACTCCCATCAGTGCAGTGCCCACATAAGAATCCTGACAAATAACCACTTTTCTGGAGTCTTCCAGATTTTCCAGTAATCAGAGTGTAGCAAGTTCACGTACCGTGTTTTTGTGGTGACAGCACTGGGTAATCAGACTGTTGGAAAGTTTAGGTACCATGTAACATAAATAGTTGTGCAGGTTAGCTATGATTATCTTTATTAAAATTCTGAAGGGTCATATGAAAGCTCTCTTGTTGCCTGGAAAGAGTACTGTTGTAGTTATTTTGCCAGTAATGCAGATACTTCCATATTTCTACTCAGTGGGATTGCACTTTTTTCCCATTTTTATGTCAGGGTGACTGAAATTGCTCATTGCTCCTTTGGACAGAAATTATTTCATATTGCTCTTCAAAGCTTTGCATATCTTTGGGCTTTTCTCTGTGTGTATGTATTACAAACATTTTGGTATTTAAAGGGAAAAAAAAGAGAGAAGTGTGTCACAAGAACTGTAGCCATACACCAGCTTGCTGAAGGAATTTCAGCTTTAAGGCTGTTTCTTTAGGCTCCCAGCTGACTTATGATAGCACAATGTGAAATTGTAAAACGAGCAGAGTCCCATCAACACCACATCTGTCCAGATTGCTTGCTTTTTAGCTACTACACTGTCATTCTCAAATATGAAAGGAAAGAAACTTACAGATCCGTCTGATATGCAGAACACTTTATGATGTAAAAATTTACTGTAACTATTTTAGTAAAATACATTATTCTGTCATGACCTGGATACAAACATAGTAATTTTACCTTTTATATAAACAGTTTTCACATAAAAAAGGTTTATTTTACAGTACTTCCATGCACAGAAAGATCTGCTGTAAAAGGTAAGCTGTGTTTATTTCAGTAGAATTTACTACATATTGCATTTATAGAGCAATGAGTCTTGGAGCCGTCCCACCTTGCTCTCTCCCCAGGTCTGCTGTTCACAGCGGGAAGGAAAGTATTCAGATGCCACTTGAAAGCCAGTTGATTCTATGGAGATGCTGTTTCTTCTCCATGGTCTGCTGGGTGTATAATGTCTGGGCTACTATTTTAGGCACTGTATTTCAGTGGAATGCTGAGCTCATTGTCCCTGCAGCATCATTTAAGGCTGGAAATTTTGTAGGTGGGAAATACTAGACCGAGTCCTTTATCCCAAAAACTTATATTAGATCATTGATTTTCATAGGCCATATCACAGGAGCAGGTTTCCTTCACAAATGGTGTGCTTTGAAAGTTACCTGTTCAGTGCCACACTCAGATATAGCTTCAGGATCAGATCAGGCCTCTTTGGGGACCCACTGCTCTGAGCACAGTGTTCCCATCTCTTATGGATTTATCATGGTTCTTCCACTGTTGTCTTCTTGAAATGCATCAACAAAGTCTGTAGCCCCCAAAGAGATGCTTGGAAATCACTTTATATTGAACATAAAAATTTAAAAAAAAAAAGGTAAGAAATAAAAGCTTTACTTCTTTGCTTCTTTCTTTTCTCAGCACCTTTAAAAATTGGGGTGTTTTTTTGTTTGTTTATTTGTTCTTGATGGGGTGGTTGTTGTGTGGGGGTTTTGTTTCATTGTGGTTTTGGGTTTTTTTTTTTGTGAAGCAAGTTTCCCAATTTTACAGCCTAACTTGTAATTTTAGAATACTTATAGTCAGCAGCACAGGGATGCATAGAAAAGTACAAAGGATTCATGTGATTCCGGGAAAGACTGTGTAGTTCATTCCCAGGGAGTTGTGCCAGTAGTTATCAGAGAATACTGATAAAAAGTCAGTTTTCCATAAGGAAATGAGCAGGTATGTCTGAATACATGAGGTGAGCCAATCTGATGAATAAGATGATCCTGATTATATGTGACTATTTTTCAGGGCAAATCCTCATTTTAGGGTCTTGCATGGATCATTCCTGCCTTAAGCTCCTGTGCTTTGAAAGGATAAACACTGGGTCATGCCTGTTGGTGTTTGAACTTTTTAGCTCAAGAAGAACTGTTAATGAGAAATGTAACTGCTGCATTGAGTTGCACATGATAAGTCTTTTGGTTGAAAATTAAGAAGACAACTTTTTTATAAGTTAAATAGTGTAAAGCTCCCAGTAAGTATTATTAGTTTTTGTGAACTCATGTTTTGGTTTAAAAATGAGAAAATCATTACTCAGAATTCTGTTTCCTTCTGAAGAGCTCCAGAGCATAAGCAGGGAGCTAGCAGGGGTTAAGGGGTTTGGCAGAGATGAGCAACGTGCTGACTGCAGCAGAAACATCCTTCACATGCTTGATTCAGCATCAAGGCTGAAAACACTGAGAAGACATTTAGAGATGAAGTCTACAACCAGTCACATTGCCTGGGCTGCTTCTCCCACAAAGACAAGTTATTTTATTATTGTTAATTTTCAAGAGGGTGCTAGCAGCCATTATTTTCCCATCTGTATAAACAGAGAGTCAGATCTGTGTCTGAAAGAGAAGTGAGTACCTTCCCAGAAAGGGTTGTTGGCTCACAGACTGGTTGAAAATTGAGGAAATGCTTTGTTAAATACTTGAGAGCAGCTGAGTCTTAGTCTGCTGTGGCCTCAGTTTTCCTCTCTGCTATTTTCTGAAGTTATTTTTCAGATGGGTTTTTTATTTGTTTGGGTTTTTTTTTTCTTTGTTTGTTTTGGTTTGGTATTTTTTTTTTTTAGTTGTAATTTAAAACCCATGACTCAGAATTTGTCTGAGAAGGGAGCCTTGCAAGCTGCTTGAAAATTGGTATCACAAACTTATAGGGCCAATAATTGAAGTGTTTTCTTGAAAGTTGTGAAATCAAATTAGCAACTCAATTGGCTTATGATTTTCAAGTGGGGAAAAAGAAAGGGCACTCCTATTTTTATCTGTGATCACTGCCTTGAAGATAAATGACTTTGCTCCTTGCTTTAGGCCAATGTACATAGCCTTAGCAACTACACAATATTTTTTGGTTGTAATTGATTTTTTTATGAGGAATTTTCAAAACAATTTCAAACCCAAATATTTTCCCTCTACCCTTTTATTTCTTGCTTGCTCCCTGGATGATTTGGCTGTCAGTGCAGTGCACTGACAAATAAATCATTGTCAGGGCTCTGCTCCCCAGTGCACGAGAGTCAGGAGTCCCAAACTAACCCTGCAGTCATGCAAAGGTCCTTACTTCACAGCTTTATCAAGGCTTGCTGACTTTGCAGCATCCCACAGAGAAGGGAAGCTCATGACATGAAAGACAGTGTCTTCTGTACTCGGAAAAAATAGACTGGAAGCAAAGGTGCCACAGAAATAGAATATTTAACACAGGCATTGCAACTCCTTTTGCAGGGCATGTGACCTGATGGGTGAAGCACTGCAGAATGAGCTGGGTGGCAAAAATGTGAGGATGTTCTCTGTGACCTTGAGCAAGCAGATCGCTGTAATCACAGCACAGTGTCCATTCTTGTTTCATGAGAGTTGCTTCATACTTGGAATAAAGAGCAGGCCCTTGGTATTAGACTTTCCTACCTGTCTGATTTCATGCAGATTGTGATTGTAAACCACACTGAAAAAAACCCCCATCTTTTTCTGATGGTTTTGGGGCCAATTTGTGTCTCTCAGTGTTTACCACCGTATGGCATCTCATAACTCCAGTGATATTTTTGAGTGTTTTGCTAGAACCTCAAAGGATGCTAGTTTATTGCCAAATATTTTGTCTTCGCCCCTTTCACAAACATTGAAATTTCAGACCTAGCACCCTGTAGAGGAAAGCTTTAAAACACAGACACATTTGGGGAAACTAGATGAAAACCAGAAAAGCTTAAATTTCAGCATTAACCGATCATGTTAAATTTCCACATACTCACAGAAAATGGAATGTGGGAATTTTCTGTGATGCTGTTTCAGTTTAAGCATACTAGTGCAGATTTTATGGGGTCTGGGGGTTCCTGTGTGCTGCAATATTTTAATGTTTTTAACTTCTTGCTGTACTGCAGACATTTGTAGTGAGCAGAAGGCATCAGATGTAGGATAGTGATCTTTTGAACTGCTGCTAAAGCAAAATGTGCTAAAATGTAGAGTGAAAGGTGATGCCACAATCAGCCTTAGAAATTTCACTTCATTCGTTTTTTTCAAGGATAAGAAACAGATGAAAGAACCCCCCCCTCCCCCTTTTTTTTTTTCCTACTAGTTACTTTCCTCACTGAGGAAAACAGTAAATTCACCTTTCAAGATGAATTAGAAATCAGTCCTAGCCACTTGCTCAAGAAGGACCAAAGAACAAACAAACATTTGAAGTGTAGAAAAGTATGCTAATATGACCAAGTTTGGAGAAAGGTAACCTAAATTAAGCGAGAGGGAATAGAGAGACAGCAAAGATGTGAAAAGACAAGGAGCCTTCAGAGAGTCCCTCTAACAGATACTGTGTTTACTTTGTTAAAAATGGAGAAAGCAATCTTTGTCTGCATGTTATCAGTAAATGAGAGTTTTAATAATAAATTATCTATGTGATTGCTATTTTCTTTCCCTTTGCAAGGAGAAAGGCTCTAAAAAGAAAATAAGTATTTCTGTAACTAAAATGTTTCACTAGTGGACAGCAAATAGAAATGAGTCTGGATTATTATTGTATTTAATTCATGGGGTTTGGGATTTTCGTGGAGTTTTTTTGTGGGTTTTTTTTTAATAGATAGGGAGAATTGTTGTCTCATAATGGAATAGTGTGAATTTAGCACCATTGTCACATTTCTGTGGCATTAGCAGATCCAGGAGCACTGTGAGATGGAATAAAACTACGATCTTCTAATCCAAGTAAGTGGTTGGGTCAAAATCAGTGTGGGGACACAACTGGCCAAAAAGACTTGAGTGTGATCAGCAAAAAGGGAGTCACTGGCATATGACACGATGACCTTTGTGTGTGTTCTGTGACTAAACCGAGTACTCCAAGAGGCAGATGGCCGGAGGTTTGTTGCACTTTGCCTTTCAGTGCCCTTCTCCTGATCATCTGCTCTTAGGAATACAAGACTACCTTGGCTCCCTTTCTGCCTGTTATCCAGCTCTCTCTCTGAGGATAGTAAACACATGTTCCTTGGAAGGAGAGCACATACATGCAACCTGTGAAGCTGTGGAAAGAACTGGTGTGGTATCACAACTGGGAGATAGTAGCACTTGTGTCAAATTAGTGAAAGAAAAATGCTGCAACTTCAAAATAGAAATGGGAGCACAAGTCCCATTTTGCTGGTAGTGCTGCTTCTATGCTAAATTTTGGAAGTTTTGCCTGGAGGAGTGTAATTACATGCCTAAAAAGAGGTCTTAGGTGTCTGACCTTATGTCCTGTAATTTACATTTTGTGCTTATAGTCACCTGAGAAAGGAAGAATATGCTATGGGATGCATTTATTTTGAGGATGACCATTTGTGCCTTTTTGCCATCTTCTGATTCTCATTCCGTTCCAGTGTTGAGCATGAATCCCTTGCTTCCCTGCAGGGAGAGATAGATGAGCAGACATGTAAATGAACCTTCTGTAGCTCTTGCACAGGATTTCATAGTCTGTCACAGAGGAGCAATCGTCTGTCACATTAATATGGTTCTTATTACAGTATTTATGTCAAACTCCCTGTCTTTCATCATTTTCATTAGCATGAAAAGTAAGGTTTTAACAACTATGGTAATAGGTAATAATGTAGCATTAGAACATAAATCTAGTGATGATACAGATACCCATGAAGTGACAAGGATAAGTTATAATGTGCTTCCAGAACTTATTTGGGGGACAGATTTGTTTAGGTGACTTAATTTTTAGGACATATTCACTATAATTATTAGAACTAACAGGGACACTTGGCAAAGGGGAAAAAGAAATCCTTGGGTTGCAATTAAATTGAAGACAAGAAGTAGCAGTAGCAGTTACAAATTACCAACTTTCTGATGGTGCTTGGCACACGTTCCCTTCCTGCTTCTGACCGACATGTGACAAAAACTCACAGTTACAGGAGGGTTCATTGCCAGAATCTCTGACTTTGGTATAGGAGGGACATTTTATATGCAGTGTGTATTCACAGGCACAAGTGGGATAAACTGAAGTGAACCAGATCATTGAGTTAAATAATTTAAATGTTAGAATATGCTTTATTCACAGTCAGAACTGTGAAGTACTTCGCAAAGATAGTGGAGCCCCTCCTGAGCAGAGGAGAAATTGCTCAGTCATGAAAATTTACCTAAAGAGCTGAGGTAAAGGCAACCATTATTTGAAATAATAGGGCCATTCAGTGGACCTGCATCAGACTGAGAAAACACAGAAATGAACATTTTCCCTACACAGTAAGGAAAGGAAAAGTACTTTAGTTATCCAAACTAGCACTTGAACACACTGTTACAGTTAATTTGAGATGTAATGGGGTGTTTAATAGCTTCCAGTGGTCAGGAAGTTGGTTTTAGAAAGATTGTGGGTGAGAAAACTCTTACCCATCCAAAGCATCCAAGTGATTTACAGCATTTGTAGGCTGCACAGTGCATTGTGTTGCTGAGAAGCCCCAAGCTGGTGTCATCTGCTCTGCTGCCAGAGCTGAATGCAAAGTTGAGGTCTCTTGGCAGTGCTGCTGTAGATCTAGAGAGCCCTGAGAGCCTCAACATGTGAAGATGTATTAGCAGGCTCAGATCTTGAGGAATGTACACAGCCCCGTGCTGCTTCCCACAGGAAAAATCCGTTTGCTTTGGGCATGGTGCTGGTTTTCACCCTGTAGCTCTGTCTTCTCTGACTGAGCTCTGGGATCAGACCCCTCATACTGGTTCATATGAAGTCAGATCACATGCCACAACATGCAGCCAACTTGTTGATGATCAGGTAATGCTTCTCCATGACACTCAAGTCTTAGTTTTTGGATCTGTCTAGTATAGGTGGTGATGGGATTTTGCTTTCACTGCTGACCCAATGCTTTCAGGGGGCTGAAATATGACTTCCCACATTGTGGTTTGGGAGCAGGCTCCATTACTCTTTTCAGGATCACTTAGATTTTCCTGGTCCTGATTTCCACATATTAAAATACGTTGTGCTGCCTTGGAAGGAGGAGAAGCAGAAGGGACTGATCTCCTCTCTGTGGTGACCAGTGACAGGACCTGAGGGAATGGCCTGAAGTTGTGTCAGGGGAGGTTTAGTTTGGATGCTAGGAGGAGATTCTTCACCTAGAGGGTGGCTGTGCACTGGAACAGGCTCCCCAGGGAAGTGGTCACAGCACTAGCTTGACACAGTTCAAGAAGTACTTGGATAATGCCCCAAGACACATGGTGAGATTTTTTGGGGCTGATCTGTGCAGGACCAGGAGTTTGAGTTAGATGATCCTGGTGGGTCCTTTTTAACTTAAAATATTCTGATTCTTTGGGTAAGAAGCTGGCAGCATGAGGTCTGTGCATGAAGATCGTAAGGCTACATCATACTAGGATATGAATTTACCACATGTGAACATGTGCATTCTCTTTCTGTGTGCAAATCCCTGCATCCAGCATGAGTATTTGGCCAGTGGGTTCAACAGCTGTCCTGGGAGTTCAGGCTCCTTCTCAGTGCACTGAACTGCTCAAGCAGACCTCTGGTTAGTGACAAGGTGCATTTGTCAACTGCAGCCCTTTTTTTCTGCTCATGAGTTAATCAGTCTTTTTTACTTGTGTAACTTAGCTGGCTATTACTGCTGTCGATTTGTTATACAGAACTTTTTTGTCTGGTAGA
The DNA here is from genome assembly GCF_963662255.1 of Cinclus cinclus. NCBI lineage: Eukaryota > Metazoa > Chordata > Aves > Passeriformes > Cinclidae > Cinclus > Cinclus cinclus. The sequence continues at coordinate 57,179,171 of NC_085050.1, read as the reverse complement.
GATCAGGGTAATTTGCAGATGAAGGTGAGTGCTCTCATCCCCATTTAGCTGATGGGAAAACAGCAATGAAAACCAATTTCTGAGAAGCAGCAGAGCTGAGAGTTAGCCATTGGGAATAAAATCTTGTCTCTTACCATCCCTGTGGATGCTTCATAAATTTCAAGTGAGCCTAATGTGCAGTTTGAGATATGTTTTGAGGTATATCCTTTTGACAGACAAATCATAGCCCATCTTTATGTTTCCACATAGGATGAGCCTGATTCTTTCTAAAATGAGATTTTGAGAGAATATTCATGTTCACAAAACCAAATTCCACCTATTCTGCAAGTATTCTGCAAGATCTGTGTGTTTAAGCACATTCTCTTGCCTGGTAGTTTGCTCACTACAACATTCATAGAAATAGTTGGCAGCCTGGAACTGGATATAGTCAAAGTAAATTCATGTGGAGTAGACAAATAATTTCTCGCACAGTGGTTACCATCAATTTACCTAATTTTCAAAATCCAAGTTCAGGTCCATGTGAATAATGAACTGCCTTTGTTATCTCTGCCATCTCTTTGTTTCAGTGTAGTAGATGAGCAGGGAAGCTTGTGCAATCCAGGCTATCAGCTGGTGCCAGCTGTTTGTGCCCAGGGACAACCTGGCTCACAGCATCTCTCTCCACTTGGAAGGACACATGGAGCAAAAGGAATGGCTGCATTATATGACTAGAAAGGTTAAGAAGATGGCTGGTTACACTGTCAAGCTTCCAAAATATTGTTGCACAGACAGCAGGTTCTGCAAAGTCCATTCCAAAATGACCAAGCAGTTTGGCATTACTGTGATAGGCAGAAATTAAGCACCTTTGTCTTTTCAATGGGTTGATTCAACCCCTATTCTCTAATTATGCTGGACCTTCCAGCAGCTGTAACTGAAGTCAGAAAATCTCTCCTTGCATCCATTAACTCCTTCCCACCTCCACATTAATGCTTGGCAGAGTGACAGTCACCTTTGGGCTGTGTGTGCCTGCACACTCAGGTGTGCCACTCTGCTGGGATTTATACTTCCATTCCCCTGACACATCTGCAGGGTGACATCTGCATGTTGTGAAAGACGAGCAGGAATAAATGCTGAGGGCTTTTTTATAAAAGTGTTAGTGCCTCTACACTTGCACAGTAGTGTGGCCTGATTATGCAGGAGCTCTGAGGCTTATCCCAAGATGATGATTTTTACATCAAAAGTAGATTAATGGAAGTTGACAGCCTTGTGTCCATCTAAACACAGTATGAAATGATAATAAGTATAGAATTTCTAGTCAGTAAGGTCTCATGTCACATACTCAGACTAGATAAATGATGAATATGTAATGAAATTACACAGAATTGAGACAGATGGCTCTAGCTTTTGATAAATGCATATATCTTCACAATCAGATAATAATGCCAATGTGTGGAAGATCAATTGGGATATAACAACTTTGAAAAAGAAAGTAATTTCTCTGCTTTCACTTTAAGATGCACATTTAAATAAGAATCAAGCTTAATTTAATTATAATCTTTTTTATCATGAAATTAAACAAGAAGAAGAAAAGAAGCCAATGGAAAAAAAATGCAGGGACATTTTAATCTTATTTTGCTTTGAATTGTAGTTATTTATCCTAGTGCCTATAATGAAATACCATTGCCAAAAAGAAAAGACAATTATTTTCTCTCCATAAACATTAAGATAGATTGATGGTCACCACTATAAAAAGGATTAAATGAAATTCTTGACACCTTTTCAGGAAGATGTCAATTTGTTCCTAAGAACTCCAGTTATAAGGAAGCTTATAATACAGTCCACTTGTTATTGATAGGGATGTTTAATATTTTACTGACTATTTAAGGTGCAAAATCCTTGAGATAAATCAACTTCTCATCCTCTCTCTAGATTTTGCTATTTCACTGGAGGTACATCTTTCAGGGAATTGACATGATTGACTAGGGACATAGTTTAAAAAATTTAATTTGAAATAATGTCATTACCAAAAAGGAAGGAATTTTGAGAACAAAATAATTATGAAGCTCATTAAATTCACAGTTTCTGCATATTGCAGATTAGTGAAAGAGTAATGGCAGTAACTCAACACATAATTTTGGATGGTGGTAGTGTATTATCTGAATTACTGTCACTTTCTTTAAATTTAAAGTCCTTGCTTGTGTAGATAAACAAATATATCTGTCCCTCATTTGCATGGGATTTAGGATATTTTCAGGTGAAGAGAAAGTAGCTTTCAGTTTTCTGCAGTCCATCAGCCAAACTTTGAGTGGTAGTTAAAATGAAAGAATACCAGCTGAGGTGTTAGGTGCTGTACCAGCACACAACAAGAGTATTACAGGTATGGGCAGCTTGTAATCTCTCATCTCCAGATGAGATTTCTTGAGTTGGAAGGGAAGAAAGGGGTAAAAGCAGTGCTGGGTGGGAGTACTAGGGGTAGTCCTCTGTGATCCGTGGCTGTCTGCGACACTCCGTAGGAAAAGTTTCAGGTGAGATATTACCTTCTGTGGCTGTGGAGATTTGGAATCAGCAGCTGGCACAAGAGAAGGAAAATTAAGTTTCGGCTGCAGTCAGCACATAAAATGCCTTGATGTCTTCAGAAGATAACTCATGAGTTCGTGCAGTGGCATTGCATGAGGAGTGCACCATTTACATTGAGGAGCAAAAAAATAAGGTTCAGAGCAGTGGACTTGGAGGATTTTTGTGCAACCATTGGAAAAAACAAAAGTGCAAGATTCTTTTTTCTTCTAGTACCATGTGTGCTAAAGAAACAGGTGTTTTCTCAACTCTGTGCATTTTTCCAGAGCCTCCCAGATTTTATTTCAGCAGCCTTTACAGGAAGAACTGCCAGGTGCTGGCTTGCATTGGAAATGGGGCAAGAGCCCTGCCCTTCTCAAGCTTGAGGTCACTGATGCTCCCAGGGGAAACCCTTCTTGGAGTAGTAAGAATTTCTACCTCACAGGCTTCTGGCTGCTGAGCCATCACAACAGGAGACACATTTCTCCTTCCACAGTTAGCCACTTCCTCAGTGCTCCCAAAAATCACTTACAGCTGTCTCAAGCCAAGTTACCTAAAGTTGAAGGCACCCTAACTTTTTTAGCCCTCTCTAAGCAGAAATTCTTTGCATCTACCTTTCAAGTAGAAGGATTCCTGACTTCTAAAGTATTTTTACTGGTATCAGTATTTGCCTTCAGCCTGCATTTATACAGAGTCATGGAGAAGAATCTGGGATAGATCTTAAGATAGATCTTAAAAGAGCCTATCACTTTGTAATACTGCCTCAAGAGAATTTTTTTTTGTGACTCATAACTGCGATAGTTTATTGATCAGATTAAGCCAACTGTCAAAAGAGAAGATAATGCCATACATTTTACTTAAGATGTTTGTGCAGCTGCTAAACAACTGAACCTCAATGAGCAAACTCCTTGGTTCTCAGAGGTATCACATCTTTCATTTTCTATTGATGCTTTTTAGAAGCAAAACTGTTTTCCATTGCAGCAAGTCCTCAGCTGCCTTATAAATCAGCAAAGATGGAGAATTTCTGATCTGTGCCCCAGGAACAGCCTGCCATCAATTGTATATGGCCTATAACAATTTTGTTTTCTAAGCTGTAGCAGATCTATACAAATGTGGTTGGACAAAGGTGTTAGAAGTAACTGTTGGCTCTCACTATGGAGAAGATTTGCCATCTCTGTGATATAGCAAAAAGGAAAAATATAAAGGGAAAGCCCTTATTTCTACACTTCCACTAGAGCATAGACAAGCATGAAGAGTTTTCTCTTCTGACTGTGGATTATGGATCTTATCAAAGACCCATCTTCCAGGCAACCCTATAAGTGGAACTCCCAGTAAACAGATCTTGCAATTTATGTCTGTGTGGTGAGAGACCTGTGCAGAAATCCACAGAAGGTATTAAAGCACATTGGTGTTTAGCGTTTCTTGGTCAATGACACATGCACACACACACTCACACCATTTCTGGCATTTCTCATTCTTCAGGGTGACTAAGAAAGACTTGTCTTTCTCTCCATCTCCAGTCAATGATGCTACTATGATTTAGAGTAGAATACAGTTCTTGGAGCTGGGCAGACATCTGTGGAAGCTGCTGCTGTGGGAAACCCAGAACTATGTTACATAGGAAGCCTGACTATTAAAATCCTCAAAACAGCAAAGGCCCAGGTTTGCGTGGCTCATTTGAAAGTCAGGCAGAAGAAGAAACGACAGAATTCATCCAGGTTTTGAAAAGTTAAACAAAATGTGTTCTGGGGAACCATTGATGTGACGGTGTCTTTTCAGGGCTTTTCTTGGATAATACAAATACCTGTTAGTAAAGGCTATAGCTAGTAAATATGCATCAGCAAAAGGCAGACTATTGCCATTCTCTGGTTTTATCCCTACTTTCTAATAGATGCATGCATCTCTGCAAGTAAATATTGGAGTTAGTGAAACTGCATGGTATCAGACAGCTTCCTGCATCTCTTTCTGCATAGAAAATGCACCATGTTCTCCTTTCTTCCCTCCCCCTTTTTCCTCCCTCCCCTTTAGCTCTGGCTTTAAAGCCGTTTAACTAAAACTCAAATAAAGGCATATGCTGCAACTGGAAAGATAATTATAAGGCCAAAACCTCTCACACATCATTGGATTCTTTCCCTCCTGATGTGGATTCTGGATTTGTCTGTGAAAGCAAAGAAAAAGCTTTCTTTGTTGCATTGTCATTAAAACAGTTAGAATCTGCAAATCCTGTACAGTCAAGACAACAGCAGGATTATGTTTGAATCATAAGAATGAGCAATGTGTTCTGCTTAATTACAGAAGTTACAGAGGGAAAGGATTTATTGCCTGTCCCATCCTTCACCCCTCTTAGTATAGGATTGTTCTCTCCATAGTACTTTTTAAGTCTTTTTCTTTGCAGCGTTACATGCACCACGTGATGGATCATCCACAGCTTAACTGGAGGTCTTGAAGCAGTTCTTAACAGATTAAAAGGTGTAGTTGAGCCTGCAAGTTGCTAGCAGATCATGTTCTCAATGTAGACTTTGGGAAATTGCCAATACGTGCTCATCTGGGGCTATCAAGCTGGAGAAAAAAAAGTATCTCAGCTCACTATCAATATGTTTTCCCTGGAACTTAGTTTTTACATTGCTTGTCTGAATTTCAATGGAGAGCTTTTCCTCATTATTTCTTTTAAAGAGTTCAAAAATAGTTCCTCCCATCACTCATGTTCATAGCCTCTGGTTTCACAATCTCTCCCAACTGTTTTATTAATGTGGAATTTATCTGTAAAATGGTGCTTATCTTTGATCACACTTCAGTTGGTAGAAAATTTCCTGCTAAAATCCTGTATTTTGATAAAGCCCATTGCAGGAAGCTTTGGAATTAATACAACAAACCCCACCAAACCAAAAAACCAAGCTTGATTTTTCTTTCTCTGTTTCTTCCTTAACTCCCTCCCTACCCCCAAATGAAATCTTATTTAAATTTCTGGGTTTTTATGGGCAGTACTTAGTGTTTACTTTTTTTCCTGAATAAAAGGCTGAAGTTTTTTTTACACGTAAGAAGACTTTCTCCCAGTCTGTATCTAATAGTCTGCACAAATTTGTGGCAGTAGAACACCTTCTCCCAGGTATCAGATACAAACCCTGATTAACACTTTCTAGTTCTATCTCCTTCTAGGTGTGTTTCTGAGAAACCTGTGAGAAATTAAGGCAATACTTTGACCTCCAAACCCACTGTTATTTCTCTATCTAGTCTCTTGCTATTGTCCATCCAAGGTCTTTCAGAATTATTTCTTTCAAGTTTTTATTTTTACTAAGGATAGAAGTGTTAATTTTCCCCAAATTCTACCCTCCTGGAGTTGCTCCACGTATTTCTGACAAAGGTGTTTTAGTGACTTTCCCACCCCCAAGCAGTTAGAAAAACTGTCAATCTGTGGAAGTACTTTTCTTGCCACCCTTTTGATTTTCCAGTTTTTAAAAATTACAAGCTTTTTCAGTTTTTGTCTACTCCAGATTGAATGAAACTCCTAATTTGACTAAAGCAAACCCAACTCCTCTCCCTAAAGCTACCAACCCCTGCATGAGTAGAAAAAGTCTACATACTTAATATATCCTGAGAAAAGGAATTTTAGTTTTCTGAATATCTACCATTCCAGCTGACTCAGATTTTGATCTTGTGTCTCTCCACTTCCTTGTCTCCCTGTACAGATGAGTTTATTATATTTTTGCTCCCTGACATTTAGAGTGTCCCTGACATTCACACTGAATACTGTCTGTAAATTGTTATTAAGAAGATGTTTATTCTACTTTTACGTTTCTCTGAATGTAGGGCTAGAAACATTTGCAATTTTCTTAAGCCAAGCTTCTTAGAGACTGAACACTAAAACAGCAGAGGGTAGAAGTCCAGTTCCAGCTGATGTACTTTTTAGTACACCCCTTCAGAAAGAAGAGCTATTTGAGGTTCCATTGCTGTTTTTGAAACACACATAGCTTTTTAATAAATAAAAGGGCCCTTGCTGCTTTGGTTCATGGTGCTCATCTCTGCTTCCATCTCTTGGGAATGCTGTTTCTTGGCTCAGCCAGTCAGTGGCTCTACAATCTAGCTGGGTTGTAAAATGAAGATCTGTTTAGTTTAAGATTAGTTCTGCGAGTTGAGGTGTGTGCTTTGTCTAACCCTGTGTTCCCTCTGTGGGCTGAAAAATGAGAAAGACTCTTCCAGAAGGAAGCTCACCCTAAGGTAGGACTGGATGAGGTTCCTGTGAGTCCAGTCCCTATTGAAGGAGCCTACACCAACTAATTTGTACAAGAGTTAAATCTCCCTCAGTCATTCTGCCCTGTGTTACAGATTCTAAACTGATTCCCATGAATTCTGTGCACTCAGTCCTGTACTTTTGGCACCCTGGAAAAATTTCAGACAAGTATTTTGATGAAAATAAGAAATCCAAAGAGACATCCTAAGAAAAATACATTACTTTTCTGGAACTATTAAGTAAAATAAATGCTGCTTTGGTTACTCTGAGTGGTTGAACAAGTATCAAACTTAAGGTATCTCTTTATGGTATTACCTTAAGCTATCTAGGAAGAGAGAAGATTTAGTCATCCCTCTAGGTTATAATTTTACTTCCCCGTAGAAAAATATCCTGGGACAATTCTTTATGGCAACATTCACTATGACAAGGGGTATCTTTAAAATGATTAGAGAGCCATTAGCTGCAGTGATCAGTCAATGAGGAGAGGGAGAAGTTAACTTTATCAGTAGCCTGAAGAATAATTCTATAGTTTTATCTGCCAAAATGGAAGAAAATAAAAGGCTAGTGTAACAAATCCATGGGAGAAGTGGGATCAAAAGGAGTCCATCTTTTCTCTCAACTGGATTAGCGAGAGGCAAAATGTTTTCCTCAGTCACTGAGTGCCAGAGCTTTTTTTTTTTTTTAATTGTTCAGAAAGCTTTAGAAAGTGGCTAAAGGGAAATTTTATGCTTCAAAGTATTCATATATTGGTTCCTGAAGGCACTCTCAGGGGATTATAATATTGTTAGGAACTCATTGATTGTGGAATTTGGAAGCCTGAACTGCAGGACTGCACTCATACTAGAAAATAGTTGTTTTTATTGGCAAAGTAGCAGCAGTAGTAGCTCTTGGGCCAAGATTCCTTGACTTTGTAAGAAATTCAAGGCACCTTTAGAGAATTAATATCTTGGGCTATAGGCAGCATCAGGGCTAAGAAGTTCACAGGACTTCGTTCTCTTTCTGCAGCAAAGTGTTTTTACCACCAAACGCCTCGCTAGCTTTGATGCTACTCACTTGCTTTTGTATTAGTGGAAACTTCTGCCACGGTGGCTGAGCCAAGGCAGGACTTATACCCTCAGCTGTGATGTGCAGAGTTCTGTGTCAAGAGAGACCTTCCTCGACTTTTGTTTCAGTAATTTTCTCTGGATCTCTTATTGGAGTTCTGTAGGAGGGACAGGTATTAGAAGGTAAAGGCACATGCTCTGGTTTGGTACCCCCTTGAAGGGATATCCTTTGCCAGTGCTTCCTTTGGCTCACCTAATTTGATAATCATCACATGGGAAGATATTTCTAAAATAGAGTTTTGATAAAAGCATAAATCATTCCTCACGCAGCTGATGCTTTTGTAAACCACCACCAGTCTCTTGCAGGTATCAATAAGGTGTATGGAGAGCAAAGACTGAGCTACTGACAGGGATGGGAAGTGCTTTTAAATAAGTTTATTCAGTTAATATTAAAACTGCAGCTTTAAAAGTAACCTGTTTATTGCGTCATAACACTCAGCAAAGCCCACATTCCATTCTGGTAATCTGTCACACATTTTAATGGTTCCTGTCACTTGCTTGCGAGCTTGGAGACTGAAAAATAGGACATCAAATGAATTCAACGAGGCTGTATTCCCTGAGAAAAACCCCTGCCTTCTGTCCCCTTTCAAGTGTGGGCACTTTCCCTAGTTTATGAAAGGTAGCTGCTTATATCCACAGTAAGAATGGGTGTTCTCACTGATGTAAATTGATCCAGTGCCACTGAAGAGCTTTAGTCCCACTGCAAGTAAAATTGCAAGCACTGTGGTCATTTTGAGTAGCAGACATTCATCCAAACTGGTGACAATTCACAGCTTAATTTCTCTGATTATTTCAGTCTGATCCAAGGAGATGCAACTTTTAAAACTCACTCTAATATTTCACATATTTGGGTAACTCAGAATATTGTTTGTTTTGTTTTGTTTTGTTTTGTTTTGTTTTGTTTTGTTTTGTTTTAGCGGTTTTCTTCTTTCTAGTTAAAAGCCCTGAAAATAAAGAACCCCTTTCAGCCTGGCAGAAAAACATCTGCTTTATTCATCAAAACTCACAATAGGCAGAGTCTTGGTTCTTAAGTGAAAAACATAAGTTTTTTAAATCTTAGGTTGGATTTAGCAAAGAAAGAACAGCAACCCTGTTCCTTAAAACAAAGAAAAAAAAAATGCACAAACTGTCATGAAATTTCAAGTCTGGTATGTGACAGGTCTACAGTTTCTGAAATGGGAATTTTACACTTCTGGAAAGCCATGATCCCATAGTGACAGCCTCCCCAACATGAAATATTCTTGTCTTGTCAAATAAGCTTTGAAAGGAACAAATGCTATTTCATCAGTATCTCAAAAAGCTCTGTGTTAGTTGTGTTTTGTATGCTTTAAATAACATAGAGAAATTGTGTTACATGATGGCCTAGCAATTAAAGGGCACAGTTGGCTGTCATCTTTGTAACACTGCCTTGCTGGTGTCTGTCGAGCAGCCAAAAGTTTTTTATGTTACTGAGCACAGAATTTCCCCGCAGGCAAAATCCCGTTCGGACAGGACAGAGAGTTTGTTCCAAGTTGTGCTGTCCCTTTTTTTAGGCATCTTCCAAAAATTAGGCCAGAAGAGATATTCCAACATCTTGCAGATGGTGCATGCATTTATTCTGAACGGCAGGCGGCCAGTTTGCTGCCATTCAGCTATCTCTGCTGTGGTGACATGGATTTTTGCCACATGTAGATTTTTCTGATGTTTTCTTTATTTCAAGAAAAAAAAAACAACACAAAAAACCCAAAACAAAACAAAAACCAAAAAAAAAAACCCACAAAAAAACCCCAAAAAACCCCCAACAACTAGTTGAGGGGGGGGTCAAACTCCATACTGCCGCTGTTATGAGTTTTGAAGTGTAGGCAGTGAGAATAAAGCCTTCATCTCTCTTACATGGTGGTATTTTGGTCGTATAGCTGGTTGAGAAGCTATGTGTAGCTGTGTCCCGAGTAACTGTTACCTGCTGCCTTAAGATGTTCATGCAGATTGATTCTATAAGAGGTGATTTCCATTCAATACGCCTTCCTTTTCTCATCTAGATTCAAATGAGACATAAAATTGCATTCTTATTTATTTTGTATAGAAAAAAAGCAACCTAAAACACAACCTCTGTTATTGGATAAATTGTGTATTAAGATCCTATTTATTATTTGATTGTTCTATATACGTTTGTTGCATGCCACTGATTCTATGTGTTGGTATTTTCTGATATTTGTTTTTCTTGTATGTAGAGTTCACCAGAGAAGATCCGCTTTCCCTGCCTTGGGTATATGTAACAAAAGATTTCAGTGACTATTGTTAGGCTGTCTCTCTTTTTCTCTACTCCCTATTAATATTCATCCCTTTTCAGGTAGTGGTGTACTCTCTATACAGCTACAATTCCCTGTACACAGGAAATAACCTGAAAATATTGAAATGGAATCCTTAGGAAAACCCTTAAGTACCATTTTTGAGGGCCTTAATTAGAACCTAATTATGAGCTTTTTCTCCTTTCACAGACCGGGTACAGGGTATGAGCTGAATCCAGATCCCCTGGAATATGACATTGCCAAATAGATACAACTGTTGAAGCAACAGGAGGAATAGGTGTTGGCTTTTCTAAACCAACAACGTGGGACTTCACTAAGTGTTAATCTGAGGTCACTAATCTGCTTCCTGCATGTAAAAATACCTGTGAGTGTCACTGCCAGTCAGACTACAGCTGCATGACCTGGGGAGGTATGAATGGAGTTTCAGAGCTGCTCAGTCTCCCCACTACATTACCTCAAGTGATGAAAGATTTCCAATTCCTAATGCTATCCCCATCTTCATTTCAAAACCTCAGGTCCTTCAGATTTCTCTGCACCTCCCAGTGTTGAATTTCAATCATTAAGGAACTTGTACCTTTATGTAGGTGATTCATTCCTTCTCTATCACTTCTTTTCTAACATTTGAAATTGGATTTTGCAGAGGTACCACTTTCCTATAACTGATAAGAAAGGGTTTTTTTTTTTTCCCCCTCTGGCAAGATGGATTTTCTGTCTTGCTTCTCTCCTTTTCCCTTTATCTGTCTGTTTTTTGCGTTGTTCTTGCAGTTCTTTGTCTTCATTTTTGACTTCTTTCTCCCACCTACTTTTCTTGCTCTTACTTTTTCTCTACTTTCTCCTCTGTTCTTCATGTGTCCCTTCAGATTTCTCTTGCAGACATTTCTGCTCTATTGCCTGAATCCCTCAGCATGGAGATGATGCAGTGGCTATAAAGGTAACAGAAAAGAAAATCCAGCTCACCACTCTTTCTAGCTCTACCTGTGTGTCACAGACAGTTCTGGGGCTTTTTTTTTTTTTTTTTTTGTTTTTTTTTCCAGAAGCATGTTGGTTTCATTGTCTTTTTTAGAAGGAAGGGTACCAGCACATGTAGTTTAAGAGGTCTTTGTTCCAGCTGTGATCACCTGATTTTCATTATTCTGGTCATTATTTCTTGTAAGAGTTTCGTTTTTTATAAATTATTAAAGGATAGTTGATGGCCAAAAAACTCTAGGCCAAACAAATAATAGTTTAGGAATCCACCTGGAACAAGGGCACCACAGAGTATTAATGAGTTATTCACTGGGCTACATGCTACTCTGAAGTCTTTAGTTCTTTTATTTTCCAAATGAAATCTGTTTTTGATCGTGTCATCTCTTCTCTTCCTGAAGTGCAGAAGAAGCAAATAGCAGATTTGGGAGTAGAGAGTTCCCTTCCCCTATTGTCTGTGTGCAGGCAGGTGTTTCTTGGGAAGGACCAGATATGGATTAGCCCAAGCTCTGGGGAAACACTATGATATTTTCTCTGTCTTATGTGAGTCTAAGGAACTCATGCTTTTCCAGTGGGAATAGGAGTGTGTAGGAAGGGGATTTCTACTGAGGGGGAAAGAAAGGAGAGCTGGAGTCCAAAACCCTTGCAGTGACCACAATTGAAGAAGGCACCAGAACAGCATCCTAGATCATGAGGCTGGACAGGGCAGAGAGAAGTGAAGAAACCGAGCTGAAATGTGACTGGTGGGGCAAAGAGGAGGGAGGGAAAGTGTCTGAATATAAGGATGTCTGAGGAGACCCAGCAATGGATCAGGCAAGACTCATTATAAGGGAAGATGCAGATAGTGAGTTAAGGGCTGGATCAAAGCATTGGAAGTGGAAATAGGTTGCTGTGCCATAAAGGGTAGAAGAGAACTGTTTCTGGGAAGGGCTGGAACTTGAAGCTGCATGAAGGCAGCAGCATTGCAAGCACTGCTTGGCAATGCTTCAGGCTCTGCGTCAGTGTGACTTGGTGTGATTTTCTATCCTATGCACTTCAGGGCTTAGGGGATGGGCCAAGGGAGAAGGAGAAAGGCAGCCTGCTGAGATCTTGAAGCCCTTCCCACCATGGGCTGTATTGCTGGCCAAGCATCCTTGGCAGCCTGCCACTGTCAGACGAGCTTGTTAGGATCACACCAGCACCTTTCAGAGCTGAAAGAGATCTGAGCAGTGTGGCTCTTTTGTTTAGTAGGAATCACACAGGAAAAAACACGAGCAGCGATACTGAAAAGCTACACCCTGTTACCTTCCTCTTTAATATAATCTTTTCTTATGTGTGTGTGTTTGACTGTGACTCTCAAAGGATAATTCATTAAAAAACTTTCTTAGGAAATGTAGCCACATGAAGTGACTTACAATCTCCCTGTTGTCACTGTACTTTCATTGAGGATGGAAGACTTTTATCAAGTCTTTAATTCACCTCAAAGTTTTATTCCATCATTGCTCCATTTTCAATTCCATTTTTATCGTAACAGGACTTTCTTTTATTTACATTGGTGAAACCTTGAATTCATAAACTGTCAGAGTGATTTTAATGTAGAATAAGGCTTTATCACTGCATATAAATATATTTAGCCTGAGATTCATTCAGAGCAATCTTTTGTGGTTTCAGAATGAACATAACATTTTTATGTGTACATACCACTAGATTTAAAATAAGATTTATGACATTTGTTGCCACTGTATAGAGAATGAGGGGAAAAGGGGGAATATTTTCCCAGTGTTGAAGGCTGCACCATTTTGAAATAAGAAACCATTCTCTCCTATTTCAAAGTAATTTTATAGTTATGTTTAAAGAACTCTGAAGGTTTGTCTACTGCATTTGTAATTTTTATACTCAGACAGAAAAAGAATCTTTGAAAAATTTTTGTTGCTCATTATTGTTTGTAATAAAACACAGTCAATGGACCATGACCAGTATCAAAGCCTCAACATGTGTTCTGTGCTGCATATTGCAAGGGATAGTTCATGGTACAGTTGGATATTCCAGGCAGAAAATGTTTTCTCATTCTTCTTTCCTGCTTTGCAAGCAAGATCATGTCACAACAGATATTCAGCCTCCTATTTCAGTGTCTCTTTACCAGCTGAGAAGACAGGAGCTGAGGAAGCCTAGCCAGGGTCACAAAGGAAATTTACAGCAGAGCCAGGAACTAGACCCAAATTCCCACAAGGTCCAGCAAACACATCCACTTGGCTAAAGCTTCCTTAAGGATCTTGTCTGCTGCTGGATTTTGCTTTGTGTTGTCCAGGTTTATTGGCAAACTCGTTTAGTCCTCTCCTTAAGCAGATAGGGTACCATCAGCACTTTCTCTTGAAAAGTTTGGAGAAGTTGTGTCTGGCACTATTAGCTCTGCAGGAAACATTTTGATCGATTTATCAATTGCGCTGTAAAATGAACTGTGCAACTGCTGTATTTTTATTAGAGAAGTGACACAGATGGATTTTGCCACAAGATGTGCTCGATATCTGTTTTACCAAGAGTGAGGGGTGCCTTTCGAGTGAGAGCAGCTCTCAGTTATATATATTCTGTCTTCTTTTTAGTTTTCTTGTCACAAAAAAATATATGGTAACTACCAGCTTACATGAAATTGTTAGTGGCTGAGACTTTCTGACCTGTGTGGAAGTACAGAAAGAGCTGAGAGAACAGTGGCTAGCTTAGCAAGCCCATTCTTTCAAGCTGCTTTGATGCATGTAAGGAAAAGATGATTTCTGGTGGAATATAACACTGCTAGGATGAAACTGTGGGTAGGAAGAGGTGGCTCCAACCAAGAGGTGGAAGTAGCTGGTCACATCGATTTTCCCTGTATGAAACATTGTCAGTATTCGTCCTGTTATGTCCATCTCTTTGAGGGTCTGTAACTTGTCTGAAAATCTGCAAAGGGCAACAGAAAGAAGAAAGCATTAGATGAATAGGCTTAAAGTGAATGTATTGTCTGCGGAAAATGCCTGTCAGTGCACGCATTGGAGAATATGGGAAGCATACATGTGCAGCTGTCAATTTTCACACAGAATCCAATGATGTGAGCTGCATCCCCTGTATGTGTTACATGCCCACAAATGGATGTTTTGTATTTGTACATCTTCCTGAGCCAGTGCTCCCTGGGCATGCTGCATGTGCCTGATGGGGTGGGTGGTTTCTGTGTGTGCCCTGTGTTCTTGAACACACATTTTCTATAGGCAATACTTGAACTTTTCTCGTTTTTATGGAGTCAGTATTCCTGGGAAGGCTACTGCTGAGCTTTTCTGGGTCAGTCCTCATCATGATAAATATCAGTAATGTTCCTCCAAAGTCAATGTACTGGCACTGATTTAAGGCTTGACCTCTTCTTACCTGTATTCTTTTGTGAATGTGTTTCTGTCGTTAATGTACTGCACTAAGTGTCTGGTAGATATATTAGAATAGCTTACCAATGCTATTTATTTCATGGTTGCTTTTAGAAAATGCATTTCTCAGACTATTTTTTATTATCTTTGTTTTCTCCTTTCAAGCAGATTGGGCTTTTGATGTGTTAGTAATCGTGTATTATTCCTTCAAGGTAATGTTTGGAATTTCCTTTCACAGCTAAGGCAAGCTGTCAGCTCTATGCTTTGCATCTTTCTGTCTTTCCCTCTCTCTCTCTCTTCCTTCCTTCTTCTGTGACTTTTTTGTTGTCGTTGTTTGTTTATTTGTTTTGTGTGTGTGTGTTTCCTTCTATTGCAGGAGCTTTGTTCTGGCAGATAATGGAATTGAGCCACAATCCCTTAAGTGCAAGTATTTGCTCATTGCCCATTGCAACTGGCTGTATTTCATAGTATTATAAAGAAATTTTATTCTGCCGGGTAAAACAAGCCACTAATTGAATTTGTACTAAAATATTTATTTGCCTACTCATCATATCCAGCACTAGCAGATGGCTGATAGGCACACAGTGCTTGAAACTTTGAGAGAGATTTGTAGCATTATGAAAAAAAATCTGGATGGTTTTTGATTCAGTCTTGATACAAAGTGGAAGATTTCTGCCTATTGTATAGTTTGAATTTAAAGTATAATTGTGACAAACCTCAGTGACTACAAAAACACTGAAAATGTCTTCTTTTTTATTCCTTACTTGTTTGGTCTTTTTTTTCTTTTTACTTGTATGCTGAAGTTCATTGGGAGAGTTATGGTAATTTCATCAGGTCACTTGAATTTCATGAAATTTCAGCCAGAGATGCTTTTCTTGTAACATCTTTCAGGTTTGGTTTGACACAGCTGTGACTTTAGCAATAGGCCACCAGGACAATTTCTTGACCCTTGCATTCATATAGACAGTGTATTTCCGTGGACTTCTTTTTGTTTTAATAACTAAAAACACAAGTGTGAGAATGGTCTGCACAGGAGGGCCAGTTGCTTCCTTAAAACAGATTTAGAAATGTTTTTTTTTTTTTATGGAAAGCTCTAAAGGTATGTGCAAGGAGGACAGAGGCATATCTCAGTTTGTCCCAGCCCCAGGAGACCACCTGGAGCAGATTCAGAGCACAGAAAAAACTTAAAAGCAAGGCCCCCTTGAAGATGCTGAGGGAGGGAATTCAACAGGCAGAGCATGTTGTGAATGACCCATCCCTTGGATATATTCCCAGCTTCTGGCAGTCTCTACTGAAGGGTCTGCCTAGATCAGGGGTTACAACCAGGCCAATGTGTTTACTAGTACCTAAGCAACCTGGATTCCAGAAATTTGGCTGATCCGTTTTTTAATTAACTTGTTTTTCAGCTTTTGTAATATCCTATTTTGCTGTATGCCAGGAGTACCTCTTGTTTCTTTTGGAGCTGCATTGTCATTTCCCTGGATGCCTCCGTCTCACTGATAGGAAAGGCAGCAAACAAAAGCAGTTTTATAGTCATCTTCTTGATCTTATAGACCTCTGTTGAAATACCTCCCTGCCATCTTCTCTCCAAGCTCAACTGTCTGTATCTGTAGTCTCTTTGAAAATCAGGCAGTCTTGATTATTTTTGTTATCCCTCATTTCTAGTCTAGTGTCCTTCTTTAGATGGGCTGGTGACAAGCCTTGATGCTTGTGGACCAGGAACACTGATGGAGAGGTAATGAGAGTGCTACAAGTGAGCACATCCCTAAATATTTTCCACAGTTGTAGCTCAGATATCAGCAATAATTCATCCCCGTTTTAAAAATAAATCCTTCCCCTGGCTGCTTGCAGATCTGATAGTCCATCTTGAGAGATTTACAGTGATGTTATTTTTCCTGCACTGTAAGTAAAGAAATCTCAGATGTATGAAATGAAAGATTCTGAACTGCTTTTAAATTCCCCATACTCAGAATAAGAAGCCCAAAAAAAAAAATTAAATACTTGAGTCACTTATTAGGGAGATTTTTTTTCTCTGCATGTCTTGATTTAAATTGAATGTGTCATTTGGCATTAAGCAAAATGTGA
The DNA here is from genome assembly GCF_963662255.1 of Cinclus cinclus. Classification (NCBI taxonomy): domain Eukaryota; kingdom Metazoa; phylum Chordata; class Aves; order Passeriformes; family Cinclidae; genus Cinclus; species Cinclus cinclus. The sequence continues at coordinate 57,162,610 of NC_085050.1, read as the reverse complement.
GTTGTATCTTGAAAGGCAGCATAACTCATAAATAGTGTAGCCATAAGCCAGCTGATAGCTTACTTATAACCAGGCAAATCTAATATCCTGCTTTGCTGTAGGGTATGTGATTTTCTGTGTATGCTCCACACTCCTGTAATTGTTTGTTGTAGAGGATGGTGAATTTGCCACTTGCCACAAGCTCATTTCTTGCCTTAATGCAGTTAATATAGATGAATATATTTTTAAGGATTCTTTGAGATGTCAGTCATATTTTAACATTTTTTTGAATATAATCTTCCCATGGCAGAGAGAATCTGTGAGGAAAATGATTACAGACTAAATATTTATTGAATTGGACTATCACTGAGTCTATATTAAAAGATCCATATGAGGCTTCAAATTTTTTGGCCAGTCTCAGAAAGATATACAACTAGATATGAAATTTCTTATAAAGTAAACTACCTCATAACATATGGCTTTATTAGAATTTGCTCAGAAAGATTTAAAAGTGAATGCCATGAAAATTTATCATGTAACTATATTCTGGCTTCTTTGTCAAGAGAGGAGACAAAAATTCTATTTCAGAAGTAGTTGGAAGGATTAATATAAAAATTACATCACATCCATGTGAATATATTTGAACCAATACATTTGAACCAAATGCTTTCCCAATCAAGAAATTAAATATTACCTTTCAGTTGTTTGACAGACACCTAAACATTAGATATTGTAGAAATTATTATATGAAATAAAAATAATAGTAATAATATATATTTTAATACTTCTGAATATAAAAAAAAATTGGCAAATATATTCCTAGGCCTTTCATAAGTATAAACATTTGCTGACATCAGAAAATATCTGTTTTGTTGATTATTACCAGGACAGGTTTTGTAAAAGTCCTCAGGAATACATCTCCAAAGCCATTTACTCATCTTCAAAGAAGCAGAAGGAAATAATTGACAACAAAATAGAAAGGTGTACTTTAGAGAGTGATATAAAGTAAGTTGCTTTTAAATGGCTTTGCTATTAAAATGCCTTGGTAGCTTGAAGGTTCTGATCTAAAGTACCATGAATGCTTGTTTTTAAACATATTTTAAAAAGAAAAGTGTTTTCAATTAAATGTAGTCACATGCAATGTACATGCACATATACAAATCTCCGTCTTTCAGAGATTACTTTGCTTACAGTTTTGCTTTTGAATGAACTACAGCCCTTTATGTCAATTGGATCATGTAAAGGGGCCTTCCAGGTATGTGTGAATCACTGTATGCCTCCAGCCCTAATCAGATGTAAGAGCTACTGGTCAGTGACAGCTATCAGTGGTGGAAAGAGTGCTCCCGTATGCTTGTCTTGGGCTGCAATGCAGAAAGTAACCAAAAGTATGTATTCCATCACCATCTGTTAAAACCAGGTGGGGCAGAGTTCTTTCTTTTCCACAATCCCTCCTTCTTCCAGGGAGATATCTTCTGTTAATGACCATTGAGTCCCACTGCATGACTGATAAAATTACATCATCCCATTGTGACTGCTCTACCCAGTGGGAGGAGCCAAGCCTTTCCTACCTAGATAAAATATGAAATTTGAAACATCAGAACTTTTTTTCACTATATTCCAGAGGAAAATGGGACCTTTCCACATCATTAGTGGACCTTCAGAGGAAAACTGCAACCTTCTACAGGACCACTGCTTCAACAGAGCCACATTTGTCCCTGCAGAAGGGCTGCAGCCACCACTGAATGGGACTGCTACCAACACCCTGGCCAACATGCTGTCAGGTTGTGTTCTGACTCTGTCAGTGTTTTGTTTTGTATTACTGTATTTTTATTTTTATTTTCCTAGTAAATAACTGTTATTCCTATTCCCATATCTTTGCCTGGGAGCTCCTTTATTTCAAAATTACAGTAGTTTGGAGGGAGAGGGTTTACATTTTCCATTTCAAGAGAGGGTCCTGCTTTCCTTAGCAGACACTTGTCTTTCAAACCAAGACAATACTCCATTTTTGTGCTAGAGGGTGAAAACTAGAAAAGTCTGGGGCTGGGACTTAACACTCACCTACTGTGAGTTTCTCCTTTCACTTGCCCTCTTTATGAAGACACAGCTACGAATTAAACAGGAGGCCACGTCTGTGAACAGCCATTCTTCATGTAGAGCATCCTTGCTCCTTGATTAATAGCACATTTCCCTGTGAGTTATAGCCATGCCTGCATTTGTGTGGCATCAGAATAGCAAGGAAAAAGAGTCAGTTTTATTAAGAGGGAACCCATATAGCTGCTTATTTGGTTTTGCTCAGAGTCCCATAACCACTACCAGGATAAGAAGCAAAATTTGTCCAAAACACAAAGGGCCAGGTCAAGGTTCAACATCGGCTGGGATAAGGCACACTGCATTTTGGCCTCAGTCTGAGCCCATGTCTGGCTTCCAGTCACCAGAACTCCAGCACTGCCCTTGTCATGACCTGCTGCCACACTCAGGGCTTTGTGTCTTGTCTGGTGGGACTTGTGTCTCATCCTTCTGCTTGGAACAGGAAGTTTTTTTAATTGAAAAGTAAAGGACCATAAAAGAGAGCGTGGCAAAGGAGGACAAAACAGCAGTGGAAAGTAAAGGAAAGAGACTTTGCTTTAGAAAGAATTATTTTGATCCAATTTTTCCCAAGGTTCATGGCAGAAGGGCAGTAGCTGTGTTTGATTCCTCTCAAACTGCCTGATGATGGCTTGTCTGTGGAGAAGGCATACACATTTTTTTGTGAAAGTCTAATCAATCTTCCATATATTTAGTTTCCCTGTTAGTGAGATTAGTTACCTAGACCACATTTTAAAGCTGATCAAATGACATAAGCAGTCAGCTTTGTGCTACCTGCCTTCCTAAAGGTACCAGCTGCAGCTGGAAATGTCACCTGTGTTGCTCTGCAGCCAGTTTTCAGTGGAGATGGTTACCAGCAATTGCATATATGGACATGACTGATAGGTGCAATGGCACCTCTGACCTCTAATTTGGAGTTAGCTGTGTCCCCTCCAGCTCTCCATCATTTAGCATACCTGAAGAGGTGTTTCAGACGTGGCCTTAACAGGGCATTGATAATCTTCTACTGGAAGCTCAAACTGGCAAGTAAAACAAAAGAAAAAGAGAAATTTTACTAAAGTGCTTGGATGATCTGAGTCACACTGCAGCTTCCATTGCTACAGGGTCCCTGACTGCATAGTGCCACATGCTTGATTCCTTGTTTTGAAGAGGTCTGGCTTCCTGGGAGAAGAAAAATTAACATCCAGCTTTGACTAGGGGACTGAGATTGTATTTAAATGCAGTGATGTGCCTAGTAACATTCATAAGTGAATAGACACTTCTGGAATGTGCTCTGTTGTACCTGTGCTCACCCTTCTAGACATCTGGCCTTACTTTCATTCTCCTGTGGGATCATATCTCCTGCGAGGCATCTCTTATTTTGTGCCCAAGCTCATTGTACAGGCAGTGGACTGGGGAATAAGAATGCTCTCAGAATACCACTCAAATGACTTTCTGTGACATTTCCTTTCTACAGGAAGCAGATTCTGAATTTGCCACTGGTATCCTCATTATCTGTAGAAAAGAAACAAAAAGCTTAGAGAAAAAGGTATGGAGAGTCCTTGTACTTTATTATTCACTGGCAGGTTCAAAGCATTAGAGTGGCCCTACTGTGGTATTAGGTTTGGTGTCTCACCTGGGAAGGGGCTTATGGGACAACTATTATCACTGGCACTGGGGGGCCACAGCTTTCCAGACATTTTGCAGGTGTAGAAATAGGTGTTTGTGTGGGAGTTTCAGACTTGGAAAATTTCAAACTAATATTTTTGGGAATAGCTTTGATTATGTTGTATTTCAATCAGGGGAAACTGGGCTACTTATAATTTTCTGGGCTGCATTAAGTGCAACTAAGTCTGGAATAACAGGATTTTTTGTTTGTCATTGCTTGGCTCAATCATACTGGGAAATGATTTAATACTCTAGAGCTAAAGGCAATTCAGTAACCACTCTGAGCTGTGTTTATTCCTGTTTGAGCATTACTCAAAACCTCACAATTATCTTAGCATCAAATAAGTCTTTTTCATCTGTGATCACATTGTACAAAAGGAGATTGTTTATACACAATTTTGTGAGTTTTTCCTGATCTTTACATTTTAGTCTGCTCTATTTACATTAATTTTCTTAAGAAGATACTTGAAATCTGCAAAGAAACAAAGAAGGACACATGCCAAAAGTTTGCCTTCAACACTTTTTTTTTTTCAGTTGGTATTAATTTTTGAGCCATTATTCAAGCAGCTGTCCAGGTCAAGAGAGTTCAAGCATGGTTCTTCTGTGCCACTTGCACTCCAAGACTAAAGTGAAGGAAGGGAAGTCTGCAAATTACTAAGCATTTGGCAGTGCCTTCTAGTTGTATTAGGTTATAACTGCATCAGTTGCATGATTAAGAGGAAGTGACAGGTAAGCAAAATGAGAACAAAAGTCTCATGCTGTTAAAAGCAAATGTCACCATGTCATACACACTGCACACTTATACCAGTGCTCTCTCTGAAAATAAATACAAGAGGAGGAAAATAAGAGAGAGGGAACTTTTGTGTTTGTGGGTGTGTTATCATGTGTGTTTATACAGTTTATGTGCATTGGTGTTTAGCTCAAGTATGTGTCTGTTTCCGTGTGTGGAAACCAACGCACCCATGGAATTGTGGCACAGGTTGTAACAGTGTGCTGGAGATGGAGCACAGTGGTGCCTTTGTGCAGCCCACTTGTCTATGTGCTGGCTTGAAGGTTTCTGTACAGACTTTTTAATTTTTCCCCTAATTAATTGATTTCTGGAAAAATAATCATCAATTTTTTAAGGGTTTTGCCTCTCAGGTTACTTACAAAGCCTGGATGAATCCAATTTAAATGCGAGTATTGTGACAAATTATGGCATTCATATCTTTATTTTTTTAATTGATTACTCTTTATGTATGTTGTAACATTTTAGAATGATAATTTTCAAATTACAAGTTCTACAACAAAATAACGGTGTTTTCACAAACACTCAGTGATTGTGACCTTTAGTTTGGTAGATGATGGTCTGTAATATATGCATGGGTATGGAAATACCTCTAGTCAGCATCTAAGAACCAAAACGTTCTCTGGTTAGCTTCACAGCTGGGAGTGACTCCGAGAGGCAGAAGCATGACAACTAGTTTTGGGGTGTGTGAAAGAAGGTGAGAGTGTGTAAGGCCCTGACCAAAGTAAGTGTCTCTGGCTTGGCTGGGGAGAGCAGGGGGCTGCTCATTGGCTGTTCAGAATTAATCCTGCCAAGCCTATGGGTGGCATTCAAAGCATCTTCCCTTGACTGATGACATTACAGAGTCATACAGAGGCAGGAGGTGGTGAGGTTCCTTGGAAGCCCCACCATTACATTGCCAGTTGAGATCCGACCTCAGTGTGCAACAGGACAAACTGGTGCTCTTGGTCTCCTGCTTGTGCCCTTTATTCCATACCTTGGTATTTTTTCTAACTGGGAGAAGATGAGGAGAGCTGTCATACTGCTAGTCCTTGAGAGGGGGTGTGACGCCTTAAATTCTTGGGTATCACTTGTGGGTTTGTCTATTGCACGTTATTCTCATGGCAATCTGTATTCCAGTCACCTAGCTTTGCATATCAATGTCAGTGGGGTCCCACTTAGCAGGGTTTTGGCCTGGGAGGAGAGTTGAGTTTATATTTCTATAATATCAGACTTACGCACACATATACACCATGTATGAATGGAAATGAAAACATGAAAAAGCAGAGATTGTGCGTTGAGTGTTGAAAAGTGAAACAGTGTTCAGGCGATAACATCACCTGAGTGACATTAATTCCCCGGCCTGTTCCTAACCACTACTGTCATATAATATTAATGGTTGCATTCACAGAGAAAGGAGGAACAGGTTTTCATACTGGGGATTCACACGACGTGCTCTCTGAAATCCTAAAGATAAAGGGAATTTTACATTCTTGAAATGCCCAAGTTAAGTACATTTAGAAAATGTGTAGACTAGCTTGAGCCTCTCTTGTTGAGTTTCACAGATATAAAATGAAAATGTCACTCAGTTTCTGTGTTACCATACATGGAGGTTAATATCTATGTATATCGTTCAATCATAAGTGAAGGAGGTTTCTTGCAGTGGTAACAGCACTCAGAAGTTTCATGCTGCTGCTAGATAGGGTATTTTCTTTCTTTGTATTTATAGTAATAAAACTAGAAAAAGACAAAGACAACACCCCCAATTTTGTGAGCTTAATATGTGTGAAAACACATGACAAAGAGCTGTTTCTTTCATTTCACTTCAAGAAAATTATCTTCTTAAAAATGTTCTTTTTGAGTTTTCTAATGATATCGCCAAAAAAACAAGACTGATGAAAACTCAAGTGGCCAAGGACAAAAATCTTCAATAATTTATTTTCCCTGAAAGGAGACTATGGATACCCAGTACTGCATACCTGCTTACGTCGCTGTAGAGGCAGGTGTGACATACAAATAGACACACTACATTTCAGAAGGCCAGTATCTGTTTATTACAACAGCATGCTGTCTTTTATACCCTCTACACAGTTTACACTTTATTCATTGGTTACAATAACTCAACATAACGATTATTGGTGGAAAAGTTCTCCACCCCCATTATTCCCCGGACCTTTCTAAAAATACTTTCCCCAGCTGCAAGTTTTCTTTCCTGGTTATCTCCTTTTCCTTCTTTTCTCGGTCTCCATGCCAACAGCCTTGGTCAGAGAATGCTTTTCAAAAACAAACCTCATTCATTAACCCTCTCTGGCCCACAGACCAGCTGTGGGTCCTACTATATACTGACAGATAATTTAAAATTCATGTGACTGCCTGATGTTGAGGCACAAGAGCTGGTCAGCCAGGCTGCCAGGGATGTGTTTATTGTTGCAGTTGAACTTGGTAGCTGAGCTTCTCTTTATTTCTGCACAGGTGTATGACTCTGAAACTTCATATCTTGGGATGTTGTATTGATTAATATTGTACAAGAGATGTGTACCTTTCTTTTCTAGCAAGCATACCTGTACAAGCCAAATATTAATGCCTAGGGTATTCTGTAAATAGCATTCATAATTCTGCTCTGAAGTAACTTTCTGTGAAGCCATTTTCTACTCTGTTTCTTAGAGAAAAACAAATATATAACAGAACTCTGAGACTCCTTTCCAGTATTTTATTTGCCGGCTCTCAAACATCATCATGGGAGCAATGAGACAAGAAAAGAGTCTTTTCTTCCTTCAAGGTCTGCAGTGAACAGTGTAAAGCCACGTACAATGGATTTGGAAGAAGCTTTATATATTATGACAAGTGAGTGTATCTCCAGGGTGCTCTGCTGTTGTGGAATGTAGTTCTAAGCCACATCATCTATTAAGTCACTGAATGTGGTAAAATTTCTCAGGTTCTTGGAAATGAAAAGCAGATGAAAAGACCCCCATGACTCAGTCCTTATGAATGCAATGAAGTAAGATTATCAGCCTAAATTGTCCCTACTAATCAACAATGTAAGCTTGCAGTGATAGCCTCTGTAAATCTGCAGAGCTTTGGGACTGTGTTGGGTGGAAGGAGTCAACTGACAGCTTTAGGGTCATGTTTTCAATATGAGTCTCAAAATGTTCCAGCTGAAAAAAAAAAAAAAAAAAAAAGAAGGCATGTGTACTCATTGCTCCTCAGGAGGTGTTCATGTGGTTAGAAAATGCATGATTGTAAAGCTGTTTCTACAGAGAGGGAGAATTACTGGGTTTGGATGTGTTTTTTTCCCTTTTTTTCATCGTCTCCTCTCTCACAGTTTCTCTTAACTTATTAAGCCCTGAAATTCAGCCTTTCAAAATTTGTCATGCCAACCAAAGCAGGGGATGGCTCTGTGGCTATACTATTTCTGTCATGCTGAAAATTATTTAATGTTGACATGCCTGCACTGATGTACACCCATATATTTATTCATACCTTGCTTTTCAGCACTGAATAAAGAATAGTCTGATAAAGATGCTTAAAATGAGGAGAACAAGCTGCCTTCTCATTGATAATCAGAGGCCAGTTATGCTGTCAGTACTTTAACTATAATACCTGGCATCCAAGGGATAATAAATACTTTCTTTAATCTTTTTTTTTAATTTTCTGTCAATGTGTGTATGCTTGTCTAGATACTTTTCATACCTGTGATCTACTTCTTAGATTTTGTCTTTAACTTCTCAAGTTGTATTTTGTTAATCAGCTTTCACAGGAAAGGGACAGATTTCATAACATTAAAAAAAAAAAAATTGCCAAGTTAATTAAAGTTGAGAAAAACGAAAAAAAAAAAAAAAAAAACAAAAAAACAAAACCATGCAACAGCCTGACTAGACCAGAAAGTATAGAGGAAAACCAGTATAAAATATGAGAATATCCTATTAAAAAATGCACTGCATAAATCAAAGTGGTTCATCATTAAAGCATTCCTATGGATTTGTTTTTAATAGACAGTTTGCTTAATAAATAAATAAATAGACTTTCTACTGGGGAAATCTTCGTTATAATGAATCTTCTCCATGTCCATTTAGGTACAGTGCCTTCCAAGAAGGAGTCAGTAATTCCTGTCCTGTCAAAGTTTACTGCTGATTTTGGGTAGTCTTAAAGAGAGAGGAAAGAATAAAAAGCAATTGAGTCTTTTGCAGTTAATAACACCAGAAAATGGCAGACTGCTAAACTCAGTACCTGGACCTTAATCTTGGTAGAGAGGGAATGCTTGGAGAACTGAACCTCCAAAATTTCAAGGTCATATGGGCTTATGAATATACTAAAGCATCTATACTAGGAGCTGCAGAAAGAGAGGGACTGAAAAGCCTGTGAGGTGCAGACTGGGGATAATTCCCAGCGTGTCTCATGTCACGTTGCTGCAAGACACAATCTCCAGCAGGAAAATGCCCTGCAGATGCCATAACTTGCTTCAGCACATGACATCCAATTTTGCAAAGTCTGCTGACAGGCACGGAATTAACTTGGTCTGCTGCTGTAGGCATGCCTGGGAGCTGCTTACCAGTTCCAGCAGCATGTCAAGATATTTGCCCCATCTTTCACAAAAGAAAAATAGCCGTCAGCACTGGCATTTGAAAGAGCACCAATAAATTCAGGTAGAAGCTGAACAGTCATTTTGGTCGTTTCCCTTGTGTCTGAAGTTAAATGTTATGCTAGGTTTTTTTGTTAAACTCAAGTCTCTGAGGAAATACATAAGATTTTCATGACATTCATTAAGGTCCTATTTAAATTAATGCAAAGCCAACAGAGTTAATTAGGGGAAATAACTGGGTATGTTTTTGTTGTGTGTAAAATTCTATAGGTGGAATTTAGTTCCTAAAGGATGTGATGCGACTGAGAACTCCTTCAAAGATTTTTTTTTTTGTTTTCAGTTTTATGGGAGTGTTCTGTAAAAGGTTGCACTAAGGAGATAGGTGCTTTGTAGAAGATTCTATCCTTGGGTAACTGTTCCTGTAAGTGCAATTGCTTTTTTTCTCTATATCATGCCTATATAATTTGCTCTTATGAACTGATTTATTTTATTTTTTGAAAGTCAAGCCTCTTATCCTAAAGAATAACACAAAGTAATCCAAGAGAAGACCTCATAAGCCTTTTTTCATCCACCTGAATGAATGATGATTAGGAACCTGTGCAGTGATGTTATCCTGATTGGTGGGAAATTGGTGAAGGAAACAACCAATTTTCAATCAACATAATTGGTTGCTTATGAGGTTTGAAATTTCAAGAAAATGCAATGGATCTTCTGCAGCTGTGGTAAAAGATTTTTCCTGGAATAGCAAATACATTTATAAGAATTGCACATAAATTTATAAGAATTGCAAAAATATTTACATTTATGAGTTGTTTGCACGAAAGTCACAACAGGTATTTTGAAAATCACTGATGTTGTAGTCTTTTCCCTCATTATTGAAACTCAGTAAGTCCAAATTCTATAAAAGACATTAAAAAAAATAAAAAAGTTCAAATTGCTGCCCAACAACAAAGCTTCTTGATTGATTTCTATAGGTTCTGAGTACATTTTTATTTGTTTGATTATTCAGTTCTGTAATACAAATCCACAGCAGAGTGGTACCCAAAACCTGGCTCAGTCCATCTTCATCTGAGTGTTAAGAAATGCTGTTTAAATGACACCTGCATTACCCAGTCACACATACAGTTGACAGTGGTGCTGAGATCAAGCAGAAGAGCAAATGCAAAAGGAAAAGCATTCTCATGACTTCTGAGCTCTGTGGCAATACAGTCTGGTTCTGAGCTGGCTATAAATCCATCCAAGTCCAAAAAGTCAAAGTGTCTGCGCCAGTTTACCCAGCTGGGAACTTTGGCCCAACTTTGCAATTCATCACGCATTTTGTATGCATGGCCTGATGTTTTCCAACTCTAATCTGGCATAAATAAATTAAGAAATAGTATGTTTCCCATACAAAGCCAGTGTAACTCTTAACTGGTTTTTGATGTGTTTTAAAGGTCATTGAGGAACAGAAATAGATCTTTTACTAACCAAGTCAGGCTGAACTGATTCTGCTGAAGTATTTTTTGCTTTATATTTGCCTGTGACTTAAAGGTATCCCAAAGCCACTGTTTTGAAGAAGGTGGCTGCTTCACTGCAGTAAAGCTGGGCAGCACAGCTGAGCTCATGGTGCCACGTGTGGCTGAGACAAGGACACACAATAATGGCATGGATTTTCTACTTCCCTGCTTTGCATTGTGACATTGCAATTAGCATGAATCTCTCAGAGGAAAACAAAGCTGGATATACATGGCTGTATGTACATATCCTCTGCATTTTTGCACCTCAAATTCTTCTCCCTTAAATCAGAAAATACGTGGAATGGTTGTGGTGTAACAGGACATAAAACATTTTTGCTTGCTGTGCTTCCCAGGCACTTTCCTTATCACCTTGAGCTGTCCATTCAAGTGTAAAAAGAAGTTTCACTACCCACCTTCTAAAATTATAGTTCTATCTATTAAAAGAAACCAGCTCAAAATCCTTTTGAGAGGATAAATAGCACAGAATGCTTTGATTCATATCTGTGAGCTGGAAATTTCACACATCAAGTAAAACACCATGAATACATCATTATTTTGACAGCTTTGTGAAAAAGGAGGCAAGAGGATCTCATTGCATGGATTTAATTTCTGAAGTTTCACAGCTTTGTGTTTTGCAAAAGAATTGAATCCTTCCAGCAGAGCAGAGCAGGTGGTAAACTGAAGGGCAAAGGGGAGATACTGTCAAATCTCATACTTGGCGTGCAAGCCCCCACCAAGGGCTTCCAAGGCAGCTCCTGTGTCTCTCACCTTCTCAGAATAACGTCTTTTGTCTTTTTTTTCCAGGCTTGGCACATCTCCAGCTGCAAGGGGGGTCACAGAAGAGAGTAAGTTAAATTGCCAGAACTGAGTTTCAGATTGCCAGAGGTGAAAGGAAAGAGCTCCACTTTCCCCACCAGAGGATAGCTGGATGCCCATCACCACTATGCCACCCAAAAAAAAGGAATTTTGTGGGCTTGTCTTCAGGTAAGATGAAAAACTTTCTGTGAGTGCTGGAGACAAATGCAGTGTTTGTTTAGCATAACGCCAAATTTAAGTCAAAAGTGTCATGAATAAGGAGTAATATCCCAGCTACAATGAAGGGCTATTAATGTTGAGGTAGGTGAAGGGAGACTCAAGAAATGGGTCCTTTGTTTCCCTGATCTCCCATGTTATCATGTCTCTATGCCTGTTTGCAAAGCTTGCCCACCCAAATATTTATGCACCATGTTTGTGGAAAGCCATTTTAAAGCATTGAGGACATTGAACTGTTTTTATTCCCGTGGAGTCGTGGATTTGGACCTCTCTTTCTAATAATGAAATGGGAGATGTATTTGTAGAAAACAAAGGAGGTTTCCCTCTCCTATCACATGACTCCAGACTGAGCCTTTACAAAAATTAAAGGTACATGCATGTATTTGATTAGGATTTTTAACATAACCTTCTTCTTCCTCTTTTGTTTCCAGTTGCCTTAATTACCTGTTTTCCCTGATCTAATGCAGTTTAGTATTGTAGGAAGCATGTACTTTCTTCTGGAATAGAAACCTGACTTTTAAAGCTTTGGCATTGACATAAAAACACCTGCTATGTTAGTAGTGGTATTTCAATATTTTTGCTTCCATGGTCAGGAGAACACAGAAATTGCAAGAATAATGCAAAACCATAATTAAAGCTAAAAGCAAACTGAGAGTCTGTCAAAGCTCTCCAGTAAAGTTCACATTTTTATGGACTTGTTATTGTTTACAAATCCATTTTCTTCTTTCCTGTCATATTTCCAAACCTTTCTGTAAGGAATCACCATCTCTTCCCCCTCCCCCTAATTTAAATTCTGCTCTATCTATTTGGAATATTAGGTATGCCTTAGCAGTAAAATTATTTTAATGATGTGGCTGAGTGCTCATATATATTCAGGCAAGCAAACATAAAATGGTCATTCTTTATATTAAGGGTCTATCTATAGTTTAGAAAAGGTAATAAATGATAGATTGGAAGCATAGGTGGCTCAAGTAGTGGATGGTGTGTATCACAGAGGTTATTAGCTCATCAGTTGAAGGTGCCATAGATGGCTGCAGGCCAAACCTGGAAGCAACCTGCAAAATGGCTGGACTCTGTAACAACTGATTTACTGTACACTAACATGCACATTAACTCTTTATCAACTCTTTATGAAATATACATGTTTGGCACCCAAATGACAAGTAGGACTGTAAAAAGAAATGTAAAATTTCCTTATGAATGGCAGTATACTGGCTCTTATTTTAGTTAAGATGTGCAGTAGTATTTGTAAGGGCTCCTATGTCACCTGAGATTCAGGTCTTGTTTTCAGAAGTGGCACTATGCAGTGACTCCCTCATTTCCAGTAAGGATAAGGCCTCTAAATCTCCTGAATAATGTTGAATATGTTGCTGTCTGTTTCATTTACTGTTAACCAAATGTCCATTTTAAGCCCACAGCTTTCCTACAACGTGTGTGTGTGTCTGCTTTACCAGCAGCAGCAAATGGGTGTAGTGGGGGAGCTGCAGGGGTGGCAAGGACCCCAGTTGTCTGAAATTCCAGTACCTTTCCATAATGATCATCCTCTTCCTACACCCAAGATAAGAGTAATAGCTAATAACTGCATTTTCTCCCATGCCTTTGCCTGTGAAACAGAGGAGGCTTAGGGTGGCCATGGAAGGATTTGGGGTTTCTCATCCTGCATCCAACTGCTGCAATTTGCAGTAGTGGAAGAATTGCCAGAACTGAGGCAGGTAGGGATATTTCAGGGCCCAAGCAGAACCAGATGTGACACAGCCACTCCTCAGAACTGTCTGGTAGCTGTTCTGAAGGTGGGGAAAGAGATCACTGCTTCATCTTGTTGCAAAGTCTAGTGCTCTACTGCTAACAGGTTGTCTTTTTTTGTCCTTGTGAAATGTGAGTTTTTTTGTAACTTAAGCTTGTTATTTTTATCTTTCCTTCCCTTGAAGTGGAGAACAGATTGCCCCCTTCCTTTTTCCTACAACCTTTTATGTAGATGATTACCACTGTTATATCTCTTAGTTTTCTGTCTACTTGTAGTGGTTTCATGGCTTCATTTGTTCCAATCAGCAGGAAAATTTCCTTACATAAAGTGGCTTTGGATCAGACCCTTTGCTGGATAAAGCTCTGTATTGAAAATATCCTTTTAGTAGATCAGATGTTACGTATTAAAGTGGCAAGCATGTGCTATTTAAAATTGTACTTAATGGGCAACAATCTCATTTGGAATAAAGAAGGGTTATGCCCAGGCTGCTTGCAATCATTGTTTCTCCTTCACTCCAGTTTTGTTTTTTTCTATCTATTCTATCACTGATTATGATTCATTACAGTAAACACTGTAATTTTTAAAAGTTATCATCACCTAAGCTTCTATTGAACAGGGACAGGAAAGCCAACATAAGTATGCAGAAGGCTACAATGTTAAGATTTGTAAGTTTTGTTTACTAATAGTGTTCTTTGTCACTAGGTGTTCCCAATAATGGTTCTACAAAACATTGATTATTTTTATGCCTTCCCTTAATTTTACATATTCAATTTACCAGAGAATAAGAAAACAAAGATATGGAATGGTTGAAATGTTCCTGGGTAGCTTTTTTTTTTTTTTTTTTTTTTCCCTTGTCTAGGGTTTTCTCTTCTGCTTCATGTAGGCTTAGATTTTTAGGGGAAAAAAATCTGAATAAATGCAAAACCAGTTCACTTGCTTATTTTCTTCTGCATTATTTTTTTCATAACACAGAGAGATAGGGAATAATCTTGAAGCAAAAGACAGGGTTAGAAATTTTGTGGCAAAAAGTTTAAGGATCCCTGATGAACAGTCACCTTTCTCTTGGCATGGCTGTGTAGAAGAGAGAGGTTTCAAAGGGCTCTTTTACCTATTCAGCCTGTGAGCAGTAGGGTCTTTGTGGTCTCTGGAGTTTGAGAAGATGTGATGAGATACTGCTACAAGGAGGGATTCAAACTCTCATAGCTAAAATTCAGGAGTCACAGGATCAGTTTTCCTTTTTGTACAAATGTTCTTTGTTTTTGTAGAGATATCAGTAACCTATATACTATTTTCAGTGAGCACATATATAGCTGTTTTCTGAACAGGACTTCTACCTTTATTCCCAACAGGTAAAAAGCAAATTTTTCTTAGTCCTGGAGAGGTCAGGAGAACATGAGGCTGAACAAGTTTATAGACCAAGCTGGGCATTGTTGCCTCTTGCAAAGGCACTAAATACAGAAAATTCTGAATACTGGAGTAAAAGTTATAAAAAGTGGTTATTTATATTATGTTCCACAGTCTTTATGTGACAAGAGCTCTGAGAATAGAATAATATTTTCAGAAGTAGGCTCAAGTTGCCTTGGGATAAGAAGATAGTGGAGAGTTTTGCTAATTTCCTTCTGTCTAGAGCTAGTGTTTTGCCTCTGGGCTTTTAGAAATTCTCATGAGCATAGATCTCTGAGAAGAAGCTCTTTATTATATTGGTTACCAAGCTGTGCCTGTGAAGCAAGACCTCTTCAGAGCACCTTATGAACACAGGGTTTGATAGATATTTTAACACTGCCTCTGACTTTCTCCCTGCTGAGTCATCCAAAAGGCAAATGGTCTGATTTCTGTCTATAGCCAAGCTGGGTAGCACAGAATCTATGATGCACAAATGATATTAGATAAGCAGAGAAGATTCTGCATGTGAATTATTAGTCAGGTAACAAGTATTTTGATGAGACTTCTCATTTCTCTACCTTCACCAACATTAAAATGTAGTAAAGTAATTCAACAAGATCTGCTTTAATTTCAAGATCCTGCAGATGCCTGACTCATGGCTAATTACAGGTGCCCACTGGGAACATTTATAAAAGACACCTGATGCTGTTGAGCCTCTGCAGCCCACTAGGACATCAGTACAGTGCTGGATGTATTGAATCCAATTTAATTTTATGTAACTTAGACTGAAATTTCTCCCATTTCACTGGATATGATTACAGCTGATCAGAGGTTTAAAAAGCTAAACTGGGCTAAAAACATAAAGCTTGTCTTTTATACCTGGCTTGTCTCTACAGTGATCTAGCAAAGCAATATATGCATATTAATGGAAGTGGGAATTAGTCCTGTTTTATGCTAAAAAACTCAGAGATGGGAGAGCATTTGGGAGTTATTAGCTTAAGTTTGCATTGTACATTCACTTTCCTCCATCCAGATTGAACATGAAATGATTTGGCATGCGTTCTTGATCCTCTGTCATTGATGAATGCCACCTAGTGACATATTTGCATGATATTTTGAGCAGGATAAATGGATGCTTGAGTCTTTTTTGGAGGCTTTGGCTTTGGATTTTTTCCAGAAATGTAGTCTTGCTGTTGTCATAAGCTCACATTGTGAATGTTATTTCCCACACAGTATGGCACAAAGTCCTAGTGTTATTTATTCAGTTTGCCCTTTGCTGTGGCCTGCAACTTCTCTCTGCCTGCTATGCAAGCACTAAGAGGGGATGTGAAACCTCCCAACATTACCCCCTCTTTTCGTGGATTTCTGGGTAGGGTGTGAGAAACGTGCGAAATGAGTTCTTTAAAGATGCACAGTCACATGTGAGGAGAGCAAAATTGTCCTTTCTTAAACATAGAAACTGTTAAATATATGTAGCTGGAGGGAGTCCTGCTGTGTCTCCTCCATGCTCACCCAAGCACCAAGTGGCATCTGTCCCTAAAAGTAACTGATCCCTATCTGACTGTTTATGACTCTTGTGCTACACTCATTATTTATTTAATGACACGTCCCAGTGAAACAGAAGAGCCATTCATAAGCCCCTGACAACAAACAATCATGAAAATTGCCTTTGAATTTCCCTAATTTGCTTGTAAGAGTCAGAACAATGGAAGAGAATAATTGCAGTTATTAAAAGAAATTGCTGCAGGCAAAATATAACCCATTTTGAAACTCACATCCAGAAAAAGAGAAAGGGGTGCAAATAGGAAAACCCACCCAGTAAGATGCCTCATGTTTCCTACCTCCTTTTGCCTGTGTAATGAGACTTCACCTTGCTGTTTTATTTAGCACTGTTACTTAGGAGGAGAATCAGAGCATTTAGTATCAGCACAGTCAAGCTGTGTGTGGCAGCGCCTTGTCTGGCACAGCCACTGAAGAGCTGCTTTCTTCCAGTCTGCATCATGCCAATGCAAAAACATCCCTGTCTGGAAAATGAGTGTATCAGGAACCAGTGGGAGGAAAACTCACTCTAGCATCAACTGCTCTACAGAGAGGACTTCAACTCCTCCCTGGGCATGAAGTAGAATGCTTGTGAAACTAAGAGGCTTTTCCAAACACACCTGGCTTTTGGCATCACATCACCCCAACAAGATTTGTTTTCTTTAGACATTTAGAGATAGATTTTAAATAATTTGGGTTCCTAAAGGTGTGTCTGTAGAGCTCTGGGGATTCCTGTGGGTGCAGACCCAGTTGACTCAGCACATGGAAAGAGGTGGTGAACTGCTCTGTGCCCTTGTCTGTACAGAAAAACTCTAAGCAATGGCAGAAACAAACAGGGCTTTGACTTTTGTGTGCCTGACTTCCCTATGCAAGTAAAAGCTGAGCTCCTCCACCAGTTAAACACTGCAGCACTAAGCAAAGTGATGCTTAAGTACTTGCAAAACTTGTCCCTCAGAAACCAGATGGCACTGTAAGGGGAATCTGTGCTTCATATAAACTGCTTTTGTTCTGGACAATTCAATAGAGCTTTGTCCAGTATAACCGAGCACGGGGGTAACTCTCATCTCTGAGTACAAATGAAATGTGTTTGGCTCTCCCACTTTTGTATAAGAAGATAACAGAACAAAGGATCACCGCAATTTAAGGGCATGAACTCTCATTTTCTCTGCAGTCCACCTAAATAAAAGAGAATTTCTTGTTGGCTTGTGATATTCCCTTCTGCAAGTCAAAGCCTTTTCAGTTCCTACTGCAAGTAACAGCAGTTTACTCACAATTTTTCAGCTGCATGTCATATCCAAAATTGGCTGCCTTGTTGTAATGAAAAGCAGCCTGCCAACACGGAGGTCCTTCCAAAGAAGCCTGGCTATTGTCAGAGAAGAGAAAGTAACTGTGGTAATACTCCTGCATCACTGTTTCACTTCATGCTTCGCCACAGGAGCAGAGCAAGGCAGCGGAGACCACTGACAAGTGTTTACAGAACGTGGCTCTTTGACAAAAATGATTGTCAGGCAGTGACTATAATAAAACGTTAGCAGGAGATAGTGGGTTTTCTTGGGTTTTTGTGTGCCCAGGCAGCTGGCGGTCTTAATTGCTCTGAAGAAATAGAAACAGAATTTCATTTTCTTCTCTTGTTATTTGGGGATGTAAATCATTCAGCATTTTAACTTCATGACTCCCTGCCTAATTTTTCCTTATCAAAGTAAAGGTTGATGTAACTTCCTTTTTGTTGCCTTGCTGTACACATTGAGCAAATCCACTAAATCTCTCTGGTTTGCCTTGATTCAATGTGAGAAAAATTTAAACTATATCCAGCATCCAGTATTTGAAGTTATTTTTCCAGTTAAGCCCAAAATGTTAAATATAGTCAGTTTGATCAGTGTTATTCAATGGAAGCTGACAATCTGTATTCATAGCAATTGGATGCTCTCAGGCACATGGTGTGATTCTTGGGTCTGTTCTCTGCAGGGCCAGGAGTTGGATGATCCTTGTGAGTCCCTTCCAACTCAGAATATTCTTTGTTTCTATTATTTTAAACAGATTTTTAAATCCAGACTCCTCCATAAACACTAGGGAATATTAATTCTAGTCTGTGGCAATCTGAGGCTGATTTAGGAATACTGCATTATTTCTAGTTCTTACTTCAGCTTGCTGAACTATTTTGTTGGCTTGGATATTTTCACTGTGTTTTGGTTTCATGAGTGGTTTTTACGGTATTTAATTTCCTTAAATATCTTGGCGCAGATGATTTGACACAGCAAGTAGGCTCAACAAATGACCAACAAAATGTTTCCTCTTTTCTGGATAATTCCTGTAGTTGTGCAGATAGAAAGATAAGGAAGAAGGCAGAGCAACGGTATTTTAGTCTGTAACTACTACCCCCTCTCCTTTGAACTCTGGAGTGGTGTTTCTAGAGTTATTGGACAAAAGCATGTTAAAAGTGAGCAGAACTACATAATGGAAGAATATTGTTGGAGGCAAAGATTCTTCTGTCATCCTTTCCGTTTCTGTAAGAACGTCAGCTGACTTACTTGCCAAGTGAAGGCAGACTTTCTGTTCTCTCTCACCTTCTTTTTAATTTGATCAGACATCTTCACTGTGGGGCCAGGGAGGCACGTGGGAAAGCCAGACTGTAGACTCACACCTTGTTTGCAGTGCCTTTGCTGAATGCACTAGCTGGGTGATCCAGAGATGGTATTTGGAGCTTCAAGCCACAGTTAGATTTGCTATGAAGCTGTTCAGTGAATGTCTCTCTGCAGAGTGTGAATTTTCCTGTGCATGTAAAGTGAGAGGTGCTAAAGGGTGGTGGCTGCTAAAATTCACTTTGTGTTGTATGGGGTGGGGGGGAGAAGACAAAGCAGTGACAACTCAAACACAAGAGCAGGACGTTTTTAGTTTCAGGAAGAGCAGTTCACAGTGTGTGTGATTGTTGCTAAAACAAAGGGGGGCAGTTTGAAGTGTGCAAGGGAATACTTCACATAAATCCATAGAAGATACAGGGTACGAATCAGGCAAAATATTTCCCAGTAACATTGTTGAATTTAGGGACTGCTTTGGGAAACAAGAAAAAGCTTTGGAGGCCTTTGAAATTCTTATTTCATCTTTCATAGAAGTGGTCGTTTTATAAAAGCATCTAACAAATATTTTATAGCAAATAAAAGCAGTTAGAAAACAGTCCTCTATGTCTCCCCATACTAATGGATTCACCAGATTCTCTTCAAAATTGCAGCCTAATGCATGTTACTGCTTCCACTGCACCTCAGCCACTAGAAGTTACAGCTCTTGACCTTTAAACGTTAGGAATAATAAAATGCATTATTAACAAGTAGTCAATTAAAAAATAAATGCCCCTCTGGTAAAACCAAGAAGTAATGTTTTGAAATACTGCCACCTTCTGATCAGTCTGGGATGGACAACCGAGTTATTAGGAACTTGACCAAATATTTTTATCAACGGTAATAATTCTGCTCCTGATTTTGAAATCTTGGAGCCATGTTGCACCATTTGATTTGCAAGGCCAGTTTCCACTGAAACGACATATGTGAGACACGTGTACAGTGATGTAAAGGGATGAGGAAAATGCAGTGTGATTTACAAGGGATGGGAGAGACAGCAGCGCACAAGTCGGAAGAGAAGCACCTAAGCATATTATATGTGAATTTAAGGATTTACAAGCACAGAGCCTATGCTTTAAGTTGCATAAGCATTAAATGCAACACAGAATTGCAGCTAAAATGTTGGTATGGCCCGCACCTGGGGTAAGTCTTAGAGAAGCTGACTTCCCAGCTCTGCTGTAACACTGGTCTCTGACATCAATGTCTCCATGAAGTTTTATGATTTTTTTACCATTTCACTTTGCTACCATTCAGATGGTACTTGTCTGCATACCACCTTTGTGCATATTTTTATTATCCAGATGGTGTTTTATGTGTCCAGTCCCATGTCATTACTCTATTACTTAAACTTGGCAGTGATGCATAGAAATAACTTTCCCCAAGCTGTTTTTTTTCTTGTAAAGTTCATCCAATTTCAGATTTCCAAATGTCCTTTGTGCTGTAGCAATATATATTGTGTACCTAAATGGCTTGCATATAATTTTTAATTCCTTCAATAGGGAAAGCCAGTTTGACAAAAAAAAAAATGCTTAAAGGAAGCAAAAATTGACATAAAAGCTAAGATAGTGTGATCTTAAAGTTATAATTTCAAACTCTCTAAATTTAGATTCTTGTATGTCCTTCAATTCACTTGAATTCACCAGGTTTTTTGTTGGGGTTAAGTGAGGTGGGAATATCTGTGTCACGTTCCCACCTGTGAAACTATAATGGATCAGGGTGATGCCAAGGTTCTGACTGCACTGCATCTTCCCAAAAGGGTACAAATAAGATGTGTTTATATTGTAGGCACAGTAGATTTTTCCCCAGTAGAATGGATATTTTGAGATGGTGGGTGAGCAAAAGAATCCCTCCTTGAAGTGTTATTTGGGATGGTAACAGGAAATCAGGAAAGGGAGACTCAATTTGAAGTTACTGCTGTCTCGTGAATCTATCCCCTATTATAATTCCACCTTGATAATATTTTACCTTATTAGCTGATTTCAACCTAATTTTTGAGAGTAGGAGTCTTGACCGTGCTGAGTTTCCCCATGCTTTCTGAAAATATTAGGTCAAGTAGAGGATTCAAACCTGATCAGTGACCCACTAAAGAGAAATACAGAAGTTTGAGCTCAACAGTGACTGTACACCAGGGTATTCAAATGCTAGAGAGATGTGCTCAGTGAAAGAACTCAGAAATGTCAAAAACTCTTCTGCTTGTGTGATTACTTGTATGTTGGCTTTGATAATTCCAAAGCAGGTAAAATGGCTGGGTTTAGCCTAAGCAGCTGAAACCCGCAGCAGGATTTGTTCTGCAGTCTGGTAATGGCAAGTGAATGTCAAACTGTTATGTACAGAGGGGAATGCCCAGGAGATGAAGCCCCTTACGGCCTTCAGTATGCCTTATTTCTAATTAAAAACTGAGAATAAGAATGGTTTTCTCACAAGAAAGGTGAGCGGTCAACTTATGAACACTTAATGAAGCACATGAAGCTGTGCTGTCATCCCACTATGTGTATTTTTCTTCCTCATTTCTAAATATGTTTTTCTAGTTTCAATTTAATACAGAACCGTCTCTTCCACTGAACAATAGAAACTTTATCTCTTCGGTTTGAAACAAGGGACTATCCCATAGCAGAGTGTTAGGGCTTCTTCACAGAATCTGCTAAACACAAATGACAAGCCACACAGCAAGATTTGATAGCAATCTGCAAGTGTTTTTAAAACAGATCTTAACCATATGTACAGTGTACCACTTCTGCTGTTGTATACTGAGCTCAGGAGAAAGCCAGTAACATAATTGCCTTCAGCAAAATTGTCAAACAAGGAAATCTTTTAAAACTACATAGAAGGGGGAACGTAATGAAAGCCCTGGTAAGAAGAGGCTAAGAGAAGAAAAACTGGCAGGGAACATTAACATATATTTTTAACTAGTCTTTTCACAGAGAGGAGAATGACCCAGAGGCTTGACTGCTGTAGCTCTTTTTTTTTTTTCCAGTAAAAAAAATTGTGTGTGCTGCTGTGTAGAAAAGAAATGCTTATTTCCCTTGTGTTATTTTATGTTTCAGTTTGGACAAGCAAGAGGAAGCTTTATTTAGCCTGTTGAGTCCAACTCCACAGTAATAGAGCACATAAAACTTTCAAGAAGTGAAAGGCATGCTGAACTCACATTTCAGATAGTTTTCAGGATAGCTCCTTGGCTGTTATATCCATATGTCATAATAGACATAAATTATTAGAAATTATTTGCTACAGTGTGCAATCATATTAGCTCCCAGGGACCTTTTAGACTGGATTTATGAAGAGAGATGTTTCCTGAATGTTTTTCCTAAAGAAACTACAGATTCCAGGACAAATCGTTTCTATGAAATAAGGACACTGGATTTAAATTGCTGGCTGATACCTAAGGGGTAGTGAGTGTGTCCTCCAGGGGCAATTAGGGATAACGATCTGCAAGGATAGTTACATCTTGCAGCAATTCCTGATGGAAGTGGGAGCATATATATATATATAATTTTATTGTTTTTGCTTTATGGCATATGCAGATGTTGCTGAGTAGCAGCCACTTTGGTTCTCTTCCTGCAGAAGTATTGTGGAGGAATGGCTCAGGAATGAGAAAGGCTTTAAAATCTTCCATCTGGGTGAGCTGAAAGCCATGGATCAAAACTGTCTTTGGGTAAGGAAAGGTGATGGTCTTTTGGGCCTTGCTGGTTTAATGGAAGCCTGCAAAATTTAAACAAATACCAGTTACTGTGGTAGTTGTATGCATCAGGGTTCTGTGCTACCCTGTGGTTGTTTCCAGCTTTTATTTACTCATGGAAAGTGCTCTTCATCCCATTTTTCACTTCAGCCCTTTTCTGCTTGTGTTGTAAGGCAGCACAAGCACACCATATTAGGCAGCTCACACATCATATGGAATAGAAAACTTTTCTCTGTGAGATATAGGTAGCTTGTTCCGAGCATTGGAGATTTACTGTCCCTTTTCCTCTCTTTTCAAGCTGTCCTTGCTGTTTGAGGAAAAGTCTCACACGAATCCATGAATGCCATCTATCCTGTGTTTTAACCAGATACGAAGTTCTCATCTGCCCCAGATGAGCTCAGGTGAACAGTTCTGAATCCACAGACCTCATGACTGTGGGCAGCCTGAATCCCAGGTAACTGTAAAATAAGAGAGTGCAAGACAGCGATGGGCAGGGCTTTAGCCCTTTGTCTAGTCCGTGCTGCTGCAGCCAGTGCAGACAAAATTGCAGCAGTCAGGCTCTTCCTAAGACTCTGCTGTGAATTACGAGTGTGATAATCACAGTAACCTGGTCCTGAGCAGTGGGAGAAGGAGTCCAATAGGAAAAGCTTTTAGTACAGGGATTCCTGAAGAGAGGAGTTCCACGATTAACAATAATGGCCAGGACAGGTGACATTTCTTTGTAATTAATAGCTGCTGGTGTGAAAGGCCCTGAGGCAGAGCCTCAAGCTGCTAAGCTAGCAAGTGAATTGCTAGACTATTTGACCTGCAGTTCATTCCTAATATATGTGGTGTTGCTATGAAAAACCCAAGCAAGATGTTCATAGACACTGCTTCTTGGGTGTGTATGAATGACAGCAATTTTGTGTTTGGGATTGAAGCAGTTTTCTTATTTTGGTGATAGGCTAAGCACCAACTCTTTAAGAAGATACAGAACTGTAAGCATCCCTTGCATCTTCTAGGGGAGAAGCGAATAAAGTCTTATGCACCTGAGAAAGGGTAAAAAATTATAGCCAAATCTGCATATGGAGTTTTCCACCCTTAGGGCCATGAAAGTTGACCCATGGTAAGTAGTTTGACTGAAAAAACAGTGGTACTAAAAGAAGTGATGGCACCTGGACCATCCCCTTTTGTACTGTCTCCATTTCTGGACATTCATCTTCCAAGTTTTGTAACAAAAATGGATAGAAAAAGATAGATGGTTCTGAATGATTCTGCAGGCAAGAGAAAAGGGGCTAGTGACCAGGTGTTGTGGTTTGACACTGGCCAAATGCCAGGCATCCACAAAAGTCACTTATTTTCAGAGTAAGGCTGCTGGAAAAACTTTGGGGCTTTCTTCACTGCACTGCCATTCTGGGAAAGAAGAGGTGTTAAAATTTTTGGAGGTTTTTAACTGTACTGCTATTAGGAGGAAGAAACCAAATATCACAAAGCCAACAAAAAGAAAAGCCGAGTGCAGTTACTTTTTCTGCTGCAGTTGCAAGTGCTAGTTGTGTTAGCAATGTTTGGCTTCATCACAAAACAGTGCTGTCATCATCTCTTGCATTCTCTCACTTCACCTGTGTGGCTTTTACTGTGCCTCTATTCAGGGTTCTGTATTTTAGAGAAACCTCAGCTATAAACCTCTTTAGCTAGAACCCCATGTGCTTAGCAATTGACATATCAGCTTATTTCTATGGAGTGAATATTAAAATTAATGTAAAAGACTAAACTCCAAAGACTAAATTAAAATAACAAAGAGATATTACTTGCTGAAAGGAAATAAATGGACAAGATTAAACCGTAGACCGTGAATTAGATTCTCCATGGAGCTCAGCTTCTATTAAGCAGTTGTATAAACAGAGGAACTGAAGGGCTCAACTTCTCCCTGCTCCCATGCCTTTCTATGGGAGCAGCTGGCACAGATAGTTTCTAGATCTGACCATTTTGCACCTTTTTATTTGCACTTGATTTGCTCAGCTGACCATTACTTGATGCGATGCAGACAGTGGCAACAAGAACAGGTAGTGCTGTGTGTGACTAACAAGAGCTTTGCTGACATGAATGGGGTGATTGGAGTAGGTCCCCTCTAAACACCAGTGTTGACAATGAAATGGGTCCATCGGCATTGGTGCAGTCTTATCTTGAATAGTCTTAGCCCTGGTCCTTAGCCCTGAAAGTTTTAGCAAGGGCTGTAGTCTCCTTGAAAGGGATATATCTGATTGTTTTCCTGAAAATGAACATATAGTTTCTCTTTCAACATCTTTCAGCTGAGACACTTGATGGTTTCCAGTATGATCAGTATTGGGTTAATGCACTGCAGATACAGTTATGCTTCCTTGTTTTTGCAAGACCAAACAATGCCCTCGTTGTGCTGGGGACTGTGACTTAATTCCCAGGTGTTACAACTCTGTTCTCTTCTGCTTGGGGTGATGATAAGGAACAATTCTCTCTCCTGCTCCTCACAAAACAACAGCCACAGCTGTGGGACTGTTTGGATAGGTAGGATCAGTTCCTGGTACCATGAGAAGGGGAGTGAGCTGGCATGGATCAGGTGGGCTTTACCTGGCAGGTATTTCCATGAAGAGCTCAGATTCTTGTATGGTTTGAACTGGAAAAAGGTAATGTACAGGGAAGTACAAATCCCTTGTTCCCTGTTTGCATGGCAATAACTGTTAATTTCAGCTACTAGCTTGGGAAGCAAGGAAAGCATGTTTTATTACATAGTTTATATTAGATAGGCACAAAGAAGGAGATGAACACCTGTAATCATGCAGAGCTGAGAAATGCAAGTGCTGGGCAGCCTATTCATCCCTAGTCTTTCAATTCTGCTTGCTTCCCAAGGTGTATTTGTAGTGGCTCTGCTGGAAATGGGTGTAAAGGTAAATGGGGAATAATTTCCTATAATCCCCCTTATTTCAGTCACAAAAAGCTAATATCAGCAATAAATCAACCCCAGGTCATCTCATACAGTGGGTAATTTTGTGCTCCCTAAAGAACTAAAGCGCCATCTAAGTCTGAGGCTGAGCTCTAAGGAAATAGGTATTTAAACACATGGATAAATAAGTACCTTACCCTGTAGTACAGGCATCAGCAGTGACCAAGTACCTGAGCTCTGCTTGGTCTGGAGGGAATCTTTTTGTTTGCTCACTTGATAAATTTTCCAGAGATGTCTTTGATGCAAAAAGCTGATGCTGGGTCTCTTATGCTAGACAGAGCACTTCTGCTCTTACAGTGCTGAATCCCTCGTTCCAATTACTTGAGCAGTTTGGCTGGTGTCTCCCGTGTTTGAAGAGTAATAATCAGTATTGCAGAAAAAATTATAAATAGTGTTCCTGTGCAACTACTGTAGACCATAACATTTTCTGACAGTGGCTTCACCCAGTCATACACTTAGTGTGTCCCCAGAAAGCCAAATTTTCAAAAGTGATATGTTTTCCATTAAAGGCTGTTGCACAGCAATGAGTTTGATTCCAGGTAGGCACATTATATCAAGTTTACCTTATTTTAGATTGTGGTGGGAACAGCACTATGTGAAGATGCAGCTTACTAAATTATCTCTGTGAATCTGTAGGTGGTAGCTTTGAGCATGCTGCCTGCCTGACCCAGTTGTTAATATAGCCAGTTAAAGGCTGGTGTGTTCAGAGGAAGAGCTAATCTGTCTCATTTAGCAGGCAATGTGTCAGAGCTTGTATGTGATATATCTGACACGGTGAGTGGCATGTCTGACTCGGCAGTTGAATAATATTACTCATTCTGGAATATATCTTCCTCAATAGAGAATATAAACACAAGCACACATTTATATTTTTTTGTTAGCAGATGATCGAGCACATACCAGAATGAATCAATCCTATTTAGTATGCAGAAGGATTTTTTTTTTATATTCTGTACATCATTCCCCTCACAGGACCATTGTTTTACATATCAGTTACTGGGATATATTCAAAGCCTAAGGGAGAGCACTGACTTCCAAGATCTTTAGATCTTTATGCCAGCCCAGCCATTCAGCAGGCAACATCAAACATGGGTAAAATCTGCAGTGTGGCTTCCTGCTCTGTGGTCCCATGAGATGTCCCAAAGAGAGCATTTCTCTCTTTTCCTTGCCAGAAAGCTGTGCTGTATTTACATTTGAATAAGATGAGTTGGGAAATTCATGGCCTTGAAACTGATACAGTCTACAATTGTGCTTCTTTCACAGTCTGGTTGGTATTGTTTTGTATTTGTGGTGTTGTTTGTTTTTGTTTTTTTTAATGTCTTAGTGCTGGATAAAACAAAAATGCAAAAACTGCCTGAAGACCTTTTGGGCTCTGAGCACAGGAAAAGTTCTCAGCATGTCAAAGAAGTAATGGTACCTTTCTGACCACTGCATACTCTACTATCCCTGCTGTAGCTTAGTCTTATACCCATTCAGGGATCAGCACGCACTTTTTTGGCAGCCCATGCTCTACAGGATCTCACATTTTTTCTCGAAAGGGTGAGACATTTGGCAGCATTTGAAGGCTGGCAGGGCATTACTGCAGGCTGGCTGGTGCTCAGTACTTTGGGGTGGGGAGTGGTGGTGGTGTCAGCATCTCCAGGACTGCACTTGAGACCGAGGAATAGCAAGAATATTGAAATATAGCTCAGGAGGGAAGCAGGCTGCCTCGTAAGTTGAGCTGGCATTCCTAAAAGAACCATAAGAGAGTGAATGGTTATCTGTTGAGTTAGCAGAATGCCTAATGGGAAGGGGAACCGATCATCTGATTAGCATTGGCACATTATCCTTCAGCAGCAGATTGCCTCAGGCAGTGGGCACAGAGCTGCTCATCCCGCACGGGTTTCACATTGCTCTGCTCCGTTTAGCTTATGCTTTGATTTGCTTCACTTATTTCTCATTCGGTGGAAGATAGAATCAATAAATCTTGAATATAAGTTGCTCAACAGAGGGCTGCACTATTTTTATTCTTTGTGCTGCAAACCAGTCTGCCTGTACTATTAGCATGTTTGCTCTCATGTTGTTTTCAATATCAATAGGAACACTATCATCTGCTCCTGATTGTTTATTTTGATTTATATTTTTTTAAGAGGTAAGTCCCCACTGTGGAAATCTCCAGCTGTGTGTGCTACTGGTGGAGTCACATGAACAGTGCCACAAGCCCTGGGCCTGCTGGTCAAAATGCTGTGGGTGGCAGAGCCATTAGTACAAAACCTAAAATCCCAAACATTGGTTTATATTATTATGCCCCAAGCTCCCTTTTTCTTTTGTGGTAAAATTAGCAGGTTTTTTCCTGAAGACCACATAAAAAAAAAAATTCTTGGAAAAAACCCTAAAATGCTGCCTGAACGAGCAGCTTGCCTCCTTTTCCTTGCTTGCAAAAATCTTCATTGAAGCAGCTAAAGAAATGCATGCAATCATTTCCAAATTAAAGATACCTGTTCTTTATTAGTTTTGGATACAATTAGGAATGGGAAACGCACCTTCACCTTTATGGAGCATTCTAATCTAAAATCCACACTGTGGTGAGTAAATAGCACAAGTGAGATAATGCTGGTTGTGGGCCTTTTCTCTAAGGTTCCGTTCCTGAGTCCCTGAAGTAAATCAGAGCACTTCTTCACAGGGGAAAACGTGTCTCAGGAAGAGTAATGCACAGGCTGTTTATCTACCTGTCTTGGACTGCTCACTGTGGGATGGGGATGATTTGTGATACTGTTGATTCTCCAGCGTTTACGGAAGTGATAGCAGAGAGCCCTCTTGAGTTCAAAACCTTCCTAAAATTTGGGCATAATGCAATTTGAAAGTGGTCTCTGGATGTCTCTGGTCTGACCCTTTCCTCAAAGTAAGTTGTGTAATGCAGGTTTCTTGAGTTTTGTCCAGGTAAGTTTTGAGTTTCTCCAAGAAGTAAAATCCCACAGCTACTCTGAATGCTTGTGCTAATGTTTGGTCATGCCTGACTCAGGATAACTCTTTTATGTTGCAGGATTAGTAGCAGAGGGGGAAAAGTAGTTATCAGATATTCTGGTTCTCTGGCTCCTCTACTATCTGCTGAAATGGTCCAAGTTTCTTCAGGACCAAAGACGAATACCTGTGTTTGTTTCTTCAATGAGACCAGAAGTTAGATACAGCTTCCCATACTCAGCCTGGTAGGTATTCAAATAAAATACTCTCCAGTTTTTTAAATAGTTGCTAAAGAATTTTATGGGAGCAGAGCACCCAGGGGAAGCTTGCTGTGTCCTTGTAACTCCCCTGAACTACTGTTGTTTGCATATTTGTTCCAAGTTTTATTAGAGAAGTAGGAAAAAATACATGAAAATAGTATCTGGGTACATTTGACAGCTCAGTGAAATAGGAACCTACCAACGTGTTATGCAAAGACAGTGACTAGCAATAAAAAATAAAATAAATTTATTTTATAGTATGGGCAAACAGAATGTGGTTTGTGTCATCTAAAGGTAGGATTCAAAGAAATGATGCAGTTGTTTTCAAATAATTTATTAATTGGGATAAGGTGTGTCTTTCAATGCTTCGGTATTGCCCTTTCATTAAAATAATCAAAGTAAATCTATGTGCAGCATGAGCCCCTCGTCTCCCTTTGCCCCAATAATAATCAACTTAAACAATAATTTTTAAGAGATTAGTGATGTGTATTGCCTCTCTTGAGAATTTGCAGATGTGTCCATGTAAGTTGAAATGTTGACTTCTATAACTTTGATTTCTCTTTATATCGGCAAATCTTTTAAACGGGGAAAGATTGATTTCTTTTAATCAACCAGATATTGCAGTTCAGTTACAACTGCTGCCTGCAGAGGTGAGCTGTAGTACTACAGACATTTGTCATGTGAGAATTTGCTACAGCACAGAGTCACTGTTGAAAATATTTGTGCCCATGTCTTTCAGCATTGATTTGAGACAAGCTTACCATAATTAATTTGCATGTGGAAAACCATCTCTCTGCCAAGACATAAAGATGATGATTTTGAGTTGCCGCAATTATGCTATAAAAAGTATTTATCCAGAAGCCTGTTGATGCCTCATGTTTCCTCTTCCAAAGTCGATGTCTTTGCCGTGCATATTCAATGTATGCCCCTTTTGTGGTTTCCACACTATAGCTGCAATAGCTGACAGCTGAAAACATCATTGCAAGTCTGTCAAATGTGCTGTCTGCATAACTGGTGATAATCTAACTATTCTTCAACTTCACATATCAAACTGCTGGGAACTGAAACTTCAGTGTTTGTTATTGGCAGCGGTAGGTGGAATTGAATAATGTGGTCTGGGTGTCAAAGGCCTGTGGTGCTGACAGGAATATTAACCATAAATCAAACACAGCACAATGGTGGTGCCGGCCTAGAGCAAAAGGCAGGATCTTGCAGCCAGGCTGCTCAGAGCTTGCTTGTGGGAATAATTCCATTGGCCAGCAGATGCAAGGATTTCCAGGCTGGAGCTCCAGCAACGATCCATTTAACTTAAAACCATGAAGGAATGATAGAGATGGAACAAGTGACAAGTGAGACGGCTGCGTGCTCTGCTGAGTGTTCCCAGTTGCCTTGCAGCCCTGTCATGCTGCAGAGGCTGGTGAAGGGGATATCTCATCCCTGGTTAGGCAGTGACATTGCTACTCCCACCTGGCTTCTGTTGTAAGCATTTTTCAGTGATGGCTGGTCTTGCACTTACTGCATTTAAGTGAAGCTTGCAGGGCTGATGTTGAAAGTGTCCTTGATTTGGAGCCAGATTGTGACATTGTTTTTTTGCAGCAAATAGCTCCCAGCTTGCAGAAAGGACCTTGCTGCCTGCATTTTGGCTGTTCTTAGCACCCACAAGGAACTGAGCTGGGGAGGGGGCTTGCTCCAGCCTCTGTTAGCAAATGAACCAAAACACAGGGAACTGTTGGTGGGAGATTGCATGGAACTGTCTGGGTGCCTCATGCAGCCAGTTTCCTTGACTGTTAACTTTATCTAATGGATTTTGGTCCTTCTGAAAGTCGCCATCATACATCCTGTTGCCTTTGAGTGACTATTCCAGCAAGCTGCTTTGATGCCAAACTTGGTCAACTCTCTTTTCATGATGAGGTGCTTGATTATTGCAAGTTTTAGGTATTCTTTAAGGTCTGTGCATTTGTCTTATTCTCTGTGTTAAACAGAGATGAGACAAAAAGAAGAAATGTCATTGAATTTTGGGGTAGAAATCTGATGGTAGCTAACTCTACCTGGAAACCCCTTGGGAAGGGCACTGCAATTTTTTTTTTTTTTTGTGATTATGTGGAGTTTCTCAGCAGGGAGTCAGCTAACAATATCCAGTGCAACCCAGCAAGCAAGAAATATAAAGCCAGGAGCTAAGCAAAATATAAAGGTTTCATTATAAATTAGTGTTGGAAATTAGACCCAGGCTGTGAAATAACCACAATTAAAATTCAGAGAGCAAAGAAGAAAAAGCTTACCTAGTGACCTCTGCTTGCTGCACAGGGTTAGAAAAGAAACTGTGCTACATTAGTATTCTAGCATAATTTGCACATTACTGAAATTGTTAGGAAATTAAAGGAAAACCCAAGGACTAAATTTTAACTGATGAAGGTAGCCTACAGGAAAGACAGGGAGGGACTTTTTACGAGAGCATGGACAATGGGGAATGGATTCAAACTAATAGAGAGTAGGTTTGCGTTGGATAGTGGAAAGGAATTATTTGCTCTGAGAATGCTGTGGCATTGGAACAGGTTGCCCAGGGAAGTTGTGGATGCTCCATCCCTGGAGATGTCCAAGGCCAGGCTGGACAACTCTGAGCACCTTGGTCTAGTGGAAGGTGTCCCTGCTCATGGCAGGAGGTTGGAACCAAATGATCTTTAAGGTCCCTTCCAACCCCACCATTTCCTGATTTTATGAAAAGCAGCATAACCCAGCTGATATCAAGGCAGATAGACTGATCTACAAGAGCTAAATATGTGAGTCTAAATCAAGGGCTTCCTCTCTCACTAAGCCATTGTAGATGGAGAAAGCAAAGCTTTTTTTTTTTTTTTTCCTGGCAAGACTTTACACTGATCCTAAGTGATATGCCTCTATTCAATGGACATGAGCTGTTTAGGCATAAAGAAAATGATCTAAAAGTTAACACCAAAGGGAGAGAAATCAGTCCATAATAGCTCAGATAGGTACAAGGGGGTTTTTGGGGCTAATTCTTCGGTTTTTGAATTTCCTTCAAGCAATTGATTTTATTAATATGAAACCAAATTCTTCCTAGTTCAGATTTGTTACGAACATTCAAAACCTAAAATGCCAAACCACCACCATCAGAAAATAGTAGCAGGAATCTAACACAGGAGCTCCCTGGAAACAAATTCAAAAGCAGCCAAATAAAAC
This sequence comes from Cinclus cinclus, assembly GCF_963662255.1. Lineage (NCBI taxonomy): Eukaryota > Metazoa > Chordata > Aves > Passeriformes > Cinclidae > Cinclus > Cinclus cinclus. Next base: position 57,130,724 of record NC_085050.1, on the reverse strand, counting down.
GAGATTAAAATATACAAAATACTGCAATTTAAAAGAAAATCACTGAATTATTGAAACTCCATAGAGGAGATGTCATAGCAGTACTTCTGATCAGTCTGATTAAAAAAAACAGGCTATGCTTTTTTCCCCCCTCCTTTGATGTCAGGAAGTGTATTGTAAACTTTAAATGATGTATGTAGTTCAATCAGATTGATCTGGAAGGTTCAAAGATATTGTAATTTTTTGAGCGTTTATGCTTTATCCTATGCAGTGGAAAGTATGTTGCACATCTCCACAGTGTAACCCTTTTAATACTTTGTTATAGGACTGGAAACAGAAAACACTTTTCTGCAGAGTGACAAAATAAGCAGCCTCTACAGAGCAACTCTGTGCTGACCTTTGCTGTTCTGGTCCGTATCGGATGCAATCAGTGCAGTGTCTCACCCACTTGGGGAGTGCTTTGCTCTCCCCATTTGCTTATTTTGTTATAAATTTCAATACAGTCATTGCAAGATGCCTGATAATTGCCACATCAGCTGGCAGATTAGAGCTCGAGGGCAGCTCCTGGATCCCTTGCTCTCTGAGCACAAATGATATTCTCACTGCCCAGGAGGTGCACGGGGCTTGTGGTGGGAATTTTGGTGAGGGGATGCAGTTTGTGCTGCTAGAGGGACTCTGTCAGTGTTGGCTCCTAAAAGGAGAAGCTTTTTTTAACAACTCCTGCCACTGGTAGTGAGTAGTGGTTTCAGCCTGCGATGGGGCAAGTCTGAAATTACTTGCCTGTTATGTTAGGCATGATAAAGTTTGGAGCCTCTGCTTTAAAAATTCCTCACGTAGGTAAATGAGATAGAAAAAATAATATCATTTCCTTTTTACAGAAGGAAAATGGAGTTGCAGACCAAAAGAGTATTTTAAAGGCCCAGTGAAGTAGATGGAATGGCAGCATTAAGGTGTGGCAGATTTTACCAAGTAGTTTTGGATTCTGTCCCTTTGCAAAGCACTCAGCACTTCCAAGAAGAAGTTCAGAACTCTGCTTCCAGCATAGGCAAAACTGAATTCAGGAACTATTGTAAAGAGTTTAACTCTTAAAGATTTTCGTCTTCATTATTTCTAATTTTTAAGGTAGAAACTATTTAGAATTTTTTATTTCAACACAAGTGCCATATACAAAGAACAAGGCATTGTAACTCTCCATCTTTTTATGTAAACTTAAATTTAATTTTAGCATTTCTGTAGGTTTACTCAAAAGACTGCAGAATGGGCTTAGCTTGCTCAAGGCCTGTAGCAGGGGATAAAACCAACTGGCTTAATTGAAGCTACACCTATTTACACCAGCTGAAATATGTGAGGGAAATCTGATCTTTGATTACTCTGTCAGAAGAGAGTGCTACAAGGCAGGGATTTTTCAGTGGCCCTTTATCTACTCGAATTGTCTGGTCAGCTACAAGGAACAGAGGCTGTAAACAAGGGAAAATTGAGATGGCAAACTGATCAATTACAGAATATTGAAAAGATCAAGGAAATGGCAGCAATACTGTTGAAGCAAATATGGAAAAGCCCTTCTTGTCCAATAACCTCATTCTTGTGACAAAGATTATAGCAAGATGGAAAATGGCACAACATGAATGCATTCTGGTGGCGATGATTGCTGTGAGAATTGGGACTGGTTTGTACTTCACCCACTCTGTCTCTCTTTCCTAGATGCTGTATCCCCGGCAACTCAGGCAGAAGGTGTTATATTTATTATGTCCCTGTCACTTTTTATCTCTTGTAGTGAAACCCGACATTAAATTCTCTGTCCAGCTTCCACTCTCTCAAATGAGCGTTACCTTCTCTTAATCTCCTAATTAACCCAGCAGAATATATAATTTTCTTCTCTACCTGATAAGGTGTGTGCCACGGGTCTCTAATGTGTCTAAATGTGTCTGCCAGCACATTTTCTGCCTCATCTTGTGCAAGGGGATGCCCTGTGCTTTTAGAGATGGGCTTGGTTTATTTTCCACTATCTAGCAGGTTCAAGGCCTTAAAAGAGCCAAGATCTGGAGACTGCACAGGGAGCTTGAGAGATGGCTGGGTATCTGTCTGGAAAGGGTAACACCTCATCTGTACAGGGTCTGTTAGATGGCTAAAGGCTATAGTAAAAAAATGCATATAAATGACAGACATTTCAGCACATTGCAGCATTTCTGCCTTCAGCTTGAGAAATCCTTTTTCCTTTTTTCTGTATTGAAAAAGCTTCTTTGAGCCATTGAAAATGCTCTTTATATCCCAGAGGTTGTTAGCAGTAGGAGGTGTGGAGGGAGAATCCAGCTTTTGCAGTCACGGGATCAAACTTACCAGGTCAGATCTATATTATTTTTGATACGCTGATGAATGTTAAGGTCATCTGGGTAAGATCAGAGCTGGTAACTAACAATAAAGAGGTGACAGCTTCTTACAGCTGCCTTTGAATAGAGGTTGTGGTGCAGCTCCTCTCTCTCTGTGTGAAGTTTGATGTTTCAGCATAAACCATTGCTGCTGTGGTGGCAGTTTCACCTGAAAGAGAGATTTAGAGTTTGCCTTCACCAATTTTCTGCTGCCGTCTCCCAGATGACTGCATGTGCAAGTTGCACAAAGCATGAGCTCACTTAAGGAATGCTTTCATCTTCTCCTAATGGACAGTTTTACTTGTGCTTATCTTCAGTGTAAATCATCCATTCTGGCAAGGCTGGCCAGAGGATGCAAGTCCTGGTAGAGTCACAGTGAAGGCTTCTTTCTCTTGCTTGCTGTGCCAAGGTATGTTACACCTAGTGAAGTCAAACCCGTTTTATTTTAGCCATCATTGCTGTCCACATGATGCTGCTGCCTGTAACTGGGAAAGTCCAAAAGGAATGGAATAGAAATGTCAACAACAGTCTGGATCAACTCCGTCTTCTCTGAGCTGGCAGCATGGTTCCTGGTCCAGGGCAGGGCTGTCAGATCCAGGTAAAGTCACAACCTATAAGTGCCTACCCTAGCTGGTGAGCTCCTTTCTGTCTTCAATCCCTGCTTGCTCCTCAGTTCCAGCATGCTGGATTAGGAAGGAAATGTTCACAGCCTGGGACTGCAGACTGTGCTCCTGGCCTGGGGAAACTTACCTGCTGCTGACTCAGGATCAACCACATGTGAACAGATAAGCCAAACACAGATCCACACATTGACAAAGATAGAGTCTGCTCTAACCTGTTAGTGTCACAAGGTGTAAAACATAAACAACAGTTTCAACATAAAATTCTGATTCCCTTTTGTTTTGCTCTCTGTTCAACTTAGCTGAATTTCTTTATACTCCTTAGCAGAACAAGGGTCAGGACTTGGAGTGATAGGTGCTCTTTAGTCTTCATCTATCTATGCCCAGAAAGCTGCAGAGGGCTCTTGCCACAAAGCCAGGGCAGTCCTCATTTAGAAAATAGGGAAGACAGAAATTACTGTCCTGGTGGTGAAGGAGCAATACTTCCTCCTGTGTGATGTTATGTTTTCCTTCAGTATTACCCATATCAGGCTGGTCTGTCCCACTCAGTCTCCCTCATTCATTTGCAGAGAGTAGTTCAAAAGTCACAGCTGCTGTTTGAGACTTCATCTATCCCTTTGCTATTCTGCTGATAGGCCAAGACAACAGCTTGTTAGTATTTAAATGAGCATATCCATATTTTTGCATGAAATTCACAGTCATTTAAGTTTCGTGTCTGGTCACTGAAATGATCTCCTCTCTAATTCGTGCTTTGCTTTTAAGCCTAACTAGAGTGTAACACTATTATGCGGTCATTGCCTCTCAAAGGAGGGATAATTCTGAGCGTAATCTGCCATTTCTGGGCACTTTTTTCCCCGATTTTGCTGCTGCAGTATGAACTGTAGGAGGATTCTGCATCATTTACATGAAAATGAGGGATATCAGGAGAAAATTAGGGGAGGGAGGGGTGGAGTAGAGTATGTAATATTCTCATGCTTCCCTAAAAGAAATTGCAGAATTTGGGGAACAGCCTGTCTGTCAGAACCTGTCTTGCTGGAAATGCATACCATCTTAGCCACGGAAAGTTATGCACTACCCAACTCCCTTGTAAATGTAGTCTTTGTTACTCCATTGTAAATGTAGACTGTGACTGAAGTGCTCTTGGCTTCAGCTGACCCAACACAACCTGGTGCTGCTGTATCCCAATTTACCAGCGAGCAATTATAATCATAGTCCTTTTTGGCTCTAATCTGTGTTCAGGTGGTGCAGGGCTTTTTCACCTCCCTCTAGGGCAGGCAGACAGGCTGCTGAAGCCTGTGGTCACTGTGCTTGTAGGCAATGGGGACTCCAGGTCCCCAGGGCTATGCAGCTCTCAGAATCCAAATTCTGGGATTTTGCTTTTTTCTCTTTTATTTCTTTTAGAGGGCAGAGGGGGTTGTTTGCCACTCTTGTTTGCATTAGAACTTACAGGTGCTTTATGCCAACTATGTGTGCCATAAAAATGCCGGCTGATGTGCACGCCAGTGTGCTGTAGCTATCATTGGGTTGTATTTTTGGAACTGACTTGAATCCAAGGTTTGCATATTTTGGACAAAACCACACTGGTCTAGATCCACACAGACAAGTCCTTCCCCCATTCTGCTAAGTGACTGATACTTTCCCCAAACCCACTCTTTCTTGATCTCCTCAGAGGTAACTCAACTATGGCTTCAGGCAGAAAATGACAGTCCAAAATGAGCTGAAGAAAACTCTCAAGATTATATCTCCTCCATTGCCTTAAAAAAATTAAACTTCTGTTTAGTCTGAAGGGCTTTTGTTGCTCTCAAGCCATATCTCCTAATAGGTTTCTTAGAGAAGTATTTTTCTCTATGCAAGTAATTTAAGTCTTCCGTGCCCTCTGGCTATTTTTTAATTAAAAGGAAAATAAAAAAAATTCTTGGCCCAAGCAGGGGGCTTAGGCTGTTGATTGACTACAGCAAGGAATTTTGTAGGAATTTTGAATTCTGCACTGCCACATATGAAGTCAGCCCTATAAGTATAACCCTGACCGGAGGCTGAGATTTTTAAAATTAGATCCTTAATAAGAAGGGGAAAAAATAAATTTGACTTTGAATAAGCATAATGCAATTTCCCTTTACACAAATTGCTTCTTTATTATAGCAAAGATATTCACATTTTTCAGTCTAAATACTTAAGTCATAAGTAACTTCATTTTGCTGGACTAAGCTCAGCCCTACCTAAGAAGGAATCCATTATTACAGTAGTTTAATTCATAAGTGCTCACTGTTTATGCTGCCATAACCCACCAAACTCATGTGGTCACCAGCTCCCCTCCTTTCCCTGTGGCTGAGCCAGGACTGTCTCTGTAACAGAAGTCACAGAACAGTTTAGGTTGGAAGGGAACCTCAAAGGTCATCTAGTCCCAGCCTCCCTGCAATGACCAGGAACATATTCAAGAAGTTCTTTTTGCTCAGAGTCCTATTGTATCTGACCTGGAATGTGTCCAGCAATGGGACATGCACCATCTCTCTGGGCAACTTGTGCCAGTGTTTCAGCACCCTCATTGTAAAAAAACTCATATCTAACCTAAACTTACCCTTCCTCAGTTTGAATCAATTCTCCCTTGTCCTGTCACTGCATGCCCTCACAAAAAGTATCCATCTTTTTTTGTGGGCTCCCTTCAGGTACTGGAAGGACCTAAATTAGGTCACCCCCAAGCCTTTGCTTCTCCAGGCTGAACAATCCCAAATCTCTCTGTCTTCAAAGGAGATGTGCTCCATCACTCTGATCATCTTGGTGTGTCTCCTCTGGACTTATTTCCATGGTCCCTGTCCTTCCTGTGCTGGGACCCCAGAGCTGGGTGCAGCACTGCAGGTGAGGTGTCACCTGAGCAGAGCAGAGGGGCAGAATCCCCTCCCTGGCCCTGCTGCCCACACTGCTCTGGATGCAGCCCAGGACACGTTGGGCTTTCTGAGCAGGCAGTGCCCATTGCCAGCTCGTGTCCAGCCTCACGTGAGTTCAGCACCCCTGAATCCTTCTTGGCAGGGCTTCTCTGGATCTCTTCATCCCCCAGCCTGTGTTGATATTTGGGATTTCCCCAGCCCAGCTGCAGGACCTTGAATCTGCCTTTGTTAAACCTCATGACATTCTCATGGACCCACTTCTTGGGCTTGTCCTGGTCCCTTTGGGTGGCATTCCATCCTTCAACTGTGTCAACTGCACCACTCAGCTCAGTGTTGTCTGCAAACTTGGTGAGGGTGCACTTGATCTCGCTGTGCCATTCATGGAGATCCTGAATAGTACCAGTCCCTAAGGGACACTGCTTGTCATGGATGTACATCAGGTGGTTGATTTCTGCGCCCTGGATGCCACCATTCAACCAATTCCTTATCCATCTAATAGTCCACCCATCAGATACTTTTCTCTCTGATTTACAGACAAGAATGTGGTGGGGGAAGCATGTCAAAGCCTCACAGAAGTCCATATAGATGACATCAGTAGCTCTTACTCTGCCCCAATGGAGTCACTCCCTCACAGTAAACCACGACTTTGGTCAGGCAGGACTTGCTCCTGCTGAAGCCATGCTGGCTGTCTTGAACTATCTCACTGTCCTCCATGTGCCATAGTAGCAATCATCTGGACCTCTGACTGAGCCATATAGTTGGATTTTTCAAGATTGTGGAGTAATTCTCCTTTGATTTTGAAGAATATTGTGTTTTTTCAAAAAGGAGAGAAACTGAGCATGAAGGAGATAGCCTGATTTGCCATCAAAAGCAAATCTATTCCCTTGATGAACCAAATCCAAGGGATTTGGTGCATGCAGTACCTCACAGCACACTTTGCCTGCTGTGCCATGCCCTTCACCGCAGCAATGGATAGAAGGTCCTGGAGTTAGGGACTCTGTGGCCAGAGCATTCCTGTACATACAGCTTCTCTTGGTGATTTCCATGGGCATGGGGGTATCCTTTGTTCATCATTTGTGGCCTCTTCATTTCAGAGGAAGATGGTCAGGTTTCTGCCCTCTTCTAACAGAATACTCTCATTAGGCTTACTAGGGAAATTAAGGGAAATTAAAAAGGTTGCCAGCAAGCAGGAAAGTACAGTGTTACTTCACCTCCCTATCCTTGCTGGTGGCACATGGACACAGAGGTTTCACACCCCAGACTGGTGTGGTGGCTGTGGGCAAGAAGCTGATGGCAGTAGAGGGCTTGGTAAGTGCAGCAGAGCACGTCCAGGGGGCAGGGTGACTTTAGGTGAATTAATCAGTCAGGAAATAGTTAATGGCAGAGCTGCCCCCAACATGGTATTTGGCAGCTGTTTTCTCAGAATGGGCTGACATTGCATCAGTGGCTGGAGTAGAAAAAGGCCTGAGATCAACATTGTTCACCTGTCTGTTTCCCATATCTTCCTTTTATTTTTTTTAATTTTAATTTTTAATTTTTTTTTTTTTTTTTGTTAAGACTGATCTTCTTAGCTGAGAATAGGCTAAATATGTCCAAAGCAACTCAGCAGCTGGTGAAGATAAAGCCAAAACTGTCAGGAAATGCAGAACAGAGGTATCTTTGCAGGTTGAAATGAAGGATAGGAGAGCCACATTTGGATTAAAAAAAAAAAAAATTAACCTTGAACCTCTCTCTAAAGTCTGATTTAAATATGAATCTCATTTAAATAAAAAAGGCAAAAAGTATAATTCACTAAGCTTTTTTATGCAGTGTCTGCAGTTCCTGGTTTGGGGAAGCGATGAGCTAAAGACAGCCAGAGTGCAAGAGAATGGTGCTGACTACAAACATCACCTGCACAGGGGCAGAGGCAGAGAGTTCATTAACTTTTCCCCCAGGTTTGTGCCTTGTCCCCTCCCTGGTGTGCTGGATTGATCATCAGGTGGATTATGATCCCCTTGAAAGTGCTGACAGACATAATTCTTTGCAGCAGCACAAGAGATAGGCTTCTTATATACAAGGTTAGATAAACCCATGTCTTTGTTTAATATTTTGTGAGGTCCTGGTGAGGCATAATACTCCCTGTTAATCCCTGATTTAGGTGGAGCATGCCAGGATGAAGCTGAATCTCACAGGGGAGTGTTTCTTGATACTGTCTCAAACAAGAAGTAAGTGATGTGGTAGTGGAGGACTGAGGAGGGGAAGTGGCACACAGTTCAACCTGAATAGATGGCCAAGCAAAGAAAAGTGCTTACCAGTCAGGTAGGAGCACATAAATGAATCCAACTTCAAGGCAGGAACATATAAAAACCTAGCCCTTTACATCTTTATCAGTCCATTTTTCTGATGCTTGAAACCCCCTTTTTCTGCTACCTGTTCACTCACAATTTTCAAATAACTAGAGAATGGGTGAGAGAGGAATTACTTTTGCAATGAGCTCTGAACACATCTAGAATGTTACTAGTAAACATGAGCTGATGAACCCCCATGTTTGGTTCTGTCTTTCTGAAGTTGTACATCCCTCTTCTTTTATGCTAGCAACCTTCCCTGAAGTACTTTTTCAGTGATTATCCCTTGGAGAGAGGTCCAAGGGATATAATCCCGAATCTGTGAGATGGACAGATCAACTGGGATGCTTTGCCAGTAGGATGGAGTGGGATTTCAGGGAGGAGAAGGAACTTACTTTATTTTGAAGCACTGCAGTAGCATAGAGAGGAGTGTCCCCATTTGGGATGTTTGGTTTGGATGATTTTTCTTCAAGTGGAAAATTGTGCTTTTTTTCCTATTTAATCAAAATCCCAGTTTGCCTTATCGGTTTTGATAGAAAATTTTCACATAGGTCTTTGTTGTAAGATACCAACATGACAGAATTATCCCTTTATCTCAGCAGATGTACTTTCCAGAAGGGGAACATCTCAGATGATGAAAAACACAGCAGTTTTGCTGCCTTGGCTGTATCAGACAGGTTTTTGTTTTCGCTTTTTTTTTTTTTTTTTTTTATGATAGAGAATTTGTCAAAACAGATTCTTGTCATTAAAACTGAAATGCTTTGTGGATAGGTTTTGGATTTGCTCAGGTTTTTACTGCTAATTTTTTTGCTGCATAGTTATGTGCAGTGAGTCATTGTGCCTTCTATAAGGACAGTATGTGTAGGGGTATGGGATCAAGTCTCTGCTTTGTCCTTTACTTGAACTAATCTGTGCTGAATGATTCAGATGAAGCTAAGTCATGACATGAAAGACTCCTGTTTCTGAGGCTGTCAGAGGTATTACACTGTTTGCATCTCACATCTGGAATTAGAAAGTAGTGTTTGACCTAGAAAGGAAAGTTTTGACCTGATTCCAATTAAACAGAAACCTTTGTGAGATTGGTTCTTTTCTGAGGACTACAGAAGAGACCCCCAAACGCTTGTGTAATTCTGCCACTAACCACAGTAGGAAAGCCTTGCTTCTTGCCAACACCAGAACCCTTAAAATTCTTAAAAATATAAAAGCAAGATTAGTAGTTTTCTTTTAAGTAACTATGGCTATTTTACCCAATTTTCATTCATGAAGGGTCACATCTTCAGGATGTGTCTGTAAATGCATCAACTTTTAGGCTCTGGGAAATGCCTGCCTGCTGTGTGTCCTTGCAATCCTCATTATTCAGTTGGTACTGGGAGCAGTAGCACCTCCCTGGTCAGCAATAGATGCATTTTGCAACATGTTTGTTTTTCACCTGTTGTCTTCTAGAGAACCTCATGGGTGCCCCAGATGGAAAAATATATGTACAGCAATGGCTCTTCAGTAAGGATATCTGGGTATTTAGATTACAACCAGCAAGGACAAGTCACTTGTGAGCAGTGGGGCAGCCTTTTGCAGTGGGGTATAATACATCAGTAAAAATCAGCTTCCTGGGAGCCAGTGGAAGCACATTTTCTTTGCTTCTTCCCCCACCACGTTCTCCTAGCTCTGCTCTCTGCTGATGAACAACTGCCTATGCAAAGGAGATTGAAAAGGGGATTTACTTTGATTAGACCAAAGCCTTTCCTAGTATTTTCAGTCATGAGTATGGCAGATTTAATAAGCAGGAAAAGAAGATAAATACAAGTCACAGACTGACAAGAAACTCAATTGGAAAAGAGTAGGAAGTTCTGTTGGAAGCCATGCTCTAAGTTCTGTCTCTTTCTAGCAGCCTCTGATAATCTGCTCAGTCCGAAGAAGGTAACTTTCAGCAAATCTCTGACAAGTGAAGGATTTCCAAGGGATAAAATTAAAGCTTTAATTGTGCCATAGAACTGAATTTGTATTCCACCCAGTTAAAGCTGGGAGAATTTCCCATCAGATTTTCTCTTTCTGTGACCTATTGGTTCACAACCTTCAATGATCTCCTGTCAATCCTGAACCAAAAAGAAGAGAGGTTGTGAGCTGATCTTTTCTCATACAGGGGAATAAAGCAAATTTTATAGGTCATAACTAGGCAGGAAAGGAGCTGAGCACTTTTTACCCAATAGAAGCTGTTGATTCATCACTTATTTAGGAATGCCACTAACTCCTACCACCTTATTACCCTGCTAGAATTCAAACTAAAAGAAGAAAATATATGCAACAGTCATGACAGACCCTGACTTTATATTACTCACTATGTCCTTCCTCAGCAGCATCATGAAATATTGATAATAATAATTATTAATGTATGATTAATTATTAACAATGATAATCTGTAGATGAAAAACTGAATATGACCCAGCAATGTGCACTCACAGCCTAAAAAGCCACCTGCATTCTGAGCTGCATTAAAAGCAGTGTGGCCAGCAAGCAGGTTGAGGGAGGTGGTTCTGCCCTCACTCTAGTGAGACCCCACCTGCAGTGCTGCATCCAGCTCTGGGGTTCTCAAGCCTAAGAATGACATGGACCTGTTAGAATAGGTCCAGAGGAGGGCCACAAAAATGATCAAGCAGCTGGAGCACCTCCTCTGTGAGGACAGGTTGAGAGTTGGGGTTGTTCAGCCTAGAGAAGGCTCTGGGAAGACCCCATAGCAGTGTTATAGTACTTAAAGGAGGTCTGCAGGAAAGCTGGGGGTGGCCACTTATTCAGAACACAGTGGATGAGGGATAATGTTTTTAAACTCAAAGAAGGGGGATTTAGATTGGATTTGAGGAATAAATTCTTTACTGTAAGAGTGGTGAGACAATGGAACAGGTTGTCCAGAGAAGCTGTGGATGCCCCATGCATGGAAGTGTTCAAGGCCAGGCTGGATGGGGCTCTGAGCAACCTGGTCTAGTGGAAACTGTCCCTGCCCATGGCAGGGGAGTTGGAGACGGATGATCTTTAAGGTCCTTTGCAATCCAAACCATGCTATGATAATTCTTTTTGTTTGTTTGGACAGGTAACCAGCAGCTCCAGCAAAACCCTGCTGGCTGTTCAAGGCATAGGAATTTCAGATGGAAGAAGTAGAGAAGGGATGTTTGGAAAGGGCATCTGCTTGAGCAAAGAGGCAAAGGTCTGGCTTTCATAAAGGCAAATGGCAAGGCCAGTGTTTTTACCTGGGGCCAGCCATTGGGAGAGCCTAGAGTAGTGGTCAGTCCAGACTTTCTTTTGTCTAATAGGAAAACTGCGGTTCGATATTCAGATGTGATTCAGATAAGAGGTTCCAAAGATATAATTTATATGGAATTTTATGAAGGAATAGTTATTCCTAATCACAAAAAGTTACATACGTGTATTTTTAGCATGATCACAGTGTATGTGCTAATAAGATTGCATGCATTACCCAGAGTTTATATTTTTGTCTATGATCCTTATTTATTATTATGGAATACATGGAAAAGTTTTGTTAAGATATAAAATAGAGTGCCTTTTTCTCCCTTTTCTCAAAAATGACATTTTGCTTGCTATTCACCTTATCCCTCCCATGCTGGTCTGTATGTGTTTGTATCTCTGCTGTACATCAAGTGTTGGATGTAAGGGCGCATCCTTTCTGGGAACTGCCATACTCCATGTAATGTGGAGATAATGGCTGGGGACAAAGGGAAACTTTTGAAAGTCTCCTGAAAATACACTGGAGCTTCATAGACGTATTCCCTGTTGGATGTACTTTTGAGGATAATAGGGCCAAGAAGGAGTTGACCCATGCTGGAAAAGACTGATGTCAAGGCTTTTTGCTATGGCACTACAGGAAAGTCTGGTCTACTTCTAACATGATATTTATAGGATTTATATTCCTAACCCTAGAAATCTATGTGAAGCTTTATCTTTCTGATGTGTCTCTCTCAGGTTGGGATTGTGAGTTCCACAGACAGCTTTTCTCCTGAGCTAAACCACCAAAGTATTTAATCTTGAGACAAGATTTCTAGTTCATTTTCGGTAAGGCTTAGTGCAGAACTGTGCTGTTGAATGATATTTCATTATCAGTAACAGCAGTAACTGAGAGGGGGAACCATTTTATAGGGACTAGAATTTGGTGAAGTTATCTCTGTATCTGACCAATGTATGACAAAAGAACATATGTTTAACAATATAATAAAAGCTGCGTGTGCCTTTTTTCTTCCAAGTGAAGGAAGAGACACTGTGGTGTGTCTGAGGACTTAGACTCCCTCCTGTTTGAAATCTGGTGAGATGTATGCACTATTTACTTGCTTTCCCAGCCACAGATGTCTTCTCTGGCCATTTCACACCCTTAAATGCTCGCAAGAGTGGTGCCATTTTGTGACCACGAGTCTGTGGTTACAGCATGAAAATACAGTAGGTTTTGATTCTATAAGAGAACAAAATTATGGTGGTGTTGTATCCAGCAGCTCTGAAAGCAGCTTCCATATTGTACTTCAGGAAAAACTAGTGAGCGTGAAATTTATTCAGGTTTTTAAGAGAAATGGTAAGACCAGACACTACTTATTTTTTATCATTGTTTAAAGACAGGTTTTTTTGCAAATTGCTAGTCCACTCTGCAGTGATTGGTAGATAGATAGGTGGAAAGAAAATCATTGTGGAAAATATCTTCTGCCACAGTAATATATAATTACGTGACAAAAAATAGATCAGCCTGTGCTGCAGGCAAGACATCACATCTCATTAGTGTTTGGTGGACTTGATCACAAATAGCATGTTTCAAAACTGTCAACTCCCTCTTATTCTTTTTCTATACTTATAGTCATGTTCAAAATTAGCAGATTCCCGGATATACTTCATCTAGCCAGCCTTTTTCCTAATTATTTGCTTGTGTAATTAAAGGAAAATGTCCTTCTGCAGCTGCAGTTTGAGGGACTAAAAGCAGACAGGTTGTTCTCAGTAAGACAGCAGTCATTTTTTACCCAGTTAATGATACCAAAGTGTTATGTGTACTGTGTGTTATGACAACTGGCTTAATGCAGCTTTCAAAGACCAGTGCTGGCCGTGTCAGGTACTCCTGAGATACACAGGCCAGGAAGCCAAGAGATCCATTTTGAGATCCAATATTTTCCTCCACTGGTTGAAGCTGAATGCAACAAAGCCATTAACAACAGCAGACTCACCCTGAGCTGTGGATATGTGCCTTGATGCTCCTATGTGGCAGGACATACATGAAAAAAGTGAGCAGTCTGTAGCTGAGGGTGCCATCTTAATTTTTTCAGCAGTACTGCTGAAAGAGATGCACGTTTCATTGCTTAGTCCCTCCCTGAATTCCCATCTGTTAAGGCAGTAGAGGGAAAAGATTTTTATTTTCTTGATATATGCAGATATTTTAAGATAGAATTGGTTTTAATCTGATAAATTTTAGTACAGCCAATACATGTTGATTGATTCCTCATTGTTTCTATTTTCTTGAAAGATGACTGTATGAATTTTGACATGCCATATACTCAGAGGCAGACAATAATAAAGCATACTACTTTGACCTTTTCAGTTGCCTGCACTTTAATTTACTGGCTATTCTCATTCCCTTCTGTTTATGGCCCCTCAATATAACTGGCAGGAGAAAATAGACCAGACAGCTAGTCAAGATGAAGATTATTTAAAAGGGTAAAGACTGGCTTTATCATTCTCTATAAAATTTACAGTTGTGTGTGTCCTATTGGTCATTAAAGTCATGATAACCCATTCTTAGCTATAGCAACATGAAGTGGCACAAGTTCAACTTCATTTGCAGTGGTTTATGGGTCAGCATCCTGTTACAGTAGTGGGAATGTAATCTGGATTAAGTTTTGTAGGAATCAACAGAGTTTTCTCTGAGTTTTGTAAAAGTCTACGTGATTTGTTTGACAGTGGCTGCGTGGGAGCTCGCCTGACCACTGCTCTGACTCTGATACTGCTGGCTAGCAGAAAATCAGGGAAAAATAATCCCATTACAGCTTTTTGCCATACCAGTTTGATTCACAGCAGCTAGCCCTGCTGTAGGCTGTGGCAGATTTCCTCCGCCACATGGTCATGAAGATAGTGACTTGTCTGACTAATGCAGAAAAGTGAAAAGGGGCAAAGGATCAACTGTGATCCTTTTCCATGTCCTTCTGAAATACAAACCACAGTCAAAATTGCATCATGAAATACTGTGTTTGGTTGGCATCGGCATCCCACAAAATTTCTGATCATCCTTCAGTTTGGTGAAAGTCTAGAGGGAGTTGTCACAATGAGAATGGCAAAAGGAGGACAAAATGCTCTGTTGAAAGGCTTATTTGTGCAGGGATATCTGAGAGTGGGATATAGCAACAGCAGAGCCTAGATTTTTGTGACAGCACTTTGTGTACAGTAGGATAGTTTCAGTTTTTTGGTGGTTCTGAAAAGCTCTAAATTGGAATCTATACAATAAAAAGAACAGGAGTAATGAAAAGGTAAAAATAGGGGGAAAAGCAGCAGCTTTGGTTGCTTGGTTTATTTCATTTGCTTTTCATGTAATCATTTTGATTTCAGGCTTGCTGCTATGCTGGGCTTTGGGGTTTTTTTTTATATCTCTGTAGGGTTGAAATAAAATATACAACTAGGAGAATGATGAAGGGTAGCCAAAGCTTGATTACACTGTGTTGCTCGCTGCATAGATTTGTACATTGTTAAAGCAGAAGGGACTGGGATGATCTCTTAAACTGAGCAGAATGCATCAAATTTTACCGAGTCCTGCTCCAAGTCAAACAACGTGGGCCTGAACTAACTCAAAATTCTTAGAATATGTGTTCAGTCTTGGTTTTGAACACATAAGGATTTACAAAATCTAGAAATCATTAAAATTTAAGGAGACAGAGACAACCATCCTCTGGATATTCTCAGAGAAGATCCTCCAAGACCTCTGGATAATCTGCTGGTCATAAATTCAGTTTAACAAAAAAGAAAATGGAAACACAGATCTCTCTTTTTCATTATTACTCTCATTATTCTGAGTTCAAATTACAGCCTGCAGGGGTAGGAAAGATGTGTCTGATAAGCTGAGGAATCTTAGAAGAACGAGAAATGCTCTTTCTGCTTGGGTAAATTAAGGCAGGGGTAAACTACCAACTTTCATCTTCAGTTTTAGAAAGCAGTGAAGAAACCAAGAGGAAAACCTACCTCACATGAGTCTGTAGAGCCTGGAATCACTTGACTGTGCTCCCAGGGTGGTATGGCTCAGGCATCACTGTCTGGCAGTGCTGACTGCACAGACATCACTTCTCTCAGAGAAAATCAATGGGATTCACTGTGGAGTGAAGCGTTACCAGCCAGGTAAAAATGTCAGAAAGAAAGGATGCAGTTATTTGGCAGGGCTGGCTGAAAATTTTCCATCCTAGTGCTTTTCTACTGAAAACTTTGGGTTTTATAAAGCCTTTGTTCTTCTCCAGCCAAAGTCATTGTGCAGAGCTTGAATGTGTTGTTTTCATTTCGGCTTTGAAAAAAATCTGATTTTGTTTGGGGCAAGACAAAATGAAGGTTTGAACTAAAAGTCAAAGCTCAGCAAAAAACTTGAACAGACGCAAGCACAAGGCATATTTCTACAGAAAGAGATAAATCTGGCTTCCAATTATGTTTGTTTAACTTTCTTATCAGTTAGTTCTAACCTTCTGAAAATATATCAGCATTTTGTGGGTATTATCTAAAGAATTGTGCCAAAAAAAAATTCAGACTATGTGCTGGTTTTGAAATATTTGATGCCAGAGAAAGAGGGAGTTCAGGCTATGGTTTTACAGGTATAGCCTTTTGCCCCAGTTTTCTCCAGTGACATAAATTAGCTCAGCTCTTTTTCAGTCATGAGATCAAACTCCTAGCTGATATGAATCAAAGCATCCCTATTGCTGATAGCCAAATTTATGTCTGATATAAAAAAAAGACACAGCTTTCTTCATGAAGTCAGGTGGACCACATCTGCAGGGGTGTAAACTTCAATTCATGATGTTGCCTGATGCAGACCAGTGGTAGATTGGACCTATTTGAGGTTTTATTGTACAGTCTGAATCATTGCTGAGTTGTCAGCATAGAGTTCAGCAACTGAGAAACTATGAGCAGAGTAGCTTGGTCAGACATTGCTAAAATTAATCTTTGGAGGTGTTTACTCTGTTAATGCTGTTCTACATAGAAGAGCTGAAAAGAGATGAGATTGGAACAGTATTTGCTGATAATGCAAATTATAGTCTAAATAGTATAAGGATACAGGAAACGACCTTATATCTATAAATTATCCACGGGCAATTTTTAATTTTCTATTCTGTATATTTTTTTTCCCTTGGATGACTTTTACTGTTGCACCAAGTGATCCATAGACACTGTCGTGTGTGAGGGATTGAAGGACAGAAAGTCTCAAGTCTCACTTTGTGCCCTGATGTACAGAGATAGCTCAGAAGGGGAAAGATGCTTTATTCCACTGGGGTTTCTGCTTTGTGTCCAAGCAGTTGCCTTCTGCGGTTTCACAGGCTATTTTCAGAGTGTGGACATACATCCCTTAAAAACTATTCTGGGGCTTTGCATCCACAAGTTTCTTCATAGACATGAATCCTTAGTGAAGATCAAAGAAATACTGGGAGAGGAGAAATTATTTTCTTACCCCAGCTCCTGACTCCCTCATTGTCTTGTTCAAAGAGGATTTCATAATTCTTACTGGCATAACATGTCCAAAGAACCCCTCTGAAAAGATTTCTCAACAGATAGTACTGTGTCATCTGAGTGGGCAGCCTTATACTCCCTTAAGACCTCTAAAAGGATACATTTAAGACAGAGTTTTAACTCTGCTGAGTCCTTCCACCATGCCCTGCATACACAGAGCCTTCTGTATTTCAGCCACTGCTGGCTCTGAGGAAACAGGATAAGGTCATATCTTACTACCTGTACCAGATAACAGCAGATGCCATCGTAGCAGAGAGAGGCCGTCATAGCATGTCAGCAAGATTTTATTCGAGCCCTTGCACTCTCCCCTGTCAAGGAGGTACAGGTTTATAGCTGTCAGAAACTGAGCAGCAAAACCCAGGTTCAGAAAGCCCACTGAGAGCCTGCAGGACTGATGTTGGGTGCTTTCTTGTCTGAGCTTGTGTTACTGACTGCACAGTGGTTGTGTTTGGTGTGTTTAGAAAGCTCGCATTTCACGTTCCATTAAATTGGTGCAAATTAATAATTTAATTTTCTAACTCTCAAAAACCTTTGAACAAGGTTTTTCAGCCCTTCTAATCCAGTATTAAGCTAAATTTGCAGCTTTGTGGTCTGTGCTTTTAAGTATTTAAATTTAAGTATTTGCCTTGTACGTTGTGTCGAATAAGCAATGCAAGGAAATACATGAGAAGATCCCTTGTCAGAAACTGGCTCATATTTTCATTGGCAGAGCTCAGAGAAGGTAAACTTTCTTGGAAGGATGGGGTTGTCTGTTGGAGGTATCCTTTCGCAATTCTCAGTCTGTGATTGTCATATAAGAAAAAATGGAAATAATTAAAATGCAAGATGGTGAAGTTTATAGAATTGGAACTGCTGCTTAGAATATTTCCTGACTGTTATGACAATTTTTTTGCTATGCCCATTAAATTTCCTGCAAGCCTCTCCCAAATGACTCCTGTACAATATACTCACAAATAAAAAGGATTTTTAAAATCCCTGTTCTGCAGACATCTATTCTTCCAAAATTATTTCTGATTTTCTGACTTCTGTGAGTAAGTATGTTCATTTAGGTACATTTCTGGAAAGACTTGGGTTTACTTCTTCTTGCAGAATGATGGTGTACCCTGTGTCTTGTGTAATGGCTCTCAAACAGGGCTGTGCGTTTTCTGTGTTGGCAGACTTTTATCCTCTGAATTCCTTGGAGAATTTTTTTGGAGGTAGTTACTTGCTAAGATATACCAGTGCGGCTTGGTTTCAATTTGGTGCACTCTTTTAATGTTCCAGATAACTTGGATTTAAGAATAAAAGCGCATATTAAGGGTGTAGTTTTTCAAATGGGAACAAAATTAAAGATATACTTAATGAGGAGTCTGCTTGGCTGATTCTACCTCCTCTTTGGTTAAATTGAAATCTCTATTAATAGAATATGCAACTTTAGCACCCACAAAAAATGCAATGCTGTTGCTGCTTTTTGAGGTGTAATTTTTTTTTTTTTACTTTCCTAATTACATGGCTTCATAAACTGGGATTATAAGAAAAAATAATAACTATCAAAACTTGTACTAAAATTAGAAGTGTTGGTCAACTACATAATCCATGTTGTTTTTCTATAACCTCTTGCTATAAAGTCACCAAGGCAGATAAGTAGGGTAATGAGATAAAGTGTATGTTCTGCTATATTAATATAGCTTGAGATGTATCTGTTCTGATTCATGAGATTTTTTTTTTAGTGTAAATCCAAAATAAATTTATTTTACCAGCAAATTTCAAAAAATAATAATAAAAAATTACATCTTTCTACTCAGCTGACATCCGTCGTTGTGTTCGCCTCACCTAGAATGCTATATGATATTCCAAATTTATTGTTACTGTAAACAACAATTCTGCTTGCTTTATGGCTTTCCTGGGCTCCAACAGTAAAACACAATATCTCTATCTGGTTGGAATTATGTGTTATAAGACTTTTATAGTGGGGGGAGTAAAGCTCTGATAAAGATAAAATAGAGTTTTGCTTTTTTTGTGTGACCTTGTCATTTGAAAAAACATTGCACTCTAACGAGATATAATTTAAAAGACTTCTGGGAGCAAATTGAGTTTACTGAGATATTTCTGAGAGTAATTACTTACTGTGAGTTGTCAGTGCACTCTGTTACAGTTCCTTTCCTAGCAAATGTAGATATCTGGAACTGTGTAGAATGGATTAAAGCTCCTACCATTAATGCTTGATGGGAGACAGTAGTGAAAAAGATGGATGCTTATATAACTGACATTTCCAGCATTTATGGCCATAGACTGAAATGCCAGGCGCATAATTTCAAGTAAAATGGCAGACCCAACTCAATAATATTTAATGATGTAGTAGACCTTGGCTGGGAGAATAGCTAACGGAAGTCATTGCACTGCATTTATCGAATTGTTAAAACTAGTTGAATAATAATTGTGTTTTGCAGGAGTTTTGTTTTAGAAATTTATTTCTGTGATCTGGTACTCCAAAAATAAATTATTTATCATTCCAGTCAACAGAAAAGAAAAATATTCCAAACTAGCTAACTTGATGGTTAGATTTTTGCACAGGACTTTGTCCTGTGTTTGCAGCACAGAAATATATTCAATAGCTCAGACACCATTGGGAAGATTGGGTGAGATTGATTGGACAAGCTAGTGAAAGACAAAATTGCCTTCCAGAAGAATCTCCTTATAGTGTTCAACTCTTTACAAAGTTGAGCCTTTTTGTCTATTATCACACATTTAGGAATGTTCAGATTCTGTGGAGGTTTTATGGTACAGAGATACTTGTGTGCCAGGACTATGATATCACCGATGATGTCAGCAAAAAGAAAATTAACTTCTTCTGTACCCCTCTGCTAATATTTTAGCCTCTGCTAATACTTTGAGTAAGCAGAAGGGACTTGAACTGATGGAGAATCTCAGAGCAGTAGAAGTCTGAAGGGGTCTTGTTGCCACATCTGCAGCCACAGAATCTCTGATGGCTCTTTCCCAGGCAGTGCTTCTCCCTGTGGAGAGCACAGAACAAAGGTGGACTTGAGGAAAAAGTGTGCATGACCTACCATGTCCAGCCAAAGCCTAAGGACTGTGCAGGCCTTCCAGAAGTTTACAAATTAAAAACTGACAGTATATGCATCAAGGTTCAACAAAAACAAAATTAAAATAAACCCTCATCAAATTCTTACTTTTTAAATGAGAATTTAAGCATTTTCTCTTTGAAAATCCAAATATCTCAAATTGAGTGTTCTCAGTATCCTGCTTATACGCAAAAAGGAAAATTTGGGATTGGGTTTCAGCATAGGCTTCACTTTTCTTTTTGTGGGCTATCACCTTAAAGAATCATTTTAATTCTGCTCACCCTTACCAAGCTTTCCCCCAAGCTTTTTTTCATATAAATTTGTCAAAGCTGCATTACTGTCAGTGGGCCATGACATAGCTCTTAGCAGTACTTAGTAAGTCTTTCTATTCTGTCAGAGGTAAAACTGAGCCAGGAAATAGCCACACTCCACATCTGAGAAGTGTAGACCAGATTAACACAAAACTTATGGAGACTTGAGCTTAACTGCAGAATGTCTTAAAAAAATTCAAGCGTGGGAGGAAGGGAAAGGCAGTTGCTAATAGATCTCATAGGTAGGGCTGCTATAAACCCCCAAGAAATCGAGTGGTGGAAAGTTTCCAGATACTAGAGACGTTTTAGGGGGCATTTCAAGAGCAGTGATTAAGTATTTATTTTTAGCCTTGCTTGTTTGGTACTGAAAGAATCTGTTTGACAATCTGAGCAGTTTCCTGAGCTGGTAAAATTCCTGGGGTAGAGTAAACAGCAGTCATAAGTATAAATTCCTATAAATGGCAAAATATCCTCTTAGTTCAACAGGAACAGGCTATTCCTACAGTATGAATTTCTGAAAATGTAAACTAAACTTCTCTTTTTTCAGAACTGCCTAAAAAACCCCCAAAGGGGTTGAAAATTCCCCTCTGGAGAGTGTCGGCAGGCACCCAGAATAAATCTCCAGGGTCACTTAATTCTCTGGATCCTACCCAACTGCTGTTGAAGTTAATTGAAAAAACTCCCATTGCCTTTAAGAGGTTTTGGATCTGACTCAAACGACTCAGTGGCAGCAGATTACAAGAAGGAACCCCACTGTGCAATTCCAGCCATCTGCCTATGGGTAAGTATTTATTGATACAAATGTACTTGGTTGGGCTATGTCATGAGGCACTTCAGTTCCAATCAGGCAGTATTTCAGAACGAAGGAGATCTCCCCCTCTCATCCGAGGTCATTGTTATCAGACATCCCTTCCGAGCTGCTGAGCTACAAAGTAGCAATAAAAGTTTACCCACATCAGTGTCACAAGCTCTTTCTCTGCTCTGCATATGTAAAAAGATCAACTAGTGCTGGGCTAAGCTGGTGCTTAGATTCCTGTGTGTCTGCTTGCATTAGACTGGGCAAAATCTTGTAGTTTCCATCTCAAACCCATGCTCAGTGATACTGTTCCCATTATCAGTCTTTTACTATATTATCTCTGGGTTTAGATAAGAGAATTGTTGGGGAAAAAGAAGCTGAGTGTAATGTATAGGGACTTTCTTAATTAGCCCACACAACTGTGTTGCCCTTTTCATCTAAAACTGGTAAAGAAGGAACATGATGTGCGTGGAAAGCACATTTGAAGGAGGGTTGTCTCCAGCAGTATTGCAGTATACCAGAGAATCAAATGAGTTTTGATGTAAAACACAGCCAGAGACTGTGTAAATTGCCCCAGCTGATTAGGAAACAGGAAAGCTGTTAACATCCTGGAAGGATGTGTGTAATAAAATTGCTCGGTGGTGTGGCTTTAGAGGAGAGCAACTGATCAGCCTCACCGTGTGCCAGGCCTCAGCGGTGCCCTGCACATACTTAAATCATCAATTACCCTAATGCTGGGGCAACCCACTAACAACTTAATTATTGTCTGCAGCTCCAGGCCATAGGTGGCTCCTCTAGGCTGTGTTACGTAGAAAATCAAATCAATGTGCAGGCTGGAAAGGACTGTGCTACAGCCTCTGTCTTGGCATGTAAACCCTACCTGAGCTGGTGCTGAAAAAAAAAAAAAAAAAAAAAAAGGTTACCTCTCAAAGCCTTACTCTGTCAGCTCACGAGGAAGAGATATTCCCTAGCCAGGAAACCCATAGCACAAGATGAAAAAAGACAGGCTGCAGTATATTCTGTAGGTTTGGGGCAGTTGTGTGCTACCAGAGATGCAGCGGAACACACTTCTGGTTATAAAAGTCTGTTTTGTTTTTCACAGGACAATGAGTATGAGAGCAACGTAAATTTTACACCATGATGACTATCAGAGCAGGAAGCTCAAAACGGAGTTTATCCCAAACTTACAGAGTCTCCCAAGACTCTTTTATTTTATTTCAATCAGTTTAGTTAAGCCTTTGGGCTCTTCTCCAACCAAGTGTTTGTCTGCCTCTAGACATGAGAATCTGCTTATCTTATTTCTGTCCTAGATTGTGTCCTTGATAGGAATTTCCAATATGGATAATACAGAGCTTTTTTTGCTAGTGGGTTTTTGCTTATATTCTTTAGAAAATATTCATCATCCCTGGTTTTGTCCAAGGAACCTTTTAATAAGTATGCCTATAAGGAAGAAAGAAATTTCTCTGCTGGAAAGAGCCTATAGTTCAGCTCTGAAAAATGGTTATGATCAAGAAGCCAGTGACGTGTTGGTTTCAGTTTTACTCTGGACTGCAGCTGCCATACAGTACCAGGGCTCATGGAATCATATAATGATTTGGGTTGGAAGGGACCTGAAAAATCATATAGTTCTAATCCCCATGCCATGGGCATGGGTACCAACCCCCAGAGCAGGTTTCTCAGGGCCCCATCCAACCTGGCCTTGGACACTTCTAGGGATGGGGGATCCACAGTTTTTCTGGGCAACCTGTGCCACTGCCTCACCACACTCTTAAGTAAAGAATTTCTTCTGAACAGCTAACTAGAGTATCTCCTCCTTTAATTTAAAACCATTTCCATTTCCTTATCACTCTCTATTCATGTAAAAAAGTTGCTCTGCCTCTTATTATAAGACCCCTTTAGGTACTGGAAGGCTGCTTTAAGGTTTCTCCTGAGCCTTATCTTCTCCAAGCTGAACAATATGATTTCTGTCTTGTTTTATAGGAGAGGTTCTCCAGCCCTCTGATTTTCTTGATGACCTCCTCTGGACTTGCTCCAGAATATTCCTATATTTCTTGTGCTGGGAACCCCCAGACATGGTTGCAGTACTTCAGGTCGGGTCATACAATAGTGGAGCAGAGGGGCAGAATCACCTCCCTCAACCTGCTGGCATTGCCTCTTCTGATGCAACTCAGGATGCTGTTGCTTTCTGGGCCACATGTGTGCACTGCTGGCTTATGTCAGTTTTCATCCACCCCCCCAATGTTGAACTTCATTAGGTTCTCATGTGTCCACTCCTCAAGATTTTCCAAGTCCCACTGGCTGGCACCCCTTCCTTCTGTTGTGTAAACTGTACAGGTCAGCTTTGTGTCATCTGAAAATTTGCTAAGGTTGCACTCAATCTCACTGTCTCTGTCACTGAGAAAGGTATAATACAGTACCTTAACAATGACAGAACACTGTAGGACACCACTTGTCACCAGCCTCCACCTGGACATCAAGCTGACCACAGCTCTCTGGTTTTGTCCATCTGGCCAATTCCATATCCACTTCATAGCCCACCCTTCAAACCTATCACTCTCCAATTTGGAGACGAGGTTATCATGTGGAATTTTTCCTCAACGCCCTCTAGAAGTCTCCTGGACTGCTCACAGCCAGTATTGCTCTCCCAGAAGATGTGTGGGTAGCTGCTCCTTGGCATCTGTATCAGGCAGGCACCTGCACATCCCAAAAGCTCATGATAGTATCTATGTGTGGCATGTATCAGGTTGCTTCATAGGGAAATGTACTAAACTGCATAACACTAAGAGTTAATGTGCAGGCCAGCAAATATGTGTTGCTAACTAAATTTCCCTTCAAGATAATGGATTGGAGGAGCTTTCCCATTGTAGTAAAATGCCCAGTTAATCTGAGAGCCAAACAGATGGGAAGTTTTGAGAAGGTGGGAGAGAAAAGGAGATAATAGAAGCTGCAGTTCCATAGACAAGATCTGGTCTGAAATAACAGCTATAAATGGAAATTATTTGCAGGATATTGCCCATATGCTTCCCAAACCTGTGTCCAGGCCACAGTGTTTTCAATTACTTCCCCAAATGCTGTCACATCTTTTGTAGCATTCTATCTGAAGGGGGTTTTGAACGTGAAGCTGGGCCAGCAGCAAGATTAATTTCCACATTAAAAGCTGATGATTTTTCACAAAGGTGTGCAGCAGCACCAGACCAGCACAGCTGCTGATCTCTCCATGTCCAGGCTGCAGGTGCAGGTTTCCTGTCCTTTCAGAGCTGGGGATCTCATACCAGCCCACAGGAGCCTTGCCAGGGACATTGGCAGTGCACACACACCTGCTCTCCTGGTGAAAGAAGAAACATCAAATTCTCACCTTCAGAGCCTTGTCCTGGTCTCCTCATTCCAGTTATGTCTCCTTCCTGTGGCTTAAATGACTCCAGACTCCCTGCTCCATTTCCATCATTCAACTGGTCACAAGGTATCAAGGTTTTAGGTTAAATTCTTTAGATTTAACTTGACTAACTGATTTGACAGATGCTTTTGGACATCTTGGCATTAAGGACATAAACCCCCCTCCTTGCAACCAATTTCTGGTACTTTAAGGATTTGTTTGGCCATCCTTACTTCTTTAAAGTCTCTTGGATCTCATCTTCCACCCCTGTGTTTACCTGTGGGATTTTTTTCCCTTTTGTATACATGCTTCCCACTGCTGGAAGCAAAGAAAAATGGCTGCTTTTGTGTGGACCCCCCTCAAACACTGTGGATATGCAGGAACATGAAAGCAGCTGGAGAAGAATATGGCTTTCACACATTGAAGAAAATTGAGGATGTGGCATATTCATCTTTTGCCCTCTGTTCTGTTGAAATCCCTGTATAATCCTCATTCTTCTGTTTCTTACCTGTGAATGGGGGACAAGGTCATTAACATCACAGTTCTGGGTAGTTGGAGAGTAAAAAATCAAATTCAGTGTAAAAGGAAGAAAAAAAAAAAACCAAAGTGGAAGATATTGGGGGAAAAAACAGTCCTAACAACTCACTCAGCAATGGTTCACCAGCTTTCTTCTAGCCCTTCAAATGGAAGATGTTTGGGTTAAAACAGACGGTGATATCTCAAGACTGGTTTAATGATCAGTAGCAGTACTGAAAGCAGACTTAAGGTTAGGAATTATTATGAAGGAGTAAACAACAAGGTGGAAGTCATTATTACTGCACTTTAAATTTGTAATTCCCAACTCTTGAACACTGTATTTCTGGCAGCCTTACATTTGAGTAATATTACAGGAAAAAAAATCCAAAGGATCCTTTAGGAGAGGGATATCTACACATATCAAGGTCAATCAAAATATGGAAGACCCTCAGCATAGGGAGTGATCAAGCAATTTAAGATTTTTCAAGTTGGAAAAGTAATGGTTGGAGGACTGTTTAATGAGTTTCTGGCATAGAACAACTGGTTTATGATTCTTCCAGGACCTCAAATATTAAAGTAGAGTGAAGAAAACTATCACATGAAGGGTTAAAGAAATTCAAGGAGATGTTTGTTTTTTTTTACAAACCATATAGTTCAGCCATGGAAACTGTTGATGTAGAATGTTTCAACCACTGAAAAGTTTACAAACATTAAAAGAAAAACACCTAACCAAACCCCAAAACAGTCTTTTGGAAAAATTCACAGTGGAGTTGTGAAAAGCTAACTGTTCAAAGGCAACACTTCTTCATCTGAGGTCTCCTGAGTTTCAGGTGCTTTGTGCAGGGTGGGAGTGTTATTCCTGTGTATAGCTTCTATCTGTGGAATATCTGTTGAATTTCATGCAAGTCCTTTATTTTATCCTTACTCAGATCTGTAAAACAACTTTTTCTTCTCCCTTTTAACATCATGGAGAGATGGTTAAACTGGTCTTTTTCCTCTGTGAAAGTCTGTGTGAGCACTGTCTCACAGAGAAAGACCATGACCTCCTGTTTGTAAGGTAGATGGCAACTTCTTTGCTTTGTGAAGAGCCTTCTCTCTTGAAACCTTGTCCTACAGTTCATAACATGTGAAACTGATCTTCTCTGAAGGAGTTGTTGTGTTTTGTTTTTTTTTTTCCCCTGTGGTTCTTGCATCTTTGAAAGAAAAGTTGAGAAGAAAAATACAAGAGATCACAAAAGCACTTATTTCTCACAGTGTGATTCACCAGGAAACAGGAAGGCAAGAAAAGAAAGTAAAATAGCGATCTCCGGAGAAGAGGCTGAGGAGAGGAGGCAGAAAAGAAGCCTCCCGTCTTGCAGGGAGGCTGGAATTGCTTGTTTGTTTAATGATTTGTTATAAGCTTAAAAGGCAAACTGTGAAGTTAGAAGTAACAACTGGTCAAGGACTCTGCAGGTTAAACAAACCCAGTCCATCTCTTGGAACTTGGGACCAAATGGAGGCTCTTTGGGACTGAGGGAATTACAGATCACTCATTGACCCTAGTGGTCAGTCTTCACCAAGTAGATTATTGCTTTATTCCCTCTTCTCTCTCAGACAAGTTTTAGCCAAGTCCAAATGTGGTATAATCAGGTTTTTTTTTCAGGCTAAACCAGCCCAGCTTCCTCAGCTGCTTCTCATAACACCTGTGCTCTAGACCCTTCACCAGCTTTCTTGTCCTTCTGTGGACAATCTTAAACATTATTTGCCCTTGCTGTTTTAGGCTCTAAACAAGATACTCCTGTGAGTCCTCTCGGAGTTCTGAAGAAGTTGTACCACTATCTGCTCCTTACCTTTCCTTTCTCTCTCATCGTTTCAGGAGGGATGAAATTATGTCCTCACAGTCGTAGCATATCCTAAACCTGTGCAAGATTTCTGATCTGCTTCAGTGCTGAGGATGATTTAAATGAATCTGTGTTACTCTGAGCTAAAACAAATTGTGAGTGTTTGCATGAGCCACGAGGAGCTGTGATGTGTTATAGCCAGTAAGCAAGGTGAGATCTTAAACTGTACTGGTGAGGTCTGCCAGAGAAAGCTTGCTCAGCCATTTTTCCCGTGTACCTGTGCCATCAGTTGTATGGCAGATCTCTCAGCTGATGCTGGAACAGGCTTCAGCTTTCACAGCTTTAACACTGTACACTCAGCCATCTATCTCCAGTGACAGCCTTTGTGGGAGCCTCTAGCTAAGTCTTTTTGAACCTGCTCCATCTATGGTAAAATTCACATTTGTCCTACATATTTGTCCTACTTCCTATTTGGAAGCAGGCTCTGGGGAGAAACAGTCAGGGAGCTGCCTAGCAGCATGGGAAGCTTTGAGAAATGCTATCCCGTGCAGTAACTCAAAAAAGAGGAGCTGACAAACCACAAACTTGAAATTCATTAATGATTCTAAATGCATCCCAAAAGCCATGGAAGTTCAGAGCTCAGTACTTTCAAAGTGAGAGTGCTGGGGCTGTGGTCCAGCCATGAGGTGCCAGAGCTGTCCTGATTTTTTTTTAATCCTGGAGAACAAGAAGTGAAGCAGCATCGAGCTTGGTCAAGGCTGGTTCTCCCTTCTTCAGGTCAGAGCAGTGGGGAAGGCTGAAGTTCTTGGGTCTGTTCATCTCTCTTCCAAAACTGCAAATTTCAGGGGGCAGCAGTGGGTGACAGGGAAGGCAGTGCTAGCAGGTGGCTTCTTGGCTGTAGAAGCCACCTGGCTTGGCTGGATTTTGCTGCTCCCTAGAAGAGGGGTGATAACAGGACTGACCTATAACAGGCATTTCTCTCTGCAAGAACTCAGAGCCCTGCCATGTACAATGGTTTGAGGAGAGCTGACTCATGCCTGTAGCCTGTGCTCGAGCTAAAGACCCATGAAAGGCAGAAAGAATCCCTTCTGCAGCTTCCCTCAATACTTTCTCACTTTAGAAAACCCAAACACAGAAGGATTGCTGTGTCATTTGAAGTAATCTACTGCAATCAAATGTTAAAGAAAAGCTGAAGTTTAGTGATGAGAGCAGAAGATTGGGGTTAAGGTTCCAGATGTTTTCCTTTAGTTCCTGGGGTTCAGCTACTGTTCAGACCTAAGAGAAGGCTTTCACAACCTGTCCACATTGTCAGGCATGCATATTATTTCTTCAAGTATTATATGTTCAGTGTCTGTGATATTTATCTTCTTTTTCCAGCACTGAAGCTTTCTCTTTTTTTTTTTTTTTCCATGCAATTATCTTCATACCTCCCTAAGTTATAGTTCATATTGTTTAAAAAAGTGACTGAGACAGGGAAAATAAGCAGCTGAGTATTATTCTCTACAATATACAGCCTTCAGAACCCATATACCCACAAACACCCACCATGCTGTCTCCATCCTCCTCTGCAAAAGAAAGAAATTGCTGCTGAGAAATGATGAGAAGAGATGCTTGCAAAGAGATGATGCTGAGTAAAATGCAGCAGGACATGGGAGTGTGCTCATGGCTTCTCATTAGTGGAGGAATCTGTATGGCACATCACAGCACACACAGGCTCATGTGACAGCTCCTGCACCTCCAGGCTGTAATACAGTCAAACTGGGAGGACACAAAAGCAAGAAATTTTGCTTTATTCTCCTAATATTTTTTTCAGCAGGTTCTAACTTACACAGTCTCTCACAATTTACTGACAGCAGCTTTCAAAGATTAAATTTTAAGTGAATTCAAATTGCTTTGTGAGAGACGGTTTTGTGGCTACATTTTCATGTCAGAATTTTAAAAAATACAAAACCAAAAAGCATTTCTTTATATGTTATCTATTTTGATGTAAAAAAAAAAATACCCCACCCGCTAACAAACCTGGCCCTGGTCTCTATTTTCTACAGAAAGCAGTATTTAGTTTGATCTAGTTTTGTGGTTTGTTTCTGTTTGACTTTTTTTTTTCCTGGGTTTCAGCAGTGATTTATTCAGTTACAGGAAAGTATAAAGATGCTGTTATTTACAGAAAAGTGAAACAAATGTTTGTAGTAGAATCACAGATTTCTGGTTTCCGAAATGTGTCCAGTAAACACTATGAAGCATTGATGCATGCATCAAAGCAAGAAAATGATACAGGCTCTTACAGACTGTATGGAATAGATGCTAAAGAGATTCGTAAATCATTTTGCAGAGAATATATTTGACCTTAGGAAATGCATAAATAAAAAATGCAATTAAAAAAACACCTAAAAAGAATAAAGCATTTACATCTTGCCTGATCTGTTACCATGGTCCTACATCATAAAAACTCCTGTGTTTATCAGAGATTACAATATCCAATGATATCCTTGGTAAAAATGATCAGTATACTATTCTTTAAAAGAGCAATTTTCCTAGTGAAGTCCATGGGTATTTTACCTTTGCATGGCATCTAAACCAATAATTTTATATATTTTTGTATATATATAGATATATAGATAGATAGATACACACACACATTTATCTGCATAAGCTGTGTATCACGGCTGCTGAAATGACAGAAACGTAGGATGAAGTGAACTGGACTATCTTTTTTCTTAAAACTGGTAATATTGACCTCAAGTGGTGTATTTGTCCCTTTATTGCATGTTTTGAAAAGTGGAACTTCTTTACCTCAACTGTGTGCAACATAGATTTTTTGTATTTTTAAACATTAATCTACAAACAGCCTCTCTAATGCTATTTCCCCCACAAAGTGCAGGTATTGCCAAATGTAAATGTGTAAAATCTTGGTGTAATAAGAAATCTTGTCAAAATCAGGCTCTTGGTTTTGGTTTGTTGTATTTCACTTGTAGGTATCCGTTCTATGAAACAGAGTTCTGAAAGGTCTCAGCCCACTGAAGTCAAGGAATTAGTTGCCACTGACTTTATTCTGACAGGTAAAGGATACCCCTATGGTCCAAGGGGGTTCAGCCTGGAAATTACTACTCAATCAGACTCTTGCCTGGAGAAATGCACTAATCAAAAAGTACTTGGATCTCTGTCTCACTAATGCCTCTCTCTGAGTACCAAGTCAGAGAGCACTACTGATTTTTGCTATTAAAACTTGCCTCAGATCAGGAGGTGACAGCTCTGCTGTCAGAGAGCCAAGAAACATTGATGCCATACACATTCATCTTCCTACAAATGGAAGAAATTACAGTGGAGTCATGTTTCCCCATTTATATTTTGATATCAAGGTTTATAAAGCACACTGGAGAGTAAATGTGATGTATCAGAGTTACAGAGTTGAAGGTTAGTCAAGGCTAGAGAGACATGACTTGGGTGGGAACAAAGGAACAAGCACATTCCCAAGCAGAAAAAGAACCCCAGCATCATGCTTTGTGAACAGATTGCCAGTGGCCTTTGAGTGTGTGAGTCTCAGGGACCATTAAATGGGATTCCAGGCTCAAATAATTAAAAAAAAAAAAAAAGAAAAAAGAAGAAAAGCAATCCCTTATGATATTTTCATTCTGTAACTCAAATATTTTCCTCCTCACTGTTTCATATTTTTATTTGAAGCATGAAATTGTAATCTGGTTTCTAATACCCTTCTGCAAGGAAAAACAAACAAAGAACAAAAAAAACCCCACAGCAAAATAAGCAACCTAAACTAAAAATCTCCAAAAGCCCCACAAAAATTACTATGACTCCCAAGAAAAGTATTTCACTTTGTTTTCTCTTGAGGCCACTGTTTAGACTGGGCTAGATTCTGTGCCCTGGATTTTAACACAGAAATATCCTGCCATTCTTTTTTGGTAGTTTTGGATCAGGCTCCCAGATGAAGATGTTCACATTGTTTTCACTGCTGGAATTCAACCATTAGACATTCAGAAACACCACTGAGCTGTTAGCTGTGAGACTGGGAACCCTGATCTGTGGCTGCACAGTTGTGGGGATAGTTTAGCCAGCTGAGGTCCATGTCTGAGAAAAGAAAGGGAATTGGAGATTTGGCAGGGGACCTGAGAGATCCAGAAAATGTGGGGGTGGGAAATGCTCAAAGAAATAAATATTCAGGTATTTTCTATCTCAATTCTCCCTGACATATATGTTTTGCCAAAGCCTGTGTTGAACTGCGTTGTTTTGAATAAGATTTTGGAAATATTTGAAAAGAAGAAAATTTCAAGGATATTTTCAAATACGTAAGCATTTCAAAAGGAAAAATTTAGATGTATCGTCACAGATTGTTAGACAGATTCAGAGCAAGCAGTCTGGTTCAGGGTAAGGATTTGTGACATGCTTGCTGATACTGAGA
The DNA here is from genome assembly GCF_963662255.1 of Cinclus cinclus. Lineage (NCBI taxonomy): Eukaryota > Metazoa > Chordata > Aves > Passeriformes > Cinclidae > Cinclus > Cinclus cinclus. The sequence goes on along the minus strand of NC_085050.1, from coordinate 57,099,540 downwards.
GATCTGCAGTTGTGGTTTAAAAAAACCCTTTTCTTGGCCTGTCTGGAAAGAGAAGCACTATGATTTCTTGTCACTAGTCATAGGAACACTTTATTTTGTGCACAGTGTCATGTCTGTTAATGATACAGACACAGAGCTCTCAGTGGACTCATTCTTCCCAGAACATTTCTGTTACTCGACACAGTTAGATTTAGACACGAGCATCCTAAAATATTACCAAATTTGTAAGAAATATAGTATTAGGTAAACATTGATGCTGGGTATTTTCCTACCAGAAGTGATAGGAACCACATACTGGTGTAGCTGTAGTCTCACTGTGTCCCAGATTGGTATGTGGCCAGTCATAGTAACACATTTTTCAGTCCCAGTTAATGCAAAAAATCTATAAAAATGAAGCTTCTGTTAATGCATGTATTCCCCTCAGGCATGAGATATGAATGTGTTTGAGGAGTGTGGGTGTAGGGATATCTCTTTTGCAAACAAGTAATTTTCTTAATTTTTTATTATTTGCTTAATTACATTTTTGCCTTAATCTTCAGTTCTGAAAATCAGCCGTGAATGTGAACAGTAAGTACATCAAGGTCTTGTCATTGCTCAAGTTTTAAAGTTTTTTGGTTTTTTTGGCAGAAACAGCAAGAACATAAAGTATTTGATAACTTTCCAGTGCGCTGCTATGATGTTGCACCTGCTACAAGCAAACAGAGACAAGAAATGTGGTTTTAATGACAGAATAGGTGCACAAAATAGAAGAATTATTTTTTTATTGTACTTATTAGTTGTGGAGGTGTCCTGGTTTCAGCTGGGATAGAGTTAACTTCTCAGGAGCTGTTGCAGTGCTGTGTTTTGGAATGAGAATGTATTGATGTTATGGGTTTTTGCTGAGTCGTGTTTATCCTAAATCAAGGAATTATTTTTCCTTGTCTCGTGCTCTGCCAGTGAGGAGGTTTGCAAAAGAAATTGGGAAGGAACATGTCCAGGATAGGTGACTCAAACTGACCACAAGGGTGTTCCAGACTATAGAATGTCATGCCCAGTACATAAACTGAGGAGTTACCTGGAAGTGTTGCTGATCTGGGTTTGGGAAGCAGGATTTGTCATCAGTCAGTAGATGGTGAGAAATAGTGTTGTGCATCACTTAGGTGTTTATTCCCTTTGTATTATCATTATTTACCCTTATTATTTTACTTTGCATTTACTTTAGCATTTTACTGTTTTTAGCCATTAAACTGTTCTTACCTTGACCTACAAGTTTTGGTCCTCCTTCCCATTCCATCAGAGTGGGGGTGAAGGAAAGGAGAGCTGAGTGAGCAGTTTGGTGTTTTATCTCCAGCAGGCTTAAAATTATTGCAGGGGGTATTCCTTGAGGATGACAATTAATTTTAGCTGAAGTATTTGGTTTATTCAACCAAACAATTGGTTTATTCACAGGGTTTTCTGCTAAGGAAACTTAATGAGTTTAGGCCTAGCATCTGCCTTAGGCTTTGGCTGTGCCCCAGTATTGACACCTGGGGGGAAGCCTCTCAGCCACAGAGGTCCCCAGGAACTGCACTGCTGGCAGGAGTTTCAATTTGCCTGGTTCCATACTTGTACTAAACTATCCCCTATTAAAGTAATTACATTTTTAGCAAATTATTAAGCATGCTGAAAGGTTACTCAATGTAGCTACTTATTAGTCACTTCTCAAATCATTAACAAGCTATTTATGACACCTCCATGTGCAGGTACAAAGCCTTCTGGAGGATTCCTTCGATTTAATTTCTCTAGCTTTAAGCCCAATGGAGAGAACAAAGGCAGAGCTCACAGTCATTAATTAAGAGGATGAAGGAAGGCAGAGGGGATGCTGACAGGAGGTGACAGGCTCATTTGAAAGAAAAAGCTACATCCTGAGAATGGGGAGATATTCTGGACAATTCTTTGAGGCTTGCTGGAGTGCAAAACTAATCCTTGAGTATCTCGCTACCTCTCTTTGTTAAAAACTGCTTTGTCCTTAACTATTTACTTAATACTGCACAAAAGCAGCTTATAATTTCACATCTAAAATAATACCAAGTACAAATTCTGTTTTTCTTTGCCAAAGGACTTTGGTAGGACATGTAGTCCCTTGATTACTAAATGCTTCACAAGTAGCTGTCAAAGGAGCCAGGCTGGGAATTGAATTTCCCTGGTCCTACATGCATGCTGCCTGAGGTTGGCATACCACACGTGTCAAAGTCTCAGCAAATATTGCTGTCCAGGTGGCCTGAGTGTCCTGGCCAAGTCCTCTGGCAGAGAGGGATTTCACTAGAACCATGCTGGCAAGGAGAGAGTTTTGCTTTGTGGGAAAAAGATGTGCTTTTCTGTCATTGCCCTGGGGATCTCTGGCATCAAGGGCAGCAAGGCAGAGGAAATTTCTGGGGTAGCAAAACCAGGCAATGCATTTTAGACAATCCCCAATCCCCTAAAAAATGAAGGGTCAGTCACTGATAATCACTTTGGCATAAACTGATTGTCAGCTTTTCTGCTGCCCTCACCTGCTCTTTGTTTTTTCTGTGGTTGCATGGTCTTTTAATTTCCTGGTTTTCCATCCTTCTTTTTTCTTCTCCCTTACTCCCCATGCTTTTAAATATTAAGATGCTGGGCTTTGTGCAGCTGTGATATTCACCAAAATAATTTTCCCATCTGTAGTCAAGGGAGAAATTCCCATCTCTGGAGTCTCATTTCTTCAGGGAATCACCAAGGACTTTACAGTCACAGTGTAAATGCATATTCTTAAATTTCATTTCTCCCTTGCTGTCTTTGGTGCCTCATACCAGTGGCTGTGATGAGTTTGGTGTCAACACCAACAGAAATTGCTTGAAGGACCAAGTTCCTGCTTGGGAGGCTGAAAATACCAGCACCTCAAGCTGGGGTACTGCACCTCCAACACTGCCTTGGATGGGCTTGCAGAGACCCTGTGTGATGTGACTGCCCCACATCCCGGCGTGGGGGCTCCATGGTCAGCACCACCATGCACAGGTGAGTTCCCACCAGGTGTGCACTGTCACTGTCGCAAGTGGGGACCCTTGCTGTGTGCTGGGCAGTCCATGGCACAGCAGGCTCCATTCCCAGCTGGGGCTTGGACTCCTCAGGTGTGACCTCATTATAGTAATAACCACAGAATTGACTTGGTTGTTCTTGGCAAATTCCTGTAACGTTTTTAATTGGCTTATGATCCTGGGGAGAAAGAAGTGCAGTGTTGAAGTAGTAAAGCTGAAGCACTGCTGAAGTGCTATTTTGTGCCTCTTGAGTTGAATGGCAGCCCTAGCTGAAGAGGAGGGCTCATTTTTAAAGCTGTCTCTTTCTTTGCCAGTTTCTAAAAATTTTTATTAACAGAACAACTGTTTCATTAGCACACTGTTTAGCTGCGAATTTCTCTGCTGTCGGAGATGTGTGAAGGACAAGCTCTTAACACAAAAGGAGCAATCAAGGGGAAGCTGCAACGCAGTGTGCAGAACTGACTACTAAATGTTCTTACTCTGTCCTATTGTATTTGCTCATGTGGAGAGATCCTGGTGCTCACCGTACAGGGGACAGGAGGTGGCAAATTATATAAGCAGCTGAGCAAGGACCTAGAGAGTTCTGTGAAACACAACTGCTTCTGAGCCATAACCGAGCTGGTTTTTCTCTTGTGCGTTCAGGTGATGAGCCCTGATGAGCATGCTGGGGTGCTGCAGGACAAGCTGCATCCTCTGAGAACAGTGGGTATAAGCCCTGGCTGGAGCATCCCAGGGTATCCAGGCCACGTGTCCACTCCCAAGCTGCAGACAGCACAGGCAACTCAGAGTCTGGCACTACTTGTAGCTACCAACCATCCTAACTCATGTATTTGACAAATAAAATGGGAGTGTTGTGGATAGTATGCAGCTGGTAACATGACAGAGATAATTTTTATCTTTACTTTTCTCATCTGTGGGTGTTGCAGCACTTGATATACGTGGACTGTGCCAAAAGGTGTGACTTAATGCTCCTTGAATTTGGTGTGGTTTTTTTTGTTTGTTTGTTTCAACATAAAGGTTTTCTTACAGCTTTTGAGAAATCAAAAGGACATTTTCAATTGTTTGCTTGTTTGTTTTTTTCTTTATAGCATTGAATGCCCAACTTTCATGCTATGAAACTTCCTTTTTAAAAGTACTTTGATTTTTTTCTCAGGATAATCAATTTTGAAAAGTTATTAATTTCAAATTAGTTTAATTTTTATTTTTAAAAACTGAAATCAGAGAAAAAATTGCCCAGAGACTATATATAGTATAACATCCTCTAAAATGACACCACTTGTTTCTGGTACAGAATGAAGTTCAGATTCTCCATCCACCTATGTCTGTGGTGCCTTGGCATCAAACTCAATGTTCTTCCTGCTCAGTATCTGTTATTTTCATTATCTATCCAATCTTTTCTTTAATACAATAACTGACTTTTCTGGTGCGTGATTAATGTCCTTAAACAGGTACAGATATCAACTGACATGTATGGGCTGGAGGTATTACATGAATTATGCAGGCAGCTGGAGGAAGTTGACATTTAAATACAATTCCCTTTATAAAATTGATCTCTCATTTTCTTCCCTAATCACTCATTTATACTCTCTTTATTTTTTTCACTCTGATCCTTCTTTTCTAATTAACTCTTTCATCCTTCTCTGAGAGCTTTTGCAGCCTGACTAGAAGCACAGCTGCTGAGAAAGCCTGTCTGCTATCACCATTAGGAACAGCTCCAGTTTGTTTCAACTTACAAGGAATGGTGCACTTTGTAGGCCACAATTTTAGAAGAAATCATAAATACGGAAAGGTATCATTCAAGGAAATTTTAACTGCCAGTTTTCAGAGTCCTTAGCTTTTGAGCTGTGCAAAGTACAGGTATGTACTATGCTACACCCTGTCCCAGAGAACTTGCAGTCTTGTGAGGAGGTGAGGGTGACAGGATTTTTGCTGGCAGCTGAACCTAGTATCCTCCAAATTAATTACTCTGTGCACTGTGAGTAGAAGGGCTGTAATTTGTGGGATAAACCCAAAGTGATCTGTATACTCACCTTGTAATAATGCTTTAGTTACAAGGTAACCACCTAATTATTCTTTTTCATGTATGTAATTAAATGGTAATACAAGCAAAGGTTTTCCTGCCGGATTTATAACAATTGCAGAGTAAATATACTTGGCTATTAGCAGCATATCTCTTAGTTTGTCAAAAAGGTAATATATACAATGTTGTTACTACTTTCAGCATCATATATATCACTTTTAATTAAATGATGAAAATCAAAATTTTACAATAGAACAAGTTTGCAGTTAGGTAAATCTAACTGGAAAATATGATTGTGTATCTATTAATATCCATAATTAAGCTTTACTTTCAGCAGATATAAATTCTGCCATACCTCTAGTGACTGCTCTGGAGTGTGGGTGTAAAGTAATAAGCTCCTTTGCACTAAGTGATAATCACTATGAGGTCCTGCCCTAAATTGCCTCTCAGCACTAGCAGATTATGAAATGTTTAATAAATGCATATAATGGGAGGAGAACTAGACCCTGGGGTTTAAATGAGACATGCTGATAGCAAAGGAATAGTTATGTTATATTTAAAGCAGATTAAAATACATCTTAATGATTTCATTCTTCTTGCAGCCTTCTCTGTGTAAAGTTGCCTGTAGTTTTCAGTAGGGTATGTCCTGCAAACCTTTGGGTGTACAGAAGTAACCTGGTGGTCTTAATGCTGTGCCACCTTCTCTACAGGTAACTTCCCATTTTCCCTTTTCCAGAGTCTGTTGTTCCTCCACCTTCTTCTAGTTTTGAAAGCACAGAAGGAGGTGAGGAACTGCTCTGGCACTGGCATTTAAACTCTCTTATTTCTTGATGCTAAATAGGGAATACTGACTACAGACCTCATGATTTTTTTTTAAATTTTTTTTTTCTTTTTATGAAAGCAAAATTGTGGCCAGCTGTGAGGCTCTTATCTACTATGATAATGAAGGTTGTAGCACTTAATGTAAGTGAAAGACAAGGGAACACATCTGTAGGGAAGTTTCTTGTATCATATGGAAGCTCTGGTAAGAAGTTTTGGATGAAGGAATGCATTTCACCCTGATGGTATTCTGATCCTGCTAATACAAGGGATGGATGTTATTTGATTGCCTTGCACAAGATAACTGGATATAATTAAAATGGGAAGACATCTCAAATAAGTCAAGATTCTGTTTCCAAGGGGCAAATCTAGCTGAGTAATCATTGCTGTTGAGTGGTCTTAGAAATGAAAGTTTGGAAAACTCTCTGAAGTTTGAGGTACACACCTGCATGTGTTTTCCTGAGACGCATTTCCCTTGCTCTTGCAGACCTGCTCTGGATGTTCCTGGCTCAGTTTCATCTAGTTTACATCCTTATTGCAGTGACGTGCTTCTTTTCTGCCTAACGTATGTCACACACAAATTAAGCAATTAAGGTGCTACAGCAAGGTCTGAGTTTGTAGAGAAATCAGGACGTCTGTGTGTGTTTGGGCATGGGAATGTGCCAATGCATTTTACATGTGTATGTAAGAGATGGAAAAGGAATTGCAGCTTCTTAATGAAATGCTTCTTCAAATGTTTTAACTTTTTTAAGTAAGTTCAGATTTTTAAAAGGGCCCAAGGTGTTAGGTGGTTGGTTAAGTTACTTGATGTGTACTTACTCTGTGCTTTGATATGGGATTCCTTTACAAAAATTCTGTTTAGAGGACAAAAAAGAAACAGTCAAAATCACAAGTCAGTGCTGAACTACCAGTCCACTTATTATGGTTAATTTTTAACAATGACACATGCTATGCCATTTGGAGAGGCAGGATGCCTTAGGTTCTCATGAAAACAGCAATGCTTAACTTTAGCTTGTTTGGGAGTAATAAAGCCAGTGTTGGATGCATGTTTTCATTTCTCCTTTCAGAGGAGTGCTGGATGATCATCAGATGCCAGTATCTGTCAATAAGCACCTTCCTTTTGAAAACCACACAGTTTCCAATGGTTTCTTTCACTGACATGGCATAAATGTGATTAGATATATTATATTTAAGTTACTGAATCCCTGAGCTTTTAATCTTGGTAAACCTGAGAAGTTAAACACCTCCTATGGCTTTTCAGAGCTTTATTCCATCTAGAAGAAACCATCTGCTTTCCACAAAACATCACTCTGTTTCCTTGATCTCTTCAAATTAATCCTACTGTGATTAACTTCAATCCAATTAAAAAGAACATGTAGGCAGCTGCACAGGTCTGATTACATGTGGACATGATAGTAGGGCTCCTCATGGGGGAACCAGATTAAGGGCCAATATGTTATTCTAGATGAGGCTGGTAGCAACACTTCAAACTCTGGTATCCTGGTATGACATGCAGTATATAACAGTACAATATTTGCAAGCTATAAGACTCTTTTCAGTCAAGGAATTTAGAGGTTTTCCTGTGAGCATATATCATTACACATCCCTCTAAAGATGCTATGAGACTGAGCATTTATGTCTATAGCAAGATCTTGAAATAAGACTTTTTTGAGTGCAGAGGACTAAGGCGTGATGGAGGGGACAGGAATTCCACACTTCATTTCCATAAGCCTGTGGAAAATAGTGTCTTCCTCGTTTATTCTTATTGAAAATGCCAAAACCAGAGGTATGTAGGGGCTTAATGTTTGTTGGACCTTGTTTTCTTTTTGTGGAAAAGCATGCAGAGAAGGGGCAGAATTTTAGGTACTAGTTCAGAGAAATTGTCCTGCACCTCCAGACTCAGGCCCCCAGACTCCTAATTCACACGAGCTGCCTTACGGTCTGGCTGCAGGAAATGAGGCATGCAGTTTGCCACAAAAATCTGTGTGAAGCCTTCATGTTCCTCTGCCCTGCACTTAGCAGGCTCCCAACATTGCCAAGCCTTGTTCCACATCACGGAGGAATTACCATCAGCTTGTGCGGATAATTTAATGAGAAGCACTTCAAAAACGTTTATTGTTATGAATCATATTGCCATGAATAGCCCTGCAGTTGGTGGTGGGCCAGACTTGGAAATGGCTCTGTGCCCAGTGCATCTGCTTTCAGACACCTAAGTGGGGAGTTTTGGTGGCTGGGATTTGATTGTTCCCAGGTAGAACTGCTGGAGACTATCCTGTCTTGAAAAAGAAGCAAGAGCAAGCCTAATTTTGGAACTTTTTTTTTTTTTTTTTTTTAGCATATGTAAAAAAAAAAGGGGAGAAATTTTCACCCTCAGCTTGATCTTTGAGTCATCTTTGAAGGACCTGGCCATGGTGTGACCAAAGCTACCCCAGAAACACAATTATAAGGCAATAGGAAGAGCAGAGCACTTACAAGTAATGAGTCCAGCATTGCAAATTAAGACTGAAAGCTTTTATGATTGAATTGGTAGTATTGGATATCGAATGTTTTACTGTGATTGGAATAGAGTTGCGTGGTTGTTTTATTATTATTGTTTGTTTGTTTTTTGGGGTTTGTTTGTTTGTTTTTTGTTTTGTTTGTTTTGTTTTATTAGGGCTTTTTGGATATATATATATCCATAGCATGTCATTAGCGGTTAGACACTGATTTGTAGCAGCACAGAATTATTCCATTGAATGTCACTGCAGCTCCTATTCTTTTTGAACACCTCTCTTCTTCCCTTCACTTCCTTGCTCTCTTTTTAACTAAAAAAAAAAAAAAAAAAAAAAAAAAAAAAGAAGAAGGCGGAGAAGAAAATTACTGCACTGATTTATATAAATACAGCCCTAATTCAGGCTAGTGTTCCAGCAGTCCCATAAAAATGATTCAGTGCCATGATGCTTGTATCTTAAATAGCTTCTGGGATGGACGGAATCCTTGTCCTAGTAAGGCCACCTCTGAAGGACTGGAAACATGCAGATTTTTCATCTGAGTTGCTCTCAGTATTAGAATGATGAATCAGTGACTGCTGAAGCATCTAATTCAATTAAAGCTCTGCATCAAAGTATTGTGGTTTTCAACATTAACAACCAGGTAAGGATCCTGTTGACCTGAGTATTTAAAATAATCTTCAGAGATTTTGAAAACAGATGGCAAATATCCATCTACTACTGATCCAGCCTTCTGTCAGGAAGAAAACACAGAGCTAACTAGTTGCTGTCTGATTAAATCTGAAGATTATCAAGGAATCTAGAGTGTGCTATTTATAAGTCTATCATAGTTTTGTCTTTTCCACTAAACTTGAATGTAGTTCTCGTGCGTGTGTTGTAATTGTCATTCTCTGGGTTACTCTGTGTACAAACAGGATGTGCATAAGTGAAAAATATGAAGCTTCCTTATAGGTTAATGCACCTAATAGAGCTGTTCAGTTTGAGCATTAACCCATTTACATCCAAAGTCTTTACTGGCCAAGCTGTAGGATGGGGACATCTTCCATTGCTCCTTGGACCAGGGTTGTTTCTTGTGTTGCCACCACCATCTTACCCTGTCAGTATTTTTCATGTTTTCCATTCTTACTCTCCCCAACTCAATAATTGCACTCTGTACTTTCACTTTTCTGACCTTGCCAGGCCTTCCGTTCTCATGAACTTTCTCACACCATAACATTTGGCCCACTAGAACATACCTGAAGCAAAACAAGGGCAGGTGCTGAAATAGAGCCTTGCCATTAATACTTCCCTCACCTTTTCCGACTTTCCTCAGACATTGATTACACCTTGAATCAAATTGTTTCTGCATACTCTTCAGAGAAGTAAAATGGGTGTCTGGCCTTCAGTTCCTTCTTCCTCAGTGTTTCCAAACCTTCTGCCTGGGCTGCCAAAGCAAAGAAAGCTCTGCCTTCCTTGGTTTCCAGTATAATTGTGCTGCCTTGTATGTAGTTAGCCCAGAGATAGCTCTGTTATCTCTGAGTAAGGCATAATCATTTTTCTCTGTGGAAATCAGCCTTTCGCTCCACCACAAATGTCTTTATAGGGATGTATTTCAGCATATATGAAGAAGTTCATACGTAAAGGTGTAAATAGCCCGATTTCCTAAAGTACTAAGCAGTAATATCAGCACAGATCCCTTAAGTAAAACTGATAGAGACTAAAGGGAATGCAGTATTCCTGTATTTTGGGTTTTGGGGTTGGCTGGGGAGGTTCTTTTGTGTTAGGTTTTTTGGTTTGTTCTTGTTTTTTACCCTTAACTGGTTTAATTGGGAGATAATAATTGGGTTGGTTAGCATATGTAATAGGAGCTTATTTCACTTCTGGGTCTTATTTATGCTGTCTAAAACAGCCCACTACAGATTTTGCAGTACTTCAAATGGCTTCAAAAGTCATTAGATGAGATTCTGGAAGGTGGATGCTGTTCAGATAGTGCACCAATATTATCTGACTCTCGTCTTCCACACATGCAAATAAAACAGTCATAATGCCACAGAGGGCTTGAAAATTACAGTGACTTAAAACTGCTGTTGAAAACAATGTGGATGGTTTTTTCCCCTGCACAGACAATAAAGTGAAGAAGGACCTTTAACCTCGCCCAGGGACTTTGCCTAATAGGTTCAAGAGGTGTTTTGCCATTTTCCAGTGCTATCTTGCAAGCATCATGGACAAAACTCCTCGATCACTTATCTGGCAGAACTGGTTTGAGTATCTGTCTGAGTTACTAGGAGGTTACCAAAAAATCCGTAATTCCCAGTGGCGTTCTTTCAAGGGCTGAATGATCCCATGCAAAGGCAGATGAAATGAAGCCAAAGTGAGTATTTGTTAGCTAAGGAAAGCATTCTTTTTTGTTGCTGTCAATCACATGCACAGAAAGAGAGATTCAATCATAGTGAAGACACTGGACATTCAGCTCAGCTTGATTTTTTAATTTTATAAACAGTAGGAGGCTCGAGAAGGAACAATGAGGAAAAGCAGGGCTATAGAATCAGAAAATAGACTCAACTTTTGATTCCTATGTCATTTAAGTCCAAATTATAGTTATTTACTCAGTCCAGAGAGCCTGAATTTTCACTGTTTTCTAATTGGAACAGCTGTGACAGAGTCCATGAAAATGTCCTGCTACAAATTTAATTGATAAATTCACACGTCCTTTGTTGTCGTCCCCCCGCTTCTTATTCTGCTATGGCACATGTAGTCCCACATAGTTGTTTGTGTGAGAAACAACACAGACTGCAAAATAACCTTTGCAGTTAGCAAGATAAAGGATGTGCTGTTAGTAACCCCATAGCTCCAGATTCCCATCCTGCTCAGCCTCACAGATCAGCATTGCAGAGATATAACCTTTACTTGGAGTCCTGGTTCCTGCCTGCCTCCTGCAGCAGCTCTGTGGACACCTAAGGTTCTGCCTTTCTTGCTGAAGAATAATTTTTCAAGACAATCATTATAGTATTAGTAAATATTTCTAACTGGAAATTTCAATGTCAGAAGCAATAACTGTTTTCTCTTTTTTTCTCTTTTTTAAAAACTCCCTACAAAAAGGTAGTATTTCCTATACAGAAAAAGTACCACCTGATTTATCAAATGTTGCAAACCATAGATTTATTCCAGTTAGCATTGATTTGTTCAAAGTTGGAAAAGGAAAAGCAGTGAGAACTTTGCTTGACCAAAAGCCTTGAGCCTCTCAGTTCTTTTGGGAATTAGGACATAATATTTTTGTCCAAGCAAGTTAAGCACAACTTAACACTAATTCAGATTCCTCAAGATCTCTATGCTTGATGTTTTCTGTGGACTGACTTGAGACTTTCATAGCCTTTTCTGGAAGAACACACAGGATTTGGGTGAAATCTTAATTCTTTATGCTTAAAGTCCAGAAGGCAGAATCCCACATTTTTAAATTCCTATCCAGTTGACTTGTGTGTATTCAAATGTACAAAGAAAATAAATAAATAAATAAATAAATAAAGAGCTAGATTAAAATCCCTTTGAAAATGTTGAAGTATGAATTAAGAAGCCCTCTGTTCTCCATGTCATGGCTGTGTGCGAGTGTCCCTGTTGGCAGGGCCTGATCGGTGTACAGGATCTTCTGCTTATTGTTGAGCACCCTCTCCTGGCTCTCTGCTATTTGCACAGAAGTTATATCATGGGCTGAGTGCTCTGGAATAAACTGTGGTGCCCAGTTGAGTTTAAGAGGATGTCTGCTCAAATAATATGAGTTGCTGGTCTCCTTAAAGCATACCTGGTTTTTAACAACATAACTGATTTGCAGCCAAGAAATCCTTCTAGTGGTGAAATTCCTCAGTAAGGATTTTTTTCTTGCCTCTAATGCTGCTTCTAATTGATCCCAGAAAAGTACTTGCAGACTATAGAATACAATGCATAAGTCACAATCTGATAAGGGCTTGATGCCCAGCTGGTAAAAATGTTGTTTATTGGGTGACTAAGCCAATACATCTCTCAGTGGATGTTATCTTCCTGTAATACCTCAAGCGACCTAAGGCTTAATCTAGGCATGAATTGGTATGTCATAAAGCAAGGGGGTTTTGCTGGGATTCTGGCAATAAACAGCAGCTAGAATGAAAATAGGAGGTGAAGCTGCAGAGTTACCACTCAGTTAAGATTAAGAGTTACAATATGAGAAGCCATCATCTGATCTTTGGATCTCATAATAAATTGAGCACACAAAAGCACTCTTGCAGTATGTGACTACTGCTTGCCATGGTTAAGGCAGTCCAAAATTCTTTCAGTAAGTCACAGCAGAAAGGGCAGAAATCTTCACTCTTTGTTTCTCTCCACAGCCACATAGCCAGGCAGCATTACTGCTAAATTTAGCAGTTCCCATGAATCTCATCTGGATCCATCCAGGAGCTTCAGGTGTCTAATGAAGACACCTACTTATATAGGTCTTGGTCATCATCCTCTTCATAGTTTGTAGGAGTTCAGGGAGATGAAATTCTTAATTTTGGCCCTCTATGGATTTGTGGGGGGCTCTGCTGTTGTTAACAGCCTATGTGCCTGCTAGCTTCAGAGAGGTATTTCCCCTTGGGACATAATGTACCTTGAGGAAAACACCACAGTACAGAGACCAAGAACCAGGCTTTTCCTGAAGGTGCTAACATGATGTTCAAAACAGCATCATATGGTTAGTTCCCTGAGTGCTGATAATTTTAAACACGAAATTTAAGTCCTTCCAGGCTGGTTTAAATTTGCAACATCATCCATATTTGCTCGAATTTGATATTTGCTGTAATTATCATGTTCAATATAACACTGATTTAGCAAGGAGTTTCCAACATCAGTCCCTCTCATCTTACTCTCAGGTGTCACACTTGCCCAACTTGAGGAATTCTCAGAGGAAAAGGACATTTCTGAGCACTGGGAACATTGTCACTGAGCACAGACCAAAGAGTAGAATGCCAATTTGCAGTAGCTGAGATTATACTCCAACATTTTTTATTGCACTGTGCTCTGTGGCTTTGAATTCCTGTACAGCAAATATGACCCTTGCTTTTATGGAGGAAAGCCACCATTTCTCCTAGATGCTCTCTTGGGACAGTTTGGTGTAAGTAAAGATATCCTGTTCGGCTCTTTGATTTCAGCCTTCAAGCCAGCTTTCATTTTGGATTACCCTCAATTAGAAGGTACTTTAAATTTTTCTGCTTTTTAATTGGAATATGTGAATACAGAGCAGGTAGAAACAAAGAGAATACCGAAGTATTTTCAGGTCATTGCAAAATGAGAGCAATGGTGATACTGAATTTGAGTGGATGCAAGCAGGGGCCATTTCAATTTGTGTGTGACTTTGATACAGCAAAGACACCACAGTCTTACGGTTTTTAAGTTAAGAGGCTCAAAGAATAAATTGACTGCAGCTGAGATCTGAAGCAAAATACTTTGTTTATTTCCTTTGTATGTGTTAGAATACACCTTTTTAACTGCAAGAGAAACTCCCTAATTTGCAATAATGAGATTAACTGGAAGAGAAAGAATAGCACAAAGAGACACCATATCATGAAGTGTTCTTATTTATTTATTCCACAGTGGAAGCAATCATCCCAGCTTTCTTTTGTCTGATTCCTAAATCACTCAGATGGAGTTTCATCAGGAAGGAATAAATGCAAGTAGCTCCACTGAGTTGCAGAGGACTGTGCTCAACAAACTATCCATGTTTCTTTCCAGCTCCAGTAAGCAAGGAATTGATACTATGCAGCCTCATTGTAGCCATGTCTTGGCTAGACAACGCTTATTGCTATTGATCAGCATCTTTTCCAAGTAATAGAAGCAAGGAGAGGCCATTATAATAGGCATGGGAAAAGACAGTGAGGTGGAAGGCTTTGGGGTTGAAGGCAGGAGTGGGAGCAGGTTGCTTGCCCAGCTGTAGGGATGATGTTTTTCACCAAAGGACTACACCAATCCCCTCCATGGGCAGGGAGCAGTTGCAGAGTGAGAAAAGCCCGTTATACTTTTCCTACACCTGTACAGTCCCTGGCAGGATCCTGGGAGGCTTTCCCAGCTCACTTGGCACCAACACGCCAGCCCCTGGTCGGCAGGAACTTGGCAGCTCTCCACTTGGCAGAGCCAAACTGCAGCAGCCAAGCAGGCCCTGCATCTTGAAGTAAGTGAATTTGCTGGGCTAATTGCTCACAAGTGCTCCCTCCGAGCACCTGTAAATTGTTAAGTTTAATAGGGTGGCAGCTGTTGCCGCTGCCTGGGTTCTTGCTGCCTTGGAAGTAGTTGGGAGATGAGAGCAGCAACTTGTGACGTGATTATCCTTTTCTCCATTTCCCCTCAATTTCATTGTCATTTTCTTCTCTCTTAAGAGCGCTTAAAAGCATTTTTTGCTCCTTATAATACCCACAGGAGCTGTTGGGAAGAGCACTTTTTGCGTTTAAGGTTTCAAAACCTAAAATCTCTGACTTTAAGAGGTTTGGAGAGTGGTTTAGTTGGAAGACTGCTGCTGTGCAGACACCTGCAAAGCATTGAACTTAAGCTGGCACAGCTGGAGGGAGGGAAGGCTCAGAATGATGGCTGGTTGCACTTCAGAGGTGGTTGTGCTTCAGTGTCCTCCGTCTCCTATAGGAATGAGAGCCTGTTGCCGAATGGAAAATAGACGCCTGAGTATTTGGATGGATTTGGACTTCGATTTTGAAAACTTGATAGCTGTAGTGGGACAGTTACTTTTCTGATTCTAACAAACCTAGTCGGAGGGAAATAGAATCACTAGTAATAAATGAGAGAGGTTCTTTTAGTTGTGCAAGGTGTGGAATGTAACACATCTATCCATGGGATTCACTGGGCTGGAGTAACCCTCAGTCTGCAGAGGGCAGAGGGAGCTGAAGCTCTTATTGCAGGTGCCTCCATCAATTGTCAAAGTGTGCTAGAGGGAATTATCCTTGTGGTACATTACAGATAACCAGGAAGGACTGGCAGGAGATGCATTGCTCTGAAGTCTAGCTGGGCTCATCTGAACCCCTTTGCCACTCCTGAAGTAGGTAAGGATTGTTACCTCTGAAGCTGTAATAGTTGAGTGCAGGAAACTCAGGTAAGAATTGGGATCTATGGGTTTTCTAGTTTTGCTATTTTTGCAGGACAGAAACCTGTGTGTGCCTGGAGTGTTCTAGCAAGCTCTGCCTTCACATGTAGGTTTGTGCCTCCCTGTCCCTTCCATTCTAGGTTGCAAGACATGGCATCCCAGGTATGTTTCCTTATGTGGCAGCTGAATCTGGGTGCATGACCTACACAAATAAGTGTCAAGGTTTATGGGAAGATCCCCTGGTACAGGAGCACTGCCCATAATCTTACTTTAGAAAAATCAACTTTTGTGGTCATGCACTACTGGAGAGAGAGAAACTCCTGACCCTGAGCAGTCAGACCAAGGCAGGGAGGATTCTCCCCCTCCCAGGAATAACCAGGCAGAGCAGGAATATACTCTGTCTGGTGTCACAGTGATGCCATGGCACTGCAAAATCCTCAGGAGTCACTGGGAGGAGAGAGCAGGGGATGGCCATACATAAAGATCTGACTTTGTAATAGAGTGGGTAGGATGCTCTGCTGGCAGGGTGTGGGGGAGCCTGGGCCCTGATTCCCAGCACTGTCAGCATATGAAACAAAGAACAACAGATCTGTTCCCCAAGTCTGACCCAAAATTAGATGGCAAACAAAGGAAATATCCAGACTAGAGAGCTGTTAAAAACCTGTCCATGGGTTTTGGAGGTTAATTTCCCCTCTGTTTATTCTAATATGTGCTGAGTGGCCAGGGTCTCCTCTCTTTTACCTGAACACAGTTTGCCTTTCCTTGGCTTTGAAAGGAGAGTAAGTTTAACTGGTGTGATAATAAAAGGACAAAGCCTGTCATGATTAATAGTCACATGAACTCATGTGTGAAGAACATTCAGTTACAGCTACCCTCAGGAGAGAAAAGTTTCCCAAATATCTTAACAGAAAGAAGGAAAAGGAACAATATGTCTATGATTCTGTGTGATCAGTCAGTTTGCACACAGACAAAAGGTAAGAAATATTGCTGCCATCACATTGCATTTGGGGATGGGGGGAAGGCAGTGATGGGGTAAGGAAAAAAAGTTTGTGAAACATTTACAAAAAAGTTTGTTTTTTGCTAAAATTTGGAGCAGTGCTCCACTGGTAAGTCTTCTAGCCCAGGGGCTGCTTCTGCTTAAAATCATTAATAGCCAGCTCAATTTCTGCCAGTGTGATTGGCTGAGCCACTATAGTGCTATTAATTTGATTGAGCTTGAAGATAGAGGAAATATAACAACCTCTTCAAGTTGCTGGTACCTTCTGGGATCTCAGGCATACAGAGGTCTTGAGAAATCTTGACAAATTCATACTTGGGGGGGGGGGAAATTTCTTAAGTGGCTCACAGAGGCTTAGATGCATCTTAATGGGTAGTGATCTGGAAAAATGTTGCAGAATTGTTTCAGCATAAACTCTGTGGTGTCTGATCCTTGTTTTTAGGAGAGGGACGTTATCTCCAGGAATAAGCTAGCATTTTATCTGGACTTCCAGAGCTTGCTGATATTCTGTCCAGTTTTTATAGTGTAAACAAAATTGGTTTGGATGTTTATCACCCCAATCAGCCGCAGTTGTAAGTTATATAGCCCAGATAATAGTAGTGAGATCTATTGAAATTCTACTGGGCTATAACTCAGGAGTAGCTACCCTAGCCTGCTTCTTTCCCTTGCATTTTGTTGAGTGCTTAGGAGCACCTGTCCATTGACTAAGCTCTTTCCTCACCCTAAAAAAATAAACGTGAATTAATAAAGCAGGAAAGTGAAAAATTACCCTTCTAGTTTTTGAATTATTGTGAGGTTCACTGTCTGGATTTTGCTGCTCCTTGGAGCACAGTGAGGGTTTTGAATTGCTGTCTCTGGTTTTTATGTGGAATTCTGCCCTAGTCAAACTCTACAGTGATGTTCATGTCCATTTCCAGAAAGTCTTGAATATACCAGTTTGAAAGTAATTTGTATCTACCATTTTCCAGGTGCCTTTATGCTTGACTATGAAACATAGAAATCCCCAAAGCATAGTTCCTGCCCAAATCGCTGCTCTCCACGCCTAAAATTTCAGGCAAGGAGTGGACTCATGTATAGACCCAAAAACTGCTGAGAGAGACATAATACTGTGAGGCATGTGACACAGCAACTTCAACATGGTCTACTTTGCCATTACCAAGGTTGTCCTGAAATGATGTATGTGGAAGGAAAGAATGTGCCAGAGTGGAAAACAGCTCAAGTAGAGATGAAAGAGCTTTTATACTGCATGTAAAAGGAATGAGATGTAGAAGATTCTGCTGTGAACTAAACTCCAGAGAGGACAATGTTTTTCTGGTAGAAGAAAGTGATAGAGTTTGCTCATGTGTGTGTGTGTGTTAATCAGCAAAGTGTGCAATAATTTGCCTTAATGTGAAACATGTACCTTGATCAGCAAATTATCTGCTTGCACATTAAATTATGCACTGTGATCTCTGAGGTGTATTAAATATTGAAATCAGAAATTTTATCATTAATGGAAAGCTAATGAGCAACAGCGGTACTATGTGCCTCAGTTGACTTTTGTTAGAAGCAACCCATTGTAGTTGGAAGGTGACTTTTCTGAGTCTCTGGTGTTAATGTGCCAATTATTTCAGTTATCAATGCCCCTGGAGGCTCCAAGTGCCTACCATGGATCTTTTACCTCAGACTGTGTATGGAGCAGGGTTTCTCAGTATATAGATAAAAGCCAATTTGAACAGACTGGGGGAAAGAGAGACCAGTTTTTACCATGCAGATTCATAGCTAAAGGCATTCTACCAGCTTCTGTGTTTCAGCTTCTTTCATCCAATGAGGTGGCTTTTAGGATGTGCAGTTTCTTTGGACTTTGGGTAATAAAAGCACAAGGTGATGCCTTCACCTGCAGTTAACATGTGGGTGCCTAAATTAGAATAAATACATATGCAATGTGTAAATTGCCTGAGGATGACTCTGGGTAACTCTGTCTCTGAAATGTTTATTATTGGGATTATTGAGCCATCAGAAATCCCAGTCAAGACCAAGGTCCCATTATAGCAGACTGCCTTTCCTGTCCCTGTTCTGCAGCTTAAACAGGTCTAGGAAAGTGGTGTGACGTTTTCAAGGACACTTAACTTGTCAGTGACAGACCAGGAGCTAAATTGGGATCCTCTCCTGTTTGGTTTACATTGAGGTACAGGTATTGGTTTGCACATCATACATATCTATGTCCAGCAGTATGGGCTCCATTTATGGCAAAGAGATTCTCAGTGGGCTTGTTGGAGTCTATGTTACTGCTGTGCCTACCCATACTGTCCTTTCAAAGTAGCTCAGAATGTCCACATCATCCCTGTTTGAATCATGAAGTCTTGCACAAATGAAGCTGAAGTCTTTACAAGATGCTTGCATCAATGAATTAACTTGTTTTTTTCAGCTCAATTGGTTAAGCTGAAGCCAGGTTTGGATATGCAACTCTAATTGCCCACAACATGGCAGATGTCACGGGCTCACTGCTGGATGGACAGCAAGTCCCAGTTCCTGGTCTCTGTTCCTCAGCTGCTCTGCTGGCTGTGCAGCCATATCTTTCCCCCTCCACTGCTTGGATCCGTGCAGCAGGAGTGGGGCCAGGAAGGTGGTGACACTAGGAAGGTGGTGGCACTGCTCACCCCATCGTGGCAAACAGTGCCAGGAGCCTGCCCAGCAGGTGTGTGCCTGTCGGTGAAGTTGGGTATTGGCTTGCCTGGCAGACTGACCCTGCCTACAAACACAGAGCTGGATGAAGCTATTTGTAGGACCTAGAGATGTCTTGCTTTTACATCCCTCTCCATTGCTGCACATTATTAGACTCTGTTGACTTTTATGAAAGTCCTAAATTGCTACAGAAAACAGTGTTGTTTTCTGCTGGCTTAACTATTGCATTCCTTCAGGCTTGTTTTTCAGTGCTACACTTTACTGCCTGTTAAGTTAACTGGATTTTTATCTCCTCTGCCTCTGAATGTCTTCTGTAAAAGTCCGAAGTAAGCCACAGCTTGCCCAGAGGAATATTCCAGGAGAGAAAAGGAAGAATTCAGAAACAATAATAATGTAACCCTGGCAAAATAATACTGCAAAAACACTTAGGCATGAAAGAGTGATTCATCCCTGCAAATATCTATTTAGAGTACAAAAGAAAAAGCTCCCAAGGGAGTTGCTCTCTTAGAAGAGATTGCAAGTCTAGTTTATCCTCTGTAGATGCAAGTGTACCTTACAGATAACTGTGGGGTGTGCATTAATCAGGAAGGTATTTTCTCTCATCCATTACTCCTCATTCCTTTGCCCCCAAATATTGGAGGAAAATGGATTATGTATCATTAAACTCCCTTGGGTGTGATAATTCCCCTTAACTGTGTTGAGGCAGCAATCTGCCCCTTCTTCCTCTCAGTCCCCAAACAACCACTATTTGATGTAGGGACAGAGCAGGGATGCACAAAAGCAGTTTCCCTGCTAGCCCCAAGCAGCATGGGTTAGCAGTGAGCAAAGGTTATTCTCCATACCCTCTCTTGTGGAGGCTGAAATGCAAAATGGACATTTCATGTCCTATCCCAGTGGTTTATCCTTCACAGTTCAAAGGTACTGGGCTGTGTTCCTCCCTTGTTGGCTATAGTTTGCCTGAAGGCTTTGCTAACTTTACCCTGAAATATGTTCCCACAGACTGTTTATACTATTCTAAGCCAATTAAATAAAAGCACTGCTAAGATGTTTGTGTTTCCTTGGTTAGCAGCAACTGGGCTCTTTGTGCTACAGCACAAGTAAGGGCTGCACTTGGAGGGGACTCACTGTGCCCACGCAGAGCTGATCCCACCAGAGCCCAGCCCAAGGCACAGAAGAGTCACAGAGACGTATTTTACAAGGTTTGCTGAAAGAGAGGCAGGGGTTTTGAGAGACATCTATATAGATTGTGAGTCTTCTGACAGTTTGAATAGTTTAGGGTAGTGAGTGTTGAATTAAGGTCTCCCAACACTGCTTTAATAGTCAAAGTGTGCTGTGGTGAAACTAGGTCTAATGGAGAGTGCTTGCACCACTTCTAGGGCTAAACGTGGCAGTAGGTTTTCATCTTCTTTTATCAGAAGTTACTTGTGAGCTAACACTGAGGGCTGATCCAAGCTGCAGACAGCTTGCAGGGGAGTGGAAATATCTCCTGTTTGTTCTTCAGTGTGTGCTCAGCCATCAGCTGGGTGATTTATGTGAAGAAGAATAAAAGATGGATTCTGATAGTGAAATTAGGGAGCAGCCAGAAGTACTATGGAAGCTCTTGTTTTATTTTACAAGAATGTGAAGGATTCATTACTTCACAGAGCAAATAATATATTTTTTTTTCACTGAACAAGTAATAAATGATGAGGAGAACAAAATATCTTTAAATATCAATGGACTCTGTTCATGGTCATATTGCATCACATGGAAGAAAAGACAAAAATCAGTGTAGGAGTTTGAAGAAAATTCAGGTGAACAAAAACTTGATGCAGGGATACAACCAAGGATAGTCCAAAACCAAGGCCAGACCTCAAATTAATGTTCCTGGAGATGTAGGGGCTGTCATGATATTTTATTCCTTTCTGCTTTTGATAGAAGAACAAGAATTCTTCTTGAAGGACAGGGCAATTTCTGTTGCCAAGTACTCTATCCTGACTAGCAGGAGTGAGACCTAAATCCTAAGATTTCTTCTTTGGTTTCATATGTTTGATAGCTTCTAATCCCTTAACAGTGGCTTGCTTTGTGTGTTTAAGTTTTTAATTGCATCTCTCTGAATTAGGCACTAAAATGACTAAAAAAGACAACTGAATGTATCTGTTGCTCATGAATGTTAGGATTCATAGAACAGATATTTTGAGTCTTTCAAAGAAACTGCAATACTTTTTGGCTGAGAGGGTAAGGTTTCAGTTCAAATATTTAAAGAGGAGGAGGAGGACACTGGCTGATTGAAGACACTGCCGTAAACATGTGCATAGATGGCTTTCATGAGCTCAGTATACAGGGCTAGGAAAGTGCCTTTCCCCTGTGTAAAGAGACTATAATTGCATTTAAGCAAGTTAAAATATTAATTCAGCAGATGTGTGCCTTGAGATACCAAACTACTTTCTGGAAAGTAGTAATCAATAGCTGATATGAGAAATGGTTATTTTCAAATATTCAAGAGCTATTCAAGAGCCAGATGTGCTTTAGTTTAGCAATACACTGGCAGATCATGTTGACTTTTTAACTCACAGAATGTGGATGGTAACAGATGGTGTCCAGTTAAGCCGAGTGGCCCATTTCCATCCTGCTGTCTCCAAATTGATATAGTTAGACATCTTCTAACTTTAAATATCCTCAGATTTATAATGTATTTCCTGCCATTCAGCCCACTCCTGGATGGAATATTCTGCAGCTTAAATGCTGAAGAAATTTTACTCCTATCACACCTTGAAACTGTTAATAAAAACTATTATTGTGAGACTTTTCTATTTATTCCAGAAGTCTCATTGTAAAGATGTCTTCTTTCTTCAGTGAAACAAAGAGCAGTGATTGGTGGCAGGCAGAGCATTCAGGTGACTGACCTGTGTTTAAACCACTGTTGTCACTTTTGTACGAAGCTCTGTGATTATGTGAATGGAATGAAAGCCCAGGATACTTCAGGAAATAAATGCTGCTTTCTTTCTGTAGAGCAATTATTCACCAGCTACCTGAGAGAGGACACTCTGCCCTTGGACTTCCTGCCATATGGAGGACATCAAGCTGGCCACACTCCCACTAGGGCAAAAATTATTACTTTGATATCCGTTTTCTTAAGCATCTTGTAAGATGCCCCTGATAGTGAGGCTTGCAAGTCAATTTGGTGCCTTAAAAATTGTGCTGATCAGCCATAATACGTGTGTAGCAACAATGTGAGGATCAGGGATGCCCCTGTCTTGTTTCTTCATTGACCTTAGAAGGAGCCTAAGCAGATACCTGAGGCTCAGCATCTGATTTTTAGATAAGAGAACACAGATAATTCTGAAAACTCAGTTGCTTGCTGAGTTGCACCACAGAGAACTAGACCATGGGTCAACTGCTTACTGCAGCTCAAGAAGTCTGTGAAGACCTGAATACACTCTCCTCAGGTATCAGCTCAATCTCTTCACCTCTTGGAACTGAGTAAGACCTTTCCCAGGTGTTTTTTTGTACTAAAAATTTCAACTCTTCTAAACTGTAGAGGAGAGAACAGCATAGTCACCACCCTTCAACCTGAGTCCTATCCCAAGAATGTAGGCGGCATGTTACATGTTTTTAATATTGTGCTTCTACTTTTTCTAGCTTCTCCACACCCTGGGGACAGTCTGTTGCCATGTGGCCTTTGCAGAGCAGGCTGACCCTGGTCCTGTGCCAGGCTCCATGAGTGCAGCTCAGCCTTCCTGTCAAATTCCATTGTCATTCAATGGCAAACTGGTGCTGCCGTGCCCAGTGTGGTGGAACAGAAAATTCTTCTTCCTTACACTGGTACGAAGCACAGCACGGGTATGTTCTGTATTATACTACAACTGCAAAGGGGGAGTTGAAATGGCTGATGAAGATTCTTTTGGTGCTACTGATGATTTCTCTGTCCTTGAAGTTTCGAACTCCTTCCTTGAAGCTTTCCAGTAAGAGCTGCTGCAGACTTGATACATTGGCGTTAATTTAGACTTCACAGAGGAACACAGAACACACTTTACAGATGTGCAAAAAAC
The DNA here is from genome assembly GCF_963662255.1 of Cinclus cinclus. Lineage (NCBI taxonomy): Eukaryota > Metazoa > Chordata > Aves > Passeriformes > Cinclidae > Cinclus > Cinclus cinclus. The sequence continues at coordinate 57,076,437 of NC_085050.1, read as the reverse complement.
AATGCTTGGAGCTGCCTCTGCTCTAAGTCTCTCAAGTCTCCCTTGTGCTCCTGAATCCTTTCCCTGCCTCTGTCCTATGATGTGCATGTATTACTGAAATGCACAGAGCTGGTGAGCTGCAAATTCCCTGACAAGGGCACTCAGTTTGGATGGCTCTGCTTCCCCCTGAGTTGTTCATGCAGCTGCCACTGGCAGCCCATAGTGCAGCCTTTCTGGGATATGCTGCAGCCAATTATAAGACCGACAGAAGAAAGGACTTTGTTTTTTTTCCCCTAGGCTACAGAATACAGAGAAATAAATATTCAGGCTCTGTAGCTGCAAGTAAACACAAGGGCAAGGTCAAATGTAAACATTTCAGCGACTTTTTGGTTGACCTGTGACAGCCTTTTCAGCTTTCTATCATGTAAGAGTCCTCTGGCTTCTGGTCAGAGTATTGGGCTGTGCTTGGAGCTCACGTTATTTCTTCCCTGAGGCAAGATACTGTGCTTTGTGGTTATTCTACTGTAAAGGTCAAGCTGCTGAGGCATTAAATGCATCCCTCCTTTTCCTGTATTAGCTGTTTTCTCTTTTAGGTCTGCTTCCACATTTGTGGTTTGTGCCTTCCCTGCATAGTTACAATGATTCTACTTCATAAGCAAGATAAACACCTAATGTACTCTCATTTTGTCTATTTTCTTCCTCTGGTTTCACCAACTGTTTCCAATCTTGCACACTTGATATCCCCAGGAAGGCAATCTTTGTTGGCAAATAAATAAAATTGAGTGGCAATGCTTGACACCAAGTTTATGGACAATTGGTGATTAAGTTACCTCTGAGAAGTATTTGAATCCCAAAGAGAGGCACAATATATTGCAAATATGCTCTAGCCTTCTTCAAGGATTTTTTGTGTAGGGGGAGAGTTATAGGATCATAAGTAATGCCTCATGATTAGCTAAAAGTTGTTCTTACAAAGAACAGGATCTCAGCAGAATGATAATATGGCTGGAAGTAAAATTATTGTGCTAATTTAAGGGTGTCATTCAGGACTTTTTTTCCCCTTATTTCTTTCCTTTTTTTTTTTTTGTTTGTTTCTTTTTTGTCTTTTTTTTTGTTTGATTAGGGGGACCTTGGAACTGGCAGTCAGGATATGGTCATTAACAATTTATGGCCAACAAGTCTCTCTGTGAGTCTGGCTTTATTTTCTGTAACATTCAAAATGAATCAGGAAATGAGGATATTATTAGGGGGTTTATATGTTTTCCTCCATTCTCAGAAATTTATATGAGGGATGTCATCCTTGTCTTCACATCCTTCACCCTTGGCCAGGGTAAAAGGAAAATGATTAGGCTACTTTCAGTCTACTTTTTCTGACTCTTCAAAGCGGAATCACATGTATGGTGCTGAGCTTCCAACCACTAATCTTATGATTAGACATAGCAGGATCACTCATAGTTCCATTTGCTATTCAGAAGTTTACAGTTTTAAGACTGAATAGCTGAATTTCTTTTGCCTTGAATTCTGATTCTGCAAACAGTCCTTATCAAAAGGGGATTTTGTGCAGGCCAGGAACTTGATTTGCTTTTCTGTCTTTTAGTATAACCCTGAAAGCTGCCTTGATGATTATGGCCTTGTGATACAGCAAAGTGCAGCAAGTGAACTTTTCTTTTTTATGCTGGTTGTTGCTTTGGATTTTAGTTTGGCTCATTTCCTAGAAGCTAGTAGCTCAAATTGGTTTAGGAATTACTAAAAGACTGCCTTAGCTCTCTAAGCACCAAAATCTCAGTCCAGCAAAACTCTTACGTGTAGGTTTAACTTTAGGCATGGTTTTTAAATTCCATAATGCAAAATGGATTTTTGGGAACACCTGAGTATTTTATGCAACTCCAGCCACATTTAGGGGCCAGTAGTACCCGTGGAAGTGGTGCATTTACTGACCCATGGTAGTGCTTCTTTCCCTGAAGATGAGGAGTAGGATGCAATTTTAGCTAGGAGGTGTGTTGTTCTAACAGGATTTCTCCAGTATTTAGGATTGAAGGGTGTTTTTGTCCCTAAGTGTGCTGTTTGTTGTCAGTGTGGCTAATGCAGCTGTCTCCAGCTCACCAGTGTATGAATGAGAGAAGCTTGGAAGTGGTTTATGCTCACTCAGACAGCAGCTCTGAGACAAGAGAGAAAGAAATTAAACATGCTGCTTCTTCGCACACAGATTAAAAAGATGCTGTGGACAGTTTTCCCTAGTACAGGGCATGGCAGTCGGAAAAATAAATAAATAAAATTAGTTTGGGACTTGGTTTTATTTCAGCTGGTGCCAAAATCAGTATCTGTAACTGAATGAATGAATGATAGCAGGTTTTATATTCTTGCAGAATTCATTGGGATGAGAGATTTGGAAACATGCTTCTTTTGCTTTGCGTAATAAAACTCAGGTCACAGCATCTCTCAGAGCCTCAGTTTCTCACAAAACGAAGGGGAGACAATATTATTTATTCCATTAATGTGGTCTTTTGGGTTGGACTTACCCCCTGTGACAGGAGATGTCCATGTGGCAGTCTCTCTGTAGGTAATAGAGACAGAAAAACCTCCAGAGAGCCAATGAGCCCATCTGAGATCTGAATTGCTCTCTGGAGTTTCATCTCTGTCAAGTGGCTAAAGGAGACATTTAAGCAAAAGCACATTCCTTTTAGGTGGTTTGATTAAATGCCTGCAGGACAGTGGAATGAAACAAGCTCTCCTGAGCTACAGATGGTACTGAATTTACATGGCCTGAAGTATTTTCACTGGCTGTGCTGGAATTTTGCAAGTGTAATGCACCAAAGTCCCTTTCCTTAGAGGCACAAAGAGATAACAACGTCCACATGATTAATCCCTCCTAGTAGCCTGTGGTTTCTGGAAGCTTATGCTAAAATTGTTATAAGGAAGAAAATTTTTTCTATTAACATGCAAGCAGCATTGCATTTCCAAGTGCTAGGTGTCATTCGGGGTCATTAAACTGCTCTTCTGCTACAAATGTTGGGAAATTGGTGACTGACCTCATGCAAAACCAGAACTGGGATATTAGAAATCATAATTTGTAATCAAGCAGTGCCCTGAGAACTGCAGCTAATTAAAAGGTGTTTTTATTGGAGAGGGTTTGTTATGGTTGTTTTAGCTTTTTGTTTAAAGAGTCTGAAGTCTATTTCTTTCTGGAAGGCTTGCATAAGCATTTTCTAACCATTATAATGTCATTATATATGGGATTCATTACATTAGAAACATTAGGGGAGATTAAAAAGGATCTATTGGAGGCATTGGCTGAAAAAGAAAGGATAAAAACTAGTTGCAGTTTGAGCTTTTATTATGTGACTTGAAACATGTTGAAATATTGTATTTAAGCTAAATGTGTTTGTTGGAGGTAGCATTAGGAGGGAAAGCAAAGCAGCAAAAACCACTCTCACCACTAAACAAAAAAAAAATCACAATGGCTGGGAACAGTGTGTTAATTAGCAAACTAATTTCCTTGTACTCTAAGTGCATTACAAGTTTTAAATGCTTTTCCAATGGATGGTATCAATTGCATTTTGCTCCTTGAATGTAATTGTTTCCATGGCAATGCTGAGTTCTGCTGTACATGGATTATGTCTGTAAATCCTTCCAGTCATTTATGGGAAGTCTGTATTAGTTTGGCAGCTGACCTGTATTCAGGTTACATTTTCCTTTTGTTGCAGTGGTTTTACAAGCAAATGAACAAAAAGAAAAGTCACTGGAAAAAGGCCAGATCCTCAGTCCATCCCATTTGGCTTCATTTCACTGATTTTAGTGGATCTGTGCTGCATTACATCAGTTGCTGCCCTGTTCTTATTAATATCTTCTTTATGCAGGAAAAAGGGCGACAAATGTCATTTCCCTGTGAATAGGCCGTTGTTCAGGTCACTTTTAATTTGCTGCTTGTAAGATGCTATCAAGTAACTTTTTATTCCTCAGGGAGAGCAGGTACTGCTGTACCAGGGCACTGCCGTAGAGCTGCTGGCCAGTGCTGGGCAGCTGGAAAGGATCAAGAGGGGACCATCACCTGCACAGGGCAGTAGACACACCTTGCAGAGTGACCTCGGCATCCTGTTAGAGTGAGAAAAGTCAAACATGGACTAACACACCAACAACTCCTGGTATCTTCTAGTTTAAAGCAGCAGCACATCTCTTTCTCTTCCAGCTGCGCCTTTCCCCCTTGACTTTTACACAAGGTGCTGTAAATAAACCTTGCTCAGAATCCTTTTACCTTTGCCCATGAAAATTGGAATCTTTGTTTTTGTCATTCCAGGATCAGAAAGAATAGTCTGTGTTCAATCATTCTCTCAAAGCTTGGTTAACAACACTTAGTGTAAAGACAAATGAGAGGCAGCATTGTCTAAGGCCATTACTCTGGTCCCTCTAACTCAACTCTAGCCAGGTTTTGTTAACTCTTGTAATACCTGGGAAGTGTTAATGGACCGAAAGGCAGTGAAGAGCAGTTGGGAAAATGGAATTTTGTTCAGCAGTCAACAGGATTGTTTAGTTCTTTTAGAAGAAAGAAGATGCCTGTAAGCACAGGCAGGTGCTGGCACTATTTTTGAGTACTTAGACATAGGAAAGGTGTGGAGAAATAAGTTCATACATTTTCCTATTCATTGCACAGATATTTCTGTCCACTCCTTCATCCCCCTAAGTACGTCTTGCTGGGCTGACTCACTCACAGCCATCCTCGTGTGTACTGTACATACACACACACCTGCACACGCGTTCTGTATACACCTGGCAGGAATTTTGTGTTGAGGCTATTTCTCTGGACTTTGGGGTTTTTCAGACATTTATCTCTAGGTGTGACTTTGAGCTTGTTGAGGTACTGAAGAAGTAACACATTTGTTTCACTGAAAGGGATGTTAACCATATCATCCAGAGCTGCATTGCACCCATGCTGTCACGAGGCTAGAGGAACCAAATACTTTACAGACTTCCCTACTGATCAGCTTGGTGAACCCCATTCTTCAAAAGACTTTGGGAGTTCTGTTCCCAGTGAGAGGTTTCAGGCTCCATGTCTGAGAAATTTAAGATTTAGGAGAAATAGAGGTAATGTATTTAGAATTTAAGGAAGAGAAGTTTTTGAGAGATTGAAGTTAAACTTGTACACGTAACATGGAAGATTTCAAGCTCCTGGTAGAGGTGACCTGAGGTATTAATGTATGAGGGCCTGTGATGATGAGCTGGAAGCATCTATTCTAAATCCCTTTGAGTTTTAATCTGGGGCAGATGAGAATGTGGGAGAAAAAAAAAAAAGATTTAAAAATAACTGTGTGCCTTTTGGTGTCAATTCACTCCTCAGGAAATCTGAACAATATTCAGGAAATAGTATAACTCCCAGAAAAGCCTGTTGTTTCTAAGCAAAGCCAGTTTGGTTTTATCCATGCTGAGGAGCAAATGGGATTGACAAGCATGTAAAAGAATTGAGACAGAAAGTGTGAAACTGTGTTTGAAAGCAGAGAGAAGCTTAGAGACAATGTTAGTTTCGGTGTGACTGAGAAAGGAGAAGGGGGGGGAGAGGGTGGAGAAGGGTGCTCCTTGCAGGAATTAGGTCTGCATTTGGCAAAAGCAGTGAGTACCTGAGAAAGACTAAAGAATTTCATACTAAAAGCTAGACTTTTGTAGTAACAAAACCCCAAAACCAGCAGAATAACAAATAAACAAAAACAAATAGCAAAAAAGTTGCTGCATATCATTAAACAGAGCATGTGATGCCCACTTTGCACCACTTGTACGAGTGAGTGCAAGAGGACAGGGAGCCTGAGCAGAGCAGTGGAGGAAAGTCCCACAGGCCAAACACAACTAACCCTCACGAAATAACTCCCCGGCTGAATAGCTGAATTCCTCACTGATTTGAGACAGGAAACAACTCAGCTGAGACCTAAAGGTTTCTTTTCCAAAACTGCCTTGCATGGAAGTGGTAGCTTGTCGACACACAAGCCTTTCATTGCAATAGCACCAACACTTATTAATCTGGGGTTTTTTCCTCCTGGGCTTGGACAGGTTTTTATTTTTGTTTGTTACTTTTGAAAAGCCAGAACAAAATTTTCGTGCTTGTTTTGTCCTATATGGTGGGGAAACTGTGCATACTTTTTAGGAGATCTTTGTGATTTCTAGGTAAGGAAAAGCCACCCCCTAGGAAGCTCTCCCGTATTCCCTCCTCAAAGGGCAAGGGATTTGGTGTTCAGGTAACTTTCAGACCCCTAAATACCCCTCAATAAAAAATTCTTAGATGGGAATGGAACAATTGGGTGGGTTTTTTTTGGTGAGAAGTGAGTAATGTTATACCTTTGAAACAGCTCTGCTGCACTGGAGAGCATCTGAGTGGTAACACAGATCTGTGCCTGCAGAGCTGCTCGTGCCTGAGCTATAGCCAGAGCAGCAGCATCTGCCCAGACCCAAACAGCACCTGTGAGATTTGGCTTCTAGGACTGAAAGCTTAATTTTCAAGGGTATGACCATCTCCTTTGCTCCTTCTGTCATCCTCAAGGCTAAAAGAACCCACCTGTTGCTTTGTACTCTTGCCTAGCTCCCTCTGAGAAATTACCCCCAAAACTTACCCTTTGCTTCCTGCTGGGCATCTCTTTTCTGTTCAGGAGTCTCAGGTAGTATCAGGAAATAGGAAAAACCCTGGTGCAGCAGAAAGGGTTTGTGTGCAGAGCAGCTGCTTTTGTGAACAGGATGAAACCATGCAAAACTCTGTCTTGTGAGTGTGTAATTTACTGTTCACAAGTATTTAAATAATGGTGATTTTAGGCATGTCATCACTCTTTCTTTGGCTAAAATAACAAAGAAGAAAGATTTTGTTGTTTTTCAACTTGGTTATTCTCTTGATTTGAGTGTGCTCAGCCATCTGTTGAGGACACAAAAAGACAGAAGCAAGTAATTAAGCAGACCAGTTGCACTCAAATAACAAATAATTGAGATTAAGTGTTCAGTGACAGTTATTAGTCTGAAAGTAATTTCTCATAGGTAGCTAGTGCTTATGAAAAAAATTATGTACTTGTAAGGGAAAGGGTGGCTTCTGAATAAAAGGCAAATGAGAAATAAGGTGTCAAATCTGGAAAAGAATTTTTGGGACTTTTATCACCTTACTGTGATGGTCTGAAAGTCTCACTAGACCTGTAGGGACTCTTGAGTATTCAGTAGAGATCTGTGCACTTATTAAATGAATCGCTCTTGCTTTTTAGATGTTGTCCTTTCCCAGTGCTCCTGGAAGGAGTGCACACCCCAGGGTTATTCAACACATATTACATCAAAAAGTAAAGTCAGGGGAAAAGTGCTGCTCACAGAGTGAATTCCCAGCTCTGTTAAAATCCAAGGCAATTTTGCTTTTGTCCAGTATTTTCTGAAAGAGTCCATTTAGGAAGCTACATCCCTCAGAAACTCACATTAGATGTAAAAAATTATAGGGTAGGTTGAGTGCTAAACCTTAAGTTTAAAAACAAATAAAAAGGGCAGCAGATAGCCAATACTTCTGTGCCTTCTCAAAAGCCTTTTTTCCCCAATAGTCTATGTTTTATTGAAGCTGGCATAAAGTACAACCTTGAATGAGCTTTTTACATGAATTAATTGGAATAAAAGGATATCTAGGGTTGTTTGTCTTTTTGTTTTTTGGGGTTTTTCTTGTTTTTTTTTTTCCAAAAATCATTTTTGATAAAGCAAGCCATTGTGTCATCTAGGTTTTTCAGAGTGGATGTTAAACATTACTTGTTGATGACAAGTAATATTATATTATTACAATGTTAAACATTACATTGTGGTTCTCTGCATAGTAGCACCATTGTGACTTTGTCCAGAATGTCCCAGTAACACTGCTCAATTTTTTTTAGCAATTTTACCCATCCTTCACTTCAGAGCTGCAGGTAATATCCTCCCTGTATGGAAAGAGCATGGTGACAGTGTGTGGAAGGAGAGGTAAATGGAAAGGAAATGAGGGAGAATGGCACTCCTCACTCAAGCTGTTGCCAAACTCTCCAAGAGGCAACTCCCCCTATCCTGGTTTGAAGTAAACTGGTGCAGCAGTCCTTGTGGAGCTACGGGTGATTTTGCAGTATATCAGACATTATCAGCTGGTGGGCAAAATGACTTATCAACATTATAGTGGCTGTACTTTGACAGGTATTCAAACGGAAAGATCAATTTACATTTTCTGAAAGGAAGGAACATGCAGTAGATTAGTTTTCAAATGGTTTTTAGTACAAGAAATGAACCTACTTACATCAGTAATTTCTAGGGTTACATTTGTTTTTGCCATGTTTTTTTTTTCCTCCCCTTCTGTATGCAATTCGTATTTGCTAAGGAACTCAGGGCATTACATTAGAATGAGGAAGACTTGGAAAGCAATTTTTTAAAAATAGATATCCAAATCATTATCATAATCCTTCTGGCTCTTTGAAAATGAATAGTAGAGTTCTTCAGAGAGACGTTTATTGGAAAGATTAGTTTTATCATGAAATTGTTACTTCAGCACATGGTTTGAGATTGGCCATTACCTTAGAAAATTTGCAGATGAAAACACAAGGAGAGTTGCCAGTGGAGAAAGTCCTAATGGCTGAGAGAGTCCTTTCCTTGTGCATTCCCCCCCTGCCCCAACCCACAGTTATATATTGGCTTCATTTTGGAGAAGTAAACAATCTGTTGGAAAAGTCTAGGATGGAAAAAATAAGCTAAAGCTCTACTTTAAATTTTGTATTTCATCTCTTTTTGTGGGCAAAGGTAATTTTACTTATTTATTAATACTGCCAGGTAAATGTTGAGAAAACTCTAAATATTTATGAAAGAATAACTTTTAAACATAAACTATCTTTAAACCCAGCTATAAATGTTTACATGGGAGCCTGGAAAAAGGCTCTTAGCTTTTGGCTGAGTATATGAACAGTATGCAATGATCCTGGGAAGGCTCTACATGTAAAAGGCAAAGACAACTCTTGTGAGGATTATTAATGCATTGACAGCCTTAAGAGAGCTGCTTTGTTACAGATACCTCTTGGGAAAGAGCTCATCAATATCACCTAAAATCAGAAACTATCTGCTAAGTGAATGCTCTAAATAGGAGATCACCCCGTTTGCTTCCTTGCAGCATCATTTCACCACCTGCCTGGTTTAGTTCTAGAAGGATCCCAGCATGAATCCATCTTTCTTTACCTAATGGAGTAAGGTAAAGAACTGGGTTCCTCTTACTGAGGCTCTGAATATATAGTCTTTCCACATATATGGAAAACTCTGATGCCCTTAAGGATGGACCTCAAAAAAAAATACATGAATGGGTATGTGCTCATTTTCATTCCTGATATGGAGACACATATCTTGGAATAAGACTGTCTTTGATTGTATTTGCTCATTTACTCTTGTTCCATTTCAATTTGATTTTGGACAATGTAAGGATTTCTTGAGTAAAACCCAAAAAGCTCTCTCAGGAGTCTGTTCCCATGTGTTAAGGAAAAAAAAAAAAAAAAGGAAGTTAAAGGAAAGTAGGTTTTGAATTTCAGAGTCATATTAGTTAATTTCCATGTCATCATAGTGGGTTTTGTGATGAAAGGGTATTACTGAAATTTCAGCAGAGAGGGGTGAAGGGAGAAAGACAGTTTCCCTTTAAATGTCTCACACAGGTTGCATGAAAGCAGGATAATATCAGTCTCAGGATGCCAAGGTTTTATTTATAAAAATAAATTTTTCTAGAAAATATCCCAAGCTGGTGTCATGTTTGAGTGCAAATGGCTCCATTAACAGCTAGTAGTGGTTATACATATGTCCATCCATCTGCCTTATGACTTTGTATCTGAGGAAAGGGCTGTGAATTAGTTACTTATGTAAAAGCCTGCTTTTAATGTGCACAAAGAAAAGGGCTGCAGACAGTGATGATACACTTGGCTAAAAGCACTCATTGCTGTGGACACACTTATCCCTGGGCAAGATGAATCAGAGTTAAGACCAGACCATAATATGGATTTAACAGGATCATGAATGCGTTCTCTTCCCATTTTTTTCTTCAGTCAATCCTACAATTTTCATATGGAACTAGAACACCTTTCAAATTGGCAAAGGAACTCTTTTCTTTGAGTGTGTTGTTCTGTTTGTCTTGCACAAGGCACTGAAGTATTCTCACTGGAGTAAGTAAAATGCTGCAAAATGGCTTCGAATATTTTCACTGCAGTTCTCTTGCAGCTCTTTTTGCCTAAACCAGAGGCTGCTTTTTATTTGCCACAGGTAAAAATTTTGCTTTTGGCAGTGAGTCAAGTATGAGATGATGCAGATTCAAATCTTAGTGGTATTTTGTGCCAAGTCTCTGCAAGAGCCTAGAATTTATAATGGTAAACTACCATTGCAACTGTTGGAAGAGAAGTACTTTCCTTGATTAGGAGGGGTTACTGTCATGGGAACATGTTGTTTATTCATTTCTTACAATTTCTCTGTGGAGAAAATTTCAGTCTTCCAGTCGGAGATGAGAGATACAGATATGGAAGACAGATGCAACTTTGATGAAACACATTGTGAGTAGCAAATGACTACTTTGAAAATGTCTCAAATTCTACATTGTGTGAAAAATCTTCCTTATAGCCATCTGACAAGCATGCATGGAATTGGGCTTGAAAATATATTCTGATTTCCAATGGTAACTGAGAGAAAGGAGATAAATTTACAGCTAATGTTATTTTCTGTTCATAATGCTGACTAGTGTTTGTTCCAGCAGCCTGAGAGGGCACAGACATGAGCCAGTTTGCTGCATGTGGTGGCTGATTTCCACAAAGTTTTTGTGCCTACATTTCTGATTCAGCTTTGATTCTGCAGTCCTCTTCAAAACAATATCTGAACTGGAGCAAAAAAAAAAAAAAAAATAGCTACTGGACATTCACTATTAATCAAGATAAACCATGTTTTCTTCCAAAGATTTCCCCTCATGCTCCATGATTTTTGGAAACATAGAGCTTCTGGGAAAATACCTTGCATACTCTCTTTCAGCAATTTCTATTGATTTCATTGTAAACTGATTTTGCATCAGTGTAGAAGACAAACAACCCTTTGGAAAGTGTTCTTGCCAGTAGTTATCTTGCCTGCATCCTTCCCTGTCTGGCACAGCCTTTGTCTTCATTTCCCTAAACCAAATGGAGTTTGCCCTCATCTCCTGTGCCCAGCATTGCCAGACAGCCAACTTCTTTTGTTGTTTATAAAATCTGTCTCTTCTCTGGTCATATCTCTCCCACTGGCTGGCTAATCCAGCTCTTTATAAGCTTCTCCATAAAGTGGAATTTATCTTTCTTTAGGAAACAAAATGGATACATTCCTTTTTGCAGGAATACAGGTTGCTAACCTGTATTCACGGCAGCTTCGTGCGACTCTGTCCAACCAGGAAGATGATTCCCTGCTGCTAATCATCTTTTATGTGTTGTGTGGTCTTCCTTTTGAAAAAATCAGCAAAACAGAAAAATTCCCAAGGTTTTCCCAATGATTAGCTGCTTCCCCATTCTATTCTTTCTTACTTGCTCCTCCTAATCTGATGCATCTCTCTTATAAGAAAGGAAGAAAATTTAATGTGATGAAATGGATTTTGTTAAATGCAGTGTTAAATTTAGTATAGGTACTAAATATAGCTGTGTTTTCCAGTGCAAGTCTGTAGCTTTCCTGATTTTTTTCCTGACTCTGGCCACAAACAAGATGTGTGCTACTTATAACGCCACAGAACTCCCTGCCATCAGATCAATTCATAATCAATTATATGAATCCAAGCCAAATATGATGTAACAGGCAAGCAGCAGATAAAATGTGGAATGAGCATGCAGGATTGCCAATTGTGGCACTTAAATATCACAAATATGTTCACCTCTCCACTTGCTCCATCCCCATGATGAAATATTTGCTTGGAATACTTTCAGAAAAGGTGCTCTACTCCTAATCCTGAATTCTATTGTTTTTTTCATTTCATATACCAGCAGTTTGAACTAGTTAAAGCTCTTCTAACTGCAGCTGTGATGCTTCATATTGTCGTTGATTTCTGTAAAGAAGGTGCTTTGGCTGGTCTCTGCTTCCCGTGACTGACTATGGCATCTCCTGGCCATCAAGGAAAGCCTTGACAGAAAACAGAGGGAGCTGGCCTGGGGCCACAGCTTTGCTAAGTGACAGAGTTAAAGGATCCATGGTGACCCCCACAGGCCACCTAAATAGTAAAATTTGTGCAGATTGGCCTTGCCCTGCCTGGGTAACTGTGAAAGCCCCAAAGCATGTCTCCAGGTGAGCCCAGGGCAGCAGTGGGTTTCAGTGAACTGCAAAGCAAGAACTAAACTTGTGGGCTCTCCTTCCTGAGAAGAACTTCCCAATTCCCAGTGTGGTATCTATTTTTGGGTTGGTTTCTGCTCTTCTTGGTCATTTTCCAAGCATCAGCTTTGAAAGTTTCTCTCCTACTTTTCAGACAGCCTTTTTAAAAAGTAGTGTACGGACTAGGAATAAAACAAAACACAAAATCAGTCAAAAGCCAGGATGATTGCATTCTGCTCAGCACTAGTTAATGATAATAATGATAATAAAAACAAGAATAGTGGTAATTTCAAGTGAATTTATGTGCATGCTCATCCATGTAAGTTGGAATCTATATCGTGGCAACACTTCTGGTAATATTTCAGAACTTGCATCTTTAGAAAGAAGAAACAAATTAATTTATTTAAATGTTCAGAAGTACAATTGTAACAGTCTTTCTGCACTGTTTGTCCCTAATGAGAACAAACTGTCATTGTCATCGTTTCCAGGCAACTACCAAGGAATACTTAACCTTACATGGGGGTCTTGAAAACCACATATTATGCCAGGTAAAGCATGTCTTTGAAAAGAAACTAGCTCAAGAGATCACATAGGAACATTTTATTTAATCTCAGTTTTAATTAGTTCTTTTTTCTTACTTTCAGGGCAATTATTTTTCTGTCAAAGACTTGCTTTCCTTAACTAGGAAAATCAAATTAAACATGATTTTCACCTTCTATTTTTAATATTTAACAAGTCTAGAAGTACTTCGGGCTACAGTGGTTACTGTGGGGTCATTTGGAAAGATTTTGACAGCTTGAGAGCATTCCCTCTTGATGAAAATGGGAAGAGCCAGTAAGAGAAGTATGATGGGCAGTTTTAGAGGCTTCCACTGAGACCTTATTATGCATCATGCATACTGCAAATGCCCATCTCTCTTAACATACTACAGCCTGAATAAATAAGAAACTGATGGAGAAATGAGGGTACAGTAATGAGTGGCACAATGTGCAACAGGGGACTCTCCACCCAAGTCCTAAACAGCACCTCATGAACTGAGGGAGGTGGCAAAAATTAATCCATTCTGGCAGTGACCAAAATTGCTTTGCACTTGTTAAGTGAAAAAGTGTATATATGGCATTGAAATTTACTGTGCTTCACATCTGGCAGCATCTTAAAACAGTTTTTGTGGTTATATTAGTATTTGATAGTCACGTTTTTTATCCATGCTTCTAAACATTGCTTGATTACTAAATTGGCAAATAACTGGAATCTTTCTTTGGCAATTCACTAAAGTTTACGTTTTCTCATTACAGTCCTATTCACTTTGAAAGCTCTTATTACTTGGTGTAAAGAGCAGATTAGCTGTAAAATAGAATGCAATGAACAAACCCTACCTGCTTTTTACAGCCACTGTCCAAGAAGTCCAAGGTCCGGACTGGCCCAGTGTATTTTCTTATCCAGTTCCCTCAGCCTCCAGGGAATGTAGAGGAAAACTGGATAAAGGTTCATGGGAAAACATCCTTATTCATAGTCATGGATAAGTGTAAAATAATACAATAAGTTATAATAATTATAAGTTATAATAATAGCAAGAGAAACATTTCTAATGGAATCAAGTTTGCCAAATCTAAAGCCAAAGCAGCACTGCTCTCTGGACCTGTGCAGAGATGGGCTTTATTGTCTTATCTTTGCCAATACACAGACGATATTCTTTTTTCTTCTAGCAAAAGAAAGTCATGTAAAGCCTGCACAATATAACCTAAATTGAGAAAGAGATTTGTCATTTTTTTGATGATAATTCACCTAGGCTCCAAGACAAATGTACTTCTGAGCAGTGACTCCATGAACAATAAAGCAAACACTCTCGACTACCTACCAGCCCATCCATCTTTTTAAATCATGTCAGCAGGCTTCAAGTTGTTCATTAAGCTTTACTGTTTCATAGAGAAGGAAATAATTTGTGGTGAAATACACTGAGCCATTGAACTTTGCAATTGTTTATTACTTGGCCTTGATTTCTTGGACATTGCTGCTTCATCATTTACCTATCATTTGTTTTTGGATGACATGGTTTATCTTCTCTTCAGAACTCTGGATTGCATAGGTAAATTTGTGAACTGTACTGCTTAGGCCTTCTGATTGTAAAAGCATCCACCCACTGTTTGTGAAATCTGCAATAGTGCTGTGTACACGATTTTGTTGTAGGCAAGGTGTGAGTTCTTTCTTCTAGCAAGAAAAAAACAGGTTTATGAAGCCTGATGTGAAACTTGCTGGTTTTTGTTTGAACTGGAAGACTGATGAACAGACTTTCTGGAAAGTGAGAAAGTACGGTCAGCATAGCAGATGGATACGAAGTGGTTGAAGTGGCAAGTGAAGTAGGCTTTGTGCCATCAGTGACATCTTATGGTATAAGAACTACTCAGATAGGGGTCATTTCTGTGTCACGAGGGAGAGAGAGGCGACTGCATCTGTGCTGCCTGCTGTAAATTCTGTTGTTATTGCAGTTATAAATGGGTGTCCTAATTAGAACTGAGGGAATTTATGGGCAGATATGAAAATGTGGTTACTATAGTTACCAGGTGCTCCAGCTCAGTCAGGAAATGTGGCTAATGTAATGATAGCCCAAGGGTAAACACATGAGGTAAATGATCAACAAGCCCCCCTGCTTCAGGAGAAAATATTTTTCTTCACACTTTTTTGTGTGAAATTTCGGTAGTTTTACCAAACATCTACCACTACAATTCCTTTTCTATCCTTTCCTTTCTTGCAGTTGACTGGTTTTGGTTAGTCTATGAGGAGTTTTGGGCAAAAGAAAGTGCAAAGTGAAGTAGCATTTAGAGGAAGGATAAAGATCGATTTGCCTGTCTGTCAAAGCTCTCTTCTAAAATTCCTCCCAATTCCTTCATACGTATACCAGACAGCAAGGTGAAATATGTGTCTTTTCACAAGTTCAGAAAGAAAACTTTTTTGTGCTTGCAATTTTTTTTTTTGTTTACAACCCTAATTCCAGTAGTGACCCTTGATCTTATGGCAGCCTTTGGACATGGAAGGAGGAGAAAGGCAGGGAGACATTGACAGGGAGCAATATTTCTAATTTCCCATGAGAAAAATGGCATCTCAGAGGGATCAAACCCCACAGGAGCGATTGGAGTGGACTCTTGCTTGGTGCTGCCTACAGTCAAGGTCTCTACATAGGTTTTTCCATTTGTTACAGGGAAGGGAAGAATAGTGAAGTCAGACTAATTTCCGCAGCAATTTCTCTGGAGTCAACAAGATGTCACCACTGATTGTTTTGACATAGATTTTTCGGTCCTGAGTAATTACCTTTCCTTTTAGAAAAGGAAGGCACATGAGAAGACAGAAAATCAGAACAGCTGTTGCTAAGGCAGCTGATCCCCACCACCTTAAACAGTGCTGACCATGAGTTGTTCTCTGGTTTTGGAGGGGGCATGCAAGAGGAGCAAAAGGCCTGAAGGATCTATATCCTGCTCAACCAGAGATAAACTGCAACTACACTTATCAGTATCCAGCATGTTGCCTGATGTTACTGGTTGATGGAGACTAAAAAAAATTATTGCTCCATGATTCATTAGCTCTCTGTGACTGTGGGGCTGGTCTCCAGTGACCTAGACAAAAGCAGAGCCACAGCTGGAGCAATGAGAAATAAGTGTAAGGACTGTCACCATCCATACAAGTTCCAAATCCTTTCTAAGGATTGCTGCAAGCTGATGAAGGTACATTTTGAAGTTGGAGAATATTGCCTATCTAGTTTAGTCTCAGATAACCTTGCTGAAGTGCCTTAATCAGACACCAGGACCTCAGTCTTGAGTCTTAGAGAGAGACAGGAGCTACAGAGCAGCTGATTTCCTGCATCCTGGCATTCTGCCTCTCCCTCAGCAAAAAAAATGCAAAAAAGACTTGGAGTGTGATTGTCTCAGGGTCTTAGTCACAGTCATTGCTGTCTTGATGAACTTGACCATCCTTAATGGTTTACATTACTTTGCATGATGGATTTTATCCATTAGCAAGAAGGTGATGTACCAGCTCTATCACTAGCCTTCCCACAGGAGGATTTAAATGTGCTGAGGTGCAGTATCTGGGCTTCAGCATTAGTGGTGCTTTATAAAATGAAGCAAAGTGTGCATGAAAACACATCTAGTTAGTGTCTCCTTTCTACCCAGAGCTTTTTGGAGTGCTCTGCCAGTGCCAAATACAGCTGATTTGGGTTCTCAGTGGAACTAACCAGGCAGAAACAACACATGGACATATGTAGGCACATGACATTCTGCTTTGCTTCAGGCTACAGGCATTGCTGTGGCTGCAAAGGGCTCATCTGCTATAACCTCCTGTGCAGAGGAGGACACTTAGCTCTTCCTCTTGGAAGATGGCTTTTCACTGAGTGTTCTGGGGAATGAGTGGCAACCTCATGATTTTGCTGCAATCTGGCTGCTGTTCCCTCTTGTCTTCTGCTTGCATTGAGGCACAGGTTGCCCGTAGCAGCTTGTCCTTCCTGCAGTAGGCTTACAGCTTTGTCCAAACAAAAGTAATAGAAAATACTTAGGAAAAAAATACTTTCCAAATGGCTGGGAAAGGAGGGAGGGAGCAGTTCACATAAGCACTAGTGATGACAATGAGGTTGCTTACACTTTTCTTGGGATAGAAAAGATACCAGTGAAATTAAAAAGCCTTTAAAGATGCCTGCTGCTTTAGTATTACTTGGACTACCTCTCTGCTCTATTGTAGCATATTTCCCTCTCTTTGACTTTAGAAGCTGAAGAAAGCTTCAGTGCCCTGGGAGTTTGGGTTTGTCAGTATGGCATTTCTGGGCTGAGCAGTCATAGCCTGGACGGGACACAAAGGGACAGACACCATTAATCCAGGTGTTTCCCTGCTCAGTGGAAGTGTTCCAGGCAGACCTCCAGGATTTTTCTTCTCTGGGCCTGTTTTTTGTTTGATCTCTGTATTGCTTAAGAGAATGAGAATCCTATCCTACCCACTCTTCTGTCATTTCTGGATACCTCCTACACTTTGTATTAGTCAAGAGCTTCAAAGCTTTTATGTGCATTTGAATTTTAGGTCAGGTTTTAAAATGTTCCATCTTCCCCCACACCCAAACTAAAGGAGACTTGAGTCTACTTGTTTATGTTGGGTTTCAATTGTGCAAAATGTTAACACTGACTCTTGTGAACTTCTTAGGATCTTGGATGTAAATGAATTCAGCAGCAGCATTGATAAACGTGCATTTTGCAGGATGGATAGAGAGGGGACAAAATTCTTTAAAAATGCTCAAATACAGAAATTGTGCTTGGCCACAGGAATTCTCAGTGATCTGTGCCCTTGTGACAGCACTGGAGAAATCCCATCTTCCTCACCTCATTAAGACCAAGGGCAACTGCTATGTGCTGAATCTCTGAAAAAAAAAATGTGAAACTCAGTGCTTCAGACCTGCCTTTCTTTATGAGGGTGATTGCACAGACTTCCTCCATGAATTAATAGTGCTAGAGATACTCTACTCACAAAGCTCATTTTCTTTTTGCTGCAAGAATACAGCACACAGCCTTTGCCTGGTGATAAGCCTCACCCTAATTGCCTAGGTTGGTTCCACTGTTTGAATTTTGGATTAGGCAGGTGGCTTGAGCCAATATTTTATGCTTTGACGTTTTAGCAAGACCCAGCAGCCAGCCTGGGTAAGCTGTGAAAACAGTTTTCTGTAGGGCTTGGCTATTTATCTTAGCCACATCTTCACTGCCAAAACAGTCCAGGAGCATCTAGCTCTCCTGTGATCTATCAGCCTTGAAATAGAGCCATGGCTCAGACTGAAGAGCTAACAGTCCTATACAGTTTCTATACATTTGCTCTTGCAGAAATTTTCTGGAAGGGCAGTTTACATATCAGCCTGAACAGCATTCTGTCTGTCCATTTTCCCTTTGGAAGACAAAACCCAAGAATCCTTCAGTTTTTCAGGACACAGAAAATGTGCTTTTTCTCTGAGAGTTGAGCTGGTATTATAATACTGTGGGCAAAATTTACTATTAGAAGTCAGTAAGACAGATTTGCAACCTGACAGGTTTTCTGGGTTGGCCCCTAGAGTACACACTGACAAGCCTGATCACTGAGATTGGATAAGTACCTACCTCATTTTCACACCTCATGTTAGCACCAGGATAAACAAAAACAATTTTTAAAAGCAGTAAAGCTAGCTGGAAAATGAATTCCCAGATCTAAAAGTGCTCAAATCTCAACACCTTTCGACTTCAAACATCCATTTGACTTCAGCCACAGATAAGGACACTGCAAAGTGCTCCCTCACATCTCCTAACCTCTGCTTTTCCTCATGTTTTTGGGGCAACATTGATCCTTCAGCTGGAAGATGGAATTCCTATTGAGAGTTGTTTTCAAAATCTAGCCAGTCCATGCTGCAGATGTACTTAAAGATCAGTGATGTTGAAAAGCACTGTAAGTCTGGGATGTGGTTGTTTGGCTGCACAGAATGACTCTGACAGAGCCAAGAGCTGTGCAGGGCTCCTGCAGTCATGGTAAGGACTTTGTGCAATTTATAAGCTGTTATGAGATTGAAAAGTGACATTCTTCCTTGCCTTCAGAAGAATTCCTGTAGAAACGAGCTCAGGCACACTCAGATATCCTTTTCTGCCGTCTCTTTCCTTTGATATATAATTTTAGAATTCTTTTGCCAATTTGAACCAAGTTTAAAGTAAAAGTGCACCACAGAAGCAATTAAGCTCCTGTGAGAAAGGCAGTCAGATGTCAAGAGAGTGGGACCCCAAAATAACTCCCTGATTGCAGTGAAGTAACACTGTGCAGCAGCATTGTGACTGTAAGAAAACTTACATTTTATTAGACCTCAGTGAAGCCAGCCAACAAGGTGGAATCATGCAGGAATACAATTTTTCAACAATACTTCTCATTGAATAATTACTTGTTTTCAGAAGAGATTATAAAAAAACAGTATAAAACATCTAAAAATAGTAGTATATCACCTGGGACTGTGCAATAACTATAAGGTAGTGCATTTGATGAACTATGAAATCAGGCATTCACTTACAGGTGCATCACAGAATTTCTCCTGAAACATACCAAAATACTCCACTTTCTGTTTGATTAGATTAATGCCTGCTTAGAGCTCTCTGTAAGCACTAGCCAGTGGTGTGTAGCTCTGTTTTGGGTTGTGCAGTTACTCCTCTGAGCCGCAGGCCAGCTAACCTTCCCTTATGTGTACAAATCACATTGAAATTCACAATATAGAAGCACCTAGAACACGATGGCAGACAAAGCAGCTGTAAAACATTAACTAACTCACTTGGAAATTAAGGAACTGTGAAAGGATGGGTGACTACCACCCACAGAGATCGCTTTATCAGATAGAGCTGTGTTTTGGAGTAGCTTCATGCATGTGATAATAGGGTGGGACAGTATGGGATGGTGATCCTTAAAGAGTGGGACAGTTTTTCAGTGTTTCAAGCTGTAGAAAGTAAATGGTGGATGGCATGTGAGGAAGTGAGCACTGTCAGGGCTCCCATCAGCTGTAGGCAACATCTGTGCTCGTAGATTAAACAGTAGCAGAGAGCAGGTTTTGGTTCTCAGGCCAGCTGGCAGGACTTGACCTTGTCCACACTGTTAAACTCCTTCAGCTGAGCTGCATGCCCGCATGGAAGCTGCATGTTGGACACAGTTCCTGGGTTGTGCTAATGGCAGAATTTGGGAAATGCATTGTTGGCACAGGCAGCAGTGTGCTGGAGCTGATCAGCAGATGTAGTGTAGCTGACTGTCAGGCTCCTGTGTGCAGAAGTGGTGTCTGGTATGGTGTGTTTGACTTGTGCAGCTTCAGCCCTTCTGTCTGTCCCTGGATTCTTGTATTTATAGTCTGTTGCCTGAGGTCAGAATTATCATACATGCAGAAATTTGGTGAGGTGCAAGAAGCACTTAACATCTGAAAAGTGCCTTAAACTCCTCCCTCACTTTCTGAACCTGGCTCAGGCAAATCCTCTTTAGCCCTATTAATGACATGAGATGGCAGTGGAACCATGAATTTGGTTTACAATAGTGACAACTCTTGTTCTATGAGTCAGACTTGTGTCACTAAGCTGTGACCCTTTGGAGCTGGCAGTCCTTTTGCCACTGGGAAAGGGTAAGTGGTTTAGGAAAGCTTACAGGTAGTATGGAATAGCATCATCAAGCAGATGGGTACTGGTTGCCCCAGTCAAACAGTTGTCTTTCAAGACATGTCCTAGATTTTAACCTATTGAACAAAAACACAACAAATCAAATGGAAAATGCATGGTTCACTGCTCTCAGTTTTGATAGCATCAGGAAGGTCAGTCAGAGATTAATACGTGTAACTATTTCCTAAACCTATCTTTAATGCTTTTAGCTTGGTTTCCAAAGGAAATAGGGTGTATGTAGTAATCCCCTTCTGTTTTTCTTTTTTTTCCTTCCCAGTCACTCTTAATCTGAACAAATCTGACAAGCATGTCAATTCTTAGAAGTTTTGTCTATCCCAGTATAGGAGAGAGTATCTGTCAATGAAGAAAGATGGCACTTAAGCTCAGGGAAAGAGGAGCGGGGATTGCACAAAAAGAGCAGTTCTATAAATACCCTAGCTGTAGGAAGATCTTCCTGAGTTCTCTCCATCAGCAGAGATCTGTAATAAAACAGGGCTTGAAATCTGTCCTTTGGTTACTCTCTATCTCATCTCAGTCTTTTTTTCAGAGTAAACTTTGCAAGTGGGACAAGGTTAATGAAAACTGCTTCGGAAGGTGGGGCTGGTGTTTGTAACTCTGCCTTGGTAGGTAAGAGAAGCAGTTGCTAGAAAAGGAGGGTGATATCATCTGGCTTTGCTGCCTAGAAAGACCACTGCTGCTCAAGCTGCAAAGAGATCCAGCTGCCTGGCCCTGCAAAATGCCATGTGCTCAGAAAACTGCACACTGCCACTTTTTCTTAGTGGTAACAGACAAGAACAAACAGATGTGTTTGCCTGGAATAAGATAATTTTTTTTATACAGAGTATTTTGAATGTGCCCTGTCATTTCTGTGACTTTTTGTGCTCAAAATAACAGCCAAAATTCAAGGCCGGGGTAACAGAGCTGCATGCAAAACCCCAGATAGTTTTCAGGGAGGGAGAAGGCAGTAGTCAAAGGTATGGTTTATTATGCATTTTTTTCTAAATTTTTTCTTCCTTTGTTTGTCTCTGTGTATGCCTCAGTTTTTCAAGTGCCTCCCAGCCACTTTCTATTTCTATCTTTTTTTTGTGCGCCCTGTTGCTGCTCACTTTGTATTTTTTTCTCCCATCTCTTCCTCCCTATTAGTTTATTATTCCAGATAAATCTCATTTATCTGTTTTCAGCCTTCTCACCCCATTTAACTCTTGCCTGAGACTGTTCCTTTTCTTTCCCCAGTTTGCTCTGTGTTTTGTCACCTTTGTTTCTGCTGATTGTGCCAGAATTCAAACACCATGACTCAAGGTGGACAGCAGATGTCCCTGGGCACTGAAGTGATCCTTCATTTGATGGCAACTAAAGACAAGCTTGAGTATCTGTATTCTGATTAAAACAGTGTTGCATGTTTCCCCATCATGGCCTGACTTTTCTGCAGCCCTAAGGAGGGTGGAGAATTTGGTGTCATTAGGATTAGTTGTCTCAAACTGGAAACAGCAGAGCTGAGCTCTGTTGGAGCAGCACTGTAGCTACCCAGTGTCATTTGACACAACCATGTGTGTTTGCAGCAGGCTGACCCCAGGAATGCTAATGGTGCTCCCATCCACCAGAGGCAGTGGAAATGAGCACTTGCTCTCAGCTATTTCAGCTTGTTATTATTTTGGACCATTGACTATGAATTAAGTTCAAACCAAATTGAACACAAATCACCTAGAGCTTTGTGTGAAAGGCCTCAGATAAATTAGCAGTAGAGCCTCTAGCCTCACACAGAGTAAGTGAGCCATCACTGCATATCTGCCCCTAAATGCCAGAACTGTTCCTCCAGCCTCCCTGTTGCTGAAAATTGGAGAGTGCACAGCCTTGGCAAGGCTGGATTACCACCCTGCTCTCAAACCTGCCTGTATGGATTGCCTTCCTCTGTGGCACTTTGTAAGCAAGGAGAGCAACTACTGAAAATTAACAGGAGTTGTGACAGTGGGGTCTGATGTTTTTTCTGTCTCCAGCAGCACACAGGTAGCGATGGAGAGCCCCTTCTGCATCATCTTCCACGTGGCCTTTCTCTTTCCAAGGAAGGCTCCTTCTGCTGGTTACTCATCAGCAGTTGCAGGAAAGCTCTGAAATTACAGGATCAGCCATAATGGACTCAATTTCAACCCATTTCTGAAGGAGAAGCTGGGGGCTGGGGGTAGTGGGTGGAACAGTAAAAAGAGATGCAGGAGCTTGCATGAGAAATGTTAGAGGACTACCTGGCTTCTCTTCCAGACCCTGGAGCTGTGTGGCTTTGTGTGTCTGTCAGTAATCAGGAGCAGGAAAGAGACTTCTCTTTAATTGTCCCTCTAATTTTCTTTAGTTGAGGAAATGGCTCCTTTTGTGGTCATTTCTCTCCATTTGGCAGGTTAGAGGGCTGCTTTGGGCATCTTGTGCAGTGCTTGAATGAATGGGAGGAAAAGTGCCTCTGGCTGCATGGCACTTATTCATTGCCTCCTCCTTGAGAGGGAGATTAGTGTTTCACACCATGATTAAGGGCAAGAGAATCCTACTCTAAATCAGAGAAAGATTGGGAAGAAATTAAAATTTACTTCCTCAGGCCACATATATATTTTTTTTCTCGCTGCTGTCTTTCCTCCATCATGGAGCTCTAGCATTGTTGGCATGTACAACCTAATGGGTACACCAGGGCCAGCAGCGTGATGGATTTCAATGTCACAGAGAGAGTACTGAGTGAAGCACATAGGGGGGAAAAAAAGAGAAAAGAAAAGATCCTTGGATTTCATTGCACAAATAAATGTCAGAATGAAACAGGTCTGGCATGACTTCAGCTCTCTGCTACCCAAAGTCAATCACGCTGAAATGCTCATATAAGCAAGAAATACTGTACTGCTCTGGCATGGGTGAAATATCAGGTCTAGAACAAACCTTTTTGACCACTTCAATGCTGCTTGCAACTTAAGAATAGACTTAGCAGCACTTCAGTGGAGGCAGGAACTCTTCACCCAGCATTATAGTAAGGGTAATTAGTACTGCAGTTTGTCAAGCCTGGGTTGGAGGGCTGATGCTGTGGAACCTCAGCTGAAGCTTTCCTCACCCCCTTTAAGTGCTGTGCACTGAATACAAAAGATGTGTGTCTTACACTGCGCCTATTTTTTTTTTTTTTTTTTTGTGCAGCACGGGTCCATATTTCCCATGGTGAGCCAAGGTGTCCCCAGCTATTACAGCTAGGACCTCAGTGAAAAAGAGCAGGAGTACATCTCTCAAAGGGAGGGCCAAGGTGACTTGGCACCTCTGTGTGCTGCCGGCTAACATGGAGGTAAGGGCATGGTTGTAGAATTTAGCAATGTGTAGAGAATTCAGGTCATAAACATGTCCACCTCCAGATGTGCTGTTTGCACTGCTGCTGTGTGACAGCAGCTCAGGTGAGCTCTTCTCAGTAAAGGTTTAGCCTGGACTTATTTGACTCAGAAGACCAGCTAATGCTGTTTAATGGCTTTTACTGGAAATCCAGTATGTAGGAAAAGGCTGGGTTTGCTTTGCTTCATCTCTTTTCCTCACCGCTTCCTACAGGCAGACTCATTTGGAGTCTCATTTCCCATTTTGGCTCATTTGGAGCCAAACACTGGCTCTTCAAGCTGAATGAAAAAAAAAAAAAGCAAAGTTTAGAAGTACAAATGTCTTTCTTTGTGGAATAAATACCCTTTAAGACTCACCAAAAATATTTTTGAGATTTAAATCACAGAATCACAGAATATTTGACTTGAAAGGGACCCTCTAGGATGATCAACTTCTAATCCCCAGCCCTGCACAGGACAGCCCAAAAATCACACCACGCATCTGATAGCATTGTGCAAATGCTTCTTGAGCTCTGTGAGGCTTGGTACTTCATCACTTCTCTGGGGAGCCTGTTCCAGTGCCAACCACCCTCTGAGTGAAGAACCTTTTCCTAATATTCAACCTAAACCTCCCTGACACAACTTCAGACCATTCCCTTGGGTTCTGTCACTGGTGAGCGCAGAAACAAGATCACTGCCTGCCCCTCCTCTTCCCTTCATGAGAAGCTGTAGCTGCAGTGAGGTGTCCCACCAGTCTCCTCCAGGATGAACAAACCAATGACCTCAGCCAGCCCTTGCGTGGCTTTCCCTTCAGACCCTTCACCATCTTCATTGCCCTCTTTGGACACTGGTCGTTTAATACTTTTCTTACATTGTGGCACCCAAAACTGCCCCAGCAATGGAGGTGAGGCTGCCCCAGCTCAGAGCAGAGCAGGACAATCCCCTCCATTGCCTGGGTGGTGATGGTGTGCCTGATGTCCTCCAGGGCACATCAAGGCTGGTAGAGACCTTTAAGATGACCAAGTCCAACTGTGCCCTCAGCCACTGTAGCCCTTAAACCACTAAAACACATCACTCAGTGCCAGATTCAGACACCTCTTTAACACCCTCTCTGCAGGGCCTCTCTGCCTTTTAGTGATAGTACTGCTTGTTGCAGCACAAGTTCTTGGGCTGGTAGAGACTTCCTAGAATCTGCAAAAAGCACAAAGCAGCAAAATATTCATTAAGTATCCTGGCAAAGGGTCCACTGGTGATCAGGTCTAGATAGCAAAGGTGTTTTCTTCCTTCATTAGTTCCTCCATTTCTGCAGGCACTACAGGGTTGCTTAGCACATCCACTGCTGTCTGGAAATAGTCTAATCTTTATTTGCCAAAATGACAGCTTAAAACTAGAAACTAGCCTAAGAGTCATCATGTCAATTGAACAAATAATCCTGACAGTTTCCATGGCTCCTGCAAGGTTTTTCTTATTTAAAATAATACTAATAATGATAATAAAGCTGAAAGCAAGTACTGAATATTTGCATAGCCAAAGGAGGGCAAAGACAATAAAGTTGCTTTTTATACGTGTCCCTCTCTTACCCTTATCTTTCTTCAAAATATCAAAGAAAGACAAGAAGAAAGCAATAAAACCAAATACTTTATAGGCCATTTAAAATAACACAGCATCATGATGCTATTTCTCTCACTGATGCCAGGTTGCAATGCAAGGTGAGGGCTGTGTGCCGTATGTAGCTTTTGAGCTGTTACTTGAAATTTTGGTTTAGTTTATGTGTTATAGATGTCTGGAGTTACTTGTACAGTAATGCCCCTTGGGAGCTGTTTCATATAGAATACTGCAGTATAAAATCAATTAGCTAACAATTTGGGATGGAAATCCCGGCTCTTACATGTCATTAGTATGGAACCTTAATTTGGAACAAAACTGTATGAATAAAATCGTTTGGTTAAAACTGTATGAATAACATGGTTTGGTTGTTTGGGTTTCATTCCTTCTTGTTTACAGGACAAAAATGGGAAACAAGGTAATTAAAACCTCTGGTTCTTATTGAAAGAAAAGATGACCTCAGGGTGTTGAAAGAACTTCATTTGACCTAAATAACTTATTTTTTTTTGTTTGAAACATGTAATTTATCTCAGAATTGAAATACTACTTGCAGTGATAGAAGCACTGAGGAGAAACTACCTCCTGACTCTTTAAATGAACCTTTAAAAATGGGCACATGAAGAACTGACTCCTTTCTTGTTACCCCTGTCTCTAGTTTCATTCAACATCATCATGAATTTGCCATTTTGACCATATGGGACACCTGAGAGGGCCTGGTATTTTTAGGAAAATGTGGTGCATCACAGAAGGCATCCTTTCAAAATGGCTTGTGATCACCTGGTTATACTTTTAAAATAATAATCTTCTCACTTTTTTTGACTGTACATTCTTCTTGCTCTTTTCTTTCAAAGATAAATATCCATTAATAACATGTACACACTACATGGGGAAAGAGAAATAGCTTCCCATGAGGTCTTGAAATCCTTCATAAAGTGTTTGCCCTCAAGCTGTCGGGTGTTTTTTGCAGGGATTATTCTTTTCTGTCAGTAACATCCTTGCTGCTGAATCCCTGGATGCCTCAAGCGTGGCACTCTGGGACATGAGAGGTGAGGGGATATTTGATGCTTCACTGTTTTGGTGTGAAAAGAAATGGGCCAGATTTACCTATTTCTAGTATTTTATGATCCTGTGGATAGGAAAGGAGGTTGTTGACTGCGCAGTTCAAGAGAAAAATATGTTCCTCAGGAGTGCATCCCTTCATCATTGGACAAGAACAGGACTGAGGACATTTCCATGGACTTGGTAACAAGTTTACTTCAGAGGACAGACATGTTATGTCTATGCTGCTGTTCTTCATCAGTGGGGAAACTTTAAGGATAATTTGGTTATTTTTTTAAATCTGAATTTGGACAGAAAGTCCTCTGACATAAATGTCAAGCTGGGAGGAGTTTTTAGGGTGGCCCCTTATGTTTCTTCTATTTCCTGCACAATTTTTAACAGAGATGTCAACTGCTTCTGTGGAAAAAGCACAAAGTTAGGACAGTGCTTAATTTATAGTTGATCTTAATTGTCTCTTTCATTTCTGATAATGAAACTCAGTGAGCTTTCCTCACATTTTGGTTTCATTAGGTGATTCTTAGTGCCCTGGGAGTCAGGCTTCCAACCAGTAATCCTCTACAAATAGTGAGGCTCTTTGCTTTTTTGGGTGTTTTTTTGTTCGTTTGTTTGGTTTTTGTTTGTGTGTATTTTTGTGACAAGATGGCATCATCACCTGCAGAAAACAAAAAAAATAAAACAAGCAACAACAACCACAAGAAAAACCCTGAAAATTTTCTATAATGGCAATGCAGAAAGGAATCAAACTTGCAGTTGCTGCTTATGGACATATATCAGTATAGCAACATCTGTTTAATTGATGGCAAATGAAAGGCAAATATTGTAAGTGACGGGTTTGTTTGAATGGCTGAAATGAAGCTTTGCTCTGACTCTCCAATGTGCCTTAATTTCCAGGCAGAGAAAACTTTGGCCCACCCTAAGAGGTGCACCAAGAGCAACTTAGGGGACTGCACGGAAAGCCAGCCTCAGGAGTGTGGATTGGTCACTCCTAGGTTCATTTCACAAAGAGGAAGAGTAATCAGAATGTTCTGCTTGTGTTTGAGGGGACTCATGGTCTGTCTTTTTTGGGTCCAATGCTGATCTGTAGTTGTTAAAGCCTTACAAAATTCTTCCAGCAGCGCTAGAGCAGTTTGAGTGGCTTTGAAAGGAGATGTGGTAGAGCACTAGTATCTTTGTTTGGCATGTGTCTGTGGAACAGCTTGCATCCACAACCAAATCATTTCATTTACTTGCTTTCAGTCCATGTTCTCATCTTTTTAAAATGGGCACTATAATGCTGTCTCATTATGCACAGACTTTATGGGAGAGGTTCAGTAATCATTATAAAAAGGTCAGATGCTTCAGTGAAGGGCACCTATAAATGAGTCTATAAATAAATAGTCTGGAAGCCTTTAGGAGAGGCTAACAACTTATTTATCTTCTATCCTGCTGGTTGCAGGGGATGTATAAAAGCAAGAGCATACTGCTAATTAGTTTAATGCTGGAATTTTTGTTAGGGGGCACTGAAAGACTGCTGGGTGTAGCAGTTGGCTTGATATGACACCTGACCAGCCCTTGGCTCATATGAATGCACAGTGTGGCTCCACTAGATCTGTGCTGAGCCTCACTGGGGACTGTGTTTCTTAATTGGGAAAGGATTGTGTTTACTGAGATGATACTTGCTGCTAAATATATCATCAGCAACTCTGTGGCACCGCTTTTTTTCCACTTGGCTTAGAGGAGAAAAGTGACTCTTAGTAATGCTTTTTTATTGACTAGTCTGAGTGCAGCTGGTTGTTTGGTTGGCATTCAAAAATGTCAGCTCTGGACTTGAAGCTGTCTAGCAAAAAGTGGTTTCATTCCACACTCCAGTGGTATTTAAGGCAGGTAGAAAGAAACACCTTGTTTCCTTCAAGGTCATTACATTTGCATGGGAGAAGACTCTCCTGATCTCCCCGTATACAAATGGGATGGATATTTTTGTTTGCCACCTGCCTGTGCAACAGGATTTGGCTGCTGAAGAGAGGTCCAGGGTGGAGCACAAAGACAATTCTGTGGGGTGGCAAGAGATTGGGGAAATCCTGGGGTGACTGAGGGGATGCCTCTTTGAAAGCTTTGTCTCTCTGGCAGCTTGTTTTATTGCTTCAGTATTGCTTAGCTTTTGTCACATGAGGTTCAGCATATTCAGCTGCAGAGAAGCTGACAGTTTCAGTGTGGAGGTTTTCAGAGCCTCTGGCACATGATCCTTAACACGCAGCTCCTTAGGAGATCCATCTGACTCCTTGATCTCTGGCTGTGGACTGAAGCACAGAAAAAACGCTTGAATTTGATTATAGGACACAGAGTGACCCCTTCCTTTACTCTTTAAGGAGGCTGGACTTACAAAGGGTGTTCAGTCCCAGATAATTTTGGTGCTTCTGAATCCAATCTGCTCCAGGTTGCAAATCTGCTTAGTCCTCTGACTGTTCTCTGTGACACCTAGTTTAATGGCAAATAAAGAGAGAAGTCAGTTATTCATTGCCCTACCTTTATCTCTCTTCTGAAAGAACTGAGGCAGGCTGCATGTTTATTTTAAATCTGGTTTAAATACCTGAGTTAAAAGACTGGCCTTTTCCCTTGGCAGCCTGATCCCAGCTGGGTTTGCTTTAATCAGCAGTCTGAATGGAATAGGGCTCAAACACTCTGTGGCTTCATGACAGACAGTCTCATTGCTACCTGCTGGGCTTGCACAGGATGGTACTGGGTGCTGCACTCTTTGCAGGTGGGATTTTAATGATTGCAACCTTTCTTCTGTTGCAGCCCTTCCTTTCAGAGAGGTGGGAAATACATGCATCTGCCCAAGAAGAGAAAGAGCAGAGACTACTTAAAAAGGGAAATTCCTTGATGCACTAGAAAAAAAAAATAAATGAAAAAAATTTTAAAAAAAGAAAAAGAAAAAAAAAGGTGAAGCTGCAAATTTTGTTCCTCAGTGCAAGATGAGCCATCTCAGGAAGGCAGATTTTGTTAGTAGTTTTTTCTGTCTTCAGACCACTGTTTCTTTTAAGTATCTCAACCTACAAGATGTTCTCCTACTCCAGTATTTGCAATAGTTTGATTGGGCTGGAGAGAACTGCAGGGCAGCCCCTTTCTTTGATGGCACATTGAGACACTGCAGCCCTAGAAATGGGAGTATACCCTCTCTAAAAACATTAAGGCCATGGGAGCTACAACAAAAGATGCAGCTGAAGAACACCTGCATTCAGGAGGGTTTCCAGCTGGTGCTAGAGGAAAGAATTAAGTAATGTGTTAGCACATTGCAGATTAATCTAGCATCTGCCTGGCCCTCCTGAGCACCCAGGACGAACTTATAGTTGGGGTTCAATTTCTGCAGGGGTGTATTGCCTGAATTGAGGTAGCTGTATGTATTATTTGAGCCACATGGGAGCTTTTCCATTGGCACACCCAGCAGAGCAGCAGTGTCAGATATATAGCAATATATGCTGGACTCCTCACTTTGCTAGAAAAATATAGGGGTGAAAAGAGCCTAAGCTTGGGCCCTGGAAAGCTGGGCAGTGCCCACTGTGTGTTGCCTCTCAGTGAGATAAAGGACTGCATCTTCAGACTCCATCTCTGTCTTGAGAATCATTTGGTCATTTGACCTCTTTCCTTTTCCCTGGAGGTCTTCTCCTTGAATCCCCCTGCCCCAGCCTAAGTCCTTTGCTCACAAGAGACTTCTCTGTTTTACTTCATGCCAACCTTCTGAAGATGTTCCGAGCTATGTATGAGGTGGGGCAAGATGAAGAAGGGCACAGATGGAGACTTTCCAGATAAATACATCTCAAGTTCCTTGGAATCTTCCAGCAGTTCTTGCTTCCCTTTCTCACAGGGATTTTGTCTGTTTCTCCTGCAACAGTCAGGAGCAAGAAGATAACTTTCCTTTGCAACTTTAGTAATCACTGAGGAGTGTTGGATCTTCGCTGGAGGGAAACAGCACATTTTTTTGCGAGCAAAGAAGAAAAAGTGCTCTGATGACCACTAGAATCAACTTTCCTTTCAAAACGTTTTTGTCTCCATGAGGCTGCTTTACTTCAGGAATCTCTAACAATGGGGTTTATAGTCTTTGCTAGCTAAAATATTGGCAGTACTTCAGGCTCTATTTCAGGCATTAATATGTGTGTAAATAAGAGTTTTCCAGAACAAATTTCACACCATATAAATGTATATGGAGGCAGGTTTAGACAGGACATAGAATTAGCTACATTTGCATTTACAGTGTCTTATAGTTGTAAGGATCATTCATTCAAGCCCAAATTCTTTACTATTTTCATTACTGGTCAGGTGCTCTCCTGGAAAACTTTCACTTAAGAATTTCACCTAAAAAGCTACTGAGTTAATATATGTGCATCTAATTTTTCCCCTTAGTAAGCTAGTGAAGTAAGAGGAGTTTCCTCAACATCTTTCCTGTGTGAAATTTTTTTTCCTGTAATAACAGCAAGACACTTCATCACTCTTGGTTTATGTTTCCCCCTTTTGAAACAGGCATTAAAGGGGTTGGCTCGCTAGGCAGATTTGTAGCAAGGATAAATTCAGCTGTGCACATGAAGATGGCAGATACTGGGCAAGGAAATACCTTCCCAGATCAGTGTCTCACTGTCTAAGCTGTGGCCTGGCTATGAGAGTCACCAAGCATCTCCCATCGGCCAAAATATTCTTAAATAAATGATAATATATTTTTGTCTCAAGTTAGATGATGATCCATTTTTTGCTGGCTGGTGTTTATATTTGCAGTCCTTTCAATTTTTAAGAAGAAGAATTTTTTTTGTGTTTGCTAATAGAAGAGAAGTGGGGATATTTGTTCTACAAGTACCTGCTCTAGACAAAATATTTCATCTCTATTTATATTTCTTCTTTCTACAATGGGTACAGATATTTTTGTCTCATTATTCATAGTCTTCAGAGGATTAAATAAGCAATAATGATGAACAGGCCAGATTTCTTATTTAGAGGTTCCAGATCAACAAGGCAATGAGTAAATAGGACAAACAGATTTAGCCAAGGCTTAGAGTGCATTAACTTAATCACATTTTTCATTAGTTTGGTATCAAGCTTGTCTCATAGTCTACTGCAGTCGTACTGTGTATAAAAATCTGATCTCAAAAGCAAGTTGGTAGTTTCTGGGATTTATAAATATTGATGGCTGAATGAGGCTCCCGAGCGTGTCATGACATTTCACACTGGAAAAGAAGAAAGTTGCAGCATCTGTGCAGCATCTCAAGATCCCTTGCCACCAGCCTTTTTTCCTCTGTTGTTCAGGCTTTTTTTTCCACCCACCTGAGGACAAAGATGTCTTTCTCTTTTTCCATGGGTTTGAACCTGCTTGGGAAATAAACATTCTGCGTTCATAAAGGCTAATAGCTCACTGCTAATTTTGGGCTACTCTTGTTAGAAACCCCACTTCTTACATGTGCTTTTATGCTGTGCCCTCAGACATGGTCAGAGTTTATGCCCTTCTGTGTCTTGGATGGAAGTGTCAGTGCTGTAATGTCTCAGTTCTGTTATTTAGCTGCTCAAATTCTTTCTTAATCCTGGAAATAAAGAATAGGTGGGCCTTGTGTTTCTAAGAAGTGAAGCACACACCCTCCTGTCTCTGCAAAGATAATCAGATTTAAGAAAACAAAGTAGAAGATATTTGCATGTATCTTGCATACTTACTGAAATGGAAGTGACACTGCTCTTAAAAGCAGAGGTATAGAGAACAATCCAGGCTATTGATTTTTGACCCAAACCCTTTTGTTCCAAGGGAGAAAGTAATTCATTCTTACATTAGACTGTGGTTACATTAGATATTGGAAATTTGTATAGCAAGACAGAAAGGAATTGCTTTCCTGAAACTTATATAAGTCTGCTGCTTCTCTGGAAAATCCCTGGATAGCTGCAGAATTGGTGACATCTCATCAGTTCTGAGCAGGAATTGTCCCGAAAGATGGTTCTTGAGTGCTTTGTCATGCTGCAAGTTTGCAGTTTGGACAAGAGCAGCTGAACACTGGTCACTGTCTGACAACTGCCTGTGCTGCAGCTTTATCCTGTAATGAGGAAGTCAGAGTGTTTTGTATTTTTGTGTTTATATGTGTGTCTGTCTCACAGCTCTTGTAACATTGTCTTGCTGTGGAAATATGCTGTTACAACAAATGCTGTGCTAACTGGTGATGAGATGTTTTAGGAAGTAGCTCAGCAGGTACTATGATAAATGAACAGAAGGGCTATTTCATAGTGCTTTTTGGGGAGAAAAAAGAAGTCCTGTTTCCCTTCGTTGTCTCTGTTTTGAAAAGGGCCATCTTTATTTCTTCATAGTTTGTTGTTTTGTTGGGGTTGGTTTGTTTGTTTGTTTGGTTGGTTGGTTGGTTTTTGTTTTGTTCTGTTTTTTTTCTATTTTTTGTTTTTTGACTGCTAGACCACAAGAGCAGCCCAGTATTTGGGAAATTTTCCCAGAATATGTTGACACAATCAGCTCGTTGTCTGTCAGTGTCCACAGCTGTTCTACTAGGAAGGGAAAGGGGACTTGCTTATTATTCACATTGTTGAATGCTTGGAGAGAGGCAACGATTCCTAATTTTCTCTTCACCTAACTCCTTCATTTGTTCTTCTGAGGAGAAAGCAATCCTGTTTGGGAGATACAAATGGGATATAATGGGGTAGAGTTGGGTTAGTTCTCTTCTAAAGGTAATTCCACCCTATTTTAAGAGATACATTTTCACATGGGTGAATGGGAAAGAGATTTCTTGCCCAAATACTGCTTAGCAGTATGGAGTCACCACATTTCACATTTTGTCTGCCTGACAAAATAGTGGCCTGGTTTTGCCTCCTCCTATAAAAAATACAATCTGGATCCGGAGAGAGAGATAAAGAGGTATTTGTTTCTCTCTCTTGTCACACATCTGTGTGTGTGTATGATTGTGTCTGTCCCCATTTAATTACAATTAAACCTGGTGCCTGGATGCAACCCAAAAGTCTCACGTGTTCTCCTCTGAATTTCATGAAAATAGGTGTCCAGATGGAAAACAACTGCCCTGCTGAGGGAAGGCTTTCCAAATTCATGCTGTGTTAGACTTTGGGGGAACAACATAGTAGAGCTTCTCGGGTCATAGGATACATTAGCTCTGCTGAACTCAAAAACCTACCTGTTGGGAGTGTTTGGTTTCCAGACTGCCAACAAACCTCTAAAATCAATTAGTCGTGCAGCTTTACTTGCAGTACATATTTTCCTGCTGTTCACAGGTAGAAGCTATTTTATATTATCCCTAATTAGTTTTACATTCAGCTTTCCCTGCTGGCTAAGGCAGGCATTGCTTTGTGTACAGGAATTAGATCCCAGGTACCTTCTGAGTTTTTCAGATTGGCTGTAAACTTCTCTGAATATCTGCAGTGGTTTTTGTTTCTTGTACACTTGATGGAGAAGGAGAAATTGCTTATTCTCCCCTGAAAGCTTTGGCATTACACTTTGGGGTAAGTGTTAATCCACTTCTTCTTTCTGTGGCCAGAGCTCCATATTTCTTAGATTCACATGGATCTTCACAGTTCAACTCAGAAAGCAGGAAAATTGATTACACTGATTTTAGCACATTGTATTTATACCTATTGGTGTATGCACATGCATTGCAATCTGCTGTAAGATTGATCCAGGACTTGACATTTCTTAATGTCAAGCATTTTCCTTTATTGTAGAGATCTTCCGTGGTGTGTGGGGTGTGGCTGTTCCACAATGGGGAAGCCATGCAAGGCTGGGGGCTAATTTTCCAGCAGTTATTATGGCACTAAAGGTTGGATAACCCAAGTAAAATTCGCCATCCTGTGGGTGAGTCTTTTGCAGATAATTGTTCTGCTAAGACAAATGGCCTAGAGAATGCTCCCACTTAATTTGATGTTTTCCCCAAACACTCACCCACTAGTTTCTTTATTTGTTGGGCTCTTAAGGTTTCTCAGTGCTAAAGAAGATCCTCCCCATCACCTCTCACTCTCCTCCTGCCACTTGCTCCACTTGTTCCTCATCTCCCTACATCTTTTTTGCTCTGTCCTTAGTTTTCTCTCCCTAATTCCATCTCTCTTCAAGTGGTTTCCTGGGAAGGAGATGGAACATTTTGAGGTTTGGGTTAAGCTGCCCAGTGGCTGCCCAGTTGCTTGGCAGGGCACAGTGCTGAACCCTTCTACTCAGCCCCGATTTTCACATTTGGATC
This sequence comes from Cinclus cinclus, assembly GCF_963662255.1. Classification (NCBI taxonomy): domain Eukaryota; kingdom Metazoa; phylum Chordata; class Aves; order Passeriformes; family Cinclidae; genus Cinclus; species Cinclus cinclus. Next base: position 57,041,850 of record NC_085050.1, on the reverse strand, counting down.
CAATTCCTGTCAGAGATTTCCACCCTCCCTTCCAACTCAGTTGAAACCAGGTGAGCAATTCAAATGACGTTAAGAGGAACCTTTCAGACAGGCACAGTGCAACCATGCAAACACACACACACACTCAGAAAACCAGGACCAGAAACATGCTGTTTCACCTAAAGAGTAAGAACCCCAGCAGAGTGATCACATTCAGGGTGATATGTGAGTGCAAAACTGGAAGCTCTGCCTCTGTCTGCCCTGTCCAGTGGCTATCCTATAAGCAGATAATTTTGTAAGATCATTCTTACAACTTCAGCTCCCCTAAATGACCTTTAAAATTCACTTGCTTCATTTACTTAGGTTTTAAGGGATTTTGCTTAAGTAATGCTTTGTTTCATTTAATGTTTTTTTGTATTTAAATTTAGTGTATAATGATTGTCTACATTAAATAATAGTAGCAACATCTGAATTTATTAATCAACAAAAGATGACAGATATTGCATGTTAAGTTCTCACTGTATTTTGAATCGTTTATCTCCCAGGTAACATAAGAAGAATGTTAAATCCTACTGGAACACACTCCTCAGCTGATGTAAATCAGCAAATGTACAGCAGCTGAATTTCTGGCCCATTATGTTTTGTATGAAAGATGTCTTTGCCTTCTGAGTATTAATTATCCGTGATCCTTTTACTTTTCTTGTTTTCTGCCTTTGCAGGTGCTGCTAATTCTCTCAATTTCTTCCAGAAATGGGAAAATTTATCTATATTAGGAAATGTGTTCTTCCTTTCTTCAGTAAGCTGCATTTTCATTTTTGGCATCCATATTTAAATCCTAATGCACATAGAGATATGAATGATGTGGGTTTTACTGCTGACAGTTTTAAATCCTACCATGCATCAGCTGCATAGACAGCTTAACCCCTTCTTGTTCTAGCAGAAGACCATGTGTTATTTTGGAAAAGATGACCATGTCGCACACTGCACAGATGTCTCTGTCAACAAACTGCCCCCATCTTCAAGTCCCAAAATTAAATCAGGTAATAAACGATGTAGCAAGGCTGGATGCTGGAGAGGGGATGAAGGGAAGGCCCAGAGTTCCTTAGCCCCCAGCCTGCTGGCATTGGCAGATGCTCCAAAAGCTCCCAACCAAAGGGATGCAGTTGAACAGGTTCCTTTTTCTGTTCCCTGATCCCCCCTTCAGAAGAGCTCAGGGTGAAGCCCACGATTTCTGAGCTCTGGAATTACTTCCCATGTCCTGCTGCTGTATGTGAGGGGCTTTTCAGACACAAGAGGGTTGTTTGCCAGGACAAGGAATATCCCACACTGCTCCAGAGGAATCCATCACTGGGACCTGCATCCAGCAGGCATGATTGGAGCCACAGCCATGGGAGAGGCCCCCTGCCCATGAGCCTGTGTGTGTTCTTTGCCACCTCCCAGTGTTTCCCTGAGGAGCTGCAGCCTGGATGGAACAGGGGAGAGGGTTAATGCTTCTGTCTCTACAAGAGTTTAATTGGAAGGGAATTGTCTTTGACTTAATTTGCTCTTTTGTCTCCACTCAAGCCTAGTGGATCAAAAGAAATGCAAATTGAAAGATAATATTTTGGATGTGCCTGATTTTAAAGTTGAACATGAGTAATCTTTCATGCCTCTGACTTAATGTCTGTATCATTTTTGTCACAAAAGTCTTGAAACAATGAGTATTTCCTTATGTGACAAAAAGAATTTACTTTTCATCAAGAGAGGAAACCTGAGTGTTGCTCTCATGGTACTAGAACACAGCTACTAATTACCTCATATTATCAAACCTGACATTATCCTTTAGATTAAAATACCATATGTTTTATTTTATAATGAGAGGGCAAAGAGCCAGTTACTACAAAGTATTAAGTTCCTGCATGTCGGGTGCCACTATATAGCAGGGTTTATTCACACAGAAATTCAATTGGCTGATTATTAGATTATTGGTTAATGCAATTTCATATAAAACCCCTCTTCTCTTTTTCTTTCCTCTTCCTTTCTTTCATTGTTATTTTGAATTATAGCACTAGGAAAGTACTTTTCAAGTGGTTAAGTTAAGTTTGCTTTCCAACATCTCTTTATTTGTGAAGAAATGAATTCAAAGGTTCTGTTTTCTTTTTAGTGCTTGTGAAAATGAAGAATAGTTGTGCCTGCACTACAAGAAGGTTGATTTAGGTAATTGTCTCTGAGGCAGCTTGAGTCAATTTAGCTTAGACTTGCCCTGAAATTCTCTATTGCTTTTCTGCAAATCTTCCCAAGAGAAAAAGTTTACTCTTGCTGAGCTCTATTGGAGTAGAAGGTAGTTTTGTTGGTATCCAACATTATGGCTGACAAAAAGGGTAGAGAAAAATGCTACGCTGAACCACATCAATGGGGAGAAGAAAAGATTTACTCACTTTTTCTCCACATGTTCTATTTGGAGGTGATGGATGTCAGTTGTCATCTCTGAAATTTGCATCAGACTTACCCAAGAAATCTATAGGAATTTTTTTTTTATTGATGGTTTTCCAAGAATTCCTCATTTTCAAAATGCACACGAGAGATTTTTCTTTTCACAACTACTTGAATACAGATACTAGAGCCCTGTATTTTGTCTGATACATTGGTAGAATAAATGACCAGGTCTACATTCAGCCCTAGCTTGAGAAGGCCTAAGTATGAATTTATAGATTTAAATTACCTATAAATTTATAGGGGGGAAAAACATCCCCACCTACTTCTCTGCCATTCAGACCATACTCTCCTGAGAATGTGCTCCAGATCTGCACCATAGAACATACAGCAAGGTAAAGTCCTGAGACAAAACAAAGGGAGAAGTTGCAAGGGTAAAAGCTACTTTTCCATTACCATGGTACTTTTTCACAGATTGGGAGAAATAAGCTGTGCCTGCTCTTGGAACAGAGCCATTCCTTTGCTCATGCAGAGACATCTCTCAAGCCAGCTGTGCTGCTCTGAGTTCCTTATTATCAACTCTTAGAAGTGTGGGGGAAAGCAACAAAATCATGACAATGATAAATGCTGCTTCTTTACACCCTCACGCAGTGCCAGCCCGGATTGTGGTCCAAAAGCCCCAGTGTGGTCTGGCTCAGAGTAAACAGAGCTATTAGCAGTCATGGGATGCTGAGAGGCTGGAGGTTCGAGCTGACCAGTTGTTACAGAAAAACAACAGATTCCTCCTAATTTTTTTTTACTTTTTTTTTTTTCTGGGCTCCTTTTTTTGCTGAATCTTTCCCACTCTGGAGAAGAACACTGCTGTTGTCTGGTGGCTAAAAGCAAAAACACATAAAGGGGGAAGAGAAAGGAGAGGAAAACAAAGCTGTCTCTGGCCCCCAGCTCGTTAACAAATGCAGCAAGCGATCCCGATCCCGTAGGCACACCAGGTAGTGTCCCTGGGCTGGCACAGTGCCCATCTCTGCCATCTGCTGAGTATCAAACCTTCCTCTGCTTCCCATCACGTAGAACCTGCTGCAGCCAGGCTCTGCTTTCCTGCTGGAAACGCTGCGGCACACAGCCAGCCCAGGTTAGCAGTTCGATAGCTTTTGCTATGAAAAAAGGGCAAGGGGGGAGAGGAGGGTGCATTGCATCTTTGTATTTTCACAGTTATAATCTGTTATGGTATTTGTTAGTGTAATGGGACATTTCTCTAGCTATTTACAACAGGTCAGGGTAAGTGTCCTGTTTCCCATATGCCATCTCACTGAAATGGCTCTTTTTGTTTGCTGAGAACAACTTTAGGTGCAGGTTAGTGAAACAACCACAATGGAATCACTGGTGTGATTACTGGGTTGAAGGAGAACAATAGATGAAAATATGTTGTGTATATTATGAGATGCAGGACTCAAAATGACAGACTGTCATATAAAAGCGGTAATGAAATAGAAAATTGAGACCCAAAAAAGGGCAGTAGTAAAAAGCTCAGTATTTTATTCCATGTCAGATGGTTTCTCTTCTATCTAAACTGGCATGTTTCCTAGGACAATATTCTTCTGCGCATCATCTGCCCAGCATTTTGCTCTAATCAGAAAGGTGGAGTACGAGAACAGAGGGAAGCTTGAAGGAAGAAAAAATCCATGCCTCTAAACAACAATGCAGCAGCTCCAAGCAAAGCCATAGAAGTATAAGAGAAATTCACTAATAAGTTAAGCATTGACATTTTCAGCAAGAGAAAATCCCAACTATCATAATTTCTTCCAGGTTCTACAAGGCCACATCATTGGTTCTTCAAATCAATAAGAATGTTAAGACTAGTGTCTGAGCTTACAGTAAAACCATCTAATTTCCACAATGCAAGGAATTTCCAACATTTTTTTTTAATCCATAAGTCTAGAAATCTTGCGTGTGAACAGAATCTTTTTTTTCTAGTCTCAAAAATTGAAAATATAAGATGGCACAAAATGTTTTTAAATGTCATATGACTGTCCATTTGGATCAGATGTTGCTAAAAAAGTCTGTAAGGGTTAGAAAATTATATTTTAGTTCACCTCCTGCTGGTCTGTGTTAAAGAAGAGCTTGATTCAAAGGCCTTTCTGTCTAAAAAACCCAACCACAGAAGAATTTAATTTTCAGTCTCATAAGCCTGGGTTCTTTGGAGAACTCTTACCTCTGGCATTTTACCTTTTGGAGTTTTATTCTGCTTGCAAAGTTGGAAATCTTGGAGACACATCAAAATTAAAAGCAGGATGGGCAAAAGAGGTGTTTTGCCAGGAATAGTGCAAGTTTTACATGATGTTACTTTTAGACTGCTTTTCTTTCAACTTGAATGGGCTCACTGTACTTCAGAGCACTTGCAAGAATAGCTCATGCATTGATATGTGATATTTGGTTTGAAGTGCTGGCCAGACACCCTAATAAATAGTGAGATATTTAAAGAGGATGAACACCAAGTGACACCTAGTGAATTATTAACTTTTATTTTGTTCCTTTTGCAATCTTTCTTGCCAAGCTTCTCGTGTTCTCAAATACAGATCCAGTAGTTTAGCTGATTTTGTACTGAAGCAGCTCTGATGGACCAAAACCAAAGTTTTCCAGGCAGACTTGCCAAATTTGCCAATACTAATCTGGAAGTCAAATACCCAGGTGTTTTGAAGAGTTTAAATGCTGGAAACAGGGTATCTCACTGAGAGTTTTGAGTCCTTTTCAAAACCTAGCATTCATATTGCCACCTCTCCCTGAGATTCCTTTGAAAAGTACAATTCTAAATGTGTATGTTTAAATGAACATTTAAAAGTTAGTCCTTGGGCTCTTTTGGAAACAACTCTGCAGCTCTTTTGAACAGAGTTAAAGTAATTACTGCATCCCCTGAACTCTACTGACATGGTGCAGATAGGAAAAAAAGCCATCAATGCTTGTATCAACACTTAATTGTGTTTGACTAAAGCACACATTTGCTGGAAGCATGTACTACAAAAACCATGCAGATGTAATTTTAAAAATGTTGAAATGAATTGGTTTGGGCTTTTTACTTCTGCTAAAATACAAGTCAATGCTTTCACATTTTAAAAATTTCATTTCTGTTTCAAGAGATTTTTTTGAGATTGTAACCAAAGCCAAAGAGCAGCTGTACCACACAAGCATGGGGAAGAAACTCTTGTATTTTTCCCCAAAATATATGGAAAACCCCCAGTTTCTAATCTTGTTACAGGTGATTTACTACAGTTTTAACTTGGCAGTTTAAGGTCATATGTCAGAGATTTATGTTGTTTTACTTTTACCAATATCCTTTCTATTATGTAGCTTGGTATCAGCTAAAGTTGCGTTCACTGAAACTACTGTTTTTTCCAGAGCAGGATGGCAGGATCAGAATCCCCTTGACTTTGCCATGGCAGCCACTTCTTGGGGTGGACACCCAGCTGAAAAAGCAGCCCCAGGAAAGGGTGCTCAGAGTAGTTCCTGCAGCTGAAGAAAGAGCCTACACCAACCCCAGGACTCGCCTGTGGGCCACCATGCTGCTTTTGAGGGAGATTTTTAAGGATTTGAGGGACTTCAGGCTTGAAGGATTACATCATGGTGAAATCATGTATTGCAGTTACTGTGGAGCAGTACTTGGTCTAGGCTAACAGAAAATAGTTCACTTTTCTGAGGAAAATGTCCCTTCAGCCTGACTTAAAGCATTCAGTTCAATGTCCACCAAGTGTTTCAGGTTGTGCATTTGGGGGTTGCTACTTTAGATTTTGCCCTTTTCACATGCCACCCCCAGACATTTCTTTTTCAACCTACTGGCACACACTGCTCAATCACGTCTGATTTTTCCCTTCTCTTTCCTTAAGCAAAACTGCTCATCGGACAACAAGAATTTGCAGTTTCCATCTACCCCAGCTGGACTTTGGGTTGGAGAAGTAGCTGCAGGCTGCTGATCTCCTTAGAAGCACAGGATTTGGTGTCTGTCTGTGCCACAGCACCAGGAGTTCATTTATATCTTTCTGGTAAGTACATGCAATGTGGGCACACATGTAGCTTTTATGTAACCCTCCTTTAGGGGAGCATCTGAGGCTCTTCTCCAAACGCTCCCTTGAGGCTATGTGCTGGTTGAGTACATCCCATAACAATCCTGGTCTGTGCTGGAAATACTCATTCAGTAAAATCTACTCGGGGTTTCTACTAGTTTTGCTGGATAAGGTAGATGGTGTTGAGTGGAGAGCATGCAGCCTGAGCAGAGTTTTGTGGGGGCACTTGGGCTGACCTGCTCTAACTTCAGAGCTGTGCACAGAATTAAATGCAGCAGGGAGGACTGCAGGGCTCCTTTTCCTGAATGACAGAAGTCCCGCTTGACAGACACAGGGAAGCTGGAACTGCTGTATGGCCCCCTGTACTGATACAACACCTAACATTTAAACAACGGTTTAATTTTTCTGGGGAGAAAATGTCTCTAAAATTTCTGGGAAAAAGTGAAGTAAATTTTCAGAAAACTGCAGATGGAAAGCTTGTATTTATGTAAAATGGAAACATGCTGCGAATCATTGGAGAAAACCTATACTTTCTTGCCAATTATAACAATATTAGGTATCAGTGAAGGTTTCCAAGGCAACCTGGCCACGGGTGCATTCATGTGGAGTGTGTGTGACTACCTGCTTTGTCAAGCCAGTGGATGCATGTCAGAAGGTGGTGTGTGGGGGAGTACAGATCATTTCATCAATCCACACTACAAAAACTATGTAAAAGCAGAGGGTTTGGGGCTTTTCTTTTTTTTTTTTTTTTTTTTGGTTGGTGTGTGTCTGATTGTGCTGAGGATTTCACTGCTTTTCTAACATATGTAAGACGTAAGAATAGGCAAATATGTGGGAGCTAGGCTGAAGACACCTGGCTGGTGGAGTGTCCAGAGGGGTGTTAACGAAGGCTTTCTGGGCAAGTTAGTGTCAAGTCTGTTCATACATTCTCTGTGGAGATAAACAAATGTACAACATCTTCCCCAAATAAACTTTCTTTTTCCTTTTGCCTCAACTGACACCTACCTGTATTTCCCAAGGTGTTAAACCAAAGTTCTTCTTCCAACACCTCAGGTTTCTTGCCTTCAGTTGTAGTTCTTGGTACCATTTTCTTTTTGCCTGGCCCTCACTCCTTTCCAACACATCTTTATTTGGTGTATTGAAGCTTTTCTGGCTTCTTCAGCTGTCCTGTGAATCACAGAGAGCAAAACACACAGTGTGGTCCTCCCATATGTTTTCTTCAGGCCATCACTCTTGTTTCCTCTGAAGAACCATTGCAATTATATGTTGTGTGAGGACCTTGCTGTCAGTCTCCAGGGAATTCACTACCTTGTCTTTGACCTTTTAAAAACATCCAAGAACTGCAGATTAGGATTATTTAGGAAAAAAATCATCAGAGCTGCCCAATACCTGATACAGTTTTCAGAAAAATGTAAAAAAAAAAAAAAAAGCCTCCATAGCCAGCCAAGGGAACTGAGAAAGAAATGTGGGTCATGTTCATCAGCCTTGACTGCTTTCCAGATTGCTAAGGCAGCTGTGACTGGACATGCAGAGTCCATCCCTTACTTTAGCCTGTCGCGTAAACTGTGCCTACAGGTCTGAGCTGACACCACTGGGAGCAGGGAAGATCACCAGGGGATGCAGCTGTAGCCTGAGATTTGGCCAGAAGTTTCTGCTGTTCTTCAGTAGCACTCACCTTTCAAAATTAGTTTTGCTTCAGGAAAAGGCTGAGAGGATTCCCAACTCTCTTTCTCTAAAGCAGAACTGTTGGGGTACTGAGTTCCCTGTAACCTCACAGCTTCCCCTGGGAATTGCACGCAGTCACGGGAGGTGTTCAGTGAGCAGTTTCCCATTGAACACTGCCTGTGTGATGCCTGCTGGCTCTGGCACGAGGGCTCCAGCCACACTGAAACTCTGTGCACAGCCCCGTTCCTTACTCAGCGCTGCCTTCAGAGCACCCACGGCAGCTGCTGCGTGCAGACAATGTCAGTCACTCCCTGAGCGCCCAGAAGAAGCTTGAGTGAGAAACTAAGATGCTGGGAATTTGTGCTTAAATTGTTTCACCTAACTGTTGCCTTTTACTGTGGATTGCAAAATGTACTCTGTGCATGGAGATGTGTGCGCTCGCACGCATCTAACTCAGCTCCAGAGCTCACACTTTTGTGCAGTGAGAACCCACCCAGCTAACCAAGCTAGGAAAATGTACCTGCCTACCTTCCCAGAGATTTTCCTCTGCACTGGCTCTCTTGAAATTGTAGGCATAAACCTGTTTTTTCCTTGCTCGTGGGCCAGGGAATATGAAACTTGGAAAGAGCCAGCCCAGATTGTGTTCTTTCAGTACCTAAAAGGGGCCTGCAAGAAAGCTGGAGAGGGACTTTCTACCATGGCATGGAGTGGTAAGACAAGGAGAAATGGATTTAAGCTGTCAGAGAGTAGGTTTAGATTGGATATTAGGAAGCAATTTGTTACTGTGGGGATGGTGAGGTGCTGGAATTAGTGTCTCAGAGAAGCAGTGGGTGCCCCATCCCTGGATATTGATGGAAAGTGTAGCTCTCTAAGGTGGCAGTAGCTCTTAAGCACTAAATATGTTATTGAATACTTTGGCCCAAGTGATTCAGGTGCTCCTAGCATTTAAGTCTTGTGTTCAAGCCTCTCAGTCCCCTTAGGGTTCCATATTATTTGGTATTTTGGGTCCAGAGAAAGGTGCATCATGCTCTTGCCTCTGGAGGCAAAATCAAACGCAGGATTGAATTGCCTTTCCTTCTTACAATATGGGACACTTGACAGAGATACAAAAATCCCATTTGAAAAACGATAGCTGTTGATTTTCTGCTTGCTGAGAATTATTAGTATTTTTCTATCCTGCAGAACCAGCCATTAAATCAGCAAAGTGCTTTGGCATTAAAACCATTTGGAAAGTAAAAAATAATGCTGCTTCTTGTTGAACTGCAAATGTTCTGTTGCAAAGTTAAGGGAAAATCTAAAAGTACGAATAATTATCTTAATTTGAAAGACATTTTACTTGTAAACATACTACAATTGTAGCTACAAATCAGATAATTGCTGGACATTTTAAAACCCAGGAGGATAAAATTAAAAACAATAAAATCAAATTTAATTCCAAACAAATAAGAGGGGAACTCTAAATAGAAGGTTCATATTATTGATTTTTTTTTATGGACTATTTCTTTATCTTTAAAAATCTCAACTATCACATAGTGGTCCCTATGTTATATTTAAATGAGCATATACTTTAACATAAAGTGGTATACAGTCAGTTTTTCTATTACCGTATAAGAAATGTATCCATGAAACATAAAAAAGGTCAACTACTTCAATGAAATAACTTCTGAAAATAATACAGTTTTACAGTCATGCATAAATGTATGTATATTATTATGTCAAAGAATATGAAAGAATATAGCTCAGTGTTAAACTGAAAGTCTTTTAAGGGGGATACATTAGTTTTAAAGTGGGATATATGATCACTGAAATACATTATTTCTGCTTTGGACTTTACATTTCCATGCAAAAGGTTTTTCTTCTCCCCACTTTCCATCTTTTTTCCCTACTCATAAGAGTTTATCAAAGTACTAATGTGTCTTGTCACTATGTATTTTATTAATGACTAATTAGAAATTGTGTCCAATCCAGTGGCCCAGCTCTGCCACACCAGGACAGTCCAACTGTTCTGATCCATGCTTTGGGAGGGTGCTGGCAGCTGGGACAGGGAGCAAAGCTGAGGTGCAGCCACAGTGCAGGTGGCAGAGAGGGTCTGGAAATATGCCCAGCTGAGATGGGACTTTGACTGAGGGGAACACACAAAGAGACAGTGCTTAGGTTGATGGATGAGGAACATTCATCAGAACTCCCTGAGAAGGTAGAAGGAAAGGGACAAGAGGCCAGAGGATGTACTTTATGTATGCTTTTGACCCTCCTGTCTGCCTGTGACAAAGTATGGCCTGGTCTGAGCCGATCCTCAGAGAAGTTCCAAATCCCTGGGTGGATTTTGTAACTTCTGACAAGTCTAGAGCAGCCCAGATATCTCTGCTGAGCTGGCAACTAGTTCCTTCTGTAGAGGCTGCCAGCATGTCCCCCTTGGCTGTGGGATCCCAGGAATTCAGCATCCTAAATCATCTGCTGTTCCACAGTTAACTAATATCTCTAGGCCATACCCAACCTAAGTTTTATGCAACTAATTAAAAGGGTAAGCTTATTTCCGAGGAGCAGCTGTTCACAGAGTTTGGAGGTAGAAACAAGGTAAAAAGCATTCCCATTCCCTACACATCCTTCCTCTGAAGCAATCAATAAGTTTAATTAGAGTGGTTAGGAATGAACTATGAAAGTGGCAAAGTTAGTATCAGATAAATTAGGGAAATATTGGTACAGGATATATATTTGTGACATTTTTAGCAGAAATCTGACGTAGGTAATTGCCAGTGCTGCTTGTTATGAAGGAGAGGAGTGCGTGCATCAGGGCCTCGCAGCAGTGGAAGGAAAGTCTATTATAATCCATCCATTTCACACACTGTAACTGCAGTCTCCATCCATAAGTAATTGGAGGGGAGTGTGGTATAACACCCACGCCACCCTGCTTGAAAATACTGGTGTTCTCTTGCTGATTACTCCTGAAGTCAATGGGTAGCATACAGGTTTGGTACAATGCAGTATGATATAATCCTCCTGTGTGCAAGTCATTGCAATTTGCACATACACTTCACTTCTTCCTAGTACAGAAGGAAATCAGTTCAAAATAAGCCACATCTCTTCCATTTCCTCTTGCAGCTGTGCTGGACTGTGCATGTTAAAAATGCTTAAATACATGTTTTTAAGGAGATTGTCTCTCAAATGATGAGTATGATCCTAAGATGTGGAAGTTCTACAGTAGGGATCATTTATAACTGCAGTCATTGCCTTCCTAGAGAAAGAATTTTAAGAAAACACTCTTATTTCTAAGGCAGATTTTATTTGTGACTGTTCATACTTTTGAAGTTATGCATGTTCTTATGAGACTTTCCTCCTAAAAACATGTTTGGGTCAAAGTGATAGAGACAGAGCTGAGAGAAGCATTCATAGCCAATATTTTTGTGAAAAATGCTATAGATCTGTTGATACCAGAATGTTTTGTGGGCCTATCCTTTTAGTTCTTTTGGTGTAGTAAAATTACATGAAATTTTGTCTGAGACACTGAACTCAAAAATTTTATTTTTCAGCTGAAACATCTGAACTTCTGGTTTAAAATTGCTCCTTGCATGAATATTTTTTTGTATTCAATTGAGACATTTCAAAGCAAAACACCTTGCATTTTGGTGGGGTCTTTTTCCTGAAAGGAAAGGATTCATTTAGTGTGGATGAGAGAAAAGTCTGGATTATTTAGTCTAAAGGAGAGAACATGATGGAGGATGTTTCTCCAAATAGATAAAAGGCTGCTGCAGTAAGGAGGGCAATAAATCTGCTCTCCATGTTCAGGGTGGATACATGAAAAAATAATGGGACTCTAATAGCAGAAGAAAAAAACCCTGAAACATCAAGCTAAGCATTAGGAAAACACTCTACTGGTAAGGCTATAGCTCTTGGAGAATTCTGCCTGACTGGAGGTCTCCACCAAACTATCTCAAACCTAGTTTTGAGGTAAAGCACCCTCAGGATAACAGAAAGGACTTGGTCTGCCTGAGGGCTGGATAATCTCTGAAGTGTCTCCAGGGCTTGGGATTCTCTGGTGGTAAGGACTGGTTTTTTTTAAAGATAAAGCACTACTAATATGGAAAGAATCTGGTAAGAGATTGTAGGTGCAACAAGGAGACTCTCAAAGAGAATTTCCTTTGGACAGCAGTGGCTTTGGCAGGCTGGTGTGGCTGTCCCCAGGCTTTGCATGTGCCTTGCCTATATGTTGCCTGCATGTGCACAGGCACAGACAGGGCTGGCCAAGGAAAAATACTTCTTTTAATCCTTCTAAGAAATGACAAATTAAGATGCGATTATAAAACTGTGGAAAAGGAATTACCACAGAGGAATATCCAGATGGTCATGCAGAATTACTATTGAAGAGTGAACAGTAAGGTTTATTTATCCCACTATATTTCTTCTCTTTGTTTCAAGAGTCCCATTTTGTCTTCCAGTCCATGTAATAACTTCTTATTCAGTCCAGTTACGAGTACCTTTCTGCCTGCTAGTTCCATTTTCTTGTCCAGTGCTGATAATACTCTTTTAAACCTAATTCCTCAAGAATATAAAATGATGGGCTCAGTTTCTTCCCTGCTGTGGAAAATAACCTTGGGACTTTTTTGGCTGGTGCTAAGCTTATTTGACTGAGTGTAAGGGATGCTTTGGTACTGTTCTGTGGAGCAGCATGCAATTCTGCAAAATAGGGTATCAGAGCAAATCACTGCTGATAACCTTCTAGGTTAATTGCTGTGCAAAGTGTGCTTTGAATCAACACATTATGTTAAATCCCAGAACACACTCTGGCTATCTCTTTACTGTGCTTCTATGGGGCTTCCAATTGTTATTTATGCATGATAGGTGACACTTATTTCAAAGCTACCTCAGTGATTTAGACTGAGATTTAAACAACACTAACTATTTGGCAGGAGCTCATCCCTGTAGATGACTCTGAAATAATATACATTGCAAATGTTTCTACATATTCCAGCTAATGCATAGATAATTCCCTACTCCTTTTTCTTATCAAAGCTTTTGAATCCTTATTTGTTCTATCTACATTTTTTTCTAAGTCTTTTAAGTGCTGAGCACTGCACATGTCTCAGAGGTCACCATAAGATCCTGATGGAAATCCACATCAAACTGGGGGTTTCTGTATTTGATAGAGTGTCCAAATGCTGTGTTTATTCCAGATGGTCCTCTGGGAGATGATCACAGGGATGGAGAAAGATTTCATTCAAATCAATGGAAAAATTCTTGTTGTCACTCCTTTAACTCAGGCCCATAGAAGCTCCAGAAATCAAAAACCTTGCAGAGCACAGGACTTGTAACCACTGAGGATTAGGCTGCATTGCAGTTTTACTAAGGAAAGTTTCTCGAGGTGTTTCTTAGGAACTGGATTCACATTCTTATTGAATTTTGTGGCAAATTAGATTTTGCTACTTTTGAGAAAAATGCACCTTTATGATCGAACTGGATCAATGCTATTGTGGTCCTGAAAGGCACCCTGCTAACACAGCATCAAGTTTCCCTAGGTTAAAATAACACAGTGTAACAAAGTAATGTACCAAAAAGTAGGGCTGAGCCGGCTCTTGTTCACAAATTCACTGACCAGCCATGTGACAAGAGGAACTTTGGGGGCTCACTCAATACTTATTCACTATTCACACTGCTTGTGTTCAGTCTCCTTTTTCATTAGGTCTTGCACTTCCAAATCACAACATTGTTCACAACTGTTTAAGTATTCTTGCTATGGCAGATTGCAAGGGAAGGAGGCTTTTGTTTCTTTTTTAATCTCTTACCCAAGAAATTGGGTCTCTGTAATGTTCTTTTGCTATTTATTACTGTATCACTCACAGCTTCACTTTTTGTTGTCTCACACCTCCTTGTCTGCAGTATTCCATCCATAGTAATGAAGGGTGTGACTGAATTGACATCACCTTGTAATTCGGGGAGCGGGGTAAGGAAGGAAGGGAGAAAATGCTGCACACACCCTGCTCATCTCAGAAAAATGGTCTGTGTAAGCAACATGCAGTTAGTTCAGCTGTAGTAAAAAAAAACAAAGAAAATGCTGTTTTCTTACATTGCAGTCAGATAGAAGCTATTATAAAACTTTCCACTATTGTCATCAAAATCAATCTTGGCTTCTAGATAAAGCAGTATGAGTTTTCTTTGCAGGTTCATAGAGTAGCTCCCAATTTACATCTTATATACAGAATCTGTGGAAGGAATGTGTATTAACTTTTTCATCAAAATTTTGATCTTTGCTTTGTAGCCTGTGAGGCTTTCCATCTCTTCTTTATTGCTTTCAAGGTTGGTAGTGTGCTCACAGTGAGGACTGCTAAAAGTTATTTTTCCTTAATCTTTCTCCATCACATTCTTGGACCTAGAGCCTAAGCCTAGTTTATAGACTTTAAAGCTAACCTTAAGCATTCAAAAAAGAAACTTACTGCAAATATAACAGTGGCCTCTGTAGCTTCTTTATTTATCATTTAAAATTTTATGGGTTTTTTTGAGGGGATTTAAAACAAAATTTGAAGTCATAAAATGCACATCTGTGAAAGAAGTAATGTAGCTCAAAATACAATGTAGACACAGGAGTAAACAGCTCTGGCAAAGTGCTCACTACTACCTTGGCCATGTAGAAGGCCTAACCTGATAAAATCACACTTACCAGCTCACACAAATGAGCAGGTAGGTTTCAGTAAAACACAGGACTTTTCTGATAAATTGCAACTATTTCCACGGAAATGATAAGGATTTTTCTACTTGGGCTATTTCTGTGGATCTGTTCTGCCACTGCTATATACTCTTTTCAAGTTGCACTTGTGTGAAAGATTGTACTGTCTGGAGATCATGATTTCTAGTTTGAGCAAAGATTTTGTAGAGAACATTTGCTGATCCTGATCACATCTTGGTATAATACTCTTCTTGGTATAATAGCTCTTTTACTATATTTAGATTGTAGACTTGCTTGCACTTAGGCCAGGGTTGAGGATTATCCCATAAAGGATGGGTTTGGATTCTAATCTAATGAGAAGAAGGAAGAGATTAGAGGGTGGCATTCACTGGTAAATTAGGAATATGCTTCATTTGTGGTGAAAGTTAACATTGTATGGAAATGTCTACTGTATTACCAGTGGTTTTCTTCTTGTATCCTGTGTATTTCTCCACACTTTCTATTATCCCTCAATTTTTGTAGAAGAGTCCATCAAGAATTTTTCTAGTGATTGACAGCCTGAGAACAGGCCTTTAAACTTGTGAAAAGGTATAGTGTGTTAGGTGTGCTGCAATTTTTACTTGGATGGAGGCTTTCAAACACACTTTCATCGGTAGGAAAGAGTTCTGGGCATGTTATGAATCAGCAAGCCATCATTCTTAACAGGCAAAAAAGGGAAGCCATCTTTTCACCAGAATCTGACACAAATGAGGGACCTGCACAAGAATTTTGCAAACTTGAAAAAGCATGGAAGAAGTAATCAGTGTTATGTGCTGGAAATGACAGGCACAAGCAACAATCAGCTACCTCAACAGAGTCAGATATGGCTGGGAAGGTTGCAAAGTACATTGCAGCTGAACTGTGGGTAGAGACGCTGCTGTGCCCAGCCCCTCCTCTGTCACTGCAAGGATGGCTGTGCCTGTGCCTACCTCAGTGTCAAGTGTTTCTTCTCTAAGTTTTGGGATGCAGCAGGCTACAAGGAATGGGCAACAAGTCCTTTAGACTCACACAGCTCACATCTACTCCAGTCCCTTTGCAGGCTGTCCTGGCTAAAATCCTGAGGCTACACTTCTAATCTGTCTCAGCTCTGATGCATGGCCCTGCATAGAGGCACCTGAATTAGCTACCTCAGGCTCCTTGTGCTGCAGGTACTGCAGGTACTGCCTGTTGGGCTGCTTTAGCTGCTGATATGCGCAGGACTTTGATGTCCACATTCTGGTTTAGAACAGTTTTGTGACTACTCTGACCCTCCTGTGATGAGACTTAATACACATTAACCTTCTTGGGAGGCAAAAGACCACGCTCAGGTATCTGGACTCCTTGTTACATAATGCCTCTAAACTCAGCTTTATAGAGGCAGGAATGACCATGAATTAGTGCTACATGAAACAAGGAAGAGAGGAATGACAAGTGTTTTTCATGTATGGATATGTCTTCTGGGGAATGACCTATAGAGAAACTGTGCAGTGAAAGAAGTATTTGATAATGGCTAAGACTCAGTGAGCAATCAAATCCAATGAAGATATGCCTTACAAATCAGCTGTGCTGCATGAAAGAGAGGTGCAGAAAATGACCAAGGCTTTCCTCAATATAATAAATGCTTTTTAACAGAATAGGCAGACGATGATGCTGACAAGGACTTATCTTTCATAGCTTCAGTTTTATAATGAGACCACAGCAACTACATTTTTCTATGAGAAAAAAAAAAGTGCTTTCTTTGAACATAAGTGCTAGTAGTTGCATAATATGAAACTTACTGATGCATATAATGGTAGCATTGGGCCGTCTGAGCACAATGTACGCTTTAAAATTAATCTCTGCACAGATCAGCAAGCACATGCAGATTCTCCCATGTTGACAAGAGCAGTGCACTTCTTTAGGAGAAGCCAAACTTTCAAAACCTGGCAGCTGGAGTTTGCAAGCCTGTTGTTCCGTTATTAACTCTGTAAGCCTTAGGGAAGGGGTAATGGATGAGATGATCCCAAGAGGTCTGTCCCCGACCTACTTTGTTTGGTTTCATTGCTCTTAAGCAAGCAAGCAATAAGCACAAGTGTTCTCTGAAATGAGCAGAAGGAAAGAGAGGTGTATTAGTTATGCAAGATACACTGTTCAGTTCAAAACCATGTAGTCCATTTCAGAGTTCAGCAAAGAACAGGTACAAAGAGCCACAGCCACAAGGATGGTGCTTGGAGGGACCCTGAAACCCCTGCTGATGCTGAATGTACTTTGAGGAAAAACACAAGACCGTAAAGAATTGATTTCAAGGGAGTGAGTTTGGGCAGGACAAGACTGTTAGGGAGAACCTCTCCCAAGAAACCTGAAATGAGCAGACCTTGCCAACACTGCTCATCAAAATCTCATTTATTTTCAGCAAGAAAAAGTGACATTTTACAATGATACCAAAATCACTCAACCTACATTGCCAGGGATTTGAATCCCAATGGCAGAAATGTACTGGGTTTCCCTGTTGCTGACTTGTATGCTGTGATCCTTAAGGAAGAGGGTCTGGGGGGGGAGAGGTCAAGCTCTCACTCAGGGCAAGGCCAGATCTGCATCCAACCATGTTTGCTTGGGGCTTTGTCCACTTGGGGCTTGAAAGCCTCTGAGGTCTGAGATTCCTGTGTTTACCCATCCTCCCAGTGAGTACCATCCAATCCATTATCTGCTCTCAGCACTGAGGTTGCCAGAGATTAACCAAGCCTAGCTACAGGCTGTAGTTGTATCTGACATCTTTGCAGACTTTTTGGTGTTCCAGTTGTCATCTTCAACCACCCCTTGCAGCTTGCCTTGAAGAGATTTTTCTTACATATTTGGTGGTTTCAAGTAAAAGCTCTCCGTTTTCTTTTTTTCTTTTTTTACAGAAAAGGAAAGGCAAATTTCTTTAGAATAAATTCTGTCCCAATCTTTTTGGAGTTCTTTGACTACAGCAATGCATTTCTCTGTTTCTTCCTTTGCCTTCTTCCAACAAATCAAGCAAGCAATCAGTTCAAATTTTAAATGGAACCCAGATGATTTGTAGGCATTTTGTTTTGCATTGTAGAATATTTGTACATTTATGAGCTCAGGTCAGAATTTTCCTTGAGACTAGAAGAATGAGCTATCTTTCCCCATCAGCTTGCAGGGGCTTTCAGGCATACATGAAAATACTCTGAGTGATTTAGGTACCTACTGAAAGTCATTCAAACAGAGGACCTATTGCACTTTTAAAAATAGGACTTTCTTCAATGTGTTAAAAATCCCAGCTACGACAGCTGTGGTGGTAAGGTGTTAAGTTGAACTCTGCCTTTTTGAAAAACAGGATAGTTTTTCTCTGTCTTCTGGCAGATATGCAGTGCAGAAAAACAAGTCATTAAAAGATTCATTTGTAAGGATAAACAGAATTGACGAATAAAGCTGTTTTGTGAAACTAGGCTGAAAAAGTATTTTTTTTCTTGAGAGGTGATGATAGATTTCAAAGCTCAGTCCGTGCTACCTAATGCCTACACCACAATTCTTCCCCCAATTAGCTGTTTGTAAGGCAGTGCCATCTTCCACTTGTCACATTATAGACTTTATTCAAATGAAATACCTGAAAGAAAAACCTCCAACCTGTCCAGTACTACTGAGCAGAATTCTATTATGTAAATCTACTTCCATATTTTGGGAACAAATGATAGGCAGGACATGAAATGGAAAAATAAATTATATGCGCACAAGTAAAAGATCAGTCAGGCAATGTACTGAGGTATCATTAGGGCTGATGAATCACTATTATCATTATAAAAATAACATATAATGTTTCAAATCCTGCATCGTGGTTGACTTCTTTGCTGATGAATATTTATGCAGTTTCTTTTGTTTCTTTGTGTGTCTAACAGATGCAAAGCTAAGTTCAATAGACAAATTGCATCTCTGTGAACTGTCACAGCCTTGTCCTTGTTTTTTTCTAGCAAACTGAAGTTAAATAGCAAAATAGAATAAATAAACAGAGGCCAGAACCTCCATCTCCCTACAAGATTCAGTCAACTGATAAATAATCTGGAAGAATTCAGTTCAGACCAAAGAAGGAAGGAAATTTAAATCTTCTTTATTTGAAACAATACCTTGCATATCTTCACTCTGAGGATCATAAGTTATCTAACCAATGTGGGTGTCATAACCTAATTAGCCACGTATGTCTGCTAAATTTCTCAATATTCCTTGTGTCTGTGCTCCTTACCTTCAGAGCAGGATGGGAGAATTATTATAAGTGTATGGCAAATAAGGCTGAGAAACAAATAAAAAATTACAAGGAGGAAAACAAAGATGGCTAGATAATGATGTTGGGAGACAAAAAATCTGAGGTTAACCTCATTTACAAAGATTTTCAATTGGCAATAAATCAATTCATTTACCTCAGTGTCTTAGCATAATCTTGTTCCCAAACAAACTTTTATTTTAGCATAGTAGTTTTTATGGCAGGTGATTTTTTTCTTTTTTCTTTCCTTTTGTTTTCTTTTTTTTTTTTTGTTCCTCCAGATGTACAGTCTTATTGATTTGCTTTGCAAGCTTTCTGTAGAAGGTAGAATCAATGGAGCAATGCCACCCAAACAACTCTGATGTAGAATTTATTGATCTGGGGAAATGACTTAATTGCTGGGATGATGCTTTGCAGCTAAGCCTGCCCGCTTACACTCGTGCAACTACTGTGCATTATCCAAGTCCCAGGCATCAAATATACAACAGTATATACAAGTAACTGGAAAATAATGTAAATACTTCTGGAACGTCATCATTTTTTTGAGGCATTACACAGAATTTAACTGATACTCACACAGGGATACCATCTCTGAACTTTGTCCTCAGTTCTGCCTAGAATAACCTTGAATCTCTTGACATCTCCTAAGATGCACGAGGTTTCCCACAGCTAATTTGCTATACAAAAGCAGAGTCTGCCATTTAAAAGCCATACCAGGCAGAATTACATAAGGGATTTTTCTCTTTTCTCTGTGCCAAACACTTCTTTCTGTCTTCATGTGGAAAGTTTCTTCTTGCAAAATCAGCACATGGGATTTGGTAGTGATTCAAAGGGCCAAAGAGATACATGCCTTCCAAGAAGCAAGTAGCTCGGCATCACTTCACTTAGTGATACTTTTGCAAAGATCACGGGTCTACTTTGGTAAGTAGAAACTCACAAAAAAGTTGATTCTCCTTCATCAGCTTGACTATTGCAGTGCCCATCAGTACAAATCCCACAGGTCACTGTGATTGCTTACAGCCCCACCTCTTCTGCGAGGCCTTGTAGTCCCCCTTGTTCCAACCTCTTCAGGAGTCAAACTTGCTGATATTTAAAAATGACAAAACTGCAACCAAACAGTGAGCATGTTTTGGGGGGACAGGGGGATTGTTTGTTTGTTTGTTTGTATTTTCTTGATTTATTTTGCTTAGTAATGCAACCCTCTACATCTTTTGGGTAGATTTGTACAGAAAATATTTTATATCTTCACAGAAATCATCGCCTGCCATACCCAGCTATACAGAAGGTACTGAGCCTTACTCTGAACACCTCCTGCTTCTGTGTTTGGCTGATGCCAGGATGTTTTCCAGTGATGCCTTTGCCAAGGGAGCCAACAATGCGTAACACCACGCCATTTGCTAACGCTTCTGACTCCCAAAGGAAACATTAGGTCTGGAATCAGAGGAGTGTTTTTTATGAGGAAATGTTTTTATGTACCTGCACTGTACTGTCTTTAGCCAGTAGCTCTTCAAGTGGCAACGTAAAGTCATTTGATTCACTTGCTTGACCAGTTTCTAATTGGATATAATGAAGCAATGCGAGATCACTGTACACACTCCCTCCAGCACTGCTCAATTATTCCTTGCATCTCTGTGATGAGATCAGCAGGACAATTTCATACATGCTGGGCTCTCCATGCAGCTGACTGTCCCACCCAGCTAATGAGGCTTTACGGCTGTTCCAGGACCATCACATTTTTATTCGTTTGTCCTTAGATTTACACTTCGTATTCCCCTCTGCAAGTACCACGTGAGCACATCAGCTTCTTAATGCAAAACAAATACACGATCTGGTGGTGTGCATTACACAGGTATACCTTTTGCTAAGGATCAGCTGTGCGTTAAATGGATGGTATTTCTATTTAAAACAGCTAGCATGGTCTGAACAGATACACTGTGAGCTGGTTGCCTAGGCAACAACATTCCTCAAATTAGAGGGGTCTGTAACAGAAGATGTTTATCTAGCTTTAATTTTGGGGCCTGGTTTCTAAAAATCTTAATTGACTCCTTTCAAATGTATTTTATCCAGTGATAATGCTACATTTCGAGCAACAACTAGGACAGATTCATCTACTGTATCTCTGCTGCAAATTATAGATATAAAGCACATAAAATAGAGACAAAGGTTAAAGGGTAACTTATTTCACAGTCTGGCAATTGTTTTGATGGTTGAGTCTTGCCTCTTGGCTGCTAGGTTCACTGTATATTTGTTTATCTACTTCATTCATATAAAGCATCAAAAATCATTTTTGTCAATCTGACTGCAACTGGACTATGAGATACCAAAATTCTTGACCCTGTTTTTATGAAGTTCTGTATCATTATTTTCTGTAATGTTTTCTCTAAGTGTCCCTGCCACATGCTTCTCTCTCCACAGAACTCAGAACCACGGATAGAGGTTCTCCTTAATCCTGAAAATGCCATTGGACCTATTATCAAGGTATTGTAGATATTTTTGTTCGGCTTCACTCTTTTTTTTTGACTAAATGAGATGGGCTTTTTCTCTCAGTAGAGTATGACTGCAGTGTCCCTTAATAACCTACATCCTCCAGATAGATGCAGGACTAGGGTTGCATTTTAGCATGGCTTTGCTGCAAGGCTTTTAGGGCTCAGTGCTCCCACAGTGGGAGCTGTGGATCCATGAAAGGGCAGCTGTGCCACTCCCAGGGCTTGAATCAGTGCTTTAGGAACTACATCAGACTGTGCTGTGAAGGGGGACACTGCAAGGCACAGCTGTTCCATTAGTGTGAAGGGGGTGGCTGTACATCTGAGGGGATGCTGCAACACCATGTTGGGGAGAATAATTTCAGGTATTCCAGCATTGCTTCCCAGGAGTTCAGCACCCAGAGCTGGAGGGAAAATCCCAAAATGCTTGTCTCCCACTAGTCATTACTTAGCTGAAGAGATAGTCTAAAATATTCGGTGTTAGGTAACATTATGGGCACATCCTGCAGGTCTGTGGCAGCTGACAAATTGGTTCCAGAGGACACTGTGTGTGCAAAGTTGTCCCCACTCAGGATCTCTTGGGAACCATTTTCTGGCTTTCCAGGGACTTTGAAAGGAATTAAAATTAATAGGAAGTGAGCATTCAGATTTTTTAAGAAGTTTCAAAAGCAAAGGCTTAATGTTTCTGTAGGTGTTTTTTTCCAAAGTGCTTAAGAGATCTGAGAGCATGAGGCTCCCTGCAAGGCAGCAGGACTTCACTTCTCAAACCCTTTAGGGAGAGGATTGTGAGCTGCTTACTCAAAGGCAGATAGAAAATATCTCCCTGAACCAAAAGTTGGGAATTCTCCACCTTGTGTTTCCTTTCTGCTCACCTGGATTATACTGAGCTGTGCTGAAAGCAAATGTAGGACTGAGAATCCACATAAGTTGCATCTGCTGTCTGAATTTTTCTGAGTCCCTGTCTGCAGCTGTGGTTTAGGGAGAAGCAGGTGCAGTTTTGTGCATTTTAACTTTGGGAGGAAAGAATTTGGTGTGTATGTGGTCTGGACAACAGAAACCTTGCACAGACTATTGTGATATTACTTTTGTTTTGCCTTGTCCTCCAAAATTAAATGTCAAATTAATTAAAACAATTGAATTCCCAATTAATGCTGATTTCCCCACGGTAGATTGAAATTTCTCAGCGCTTTGTTTCTAGACCAAATATTCTTGCTTTTCAGCACTGTTTTCCACAGGTGTTTTTATAAACCTTTGCTAAGTGTGTCTTGAATGCAACACATGGAAACAGTCATGTGCACTCCTGCTTGTGTATTTAAGAAATAGAAATTAAACTGATTTGAGGAAATTTGGTAAAAATGTCCTATCAAATGTATTAAAGTTTCAGTTCAAAATGCAGGCATCAAAATTTTTTCTGCTCAACTGTGTTTGGTCTCATCCTCTTCTTGTTGAGCATCCATTTGCTCCCTCTCCTGAGGACAAGATCTTTCTCACTGTCATCAGGTTTCTCTAAATATTCAGACAATATTTTTTGCTGTTCTTTGCAGATAGATTTTGGCCTTTAAAAGCTCAGTCTTCCTGTATGATTAGGAAAGTACTACTGAATGTTATTATTCTTTTTTTTATTCGTAATTGTCCAGCAGTTTTTAGCCCCTGAAAATCTCAGTGGTTTAGACAGGAGAGAGATGTCAGATTCAGCCCAAAGGAACTGCCATGGTAGCAGCCTGTCACTAGGACCTCTCAGTGACTAAATAAGATGCTTTGTTCCTAAGCCTTCTTTTGCATGTAGTTCTGAACATTTATTGTGATGAGTTCAGCTTAGACAGATGTGTTTTCAGGTCCTGTCTTGTTCTTACAGTAAACAGGAGAGATGGAAAAATGTACAACTCATTGCCAGGAGGGTAATGAATTCCCTCATACTTTGACAGAGCCCTTTAATTAAGTTGTGATCCTGTGGGTTGTTTAATTCTGCTTGGAAGAGGGTAGCCACATTCCAGAAGGGTAGAGACCCATACCATGCTACTCAGTATTAAAAAGAAAAGTTCTGGTTTAGGTTAATGCAAAATACACAAAATATAAAGTCATGGTCAATTAAAATATTTTAGAGAAAACTTTCTGTTTTAAAAAAAATATTACTACTATTATTATTTCTTGGGTATTTGATTGAGGTTTTAAGATGTTTTAAAGATGAAAATGAGCATTTGGAAAGGAACAATCATTTGGAATTGAGTGACAGAACTATTTGTTTAAAGTAAACAGAACAAAACAAGAACAACAACAAAAACTCAAAAACCAGCAAAAACAAGAAAAAAAAAAATCCAACCCAATTTACCAACTTGAGATGTCTAGATTACTACTATCCTGTACCTTGTTCCTTCCGTAGACCTTCACAAATATGAGGAGTAAAAGCAAACTGAAAGGTTCTTTTTCCAAAAAAAATAATATTGCCAGATGGCCATTTCTTTTTCTCCCAAAGCATTCTTTGATAGAAAAAAATTCTTTACTTTGTGCTTATCTAAGAGCATGTGACATTCATCTGAATTGCAGGTGAGCTCGCAGAGGGCTACAGATCTTCTGCTATCAGCAAAAAAACAGCTTTTGAGTTAACTCTGCACTGGAATACCTGAAATCCTCTTCAACTGAAGGCAGTGGCAGCACAGTCCTTTATGAGAAAAACAAACAAACTGAAACCAATCTGTGGAGCATTTATTAAATCACATAGCCAGAATTCATGTATAAAGTATTTTAAGTCAGTAAAACCTGCTTGTGAAAAATACATTTGGGAGCCAAAGTACTTTGGATTTTTCAGTGTCATTTTATTTTGCTCTAATTTTCTAGTTAAATTTTGAATAGCTTAATACTTTTTCTGAAATGTAAGGTAGGGAAAGAATCTAATAACTAAGAATCTAATAACTGGAGAATGGCAAAAAAGCCCCTAGGATTGGAGGCAACTCATACAGGTGACTTCTGAGCCCTTGCTCCTTCCATGGCTTATCTTACTCAGTATGATATATGCTTACCTGCTCTTAACAGCAGTGGAAGTGGAAAATGCTAATGGTGCTCTTTCCTTATTTTTATTCTTTTGTCCCTAGTGAGAGGAAATTTATGTCAGTCCCTCATTTGGCAGTACTGGATAGTTCAGTTGAAATCACAGTTGGATGGCCTTTTCCTGCAGTAGCAGATAGACCAGTTTAGCCATCACATTACTCTTTTGTGTCTACTGCTGGTATTCCCTGCCTCAGAACCCACATCATCCACTGTGGTTCAGCAGGTTAGTCCTCCTCTATCTCATCTCCATGCTGGCTGAAGTGCAGACCCAGACAATTCTGTACATAAAAGGCCCCAAACCAGGTCCCATCTTCCAACTTCATTTCTAGTGTTTGCTGCCATTGGTTTGACAGAGTTCCTCTTTTTTTGAGCCTGACACTGAAAACATGCCCTTACAAAGTCCCAGTGGTGTGCTTAGCACCCTCCACAGCTGTCAAAGAAGTGCAGTGATGGAATTCAGAGCTTCTATATACAGAACCCCCCCTCTTTCTTTTGCAGTCAACTTTTCCCACTCCTTTTTCCACAACCCAAATCATCCAACAGGCTGATGACCTACCAACAGGTCGTATTGACCCCTTCCCTTCATACCTTCAGATAAGACATTTCTTGAGAGTTTTAAGAAAGATACCTGCAAGCTGGTGGCCTGAAGTGGTCCCAGCACAGAAAAAATAAAAAAAAAAGTTTTGTAGATCCATGCAGGAATCACTTCTGTCATCTGCAAAGTCACCTGCAGAACAGCTTAGAAATAATTTATTATGTTAAATATTTATTTTGTAGCAATTGCCTGTGAAGGAACCAGAAGGAGCCATTTGAAGGAACCAAAATTCACAAATTTTATGGTCAACATAAAGTTAGGCCTGGCTGACTAGAGAGGGGTCTTTTCAACTCCCACATGTAGCCATCTCATAGAAATTTTGTCTGTTCACCTGAATGGGAAAAATACCTTTGAAGCCCATTTATACAGAGAAAATAGCTGTATTTCAGGCAGATAAATCACAGTTAATGTCCTTTGAGGGATTGTGCATTAGGAAGCCTCACTGAAGGCAGCTGGATCTGGGAATATTTGCAGTGTTGATCTGTTTTCTGAAGAATCAAACCTACTTCTTGCATTTCAGGGATTTTCAGATGCTTGTTCTGTATTTCTTAAATTGCTTGAGTCCTGGGAGGGCTTAGGTCACTCCATCCTACTCACCAGGATAGGGCAGAGGAGTTTATGACCTTGCATGCCCCAGCGACATATGTTATCTTTCTTTGTTATAATTTTTGCTTTCTTTCTCCATTTCTATGGCCACTTTTGATGATGTCCCCTCTATTATGCAGTTCAGCATAACTTAAAAAAAAAAACTGTTAAATTTTTAACAGCGTTAGATGTCAGGCTTTTTAGAACAATATTGAGCATTTGGCTGGCAAAGCTCATCCTGGCAAAGTAGAGAAAAATTCCTTTGTGGGGAAGCTTTTTCTAAAATGCTTTTTCTAAAGTGTGTCCTGTGATTCTGGCTGATAATGTCTCAGCACTGTATCCCCAGCATGAAGTAAAGGCAGGGTGGCAGCAGCAGAAAATAATCAGCCACCAGTCTGGACTACCTGTATCCTTTTAGGCAATTTCATGCACTTGTCTTATTGTGCTGTTCCATGGGTTTCTCTGCAGGAACAAGGCACTCTAGTGGACTTGTCCTCCTGGTGCCACAGCAAAGGGACAGTTTACACAGAGGCTTTGCTTCTCATCTTGCTTTATTAATTAGAAAAATCCAGAGCTACCAAGGTGCCCTCATCCTTTCTTACTAATAACACCTGAATCCTGCACAGAAAAATGCAGTGGTAAAAGACAGTATCCACAGGACCCATGTCTTGCCCATCTGTTCCCCAGCAATGATGACATCAGTGGTGAGCAACCCAGACAGTCACAGCACAGCTGTGAATGACAGTATTTTAGCAAAATACTAAATTGCTGGTGTGGTAGTCAGTTCTCCACCACCTTAAGAGGAGTTGAAGTTGCCAGACATTCCATTCAAGAGCTGGACTCCCCAGTGTATGACTAAAACACTCACGGGAGCTTTTCCAAAAATCTGGTCCTGACTAGTTTTGCCTCTCTGGAAATGAGATGGGGCTCTGACCTTGCATTTGCAGTCAGGAGAGAATGAAAGAAACCCTTCTTATACACTAAGCCAGCAAATTATATCAAAGGTGGGGGGTGGTTTCAGAAATCAGATCTTAACAGGAGTTTTGGGAAGAGCAAATAGCAGGGTTTTTTTAAGAATTCAGATATGTGGAATGAAGATGAGCATTTCAATTTTTTTCATTTTCAATTCAATTTAGAAGACACTATATTTATCACTGACACTCTCAATTTATTTTTGTCATCTGCCCTAGGAAATGACAGTGCTTTAAATGGTGGGCAGGCCAAAGAACACACCTTGAAACCTGTGGCTTCCCTAAGAGGCATGGAGGGACACGCATGTGCATTGTTTACACCTCATGGTACC
The DNA here is from genome assembly GCF_963662255.1 of Cinclus cinclus. Lineage (NCBI taxonomy): Eukaryota > Metazoa > Chordata > Aves > Passeriformes > Cinclidae > Cinclus > Cinclus cinclus. Next base: position 57,014,821 of record NC_085050.1, on the reverse strand, counting down.
GAGAGGTGAGTGATGGGCCAAGACCTAGACCATGCCTCCCCAGGGGCAGGAGCTGAGGTCTGTGTCTGGGGCATTCCTGCCAAGACACAGCAGCACGTGCCCCCAGCTGGCCCCTGTGAGTTGTGAGGAGCAGAGGGGTTGCACTGGGGTAGGTGTTGCATTTGCACCTGTGATGGAAATCGTAGGGAGACGGAAATGTAGGAGGTGTTATTTCAAAGCAGTCCTTCCCTCTGTTGCTTTGAGGGAAGCAGAGAAGCTGTCAGGAGGAATATCCCTATTCCATATGGCTGTTCCCTGTAAATATAGCACTGTAAACAAAGTCCTACTTGGGAATTAGTCCCAGGTGACTAAAAATATATGGGCGTGGTTTTGCTGGCTCTTCTACCACTCAGAGAAGTGAGTAATAGAGGCTGGATTATCTATTTTTGATTATGTATTCATACTTATGTGAAAAACATTAACTTCATTCCCCCTCCCCTCTTTAAATCACAACCATATTCTATTGCTTCTAGAGGAAGTTTGTGTTTTTTCAGTGCTTTGAAATTAATTTTATGTTCAAATGACCCTTTCCTCAATTAAGAACTCTCACATTTTTGAAAATCATAGGGAACTAAAGGGTGTTGGGAAGTCTGTTTCTTCAAAATGGTCCCATGGTAGAGATTTGAAAGCATTTAGAAGCTGTTTTAATAATCCTTCTACTAAGCTACTTTATAACTTCAGACTCTAGAATACTTCCTGACTCTGGCCTAAATCACTTCAAAAACAGAATTTCAACACTTAAGTCATTAGGAGAAAACAATTCTACCAGTAACACATAAGTCCTTCTGAGAGTATGACTCAGTGTCTTTGGCAGCAAGTCCAGAGATCCCAGAAAAGAAAGCAAGTTCTACTAACAAGAAAATCCCCTCAACTTTGAGAATTAAACTGCCATGATACCTTACAAGTCATACACTCATTGTAGAAGCCTGTCATCGAAGTTCAACACCTTGTTCAGGTCTCTCACACCAGAAAACAATTGACTTCATAAACCAGAAAGACACATAGCCATCTCTCCAGAAAGAGCAAAGCATGACAATTTCCTTCTGTGTCATCCAGCAAAATCAAGAAACAGTTTTTAAGTAGTTCACTAAAAAAAAAAAAAAAAAAAACAGAAGCAGAAATAATTGATGTAGACAAGTTAGATGACCTACCTAATTACACAGTAAATTGGTAATGCCTTTCTATGCACACATGGGAGAGGAGTTAAATATAGATCCTGGCTTGTATTCTTCAACATATGAGTGTGGTTGGTTATATTTTTGCAGGAGAAGGGGAAATCACAGATTTGGACTACTACAAACATGTCACCTTGTGATTCTGCATATGCTCTGCACTAGGTAATATCTAGAAATAGTTTAGTCCCTCATTTTGCCTAAACCTGTCTGGTTAGGCATGCCTACTGTCACAGAGCTGGAAGATGGGAAATATGACAGGAAACTGTTTTTCTGGAGAGTTAGCCCACTACCTGTCTGGGCAGGAACATTCTAGCCCTTGTTCTGCAGTCTGCCTAAGGGGTTAGATCATACCATCACACAATATGCTAAGTTTGAAGGGACCCATCAAGATCATCAAGTCCAGCTCCTGGCCCTGTTTAGAACCATCCCCAAGAGTCAGACCATGTGCTTGAGTGCATTGTCCAAACACTCCTTGCACTCTGTCAGGCTTGGTGCTGTGACCACTGCCTGGAGAGTCTGTTCCGGTGCCCAAACACCCTCAGAGTGAAGAACCTTTTCCTGATATCCAACCTAAACCTCCCCTGACACAATTTGAGGCCGTTCCCTTGTGTCTTGTCACTGCTCGCCAGAGAGAAGAGATCAGTGCCTGCCCCTCCTCTTCCCCTCATGAGGGAGCAGAAATCTGCAATGAGGTTTATCAGGGCCTGCAATTAAGGGGTCTCCATTTGCCTCAGAGACAGTGCAAGAAATGCAAGGTGTGCACCAACCCTAACTGTGCTGTGAGCCAGGTATGGGGTGATTCTTTCCTTTGTTTGACCAGTTGATTTGGTATGGTTGTCTTTTCATTGTGGCAGGCACCTGACTGCAGAACAGCCTTCCAAACTGGGAATGGAAAAGGCATGTTCCATTTTGGGGTTTAGGGTCACCACTTCTCTCTGCCCCATCTACCTTGGTTTGGGAGAGGTCCTTTGTAGTAAAGGCAGTGATAAAGGCTTGTAGATGTTGTATTGTTGCTATCTCTGCCAATAGCACTGCTCTAGCAGACAGAGGTCCCATTTCTTCTTCTTATATACCTATTCAGAGAGAGGAGAGGGTATTGATTTTCCTGGATTTTCCTTGAAGCTTCAGTCAGCTTTCAGCAGGTGTGGCACCCAGACAGAGTATTCTCTGCTTTCCTCTTGGCTGCCAAGATCCTCAGTCCACTTGGTGTGCTCCCAGTGAAAATAGCTGCTTGTAGGGTTGTAATTGGCAACTCTTCAACAGCCTCTTGCCTCACTGCTGCTTCCTAGAGCATTTTGGTGGGGAACATTTTTGCAGAGATTATCTCCTCCAGCAGTGCTAGAGGCACCAAAAAGATGTTCACGTTCTGAAGAATGACATCAGTAGCTTTGGACATCTTTGTTATGATGAGATATCTACTGAGATTTTGGAGGGAGGGGAAAAATATATAAGCCTAATAACAGCAAACATTTAAGAAATAAGGTTCTGACCAACTCCTTGAGTTTTCCTGTGGGGGTATTATTTTAAGGAAGTAAAAATAGGAAAAGAAATCTTGCTGGTAGTTTGGCCCAAAAAATATACTGTGAAGAAGGGTGATGGATGTCTTTCATAGAATGAATATCAAACACCTTCATGTGTTTGATAGAGTGAATAGATATATTTTCAACTACTTCTTGAAGTTGAAATACCAATCCTAAATATGCTTGAAAGTAGGCAGAATCCAGCTAACTACAGCCCAAGTCACAGGAGAATTGGGAAGTCCATATAATTTCAGACAAAAGATGTTAGTCTTACTGCTTCGTACATTTCAACTTAAACTCAAGTGTTAGTTTTCTGAGATCCTCAAAGCAAAATTATGAGAAGAGGCCACCATAAACTTATCTGCAGTTTGACAGGCAGTGTGTGTGTGTCCACCACTCAATCTACTTAACCTTCCTGGGAAGCTGATGTTGTTCATCTTTGGGCTTCAGTTAATGGTTCTGTTTTACCAAGAAAGGAACCTGGATCAGTAGCACTCATGGGGCTGCCAAATGAGAATGGAATAAAAAAATGCTGAACAGTTGCTCCATAACCAACATTCTACTTTGAAATATTCTTGACACTTCCTTTTCAAGTTAACTTGAGAAACACTTTCATATGCAAAAGTCTTAAGAATGTTTTCCTGACCCTGGGAGTTTGAAGATTGCCCTTTGTATGCAGATAGCTGAGGGAGCTCCTGAGAAAAGAAATTCTCATTTTAATACTTTGACTATATCCAAAATAAGCATTATTTAGGTGAAGGATTTTTGTTTTGTTTTCATTGGTTTTGTTGCAGTTTCCTTACAGTTAGTGCACACTCCAAAAATAAATTTGTTGAGACTCAGACAGGAGGAAGTCCTGCTTCATTTCACGTTTGTCAGGACTACAAAGTGGTCTTGGCCCTGGCATGAGAAAGCTTGAATTATATGGGATCTTTGGTGAGCATCAGGCCTTCCTATTTCAGTTTCTGGGCAGATGGGGATTCAGTGTATCCAATACTCCTTACATGGAAGGTTTTGATTTAGTGTTTTCTAACCTGTGACCTGTGCCAACCATACTCAAGTTCCTCCAGCTGCATCATTCAGACTTTAGGCTTACAAACCAGACCTGACCATGCTGTTAAAGAGATCTTTGTAAGCTGCAAGTCAGGCACTCAGGCTTTTGAAAAGCACCCCAATTTCATCAGGCCCTGCTCAATCTCCCTGTTGGTTTCTCTCACCCCCAAGGCAGATGCTACTCCCCATTTACAGCAGGCTACAAGGCCACGAGCAGCGGCTGTGGAGCTGAGAAGGCTGAGCACGACAGGCTGTTGGGAGGTTACTGTGCCTTGCTGCTGACAGACTGCACCAACCAACATTTTGGCGCAGTGGATAACCCAGAGTCACTTGTTTTATCCCCGAGGGCGCAGTGCTGGCTGTTCCCCTTCTGTTCACGGATTCCCACAGGTTTAATCACTGGTGGAGTCTGTTCTCTACCCACACAGGTACAGTGCGGGTGGCAACTTCAAACAGATCCTACTGCAAAGATGACACACTACATATTTTAGTGACTGTCTTGCTCAAAGAATGGGAAAATAACAGCCAGCATGCAGAAAAGGAATAGAATAATTTCATATTTTTACGATCTCCTCGTTAGTCATTTCCTAACACTTTTCCATGAAATTACATGCCTACATACTACACATTTAGGTTTTTTGACATCTCTAATTGAGGAATCTCTTCTGTCTGCTGAGTACTGCTTTTAATCTGTTTTTACATACTCCTTTTACCTATTTAGGGACCATTAATTTCTGTAATATTTTTCTGAAAGCCATGAAAGTATAGTTCTCACTTCTGAAATTGCAAAGATAGCTTAATGATAACAAATTATACTTTACCAGATTGCATGTGGGAAACATTTGGCCTTAATTGAATTACTTGTTTCTTCCAACTCAAGTATCATTTGCCAATACATATATCTAGAGAAACTTATATGCATTCTTTATAAATTGTACATAAATATACTTATGATCAGATAATTTTGATCATATTTATCAGTGGGCAGAAAACAGTTTCTCTTTTGTGAACTCTGAGACACCCTTGAATTTATACCTTATTTTCTTCTTTCCCATAACTTCAGTCATGGTCATGAACTAAGTGTTGTACATTTTCTTCCTCATATAAATATGTAATTGAAATAATTAAAGTTGGGCAGAAAGTACCTGATAATATTTCTGTGGGGAAATTAACTATTAGCTCTCCTGTGATGCTTATGGAAGACATATAAAAATAACATGAAACTGGTGTTAATGACTACCTTACTTTCCCAGCTTAGAACATCTTCTTCCATAGAAGTCAGATGTTAACAGTATAGTCAGTAGTGGGTTATTTAGTTTAGGTTTATTAGATATTATTCTTAGGTTCAGATTTTTTGACATCTTTTTTCCTTCACGGGAAAGATTTTAACCCAAGACTTCTAATCCTATGCCATGGTGTCAGCCTCAGGAAACAGATGCAACAATTAAGCCACAGTCACAGACAAGGTATGATTGTCCTCTGCTATTTCAATAGGTTTTGGCCAGGATAGAGTTCATTTTATTCATAGTACCTTATAAGCTTCAGTAGCTTATACAGACTAGGTTCACCTGCTTCTTTTAAAATGTTGTCTTGTAATCCTCTGCAATGAACCAGAGAGCCCCACCAAGGTTATGGAAAGTGCTTAGGTTTAGAGCATTTTCCTAGCAGTTGATGGAGACTTACTGAATCACTCTGTAAGACCATCTGTTCCTGAAATTTAAACCCTTTGTCAGAATCTTCATTTGCTTCATGATTTAGGAAGCCATTTTATGTTGTTGGAGGAGGTTTTCCAATTAAAAATACTATTAGTTTTTTTTAATTGCAATCTTTTTCTACTTTTTAGCTGGGCTTCCTGGTTTCTTACGTAGCTCTCATTATTGTGATTAGCCTCTGCAGCAGGCCATCATTATTAATTAGAATTAGCAGAGGAGCTCTCATGTGTTCTACTTGCATATCCAGCTTCACCCTCTTAGTTGTACCTGTAAAAATGCTGTAGCAGTTCATTCTGTTGTTGAGTAATGATTTGAATGGCATTTGCCACGTCTCCTAAAAGTTTCTATGTTGTGTTGATGGATGCACCAATATCTTGCACTGCCCAACACCCTTAGTTCAAGTCAACTTTTAAGTTTGCTAAATGTGAAACTGTAAACTGAAAAGCTGTGAAGTAACAGAGTTACTGCTATTCCTTGCTGCTTTGCTAATCTTATTAATTTTAATGATAATGGAAAGTCACACTGGTGAGGGCAACAGTACCTATAAAAAATGAAACACACTGCTCATATTCCTGCATATTTTGCATATATGCCTGATGCAGAGGCAAAAGACCTGTTCTGGGGAGCTGCCAGTGCACTGTGTGACCCTGACTGGCTCCTACCACCTTCATGGGGGTGGGAATACAGCTCCTGCTTGCTCTGGTGCCATGGGGGCTCTTGACATAGCTGTAAATAAATTGCTGACATCACTTGATTATAAGCACCATAGTTTAATATTGAGTATGTGTTGAATAATCAGCTTACAGGTATATAAATTATAATGAATTACTAGTTTATAAATATTGTCTGATTATTTGTCCTAGTTTGAAAGACAGGTGTTTGCTAAGAAAGTCAGAAGCCTTCCTTTGAACTGAAAAATGTGATCCCTCCTCCCTACAAATTATTTTAATTTTGGAATTAAGGCAGCTCTCAGGCAAAGATATGGGGGTAGGAATAACAGTTCTTTACTAGTATATCTAACAAGACAAACAAGAACAACAACAGCTATGAAATTACCCACAAACAGAACAGTAACTCAGTCCCAGTGTTTTTTGGCTGCAGGCACCTTTTCCCCGAGCTGCAGTTCCCGGTGCTGGGGGCGGGCGGGTCCCGCAGAGCTGCAGGAGGGCTGGGGGTGATGGCAGAGCTGTCCCAGGGGGAGAGAGAGATGGAGAGAGCCCTCCGCTCACGGTGTGGGTCCCAGTGCTCAGCAGAGTGCTGGATGGTGGCAGGTTACAGTGAGATGGGAGCAGGGCAGGGTCCCACAGCAGTGAGGATGGCTCCCGACGCTGGGATGGCAGGGATGGAGCTGAGGCAGCGATCGTCCTTCTCGTCCGAACTCCACGGGGAAATGGGGAGAGCCAGAGCTTTCCACTTCCTCTTCTGGCTGTTTGAATCTCGTGGGGTTTCCCTCTTCTCTCTCCTCCCCCTTGTCACCAGGGCCCAGGCAACAGGTATCTTAGCATGACAATGGGGAAAATTCCACAGAGGGAAAAGGGAGAGAACCAACCCCCAACATTATTAAACACTTAATAATTAGTTAATAAGCACAGAAAATATTGTGTAACTATAACAAACCAAGTTGAAGACGCTGTTTGCCTGCTTCCTGGAAAAGTGCCTTTTTTTCCAGGGGTGGAGGAGCTGGTTCAGTCGTGGGTCCACCTGTGGTGAGTGAGGACAATTGAGCCAGTGACACTGCCCTCACAAATCTCCAGTCAGGCACCCTGGATGTGCTGGGACACATCATTTCTACCCTTGAAAAGGGACAGGGGGAGACTGGTCCAGGGTTCCTTGAATGTCTGAGGAAGAAGTCCAGCTGTTTATGCAGAGGATGATGCTGCTGCTTGTTCTGCTCCTAGCTGGGGACAGCCCTGCCTGTCCTTAAGCTGATTAAAACTTCTGCTCATTATAGCAGTGTGGGTTTTGACAAGGTCATGAATCAATCACTGTCCTAGGAATATGAACTGCCATAACTGTGCATTGTCTAAATATGAACTAATGACTTAATGACTATTCCAGCTGTTGTACACACAATGAATTAAGAGCTGGATGTGTAAAAGCAGTGTGAAAACTATCTTTTCCCCCAGAGACTCTTTCAGACATTGAGTTCAGCCTGATTCACGCTGGCCTCCCAAACTTTGGGGACCATGACCGAACCCCCACCTCAGGCAAGGGTCTCTGTCACCTGCTCACCTCCTGCCTGCCTGGAACCCAACACTTCCTTCCCACTCCTGTCCCCCTGCTCAGAAGCAGATGAGTCAAACTCAGCTGTTGAGCCCAAACACACAGGACTTGGTTCTGCTCCAAACCCCATTCTATCCCTAGGACCTCTTTTCCCAGCCCTAAACACACAAGCCATTTTTTTTTCTGTTTTAGAGCCCCCAAAATAGCCTAATCAGCCATTTTTCAAGCCTGGAAAACCCAAAACTTAGTCTCCAGTTCCAAGTACAGAAAACACAGGACTAATTCTCTGGGTCTGATGACCCTTGTTCTTGAGACCCAAGGACATGTGTCTTCCTTTGAGGCCCAAAGCCCATGATTTGCCCTCCTTTCCTGGAGTGAGATAAGCTGGGGTTTTGCAGCCCTGAAACAGCCCCCCCCCGAGCCCATGTCTGTAAAACAGGATTTAGAATAGGTGTCAGTGTCCTGGGCTAGACCAGCTAGTCTGGTTCCAGCCAGGAGGTCACCTCCCCCATTCCAAGAGCAGCTCAGCTCAGTGAGTGCCAATAATTCCTTCATCTGGGAACTGATATTTCTGAGAGCAAATCATAATAATCTGTTTCTACATCTGGGGCAACCCAGATAGTTCCCTCAGGGGCAGAAGCACTGGATCAGGCACTGAAGGTGTCTGAGCTGCTGTGAGAGCATACAGACAGGTTGAGAACTACAATTTCACTGCAAAGCTCACTGCTGTGTGCATAGGGCACTCACAAGTGAAAAATATTGAGCAAGGAGAAAGAGCAAAACAAAGGGAAGTCCAGAGAACTCCCTAACATCATATTAGCATTTCTTTCTCTACAGTCAGGTAGCACAGAAGGGTGGACATATGGAGGACACACACATTGTTATCTCCTTCTTCCAGTGTGCCTGAAGGACAGGCACAAAGCCTCCTGCACTGCTTAGCTGGAACAAGTGCCTGGAGAAAAGGGAAGTCCCACGCACACAAGCCAAGCCTCTAGCCCCAGCCCATGGTAAAGGAGGAATCCAGAGGTGAGCAAAGGCCAGAGCCCTTCCAAACTGGCAGAATATCACCCAGCCTTGCACTGCAGCTGATAAAACTTAAGCTGGACAAACCCTTCCTTTCCTAGAGCTGTCTGGGTTCAGTTTTTATCCTTCCTTCCTAATTCTCTTGACTTTGGAAGACCTACTCACTGACTGTTGTGTTTTGGGAAGCAAAGATGTCTTGGGAGATGGCTGTCTCTCCCAGAACCATTCAAGGAATATGTGGGAAGATATTCCAAAAAGCCAGGGATTTTTGTGCAAACATGCTCTGATTTCACTCTGTTTTTCCCAGAGACACCACCTGCTCTCAGGCAGCAAAGGGCAGCAGCACTGCAGGGCTCTTGCCAGCCCTTAGAGCCCCTAGTTGTCCTCAGCTGGAGCTTAAATACCAGTAGGAGGGCCCAGCTGAGGAGCACTATCTGCTGTTGCTTCTCCTGCTTGGCTGCTGGGTGAGCTGAGTTTCATCTTCCAGGCTGACTTCGTGACCACAGCCCTGCATAACATTGTGTGCTGGACAACAGGTGTATGAGGATGGGGTGATCACCTTCCTGGTGGAATACAGAAGTGAAACACTGCAGGAGGTAAGAGGCCCCTTTTTTGGTTTTTTGATGTCTGGATTTTTTTCTTTCTTGCTGATGAAAAACTTTTGCTGCTGTGGAATAGCCTGGTCACTACTGTCCCAGGACTTTGTCTTGTCAACTTGTGGGCAATTTGCTTTAATGAAACTGTTCCTCTGGCTTCAGGTGTGTTAAATTGACAAGATAATATAAATCAGCCTTAATTTGTACTTTCTAGTGGCCCAGGAGGCAAGTTCTCCTTTTGGGAATTTCTGCAACTTCTAGCATGGAAAGTCTTATGAGAGCAGCTGGGATTTTTGGTACCCTTGACCAAGTTTGGAAATGCTTACGTGGAACAACTAGTAACTGGAATTTCACTGTGTGGTACTCCCGTTCATCAGCTGAGGAGAAGGGCTTTTATGAGTATGAAGCGCTCACTTCAGTGCCTGATTTTTCTCTGTTCCATGAAAACTTATGTGAGGAGAAGGTACAAGCATGTTTCTCAAAAAGTCCTGTGTGACCTGTCTTTCCCCATCCCTTTACCAAGCTTGTGGAATATCACAGCTACTGTGGGGGTAGTCAGAATTTGAAAGGTGCAATCTGTCTGCAGACCAAAAGCTGTATTATTTATTTCAGAGCTAGAACATGTGTTTTAGATGACACAAACAGAGAGCTTTTGACAGCAGCAAAGCTTAGGTTTGGTTCTGAAGAGAAAATCCCTTCATTTTAAAAATGGCTGCCATAACTTCCTGTGGAGGATTTAATATCAAGTAAGGGCTCTTGAAAAACCTTTAATGTGACCTGTAATGAACACCAAAATTGCAGTTCTGTTGTTGAAAATAACTTTGTTTGTTCAGAGAGATATTTCTTGCTTGACTTCTCACCTGCCACTTTGTTCTTAAAACTTGAATGAAAGACCCCTTTCCAAGAAGAGATCTTTCCACCCTTAAGACCAAAAGGTTCATTTCAATATATATTTATGAAGGTAATGCTTAGCATGAGCTGTGTTTTCAGAGTTTTGAAACACGGATGAGAAGTACATTGTCTCATTTGCTGAGCATTAGTCTTGAAATCCAAAATGAGTTAGGATTTCAAAGCCATTTCATAACTGGAAGGGGACATGGTTGGAAGAATCAACTTCTGTATATGACAGTCTGGCAGGAGAGCTCTTGCTTTAAGTCAGAAGAGTTTGCTGCATGTGTTGCTGAGAGCTGCTGAGTGAAATTTCATGGGTTACTTGTGCTGAGAGCTGAGCTTGATCCCAGGATGTGCTGTTGCCAAAGTCTGTAGAGACACTGGCTGCACTGTCCTTACTGTGAGTGAGAAACAGTGTCATGCTAAAGATCTGAACAGACATAGACATTGAGATGATGAAGGAACAGCTGTAGAGGGTAAAGGAAGAAATGTTATTACTAATGCTATTTAGCATTAAGAATACCCAGTCCAGTTATGTCTCATATATACAGCAAGGTGCCAGCTGTCCACATTATTCTGGAGTGAGGGAGCCATCAAGGGTGCAGGTTTGGAAGAGGTGAACAGACATTAGCCTTAGATTATGCTGCTCACTGGTTCCTGGCTGTCTGGCCTGCCTGCAGAGTATTTTCTTTTAGCAAAAGTGCGATATTAAACTTTGAGTGGACAACTGAGTGTAATTTACAGTGTTTCACATCCCCTTCATTTTAGGTTTGCATAAAATGTCTTGTTTATTTTCCTGATTATTCATTTCAACTGTACATATGATTAAAAATAATGAATGTTATTAATTTTTATCATTAGTACTATCATTATGCCTACTCATATCCTTTGATATTATTGCAAAAATTATCTTTAATAATTTTAATAGGAGCTATTCCCCAGGCTAATGAGGATATAAATCAAAGTATTAAACAGGGTAGAAAGTAAAGTTTTGGACTCTATTCTGAAATTGAGCCTCCTCTTTGCAGTGGATGCCTTCAGGTTTTGCTCAGAAGTACATTTATATACACCTCTTCCATGTACTTGCATGAGATGGGGTTTAAATTTGACTGACACCAATAAGATTGTCCGTGGCAGCAGGGAGACAAATTCAAAGGTGGAGAAGAGAAGTGAGGATATTACTGCACTCTGTTCTTGCAGAGGTCAGGAGGTCTTATGCCACTGGCTGTGAAAAGGCAAGGTCAACTGAGTACTCCAGGGAATCCCACCTGAAGGATTTCAGCAAGAAGCAAAGAGATACCAGTCATTAAATTCCATAGGAGCATGCAGTAGAATTCTTTGTCTAATTACTAGGATTCCATCTGTTAAAGCTGAGGGCAAAAAGGAATAAATAATTTCTCTTCCAAATCTTGGTACTATTCCAAAGGACATCTTCTAAACATTGGAAACCATCTCTGCCCTCTTATTGTCCTCTGTTGCTTTGCTGTTTGTAGCAGTGTGCACCCTAGCAAGGATGTGGTGTTGGCCAGGGATCAGAAAGTCAGGCTGGTTTCCTGTGCTTTTTTGTTTTATTGAGTGTTTCTCCCATTAATTTTTGCAAGGCCTTTTTTTTTTCCTTGCTGTAAATATTGAACTAAAGCTCACTTTTTACAGCACAACATTCTTGCCAATATGAGCAAAAGCAATATAGCAGATAATACTTTGGCATGTTCTCTGTGTTTCTAAAATTTTCTGTTCAGACTTGAGTTCCTTGCTTTAAGAGGATTGCAGTCTATTTGCTACAGAGCCTGCTAATAAAAGCTTTTCAGATACCCAGTTTAAACTAATTGTTGCTAGTCTTGTCACAATTTTTGGGGCCAAGGACATTGCTGCACTTCATGGGGAAATCTGTTAATGCATTGAATGAAGCTGTTAGGAAGCAAAAGCCAAGAAGTGCAAAGAAAACAGAGCTGTGCCACCCAGCCTATGGCTGGCTGAACACTGAGCAATTTGGGACTTTAGGAACTTGAATAGGATTCTGCTGGCTGCATCTCTGAGGTGCTGGCTTTCTCTGTTCTGTGGTGAATCTCTTCCCCAGGGAGACAGAAGAGATGAGAAGAGTGAAAGGTTGTAGAAGGGTAAAAATTTGTATGACCCTTGCTTAAATAATTGCTAGGTAGAAGAAAGCAGCTAACTGGACTTGAGTCTGATCCAGAACACATCCTTGTAGTTTCTCGCTCCTAGATTTTGAAGACAATTTGTTCTTCAGCAATTTAGGTACTAGCTTTTAGATAGGTCACTGAGAAAATTGTCTGAGCCTAGAGAACTGGAGCTGGATCCCATCTGGAACTGCTAGCAGCAGAGCTGGGAGGAAAGAGGCTATTGCAGGGGGATGCCCAGAGCTGTGACTTGGCTAGGGTCATGTTGCAAGCCTGCTGCAGTCAATTTGAACCCGGGTCCCAGGTGTCCTGAGGCAGCATGGGAAGTGCGGTCTAGTCCTTACAGTTTGCCATTCCCTGTATTGCTCCATGACAGGTGCTTCCATTGCATTGGGATAAGGTACATAGGGGATAAATGCTTTCAAATCTGCTTGGCTTTAGTAATGGGCTGTAATTGAAACAGGTTTGAAAACCTCATTTTTAATGTTGCACAACACTTCTGCGTTGTTGGTGGTGCTTTTTTGCAGGAGGAGTTGAAAACTATAGAAGGAAATGGGGGGAATTACAGATGCATTTTTGCTTTGCCCTTAGTAAATGAGGTCTTCAGTGTCAGTCATCTTTCAAACTGCTTGATTGTGTATATAATCATGTGTGTCTGCCTGCGAGCATCTCCCGTTTGAATACCAACAGCTCCCTCTGTCTGCCTCGAGTGAACTGTGGGCTGTTGCAATTCAACAGATGATGCCATTTTCTTATTCCCCTGCCCAGTGAAATTCCTGCTCTCTAGCTATATTTGCAGCTTAAATGGATTGACTTCGAGAAGGTTTTAGACTTTCTCTGTATATATTTAGGAGTGGCTGTAAACTTTTTGCTGGTTACTTCCACTACCGGTTTATGAATGGAACAACTGTAAAAAAAAAAAAAACAAAAGTGGCATAGGGGATGCAGTGGCTGCCTTAGTGGGAGACATTTTCTAATGAAAGTAAGCTTTGAACAACCTATGAATTACTGTCACATTGAACATGTCTCTGGAGATTTGAAAGTTGTATCCCTTCTTCCAAAGTGCTGCTATTGTCTGTGTAACAAATGTGAACTGAACTGTTCTGTTAAGTCATGCACACTTAAGAACATGATAGTAGCTCAGCGTTAACAATGCTGCTTCATTCATCTTAGCAAACTCTTACTGTCATACAACTGTAGCTCCAGCAAACCATTTGCCTGGTGATGAAGAGCCAGCATGCATTAACATTTCCTAGCTCTCTTCTCACTCTGACTTTTGTCCTGTATGAGGTTTTTTGATCGCAATCTCAGCGGCAGACTTTGCTGTATGTAGCACTTCAAGGTTTCATAAAGCTGCCTATAAAGGATACATCACATCTCATCTGGCATTTGCTGCAATTGATAGAGGAGAAACCATAATCTGTCTGAACTTTGTTTTGTATTAAAATATTGTGCCCAAGAGCTTCCTTTCATTTTTAGGTTTTTTTTCAATATATGAAGATAGGGCTTCAGCTTAGGGTGCAACTTCAATAGGGTACAACACAGATGATGACTCAGTGCAGTTCTATTACTAGGAGGATGTTTGCAATGCTTTGGGTGCAGAGTTTATTCAGATGACAAGCCAAAAATTCTTATTTTCCACCACAGGGAATTTCCTCAACAGAGTTTGTGGGAGATGTAGTCCAGCCAGCATGCTCTGGATTTAGGTGACATGTAGAGGCCCTTTAAGCTGGCTGTGGTGCCTGTGATGTTTTGCTGGAATATTTCTGAATAAGCCTTTCAGTTCTAGAGTTTCAGTCTTTGACAGATTGTTCTCTTAACATCGAATTCTCACCTGGATGGAGGAACCCATTTATCTTTTTGGTTGCTGTTACCTTCTTACTGAATTGGAATTATTTTCAGGAGTGTTCTCCTAGACCCAGATTAAAAAAAAAACCAAACAAACAAAAAAAACACAATCAAAAACCAAAGCAATCATTAAAAAAAAATAAAATCAAACCATTGCCAGTTTGCTGTCACTCCTGGATTCTGTTTCTGGAGTGGAATACCAAGGTTGTCTTGGCATGTGTCTGCATGGTGTAAGAAAAGTGGCAATTAATATGGATTTGTGTTTCATGGCATGGTTAAACTAAGTGTGTATGCCTACACTCAAGAGAATTCTTGTATAAGAAAAGCTGTTTGTTGAGTCCTCTAGTCTTTCATGCTTCATAATCAGGCATGAGGGATGGAGTTTGCATGCATGTAATTTGTGGAAGACAAAGTTAAAGCTTTGTTGTGATTAGAATGTGCTCACAAATTTTGGTAGTGTATACTGTTAGCTGCTGAAGTTGCTTCAGCACCCAAATCTCTCCTTGGAGGTGACAGTCCCACTGTGGATGCTCTTGTTGGATGCTCCCTTCTGAATTTGACTCTTGCACTTCAGACTCGCTGTAATCATACATATAAAATACCTTTAAAAGGCCACTCCAAATTAATAATGCACATTCTTCTCTTTCAGTAAGTGTTGTCAGGTTCAACAAACATTCTGGAAGGAAAAATAATAGCTTCCAGGGAAGTGGGCAGGAACCCAAACTGTGCAGCTCACTGACAGTCCATTAAGCCCCAGGGTATATGGTTAAATTATTGATGTGGCCATTGCTGGCTATTCAGACAATGACTGGAGCCTCACCCTTCAAGTGCCTTGGCTGCTTTTAATTGTTTGAGGCTCCCTGTCCAGCTGCTGCTTGCCAGGAGAATGACTGCCAGCCAGCTGAGTGGCTGTGGTCATGTCATTCAGGTCACCTCAGAGCCACTGTGGAAGGCTGCTAATCCCTTCTCCCCATGTGACAACTTGAGCTGAGCCCAAATCTAGTATCATACCCTAGGCTTCATGGAGCTCTCTAACAGGAACAAAGGTCCCTTAAATTGTGTCCCATAATCAAAACGCTAATTTCCCTTTGCATCTTTGTTGAACCTCTACAATTTGTCCCAGTGAAGCTCTCATTAATGCAAGCATTATCTGTAGAGAACTTGTTTTGATGAAAAAATGGGGGGGGGTGTACATTCTTATGTATATAAATAATATATATTATATATATATATAAATAATATATATATAATAAATTATGTATATAAATTTAATAAAATAGTCCTAAGTAGCCGTAATTAGAACAAGCATTATTGTCCTACAAGAATGCTAGTCCTATAAAACATAGTCATGCTACACCCTTCTAAAAGCTGTTATGTGAACTTGCCCAAAGAAAGCAGCACATGGTGACTGCAAGACAGGATGTTTATATGTAAGTGATGCTGCTACCAGTGGTGTTGATAACAGATCTGCTGGTTAAAGCAAGGAGAGGTGGATGAACAGCTCCTTGTTAATGGCATAGTGGAGGCTGTGGGGCTGGGTGGGCTGTCCTGGGGTTAGCTGTGTGTTTTCAAAGCCGACAGCTCAGTGACAACTGCTATTCTGCATGAAAAGTAACTCTATCTATTGGGAGTCCTGTTCTTTTTCTGGTCAAAAATGACCTCTAGTCACAGCACTGGGTGTGTGAGGTGGGATATGTTTTTGTGAGCAAAGAGATGTTGTGGGGGAAAGATGCTTTGCTGGTGTATATCAGTTGGGTGAATCTATGCAGACAGACTGGAAAGATGAATTTAGGATACAACCATGTTTCCTGTGCTGTACTACAAAGCCAGATGTCTGGCATCCTCTTCCCGTTATGTTGGCATTGCTTGCACGAGCACCCACTTGTTACCAAGGCCAGCTGGCTGGCCTTTGGGATCAGTGCTCCCAGATCACAGCCTTGCTGCCTGAAAAACCTGGAGAAGCAGACAAGAGGCACTGAAGTCTGTGTACTTGGGCCTCGGGTGCCCAAGTCTTCAAAGCCCAGGGGGAACATTTCCAAATTTAATTATTATTTTGGATCTCTCCGGAAGTATTTGAGTAATTAGAGTTGTACTGTTTGGGTGGGAAAATGATGGCAGTGGTAATGAAGAGACAGGGTATTCATGAAATGCTTGCATTAAGCCATGCAACCATGAAGCTATTTATTGATACATAAAGCAAAGTTTATATACTTTTTCACCCATTGCTAAAAATAGCACACCAATCATATTTGCAGTACCAAGCTATATTGCTTACTTGTAACTAAATAACTTTGCTCAATCTATGCCTTGTTTAAGCTAACCAGGTACATGTAGTATTTCACATAAATCCTCATGAAACTGCAGGGTAAGCACCCCGTACCAAGCACTCTCCTGTCTCTTACATTCCTTCTTCAAAACCTTGCTTACTCCTGCCAAGGCTCGCAGCCTACAATGGCTAACACATCCATGTTGGTTGTTACAAACTGAGCAGTGCTCGCAGTTCTGCCCTCTAGTTGTATTCCCACATGTCACCCTTTCTGTTCTACCAATAAAATTTTCTTTGTTGACTTATCAATTAGTTTTTGAACACATTGAAAGATACAAGGTAAACATATTACTAAAAGCAATAGCATAGCTAACACATAAAATCCGGTTTTTACTAAATGCTTAAGCCAGCCAGTAAGTCCCCATCCTCCGAGTGTCTTCAAGCCAGTCGTTATCATCCATAACTCTTAGTTTGTTAGCACTATTTTGGAGAGCCTGTATGTTAGCATGAATTAAATGAGAGTTATCAGAAAGATTCTTGCAGCACATTCCTTCAAAATCTTCACAGCCATGTCCATGCACTACAAGTAAAAAATCAATAGCAGCTCTCTTCTGTAGTGTAGCATGCCTTACACTATCGTCTGTTAGTAAGCCTGTTAAAGCAGAGCTAGTAGCATTAGTTTGCTTTGCAAGCTAACAGCCACGGTTATTCAGAGTTTTCAATGCATGTGTCATTCCAATGGATGGGACAATTGAGGCAAAAGTTGGGCTCCAAGCCTCTACACTGTCATCACAGTCTGGGCTATAGGTATGGGTGCTGCGCTTCGCTCACACTAAGTTGTGCAGAGCTGTTAGATTATGTTGTAGAGAGTGAAGCATGGTTAATCAGCCAAATGTACAAGACCCTCCTGTAGCCTTCCCCAGTATCCCCTTCCAGGTTCTATTTCCACATATTAAAATGATGTTATCAATTAATCCAAGCACAGCATTTCCAGGTAAAATGTGTTGAGGTAGAATGTGATTACGCCAAGCAGAAGCATTGGAGTAAATTCCTGTACCTGTGACATCAAGGCCAAATCCTTGTTGAGCAGAGGGTCTACCAGGAAAATTTGAAAAGAAACATGTGAAAGATTGCATGGATCCAAAAATGTCTAACTCTTGGGGCTGTAGGGGTATAGGATAAAAATCTCCAACTTTGTTCACACCTAAATAGCTTTCATTTACCATGTACCATCCAGCTGGTTCACCCTTTTTCTTACGGTGTTTGTCCTCACACCACCATATGGGCTCCATCTGACCTGGAGCATCACAATTCTTATGCATGGTCATATTGTACAAAGCATCCCCTTCACCTTCTTTTTAAAGGCACAGCTCTTAGGCAAGTTTGAAAAGGATTACCTGGAGAAGTCTTAGAAAGGCATAGCGTATATTCATTTAAAGCATCAGCAAGTGTAAGCCAAACATTACATTCTGGAAGGGGCAGCAGTATTGCCACCTGACCTTTGTGAAGGCCAAGCCCTAGTATAACGACCAGCCTGAGGAATCGGATATGGCTCCCAGAAATATTGATATGAAAGCCAGCCATGACTTTGTCCACACACAAATTTTAAGACAGCACAATTACTGAAAGAATATCGTAAAGGATCATACTTAGGACAATGGCCACGGTGACGGCTTGCAACATAATACCACTGTTTTTGACACTTCTGACACTGGCACAAAACCCACATCTGATGCCAATGTTCTTTGCAAATAAAACAAGGTATAGCATTACATTCTAGTCCAAGTTCCCGCTCCAGATGTCCCGGTTGCTGTTCGCAACGGGACACTTACACTTTAATGATATGCTGTACTGTGTCCGGAGTCAGACAACCACAAAATTCAAAGAGTGGTACAAAGTCAATAAGTCCTCTCGTATTAAGGAGAAGCTGATCAAGACAGTGGTCCAGCAGGATCTGGGACTGGAGCCAAGGATGCCTGCGTCAGGACCTCTGTGAGATGCCAGGGCTTACAGCAGTCTTCTTTCTGAGGAGGTTCCAAGGATTCTCGGAATGGTCTCATGCTCTTGGCTGGGATCCACCTCAGGCTGTTCTCTATGGAGACACAAGCATACCCTTTTTCCCAGGTGACAAGAGGATAGGGTCCCTTGATCTTACCTGTTTCTGGATCCTTTATAGGGACTGGGGCTTTCTGTTTGACCTCTAACTGAGTATTATTTCCAAAATGCTTAACAATTTGAGGATTAGAATCCATTAAGGAACAGTTTAGAAAGTTAAAAACATACAATGCTTTTTGCAACCTTTCAGCTAGGGTGGCATTCCCCATTCCCCCTTTCTGTTGTAACAAGAGACGCTTAAGGGAAGCGTGTCCTCTTTCGATGATAGCTTGGCCTGTAGGGGAATAAGGAATCCCTGTTTTGTGTGACACTCCCCAGAGAGCAAGAAAACTTGCTACTCTTTGAGACATGCATGCAGGGCGGTTATCAGTTTTAATTTCAGAGGGAATTACTAAGACTGCAGAAGCACTCGCAAAGTGGAGACATACATCCTTTGCAGACTCTCCAGTGTGGCAAGATGCAAACAAGGCACCTGAAAATGTGTCTGTGGAAGAGTACATATATTTAAGTCGGCCGAATTTGGGAATATGAGTAACATCTGTTTGCTAAATTTGAGGGCTTTGGAGGCCTCTAGGGTTAACACCTCCTGCGAGAGAAGGAAATTAGTGTCTTTGACAGTCTGAGCACACAGCCACAATACTGGAGGCTTGGTAAGTGGTTAAACCAAAGGTGCGTGCAAGCGCAGCAGCATTTTGGTGAAAAAATGAATGAGTTTCACTTGAGCAAAGCGGTCTGGTAACACAGGATGAGTTGTTTGAGCTGGTAAAGTAAGTAAATCTGCTTGACGATTCCCTTTGTAATAAAACCAGGTAATGTGTGAGAACGAACATGCATTACAAAATACGGATGTTGTCTAGTATCTAAAAAAAACCCACAAGCTGTTGTAACCATTGGAACAATTCTGCATTAGGTACTTCTTTGAGTACTGCATCTTCAGCTCACTCCATGATTCCTGCAATATAAGCAGAGTCAGTTACTAAGTTGAAAGGGGTAGCAAATTATTGAAAGGCCCACACTACAGCTGCCAATTCAGCCATCTGGGGAGAGCCTGAAACAGTAGTAACATCTGAAATCTATCAGTTAAGGTTTGCATCCCACCAAAGTAACACTGATTTGTGGGTGCAGCCAGACCCATCTGTGAAGACAGTTAAGGCTTGCAGTGGGACTTCGATCCTTTTGCTTTGCATCAGGAGATTAAAGCTTGTTGTTATGAGCTTGTGTTTTGGAGGATGTGAAGAAAGTTGTCCAGAAAAATTAGCGAGAGCCATTTGAAACACATCAGACTGTTGCAGTAGCCACTGCAAATAGACAGTTGTAACAGGTAGACAGATCAGACTGAAATCCATACCTGCAAGTGTGGTGAGTTGTCTCGAGCCTTGATAATAAGCAATGCCATCATCTCATGTTGAGTGCTAATAGTTTTAGACATTTGGTGTGACAGAAAAATCCACTCAATGATCAACAGTGGGCCTGGCGCTTTAGGATCCCATTGAAAAATCAAAGCATGAGGTTGCTTAGCTGGATTTAGGATAATTAAAGAGAAAGGTAGCTCAGGGGCCCATCAGGCAGCTTGCCTGTTTGAAATAGCATCAACTACTTTTTGCAGCACTTGGCAAGCATCTGGTGTGAGCTGACGAGGGGACAGGAGATTTGAATCCCCTTTCAACAGATTAAACAAGGGGCTTATGTCTGCATTTGAAATTCCTAATAAGGAACAAACCCAATTAACCGTCCCCAAAAGTTTTGAGCATCATGCAGAGTCTGAATGTTTGTGTGAATTTGCAAGGGCTGAGGAGAAGTAGACTGGGTCCTAATATGCCAACCGAGGTATTTCCAAGGAAGTAGTTGTATATTTTCTGAGGCAAGGCTGAGTCCTGCCTAAGTTACAGGAGCGGTGACAAGGGCTAAGGTTTCCTTGATCGCCTCCTGATGTTCTGCTGCAATCAGGATGTCATCCATATAATAATATGACAAGGCAGCAGGCATTTTTTGATGAATGGGACTGAGGACCTTTGCAACAAACCACTGGCAAATAGTGGGGCTGTTTTTCATTCCTTGCAGAAGCAAAACCCAGTGGTATTGCTGCAAGGAAGCTTGCATGCTCGTACTAGGTATAGAAAAGGCAAATTTAGGACCATTATCAGGATGCAAAGGAATGTCAAAAAAAGCAAACTTTTAAATCAATCAGGGTTAAATGCCAACTTTGAGGGATCATGGTAGGAGATGGGAGGCCAGTCTGTAAAGCCCCCATGTCCTCCATTACGGAATTAATTTTGCGGAGGTCTTGGAGCAAACACCACTTGCCAGATTTTTTTTTAATTACAAACACAGGAGAATTCCAAGGACTGGTGGAGGGGACTATGTGTCCCTTTTGAAGTTGTTCTTGGAGAAGGTCAGTGAGTGCACACAATTTAACCAGTGGCAGGGGCCACTGATCCCCCCAAACAGGTGTTGTGGTTTTCCAGGTTAGTTTCAGGGTGTCGTGTACCTCAATGGCCCCCACTGAAAATCAGACTGAATTTTGAAACCCCATTGAGAAAGTGCATCTCATCCCCATAACACCATAGATACAGACAAAACAAATGGCTTAACAGCAGCTATGTGGCCTTCTGATCCTGTAACTTGAGTTAGATTTTGGCTCTGATAGCTTCAACTGCTTCCTTCAATTCCAGTGAGAGCTTGGGGTACCTCAGTGAGGGCCCAATTAGGAGGCTATTTATCTTGAGAAATGATGGTCACATCAGCCCCAGTATCTATGATACCAGTGAGCATTACTTTTTGTCCCTGTAGTGACAGGGTGCATTTGCAAGTGGGATGCTTATTAGAAATTGTCTGTACCCATAATATTTGTGGGGTTCCTGTAGGATCAAATTTTCCCACCCTCTCTTGTTGTTCCCCTGTAACAGACACTAAATCTTGTGGGAAAGGAATTAACTGTGCAAGGCGAGTTCCCTTAGGGACAGTAGAGGGGGAAGGGGTGTCCACACCATGATTTTTATTTCCCCAATAAAGTCAGAGTCTATTACTGTAGGGAGGACAAAAGGTCCTACAAGATTATTTGAGGATCTCCCCACCAGCAGAGCGCCTTTTCATGGCCCTGGTGATCCGATGATTGCCATAGGGAGTAAATGAACAGAAAAATTAAGTAACATTACTGTGACTGAGGTTGCCAAGTCCATTCTGGCACTGTCTGTAGTTGCTGGGAGAAGACTTGAGGAGACACAGCGTGGGACACTTGCGGTGGTGGCATTTGCAGTGTCATCTACGGAGGCGACCGAAGCATTGGTGTCAGAGTGCAGAGGTGCCGTCCCGTGCTCTGGAACCAGTTTCCCTGGATCAGGCAACCTTCAGAATCATACTTAGAACGACATTTGTTAGCAAAGTGCCTTCCTTTTCATCATTGTGGGCACAAAGTAGGTGTTTCTCACTTGTCTCCTTTCAGAGCCAAGCAGTCTTTCTTAAAGTGGCCAGGTTTGCCCCACCCATAACAGACTTCTGCAGACTTAGAGGGACCCCTTATGGCAGCAAAAAGCCTTGGCTATAGTTTCATATTGATGTTCTAATGTCCCAATATGATCACATGCTTCAATCATTTCTGTTAAAGATTTAAGAAGTTTTTGCAGTCTGTGTTAGCATTTTCAACAGCAAGTTTTAAGAGTAAAATTTCACGAGCATCAGAATTACCAACTTGGCATTTGAGTGCTTGCTTAAAGCAGTCAACAAAATGCACGTACGGCTCTTGTACCTCCCGAGTGATGGATGTAAAAGCTTTTTGGGGTTTTCAAGTATCATGTACCTTAAGAAACACCTGCTGAGCTGCATCCCGAGTTCCATCTAAGGCTTCTCTCAGGCAGTCTCAGGCTTGGGCAGCAGGATCTGTATGTGTCCCCGTCCCCATGAGATGTCTAATTGTGAGGTTGGCCAGAGCTGCCTTAGCATGACCCGCATAAGTAACCATCAAATTTTGCACACCTCTTTCCCACTCTTTTTCCAACAAAGCGAGTTGAGCAGGTGTTAGCAGTAACTGAGCAAGCATTCTTAAATCATGCGGGGTCATTGTGTGGGCAGCAAGCACTGACTCCAGAATGGTCATAAAGAATGGAGAGCCAATGCCATGGTCAGTAACTGCCCGTCGGAGCTCCTCAATTTCTTGGAAAGAGAGCGGCTCCCATTGGGCTGTTAGTTTTCTCATTCCCGAATAAATGACTGGAGCAACAATATTTTCAGCAATGTCCAGATCTCCCTCTATTAACACCTGTTGCTTTAAACAGACCGAGTTTTCATGAGGGTCAGGGGAAAATAAACTTGGCTCATCATCAGGATCAACCATCCCAGGATCAAAGGGATCCTCCTCTCCTTCTTCTTTGCTGTCCTCTGGAGAGTAGCCAGCAGTGAAAGCCCCTATGGATTTTGAAAAGCCTCTCACCCTTATATTTGGTGGAGGGGGGGTTGTGAGAGAGAGAGAGCTGTGGGTTGCACAGAAAGAGATGGAACAGTCTGTCCTGTCTCTTCAGATTGTGAAGAGCTGTGAGCCTCTGCCGTGGGGGGCCAGGGAGCATCCCCCTTATCTTTCACCTGTGATTTTTCTTGGGCTTTTAAGGTTTCAAAGACAACCCTCCAAGAGGGAACTATATGTGCAGCTGTTCTGTCTCCCTTAGTTACAGCATTCCAGAGTTTCACTCCCACTTCATCCCACAAATCTGTCCTAAAGACTGTAGTTTGGGAAACCCCAGCAGTTTTAGTGATGTCCATTTCAATAGGGTCTTTAAGTAATCTGAAGGCAAAGATTTGCCATGCTGTCGTAAGAGCTTTTGTATAAGTTCAAAAACATCTCTTTCCTGTCTCGATGTTTCCTGCCCCATGTTTCCCCATAGCAAATTAGAATTCAAGGGAGCCAGCCCCTGTGTCTCACCTCTTTCCAGAGGGGTTGAAAGCTTGTCAATGGCCAGCATCTCCCACTTCTTCCAAATGGATCTTCCCTCCTGCTCCTCCCAGCAGAGTCACGTCCGGTACTCCGCTGTCTGGCAGTTGCAGTTCTCACCATTTCATGGTGGTGATAATGAAGAGACAGGGTATTCATGAAATGCTTGCATTAAGCCATGCAACCATGAAGCTATTTATTGATACATAAAGCAAAGTTTATATACTTTTTCACCCATTGCTAAAAATAGCACACCAATCATATTTGCAGTACCAAGCTATATTGCTTACTTGTAACTAAATAACTTTGCTCAATCTATGCCTTGTTTAGGCTAACCAGGTACATGTAGTATTTCACATAAATCCCCATGACACTGCAGGGTAAGCACCCCGTACCAAGCACTCTCCTGTCTCTTACATTCCTTCTTCAAAACCTTGCTTACTCTTGCCAAGGCTCACAGCCTACAATGGCTAACACATCCATGTTGGTTGTTACAAACTGAGCAGTGCTCGCAGTTCTGCTCTCTAGTTGTATTCCCACAGGAAAAAGACTGGGTTTGTTTTTTAGGTCAGTGGAAACTATATGGCCATTCCAAGGGCAAATGAATGTAATTCCAAGATGGTTTGGTGCTCAGAATTTGAGGGCCATTTCTGTTGGCTACAGTGACAAAGGGGTTTAAGATCCTCCCCATTGCCTTGAACTTCCTTGTGGCACTTGAATCCTCCATGCACACGGTCAAACCAGGGATAGAGGTAGTTTTGACCATGTATCTTTTGTCTGAAGGATGGAGGGGAGAAATGTTTCCCCCATGCCCATTTCATGGTGAGCTTAAGGGAGCTAGGGTGAACCCATCTGTTCCTTAGAAAAGGCTTCTGCACAGAATGAGGAGCAAGGGCACTTGAAGGGAAAGGAGTTATGTCCAGGGACAATGTCTGGCTGGCCTTTGGAAGCATCTCCTGGCTGGTAGCACCAGCACCCGGCCCTGTGGCACAAAGGTGGCAGACAGCAATCCAAGCTTGTCAGCTGCTGCAGCTAGCAGGGAGGAATTGGGCTAACACACAGTCTGTCTGTCTTCCACCTTTGGGAAACACCCAGTGTTTGAATTCCAGCCCTATACACCAGGAGCACAAACATTGCATGAGGTTTAAACTGAAGGATTAGCCAGAGGCCTTAACCAGTCTCTGATTATTCCATGAGTGCTTCTGTTGCTCCTCGCTTGCTGTTTACTCATTTGCACCTGCAGTGTTGAAAGCTGTACAGAAATCCTGTTCAGCCTGAGCCAAAAAGTATAGCTAGGCTTTGTGTGTACTGAGGGCTTTATAAAGGTCATGAATTGAGCTTTTGTGCCAACCTTTTTGTGATTTACTTCTCATTGTTTCTCTTTCTCCAGGAATTCTTCCTCTGAATTGCCATCTGCTAGCTCTTTTAAGGGAGTCCTGTGTTGTAGATTTTCTATTAGCACAAGTCTTACTGCCTTTTGGTAGGAAAGCTGGACCACTGTAGAGGCATCCATGTGTTGCTGTATCTACTGAAGTCATGCTGAAGGGTGACTTGATTTTTGGAGGAGAAAGAACTAGCTCCCAACAGTCTGAAGCACTGGGTGTAACCTAATTGCTGGGTCAAGGAAACCCAGAGTGTGAGTGAGATTGTTGGTTCAAGCACAAAATAATTTGGTTTTACGGTTTAGGTCTGTGAGGGGTTCATTCAGACTCATTCATAAGCCCTCTGTTACCAGTTCTGAGTATGTTTATTACTACTTTCACTCCAATGCTGTGGAAAAGGATTAGGCACAAAAGACCTGTTGCAAAGATGCTTCTTATGGTCACTCATCATAACCAGGGTTTGCTGCTGTGCTCAGACCTGCAGAATGCTGATGCAATAGACTAACATGGTTCTGTCTCTCACTTCAATGACAAACACTATAAAATGCTCTCTTTAGGATGCTTTTGATTAGTAGTTATGGAGCTATGACATGTGCAGCCTTCATGTGTATGTCTTTCAAAATAGTCATAGTGAGTATGGTACACTATCAGCATTAAAAATTCTTCATAATTCTACTCTTGAAAGCAACCAACATCTCCTTCTGTAAAGCAGAGTGAGGGAAGTTGCTTCTCTGAAACTCAGCCAGGTTTTGATTTAGGAGCTGTGATGCACTGATTGTAAATAGAAGACAGTAGTTTCTACTACTTGTGGTTTCTACCATGGCAGAAAAGGAGAGACAAGGAAGACAAGGCTGTGTAAACAGGAATCCTGGGGAAGGATTAATTTGCCCATCTGTGGGACAAGTGTCTAAGCAACGGTTTAAGCTCCCTCTGGTATGAGTGAGTTATCTGTGAGAGGGGCTTGATTTCTTTAAAATAACCAGTTTAGCCTAGATGCTTGACTTTTAGGCGTTTAGGGTTGGGTAAGATGATCATCATCTGCATATCTATATTAAGATACAAGCTGTTGATTTCTGGCCCCCTGTACTGCAACCCCCCCCCCCTTTTCCATTCTTAAAACATGACAAGATTTCAAAGGATATTCTAGCCAAAGCAGAAACAGGAGTGTGATGTGTCCACTAGCTTATCCCTTCCTAATAACAAAGACCACTTTGCAGGTGGAAGCCTGAGAATATTGGTGAATTCTGGGTTGTGCTGCACCCCAGGCAAATACTGACTGTCCATATATCTGAATACTGAAATGCAAGTCACATATTATTAAATAATGACAGGTGTCTGCACAAGGTAATCCTCAAGGAAAATGTGTTGCATTCCTTGAATGTCAATAAACTTGTGCAGGGAGGTTTGATGAATAAATAAAACCTTGATTTTGTTCTGACAGGTGGCATGTCATTTAGTGCTTCTCCATGAAGATCCAGATCCCTTTGCCCCTTTTATCTCCTCAAGTCTCTGAATTCCAGTTTGTCCCTAGTTTTCTTTTACACACCTTTTTCAAGGCATGAGTTAATATGATGCTATCTAAATATGAGTCTCTCAGATTCCTGTCACAAAAAATAAGCTGTGTCTCTGGAAGCTGTTTTCACCTCAGAGAAAGAATTGCATTTTGGAAGTGGTATTTATTAGGCAACTTAGTATCATAGAAAATTGGAGAGGCAACAAAAAACTGTGAATAAAAGGGACTCTGTGAAGCCTTCTGCTGACATTGCCAAGTTCGACCTCGTGTCCTTAAAATGAGCATGAGGGGCCAGGCACAGCTTTGAGATATCCAGTTTTAAAATTAGTTTTAATAAGATATAACAGGTGGATTACAAGAATATAATGCTATAAATTTTAAAGGATTAATTGTGAAGGTTGAGACAAATTAATTTGTAGGCAAGTAAAGCCATAGTAAAGATGTGTTTCATTTCTTGAGATTGGTGTGGAGTGTTTGGCTGTTTTGATTTCTCACAGTTAACATTGCTTTATTCTTCTGAGGTAAAACTGAAGCTGAATCAAAACCTTGCTGGGTTTCCTAGATCAGCCCAGAACTTCAAGTTGTAGCTTGCAGGGTTTTCCGTACAAATTTT
The DNA here is from genome assembly GCF_963662255.1 of Cinclus cinclus. Lineage (NCBI taxonomy): Eukaryota > Metazoa > Chordata > Aves > Passeriformes > Cinclidae > Cinclus > Cinclus cinclus. The sequence continues at coordinate 56,987,793 of NC_085050.1, read as the reverse complement.
TACATTATTTCCCCTTTACCATCATAGCTAAAACTCCTTTCACTTTCCAAGGTAGAAGAACCTTTGTAGGGCTCAGGTTTTAATGCATAATTCAACCTTCAAAGTCCAAAACAAGCGTGCAGAAATCAAAGGCTTGACTTGAAGTAAGTTATTTTATTCTGCAAATAGCAGTGCAGTGGTTCTTCCACTGAAGTGGCTGTATTGCCTTGAGGATTTACTGTAATCGAGACAGTAATTTGCTGGATATTGATAATTCAGCTACTACTTCTATGGAAAAAGTAATTCGCTAAGTGCTGTATAACAATTTTCTCAGTTGTTGTCCCCCAGCAGCCTACATGCTTTTCTCACAGTGTTTTTCTTTCAGTTTTACATATGTTAATATATATTATTTTTTGTTTGCATAAGATTCCCAGCAGTAAGAGGCATTCTCATAGTGAAAAGAAGTATTTCTACTTTAGAGAGTCACAAATCTTGCAAAGGCAGGAGCAGGGCACTATACACACAGCTAGACCACTGAGCAGGCTTCTTCCTGTGCTTGCTGAGAAAGACTGGAAGGGAATGGAGACACAACATGAAGCTGACTGCTAGGCTGAGCTACCTGCCCCAGAAAAAAAAAATCCTGGTGTTCACAATTATGATACTGTCTACCCAAGTCATTATGACTAAGGCCTGGATTTTACACATTAGAGTCTGAGGATTTCCAGCCTCATCAGATTTATCTAAATGTTTTTTAGCTTTCTATCCCTGATGTATCACTGTACATGTCAGATTGTGTCTTGATTTCAGTTTTTCCAGCTGTACTGCTGTTCCACAGGTTCAGGTGTAAGTGCTAGCCTTGCAGCATGCAAGTTTTCAACTCAAACAGAAGCTGAATGTCATAACTTTGCCTCCTAGTCTGCAAGTCCTGCTACTCCTGGCCCTAAGGTGCTGGTTTGGCCGTGCTTATCTTAAACCATTTATTGAACATGTTCTAGTGTCTTCAATCACAACTTGTTGTTGGAGGGGCCCTGTGGGGCTCAAGTGAGGCCATGGCACAGGTGATTGGCAGCATCATCTTCTTCCAAGCCGTATCTTCAGATTTTGTGTGATTTCTGTGAGGAATAGAAACCTGGACCCAGTAATAAATAGACAAGATCCAGGCACTGCAGCAGTGGGGAGCACTGGGAGTAAGTCTTGCAAAGAACACACAAGAATTTGCAGGTCTGAGGTACACCCAGCAAAGCAGGGAATGGCTCCATAAAAGCCCAGTGGACTCACTGTGGTACCATGTATAAAAGTGTTCCATGTCCCTACCTGAGCCTGACATGCACCTTTGGTGTTCTGCCTATTCTGTGCAGAGACAGGGGAGACGTGTTCCTGCTGCCCTCCTGTCTGAGGCGGGTGAATCCATGGCAGAATTCATAGACATGCCAAGGTGGAGTCCTCAGTCAGCTATAAATCATTGATGCTTTCTCACTCCTGTGCTTCTCAGACTTCAATAATTTCATTGTTCCAGCTGAACAGGAGTTTTACCTTGTTAAATTCAGGGAGTGCCACTAATGGCAGCAGTCTTTTATCCTGTCCTTCTCATTTTCTGACAGACCTATAATGAATGATTAATCTCAGTGTGGTGCAAAGGGTTCAAGTACCTGTTTCTTTTTCCTGTAATAAAATATATGCTGTTTGACTGATTTTGCAGCATTTGTATTTGGATTTTTTCCATTTAATTTCTTTTATATTGTGAACCTACTTAAAAAGCTGTACTGTAACTCTGGAAAATGTAATATTTTTCCCCTATTGTACCTTTTATTTTTAAAGAACTGATTTCACCATTTTTAAAGCACATCAGTATGTGGGCCTTTACTTTCCCTCCATGCTAATACTCAAGTTTATTGATTCTAAATACATATATTTCACTAGCCTTTGTGATTATTGTCAAAAATCAAAGCAGACAGAAACACGTCTAATTTACAAGCCCAGGTTGCCATGGAGGTATCACATTAAAAATCAAATTTCTTCTCTCTATTCATGGTCTAGATCAGATTCCCCAGGGGTGTAAATTACTATAGCTCCATGGGGCCATGGTCTTCCAGAGCAGCACATTTTCTGACATGGATGAATATTGGAATCATGTCAGTACTTAAATAATTCAAAAGCATGGAGCATGGAAACATTAGGTCCATGGTCCATTGATTCATCGTTTTTTTGATTACTTTAAAAAAAGAAATTCTGTGTTCTTATTGGGTTGAAATACTAAAAGCACAGTAAGATGCAAAATGAGTTGTACAGAAACATCTTCATAGGAAGCCTGATTGCTGTTAGGCCAAGACCAGGTATCTTAATTTACTAGCATATCATTCATGTCAAAATAACCTTGTAATTTTATGTTGTGAATTCAATACTTGCTATTTAATATTGCATAAACTGCATCACTAGTTCTCAGGACTAGACTTACCATAATAGCTGTATTCCAATATATGCTTGCTTGCCTGGATAGTGAGAAAGTCTAGTTGATTTCTTGTAGCAATTTAACAAAGTCATTGCTGACAGATTTGTTGAAGCGTGGTTTGTCACAGATTAACTCTTTGGGCATGTAGAACTTTACAAGTGGCCCTGAAATCCCAGTGATTTATGTAAATATAATTCTGCAACTTGCTTGAATCTTCATGTCCTCAGGAAAGGAGACAAAGTGGTCACACTCTTAACTTGTTGAGTTACCTCCCTGCCACAGGGAATTGCTGGTGTATTAATTTGCTTTCTGCCTTATTGAAGTGCTGTCTTGTAAACTGGTGGTACTTAATGCCAGGAAACATGTGGCAATCTTTTTAGTAACAGTGGTGTAAACTTTTGTTTGTAGCAACTCTCCTGCTGTCTATAAAACTACTGGGATTAGTGATGATTTTCAGAAACCTGCACCTGATGAAATGCTGAGCTAATGTACATTTTTCCATCATTTGTTCAGATAGTATAGATGACCTCAGAGGTATCTACTCATTTTATGGGCACCCTACCTCTGAAGTCATTAATGCTTAATTTTCACTGCTGCTTGCACTCAACAACGTTAGTAGTGGCTTCATGAATTACTAATGTGGTACTTAAAGGTGAAAAGTAAAGACCTCATCAAATTCTGGATATTTGCATATACATTGCCGATAATTAAGTATCTGAGAGGCAACATTTTTTTTCCTTCTCTCCCCCTCTGCTGTTAGGATGTTCAATAAGAGAATCCATTTAGTATCTCTTGCTGCTGAGGATTAACCTTTGTTTAATGCTGTCCAGTCCTATCTGGTGTACCACATGCTGCATTAGCCCTCATTTACAAAGCACCTTCCTGGGTTCCATAGTGTTTACACAGGCAAGATCCAAGAGGTAATTACAGGGCTCCTTTGAAAGAAATTAAGTGCTGCAGATGAAGTCTTTCCCAGTAAATCAGAAATCACATACCCAGTTCAGTTTAAGAACTCAGGGAGACCCTCTATTTCTTTTCCGTCTGAAACTCTTCTCCATTAAATCAAAAGCAGTTCTTCAAAGCATTGAAGTGTATACTTAGCATTACACTCTTGAATTCAATAAGACACTTCTGCCTTTACTAAGCAGACATGTCTTTAAACAAAGCACTTAAACACATGCTTAATTAGTTATTGAGACAAGAGACATGGTGTATGTATTCTGTTCCCATTTTAAAAAGGGAATTTTCTGCAGTATATATGACCTCTTTAAGAAAGAAATGTAATTCTAACTTGAGTGATGTTGTTTTTTTTTCTTTTTCAATTGCATTTCAATTCAGTTTAGATAAAAATGATGTTTTAAAAGTAAGTAGAAAGTTAAAATACCTGTTTTGCCCAATCCCTTTTCAGATGCGAAGCCTCTTCAAAATAAATAATTGTGCCAGAAGCTATATTCATCAGGAAACTGTTTTTAGTATCACCTGCAGAAACCAAATCACAGATGTTTCAATCAAGGATGATTTTCTTTTAAGAAAGGCTTTAAATTGCCTGCTCTGCAGTATCACATGCTTGCTTGTAATTTAGAACCTTATCCAGTGCAAAGACACAGGGATTAGTTTTTTCTGGAGCACAGAAATTAATAGAAAATTAAAAATCGGTATAAAATTCTGTGATATTAACAGAATACCAAAACCATTTTAAATAATACTTAAATTATTATAATTCTTAAAACCATGTTCTAAACATTTTTTCTGAAGTCTAGTGGGAGGTGGGTAGTGTGAAAATTGCATTTTGGATTATGTGTTATTTGGGTTTTTAGAAGATTTTCCCTTTAGTAGGGACTGATACTCTGGCATACATGGGCACTACACAAATCATTACTTGAAAGAGGAGCTGTGAGGGATTTTATCCTTTGGACATCTGAGCTGATTGCTTTAGGGACAGAACTGTGATGTTCTCCATCTCTCCAGTGACAGGTAACAGAACATACACTATGTAGGCTCTCTGGACATTATGGTCACTACTCACAGGTTCCAGTGTGAAAATCACTTTTTAGTAACAAGAGCAGTGCATTCTGAATAAAACTGATTGTTCAAAGCTCCAGTGGAAACTGGTCCTAACCCATGCTTATTTGTAACAGATGCTCGAGAGAAAATTCTCAGATGCAGGTACACGTTCACCTGACTGAACTTGGTGATAGAGAGACTGACTCATATGTTCCTGAATCTGTAACAGTGAAGTTCAGACTTGATCACAGAGTAATTTTGGGCCATTTATTGCCAGTGTTGAATGGACATCATGCATTATTTGGGAGAGCTTCCACCTCTAATTCATCTAGCTGTGTCTGAACTGTGAGCAAGAGCCATAGGGGCTTTGAATGTCTGGTAGCTAGTTAAAACTCCAGTTTGGCAATAAAGCCTGCTACACACCTGGAGTGTAAACTCCATCAGAAGCAGAGGTATTCATGTTCCTACCTAGCTGCACTTCAAGAAAACAAGAACAGAGGCCTATTGCTCTTCCAAAGATACATGGTATTTTCGTTGTTGTTGTTAAGTCATGCAAATATCAGTTTGCATTATAGACAAATTATACTCCTGAAAGACATGATTGGCAGGAAGTACTCCATACTTGTGTAGAAGTTGTCAAAACAACTTCATAGTTAAGAGAATGCTTAACTTAATTTTCCTCTTTCCAATCTGTGTAGACATTTCTAAACTACCCTCCTGTTTGAAGCAGACATAATTAATTTTTCTCATATTAATGAGGATGTATTTGGCAAGACTTGCTTCTGTGATGCATGAAAGTATTGAGGTGATACAATCCTGTGAAAAAAATTAGGATTGCAAAATAGCAGTTAGCTATGCCTTGCATTCACATTCTCATAGTCCCCAGGATAACTCTCAATTGCAGGTGCAGGGGTGACCTGTCACCTCTCTGTAGGATGCTGCAAGATCTTCAGTTGCCACTGTATCAGTGGACCATCTTTGGGAAGCAAAAGAGTGCCATTATCCTAAATCATTTGTCCAAAATTACAGAGGAGGTGAGTGGTGGAGCAGGACTTGAGCCCATGCCAGCACTCTAATCTCTCTGCCCTGTCTCTGCCTATGCTTAAATGACTTTAAGGACTGACAACAAAACCTTTGGAATGCTGCTTTGCTGTACAGTACTTGTCCGTTGTCCAGCACACTATCCACCTACTTATGCAAAATGCCCCAAAGCCTAAAATGTTCTTGATTGTAATCAATGTGGACATAGGAAGTGCTGAAATCAATAGACTGTCAACACCTGTTTAATGATAAGCAGGTGCTTAAATGTAGTGTTGCACAGGAGGGAATGGTGGTAAAAGCTGCTGGGTTCTGGTGTTGTGTTTGGCAGCAGGAAATTTTAAAATCAGGAGGAACATATATTTTATTAGTTAGTAGATGTGGCTGTGCTGCAGTATCAGGGAGGATGTTAAGTCATGCTCAACAAGCTGTCCAGCTCCTACCCATACTCTGTGCTTGGATAATGAACTAAAAATTCAGTCTCATGAATTTTAAGTTTGTACCTTTAACATGAAATTCACTTAAACTGTTGTGAGGTGTGTTGGAGGCTGTCACAGGAAGAGGGAAGAGAAAAGAACATCTCAGCTCTAATTCTGTTTTTTAAAGGAGACACATCAGCACATGATAAGTTTTTCCATCGTATTCAAGTAGGTGATCATTATCCAGCTTGCAGTAAACATCTGACTTGGTCTAGACAATTGTGCAGTGCAATCAGCGTGGACCTGACCTTACAAAAGCAGTTTTAAAAGTCAGATGCCATCTTCTTTCTAGTTTCTATTCCTCTGCCACAAGGCTACCCTTCACTTGGTTGTTTACTTGTCTTACTTTTATTGAAGCAGTTCTCCAGAAATGAGGCCTGCTTTGCTTAGCCACGTAAGGCTTTGGCTTTAAACTCTGAAGCATGTTACAAAATGTTTACCAACTTACCTTTTTCATAAGAAGGAAAAAAAAAAAAACAACACTCCAAGAGATGTTAGGATTTCTGTGTTCCAGCTCCCATATTAGGGCTGCCACTTGCCAATGAGGACAAAACCTGAAAGTGTATGTTCATGGGCTCAGGTTTGGTTTGGAGGCAAAAGGCTTCCTGTCTGCTGCCTTTTGAGAGATACCTACTTATCAGTGAAGCTCTGTAGGGGAAGGGAAGGGAAGGGTGGAGTAACTCTCCTATCAAACATCTTAATTTTTTTTTTTTGAGCCTTATCTAAAACAGCTTCAGGCTACTCAAAATTTTATAATCTTTTAAAACCTTACAAGCCAGCTGTAAAGCAAGAGCTCCCCTTGTTAAACAGCCAGCAAGTCAAGGTGTGAAGCTAAGGATGTGCAGTGGCAAGGGATATAAGAAATATCTCTTCTGCCGCATTTATCTCTAAGACGAGGATGCCTAAAAGCTTCAGCTTTCTTTTATCTTTCACAAAGATTTACCAGAACAAGTTTTACGAAGCCTGTTGCTTTACATAAAACAAAATGTTAAATTTTGTTCCCATTTTCATTCATCCTGCTTGGAAAAAGCTCTACATTAAATAAATCTTATTATTTTGGAAGCTTGATGGGTTTTTTTGTTTTGCTTTTTGTTTTTTGGGTGTTTTTTTGTTTTTTGGTTTTTTTTTTTTTTTGTGTGTGTATTTTTAAATGCCAAGCAGTACTGATTAATATCAAAATACACTGAGTTATTTTGAATTCTCTTTTGCCCTCATACTTGCCTTATATAACCATGTAGCTTGGTATTTGACATGACTTTTTTTTTTTCTTCTTTCATCTTTGTGGAAATAATCAGTACTGCATTGTAACCAGCATCAGAACTTCATTGCCACAAATCTCCTGTGCTTGTTCAATGAAATGTAAAATGCAGAGTGTGTAACTTTAAAGCCTATGTCTGACTCCAGGGTTTGTTCATGCCTAGATGAACTTGAAACATTTTCCTTTGGCCTATGGTTGCATGGTAGATGATGTTCTGCAAGATCTGAGTCTTGAAGGTGAGACACAGCTCCTGCGAACAATTTGCCTGACCCTTTGGATCTGGTACAGGGCTATGGTAGGGCAAGGACAGTTGACCAGAGGATGAGACTGACCCACCTGGTTTTGTGATGTTTCTTTGACATATACTGGGACCAGTCACTGTAGACTCAAAGAGAAGTACATGTATATCCCCACTCTCTCATCTCAGCTTTTTCAGTTATCTGCCATCGTCTTGGTTGGTGTCTATGACCAAGATTTATTGATTTTAATCAACTGATTGTAACTCATGCTACCCAGATCCCAGCACGATAAAACTTCACTCTTAAGGCCAGTCCTTCCTATCTGTCTGTTACACAGCTTGTGAGTTCTCCTAAAGCCCAGCAGTTTGCATTCCTGACCACAGGTGCTACTTCTGGCACAAGAATGTCAAAATGTTGTTTATTCTATGACATCATGCCTATCCTCTTGAGTCTGAAACAGTTTGCTTGTGAGGATTAGCCCAACTGGTTGTAGCCAGGCCACAAGAGTTTGTGTGGGAAATGTTTTCTCCTACCCAGAAGCCAAAGAAATAATTCTGACTACATAAGTTTGACACGTAGAAAGATCCAGATTTTTAATTTGTTTTTCTTTATTGGTGAGGAGAAAATAAAAAAAAAAAAAAGGAAAAGCACAACACACACACACACAAAAACTAATTGGTCCTGCATTGCACAGAGAGAATGATTAATATCCTGCATTCAGGAGCATCTGTCTACTACTTCTGCTTGAATTCCTCAAAAGGCTAAGAGTGTTTCTAATGGTCATTTAAATAATAAATGCCACCGCACTCATTAAGAGTGTCTCAGTCGTTCTCTTTCTGCTCTGGTGCTTGTTGCATTCTATTAATATTTATTGAATTCCAGGAAATTCATCCTGAGCTAGTGGTCCACATTTCTTTTCAAGGTCACCAAATATAAATATTTTATTTATCTAATTTAAAAAAACGACATTAGATGTGATGCAGCAAGCATGACAAGAGTATGAATTAGTGGAAAGCTTCCCTGAGGAAATGTGTCCAGGTACCAGAAATGGATAATTGTTAAGTCCAATAGCTTCTCTCCTAGCAGGTAATAAAGATACATAATGGCAATACAAGTCCTCACCTGAAGGTGTGCATATGGCAATAACAGTTAGCAGCACAATAGACTATTTCCTGTTAAGACATTGGAATCATCCAAATCTTTCTGGTATTTGGGCCCTAGATTAGCTCACTAGAATTTCACCTTCATATTTTGACATGGATATGCATGTGGGCTATGTGACAAGCTTTCAGCAGCCCTTTGTGAACAAATATGCCTAAATCTGTCAAATGCTTGATATTGTGTCTTGTGCTGGCCAAAAAAACATGTCATCATATGAGTGGCCAGAGTAGCTAATTTTGAGTATTGTGTGGGTTTTCCTGCCCCTGACTGTACTATTCTCCCTTTAGACAGGGCTGTATTGCCTGCTTGCTGTACATGTGTAGTCTAGCAGTGTTCTGTTTCTTTATCACCAGTTGTGAGATGAAGAGAAGCTTCTGATTGCATTTTGTGTATGGAATGTTCCTTGCCCTTTGTTGCTGTATATTTGACTTCTGCATTCTTGGACTCTGTCATCTTCATGTTCCCTGGAAGTATAAAAACTTCTCTTATGATAATTTCATTTTAAGCAAGCGCCATCCCGCCTTCTCCAAAAAGAAGGCAATATGATGGGGGGAGGGGGGGAGGCACATTTTAGAAATTGTTAATTGCATTCTTGCAAATGCTGGCTATAAGAAAATGTTTCAAAAAGTGAAAAAACAGTAGATTGTTTACCTCATCAAAATGTTTACCAAAGAACAGTTTCCCCAAATTGAGTATTGAGCTGTCAAAACTCAAAGAAAACAAATGAAGTGGCATTTAATTTAATTGAATATTGTGCTTGTGGGTTTCTGTATTCAATTTTTAGCACATTGTAGGCTTTTGCTACTGCTAAGGTTAAAATTAAATGTTTGCTGCTATTGTCTAGAAATATCACAGAAAGCACAGGATTCTGAAGAAATGGGTGGTAAAAAACTTGTGGGGTTTAGAAGTACTGATTTTTAAATAATATACACACAGCATCTAAGGGAAGATGCTACAGGAGAACGTTACAGAAAGGAAAGGCAGCAACCCTGGTACTTTAATTGTTGTTGTGTGACTGATGCTGCTTCCTGACTTTCTAAGTAAGCATTCCTAGAGTTTGTTGTGCTGCGTTTGCCTGGCAAGGTTTTGTTAATGGGCGGGCTACAGGGGTGGTTCCTGTGAGAATCTGTTGAAGCTTCCCCCATGTGTGACAGAGCCAATGCCAGCCAGCTCCAGGATGGACCTGCCACCTGGCCAAGGCCAAGCCCACTAGCCACAGTGGTCACACCTCTGGGCTAATGTGTTTAGGAAGGGGGAGCAAAAACACCTGCAGCCAGAGAATATATGATAGAATATATGATATATATGATACCAAGAGCTGTGCAGACACCAGGTGAAGCGAAGGGAGCAGGAGGTGCTCCAGGTGCCAGAGCAGAACTGCACCTGTGGGAAGGGACCCATAGTGGAACAGTTGGTGAAGAATTGCAGCCTGTGAGGAGAACTTGTGTCAGAGATCCTGTGGATTGGCCCCCATGCTGGAGTCCTACCCCAAAGGAGGAAGGAGCAGCAGAGGCAACGTGTGACAAAATGGCTGTAATGGCCATTCCCCATGCCCCTGCACTGCTGGGCAGGGAAGAGGTTGAGAAAATTTAGAGCCAGGTTGGGGCTGAGAAGAAAGGAGGGCTGGAGGGAAGCTGGTTTTTAGATTTGTTCTTATTGTCCTGTTCTGATTTAAATTGGTAATCAATTTAAATTTTTTTCCCCCTAGCTGAGTTTGTTTTACCCATGCTGTTAATTGGTAAATGATCTCTCCCTGTCCTTATCTTGACCCAGGAGATTTCATTATATTTTTCTCTTAGCTTTCTAGCTGAAGAGGGGGAATGATAAGAGTAGCTCTGGAGAGCACCTGACATCCAGCCAAGGTCAACCCTACACACCTTTTCTGATCTACCAAACTAGAGATTTATGGCTCTGTCTCATTGTTGACATTACTGCTATTGAGCTCTGAAAATGCAGTACTAATTGGTAGCTCATTGGTAGTCCCTGTGGTAAGGCCTTGATGAGAATAGGTATGGGGAATAAATCACTCCATCTCCCTTCTTGCTTCAAGCTGTAGGGAATAGGTCTAATCTCCTGCATCCTTGTTGAAACCATTTCAGATGGATCTGTGGAATGAAGAAGAGGAGAAACAAGGTCACTATGTAGTCACTGGAACAAACAGAGCTCTGATAAATATTGAGCAGATTTGCTAAAATAATTTTTAAAAACATTGAAGGTCCTTATGACTCTAACCCTGAGTGGTGGTTATGAACAAGTGGCAACAGGGACATGAAATGCTGTAAGAAGAAAGACTGAAAAAACTGAGGTAGTAGGAGAAATTGAACTAAATGGAAAAAGCAGGTATCTCTGGAGCTGAATGTACAATGAAAACTTTAGCTCAACTTTAGTCTGGAGAGCTTTTGTCATGAATAATATAGATCCCTGTATACAGGAACACAGGGTGGAAAGCATAGAGACACCTGAAAAATTAGCATACAGGTGACAAAACAGCTCAGTAAGCCACTTAAACTGGTAGGAAAGTGTGGCAAGGAGCTGAAGAACCTGTGTGACAGAGTGGGAACATGTGGCGCGGCACAGACAGAGGAGTGCTCTGGGGTCTGCCAGCAAAGCAAGCCAAGAGGGCAGAGCAGCAACAAGTTGTTGAGTGGGTCTGAGCTGGAACCAGAGCTGGAGACAGGCCTGTTATTGCAGACACTTCAGACCACTTAGGCTGGACGGAGAGGAGAGGGTTAATGGGTTTGGCAAACAGCTGTGATAAGGCTAGGAGTTGATCATGTGTTTGAGCAGAGCAAAAATGTTTGTGTCACCTCCATTCTTGTTCTTCTCTAGAATCACATCAGAAATTATGCATGATGTATGAATGTATATACCTTTGTGTAATGCACCACATCCTCCCCTTATTTCAAACCAGTGTGGAAAGTACGCATGGCAAAAATATCTTCGGCAGCAAGCTAAACAAGTTCTATCATGTTAAGTTCCCAAGTAAATATTGAACAGCTGCTAACTAAAGCAAGTATATAGTCCTTGATTTTTCAGTTAACGCAGGCAGCATATAGTAATGTCTTAATTATTTTTGTACCTAAATATACTTGAAAGGAGTCTTTAAGTGTGGCAGTGAACTTTAAAAAGCAAGCGATTGTATTTTCAGTGGTAGGGTAATGGATTCAAGTGAAATTGAAGGGAGGGTCTCATGGAAATGGACCATAGTCTGAAAATCTTTGGTCTTAAATAATCTTGTCTCTTCCTGCTATTTTCACATTACTCTCAGATGAGCCATTGTCAATCAATTACTTGCTCCCTAATCAACCTTGCGGGCAACGATTCTGCAAGAGAGCATGTGGGCCTTCTGTAGATAGTTCTGTCCTCACAGGAATCAGCATTCTCTGCTGTGAGCTGCAGAGTGCTCTGGCATTTTGTTCAAACCAGGCAGCAGCCCTTCCTCTGGAACGGATGTGGAGAAGGCTGAATAGCCCCATCATGAGATCAGTGTTTGGTAGGTGAGGTGAATTGGAGCCTGGGCCGCCTGCTCTCCCTCGGGACAAACAAGGAGCTGCCTCTAACAGGTCACCTAACAAGGAGATACAGGGCAGGAGAGATGCTCATGGCCTTGCTGCTGTCTGGGATGCGGAGTGCCTAATGACAGCCTGATGCTTGCCTGTTCCCATGGCAGCGCTCCTAATGGCCATTCCCATGGAAACCTGCTTCGAAAAGGATGCAACCGTACAAATGAGGGGTAATGGTTTAAACTGCCCAGCAGTGGAATTTTTCAGGAGTGCTTAGCATTAGAGCTTGTCAGGATTGTCTCAAATGTTTTTAATCAGAAAATGCTGGCTTATGGAAACACAAACTTTGGGCATGTTTGCAGGAAGTCAGCTGCAAAATGTAAAAAAAAAAAAAAATCAAAACCAAAAAAAGCCAGATTTAAGGCATTTTCAGGCCAACATGTGCTGACTGAAAAGTTTGTCTTGTAGCTTGAAATGAATTTTAAAAGCATGTGTTACTTTGGTGACTTTTATTTTGATTACTGATCATATTTAGAACAAATTCAAGTATGATTGACTTGAGCTAACGCTGTGCATTTAGTTTTGGAGTGTGCTTTTGTGTTTTTTCAATTTTAGTATGAATATCAATTTGACATGGGGAGTATTTTTGTATTCTATATTTTTCTCTTGGACAGGTAAAATAATCTCCTATCTATCTCTGTTGAATGCTCATCTAAATATGTTCCATTTCAGTAAAGTGTGTTGGTTTTTTGGTTTTAGGGGGTTTTTTGTTGTTTTGCTTTTCTGTTTGTTCATTTTTGTTTTGTTTTGTTTTTTTTTTTTGTGTGTGTGCTTTTTGGTTTTGTTTTTGGTTGTTTGTGGTTTTTTTTTTCTTATTCCCAGTGGGAAAAAAATGATAGGAAAACTCAGAATGCCTTTGAAAAATTTTTCTTATATTTTGCAATGGATACCTTACTGCATTTTGGGTTTTAATGTCTAAAAGTGTATTTCCCTTTAGCATGAGTGCTATGAAGTTGTCTTCACTCTGGAGGAGCTGTGGAAATGGGTACACAGGTCCATTGAAGTAGGTTTCTACTGGTAAGCAATGTACAGTGTTGCTAAGCCACAAAATTCAAGCCACCAACCAAAGTAATTGGGCTGAGAATTGCTCTAGCAGTTGGCTGCTAATTCTGAAAAATAATCTACCACCTGTTATTTAGTCTGTAGGATTAAAGAAGGCTTAATGTTTGAGGCAAGAGAAATTCATTGCTCCAGATGGAGCACAACTTTAAAAAAAACCCCAAAACTGTGGGTGAAGATCAACTCTGTGCAGTAGTCTACCTCATTTACAAAGGCAACTTGGTACAAGCTGCAGCACTCTTAATAGCAACCTGTGGACAGAGACGTTTTCCACCTTCATAAATTGTTTTCTCTATTTGGAAGTCATCACAGATAAGTTTATCACAATTCTTTCATAGATACGTTATGCAATTGTAATTATTTTCTACTGTTTATGTCATCAGATTTTAATAAGAGGCAATAATATTATTGTCCTACTAAGAATGTAATCAGATGTGTTTGAACAGGATAAACAGTTTCTGGAGAGGAAAATATGAAAATTCTAGGGTTATTTAGTTTGGGTTATATTTATAGGACATCTGGAAGAAGGAAATACTGGCAGTCAGAAACGCTAAGAAATCAGTGGTATGAAATCAATGAGAAGACAGGATAAGGTAAATCTAATAGCTGGAAAGACTAAGGCATATTGCTTGGAGTATTTCTGCTCAGCAAAATCAGCTTTCTGATAGACATATAATTTTTGTGACGATGGTGCTTTCAGGGTGTATTTCCCAGTTTGGAGAGAAGGAAATGGGGGGATGGAGAATATTCTGGTAGGACTAGCAAAGGGGACTTCAGTGTCAAACAGTCATTTGTTCAGGGCTTGGGGAATTTACAGGGACATAGAAATGTGGATCCCATTCCAGGCCTGGGTCAGCCTGGGATATAAATTTTGAGGCCTTTGGTGGGAACAGGGGGAACTTGACCAACATCATGCAGAGGTGTATGTTCTCAAGCAGGCATGTTGGTGTACAGTCAAGCTGCACACGTGATGCTCTGGAATTGATAACCAGGATGTTCATCAGGAACCCCACACACACACATGGAGTACCCCATCTTTGAGGCAGATTTTGGGCTATATTAACAAGAAGTCCTATCCATGCTGAATAGAATTTATTAGGAGTTTTGTATTGCTTCTGGTCAAGCTTTGTACTGAGCCTTTTCTTCCAGACATGTTTCCCTCACAGACTCCAAGTTTCCCATCTGGTCACTCTCAGTCCCTGTGTTCTCCAGTCACATTCATCCAGCTGGGTGTGTTAATGCTGGAAATCCACAGTGACACAGATCACTATAATCACAGCAATACTGTTCTTTCTGAGGCTGTTCCCTGGCACCTCCAGTTTGCCCACCTGTTCATCTTGCAGATTCAGCAGAAAACTGGAGACTTACTTGGTTTGCCTTTATGGGGATTTACCAACAAACTGGGCAGGCTGGATACTGGGGACTTCTGGGACTTTCCAGCATGCAGTGGCACTAGGGTCCCTAAAAATTCAGTCTGTTGTAAAGCCAGGACCTTGGGCCTTTTTGTCAAAGTGATCCCAGCCTCTTGGATGGGTCCTACAGTAGCCAAAACAAGGCAAAAAGCGTGTTGCCTTCTGTTCAGCTACAGCTTCTTCAAGAAAACAGAAGGCAATGCAAACTGAGAACAAATCAAACAGTGCTGCCATCTGTAATAGATGTATGAAGTGGCAACTGATGGCTTTTGTAAAGTTTTGTAGAAAGCAGCTTAATCAGCACAACCTCAGAGTACACATTTTTATACTGGTTTAAAACACTGAATTTAAAGCATCTTATTTTTCACCACCAGCATTTTGCATTTCAGTGGCAGTAAGTATTCAAAGGCCCCAAGACATAAAAAATCCCCAAGTATGCTGTAGTTCTCCCTTGTTTTTCTTCATCAGAGACATGAACATTAGTGTAGCTGGTTAAGAAGAAATAGCTTTGTCTAAGTGAAATCATTAAACCAAAGTTTACTGTTTATTAAAGTATTTTTGTTTTCTTGAAATGTTCCAACAGAGAAGATTTTTTTCCTCCCTTTGTGTACTGCTTGGGTTACTATTCCTACCTGTCCATGGGAACAAATTCCAACAGGACTGAAAACACCTCTATGTCTATTATGCTATCCTACTATAAAGAGTGTTTTTCATCTTCTAGTGCTTTGAGTGTTGATGTTTTGAAGTGAGTTATGTCACCCAGCAGAAGGTGTAGCAGATCATCAATGATACTTGAGAAATTCAGTGGAAGGAAGCATCTTTGGAGCCTTCTCTCTATCTGGAGCACCTTCTGGCGCTCCATATATCAATGCTTCCCATTTTCAATGTCAATTCAGTGTTTTGGTCTGCTGGAGTATGGTAGGATGTCAGTGGGGCAGTACAACTACTGTGCTTTTGTTTGGATGCACTGTGCAGTTTGGAGAGCTGGGTCCCACCCTGGCATTCAGCCTTTCTGACAGCTGCTATGGAAGTGTCTGCACACTCTCCACATTTATGTAGCAAGCCCCAGGCTGGCGCAATGGTCCAACAAGTCCCAAGCCACCTTTAAAGGAACCTCTGCATCAAGGAGTCCTTGCAAGATTTTGAGGGGAATTTGGAACTTTGAAAAGCAGGTCTCAGGCAGTGACTAATGTACCAAGAGAATGGACAATGTTGGGTTATGCGGAATATTCACAAATACTTCCTTGCAGTCACACTTATACCACTGTAAGAAAAGCCCTGTGAACTAAAGCTGCAGTCCAGGGCCATAATATTTCTGCTGCCCCAAAGGGAAAAAATAGCCCATAATAGAAGTATTTGGTAGACTTCTCCTTATCAGTACTTTGCCGAAGACTTAGCATTTGAAGGTCTTTGACCAAATGCCTCAACAATGTGACAGTATCTAGCAGTAATATTTTGTCAGGTGCTAAACCCTGTCTAACTCTCAGTCAGTATCTGAGAATCAAATGTCTTAACACAAAATCTGCTGAGAGAAGGAATCTACAGTTATAATGGTGTGCGTGGAAATTCATGCATGTACAACACATGTGAATTAAACTCAGAAATTTAAGTACATTTTTAAATCCCCTTATTGTCCAGGAACTCTCCCATATGTAGTGGCAGTGCAATTCTTTGTGGATATGAATGTTTTTCTTTTTTAATGACTGAACTGAGAAAGCTTTTAGCAGCATTTCAGGTGGAAGAAAACAAATCCATTGACTTTGTCAATTGGTAAATGTTGACCTAGCCAAAGTGACGAATGTCAAGAATTTTCCTCGTGAAGGTGCTGGATGGAAGGTAGAAAGCATGAAACAAAAACCTGAGCCAGCAGTACACATGAATGGTGTGCTGGTGCATTTTACCCCTCAAAGCCTATTCTGTTGTACGCAGCACAATATTAGTGTGTTCCATATTTTCATCTTTATATTTAATTCACAGATAATTTCACAGGGGAGAGCAAAAACTCTCCTGAGTTCTTCAGATGAATAATGTGTGATATAAGTAGTGCTCAGGGAAAATGCCAGCCACCTCCTGGAAGTTTTGCTTCCATGGTGGGGGATATATAGTGTAGGTTGTGTGTAGACATATTGGTGAAAGTCAAGCTCCAAAGATTTGTCTGGTATCTTGGAGAAAGTACTGGTTTGGGTTTCAGAACATGTGGCATTTAAAGTCTCTGGTAAATAATGTCTTTGGGAACTTGGAAATTCCTTTTGTTCAAAATTCCTAGCAGCTCAGTGCCTGCACAGCCTAAATCTGACCCTAAAATACTTGTGTCTGCATTCCTGATACAGCACTGATTCAAAGGGGTCAAACTTTTTGTTCTGAACCTTACCAAGTCTAAGAAGTCTGCAGTGTGGTCTTCGGGAGGTGTTCCACTCCAAAAGTCAGAAGGTCTGCACCAATGTGAATTAGTTCACCTAATCTTTGTCTTTGATTTTCATATTTGACATCTTTTAGCACCTATGACTCCTTAGATATGTTTAAAATCTGGCCTCTCATCCATAGTACTCCTCATTCTGATATCCCAAAGTAGTAAATTTTCACCACTTCCCTGGGATTACTTAGAATTATTTTGCAGGCTGATGAAGTCAGAAGGGATTGATACCAATCGTGCGACTTGTCTTGACATGTGTGAGTACCTTGCCAAACCTACTGTGGGTCAGTTACTGGCCTCATCCAGGAGAGGAAAGGTAGATCCAGAGGTTTTTTTCCTTCTCAGAAGATGCACAGACAATGTCAGAACGGACATTGCTTTAATCTCCTTCATTCTGCTCTTAAGGTGAGGTGTATGTGGGTGGAGCTGGCTATACTTCAGCTTCCACAGTAACAGATCTTTTTTTGGCATCAGGAAAAAGATGCAAATTGCTTTTGTGGCAGGTGTTTCAGCCAAATATCCTAGGATCAAACCAACATTTATCAAGTAACTTGAATCCCAGCTTTATGCACATGGTGGGCATTGCCCATGAGGAGGTAATGCATCAGTAGGCAGAAAAGCTTAGAACAAAAAGACAGAGAATAAAAAAATCACAAATCAACAAACTCAATTGTATTAAACATGCTGCCCAGGGATGCTTTCCTCTGGCAAAAAAAAAAAAAAAAAAAAAAGTCAAAACAACAAAACTATTCAGATGCAAGGCTACCATAATGATTTTATAAAATAAATCAACTGTAGATAGATCATAGTTTCATAACAGTCAGGACCCTGAGCTCCATTTCAAGTATCTCCTTGTCATATCATTGGTCCTGGAAGGGAACATTATTGCTGTTCAATTAAACTGAATTTGGTATGACAGAATCCTACCAAATGCTGGCCTCTGAGGGGGTTGTTCTTGCTAAAATTTGAATAACATGCTGTTATGAATGATGGTGTTTGAAATTAGTGAGGATACTAAAAGAAGTAAAAATAGACAGGACATTGTGAGATTTCCCGGCAACTGACATGTTTGGCCTATTATTATAAAGTTGCATTAATTTGAAAAGACACATGAGTTTTCAGGAGTTTTAAATGCAAATATGCACAAGTAAATTAAATGTGTGGGTGTGAGCTTTACACTACATTTTGGTTAGTGAAAATCAGGAAACTTTTACATGTTCATTTTTTAAACTTGTTAGTGTCCAGGAGGGTGCTGCTTTTAGACTCCCCATGACTGCATCCTTCACATGGCTTTCTAATCTCTTGTTATAGCTTTGTTCTAGGATCAAAATTAACACTTCCAATTAAATGCAAAGTGATGTGGGGGGGGGGTGTTGTTTTTGCCAGTCTCAGATGGGGTAACCAACCTACCAAAGTAGCCCTGGTGGTTGCTGGGGCTAGAAGATCCACAATGGTTTGCAGAGAGCTGCTGCAAGAATGAGAATGTCCTGGGGGTTCCTACAGTCTGGGAACTCCAAAGTTCCCTGCTCTGGACCCTTAAACACCTGATTCCTGGCATCTCAGCCTGGCAGCTGCAAATTTCTGGCGTGGGATTTAATGAGCTACATTTAATGAAGTACAGTATCTCTGGGACTCATGTAATGCAGTGTCAGGAGTTGGTAACACACATGAAGACCACACTGGGAACAACCTGCATTTGTTTGATGTGTTCTGTTTCTGCAGGAAAAGCAGTGTTAGTTTCTTAGTGACACTGATCAGATAGGATGGATTTGAGGCTGTTCAGACATATGACGTGAGAGATGGCCTATGTTTTCTCCAGCCTGTTTTCTTGTTTTCTGATGTTTTTACCTCAGTTTGTTTCCCCTTATTTCTGAGGGTGAAGTTTTGGGGCAGTCCTCTCTCTCTCTGGAGGGTTGGAGGCAAGGCACTATTACTTATGCTTTGTACCTCAATTAAAACTCTGCATGGTGAATTAAGATTAACAGTAACACTGCTTGCCTGTGTCCTGGCTCTGCCATTCCTCATTTTTTCACAATACCTTCCCTACCAATTAGATTCCATAGTCTCTGTCAGTGACAGCTCATAACAAAGCCTATATTGGAATGCCTCTTAATTGAGCATCCTTTAGCTCTTTACTTTCTTTTTCATTTCTTAGCCACTTTAATACTGTCTTAATAATAGTTTTCTCTGAAGATTTCTTGTCAGAGCTTCTTTTCAAATAAATTGCTGTAAAAATGATCATAACATAGCTTGTCTTTTTTTTATTTTTTTATTCCACACAGAATTATCTCAATTGGCATTAGGTTCAGGGTGTCAAAAGGCCAAATGTACCTTCATAAATCTGAGATGACTTCACTGAAGTAATTGAATTTACAGTCTCTTAACAGAGAGCTCAGGTTGACCCCAGAGCCCACAAAATTAGCTCTAATGGGAAATTTTGCATTTTCTGGTGTGCTGCATACGATGACACATTGCTAGGATTATCCAATGAATGAAAACAAATGTTTGCTGTACCATAGCATTCTGTTCTCCTTTGTATTTGTGTCTGCTCTGTTTGACTGGTGAATGACAGTGACTGAAATTGAGGGTGATTGCGTTAATAAGCACTAATTGAAATCAAAACAACACTTTTGCTGGGAGGATTTTTCATTCCTCTTTCAAGTAGAGACATTGACCAGGGTTTGAGTTGATTGTTATTTTTTCTTTCGGTATTAATCTTCTTAAGGGCTTCTCTGTGGCTGCAGCATTGGCCAGTGGCTTCTCATCATCACAGCCACTTCCCACAGTGTTACCCCAGAGATTACTTGGGAGCAGCAGTAAGTAACAGTAAGGCCCCAGGTTGTTCACACAGGATGCAACAAGAGAGGAGTAGTGTTGTGTGGAGTCCTTGAACCTGCACAGTGATAGCCAGCATGGCAGCACCTCATCTCGCATTCAGCTTTTTTCATTAGGTTTTTGTATTCTGACTGCAATTTATTTGCTGCAAATGACTGACTTTTATGTGTCTTGGTCATGCAGGTTTCCAGGTAAAAGCACTTTCTGTTTTGCTTGTTAGCTTCCTCAGAAATGGAATTTGGTATTTGCAGTGCCACATCTATTTGTTTGTTTACAATATCAATTACCTCCTTGTTCTGCCTTGTCTCAGTGCAGTGTGTTTGTTTGCCCTCTTCTATCAAAGATAATCAAGGGTCTGATCAAATCTACATCTCTTTGTCTTGACTCTGAAGTGCTTGCTGATTAAAGTGGGAGAGATAATAGAATGCAGCAGAAAGGATATACATTTAGTGAGTTCTATGTACAACATGATGTGCTAAACTTCACCCCAAACATTCTTTTCTTCCATTTCCTGCTGTTCCCTGTTTATCCATTCATGCCTGTTTTCTGAGCCCCCTTCAGAGAAATGTTGGCCTTCTGGGCAGGACTGAGGAAGTCAAGCCTGCCTCTGCCAAGGTCCTGCTGAATCTCTTCTTCCTGCCATGTTGGCTGAAGTGATGGGATGGCAGTCCCTCCTGCCAGATTTATGTCATATTGTTGTACGTGGTAAGAGCAGCCAGCCAGTGCAGCTAATCTGGCTGCCTGTGTCAGCAACCTGCTTTTCTTTGGACCAGGCTGAGGACTGCTCCACAATGCAGGACAGCCACTGGTTCTGTGCTAGTCTGTGCCTGTCATTCCAGATGTCAAATGGTCCAGGTAAATTAGGAACTCCACGAGCAGACCTGCCAAAAATAGCTCGTGGGTAGGACATATTGGTGCCTGGCATATACAGGAGAAATACCCAAGTTACTAGAAGTCATGCAGAACACATATGGGGACTGAAGGCAGGCTAAGGTCCAGCCTTGGGTTTTGTCAGTGTCCTGAACAGAATTTGGCTGCAGCCAAGTGAAATACTAAACTCTACTACTACAAAGAAACGTCACACGTGCCTTGACCTGTTTGGTAGGGCAAATGCTTCCTGTGTTATATAAATGTCAAACCACATCCCATAGCAGCAGCATCCACATCACCAGTTCAGCAATAACCATGTTGTAGTAATCGGCAAATATTAAAATTATGCACAATTGGCTTGTCAGTTTTGCCACATATGTTTATATGCAAACAGATCTTATGACTAGCACTTCCAAAAGTAACTAGGAATGTGTCAGTGCTGAACACTCAGCAGGTTTTGTTGCTTGGGCCTGACCTGAATGTTAATCATGTTTTTCCTTAGATAAGCATTAAATCTCTTCTGCTTCTGGAGACCAACATCAAAATTCAAATATTTAATTTGCTCATTGACATTTATTAAAATAGCTTTGTGCTTGAATATCAAGTTAAGGCAGTGGTAGCTAATTTTGTTAGTCTAGATGACGTTGGAAGTAAACAAATCTGATTGAGAAGCATTTAATACTCACTAAGAAATGGAGGGAATGAAAAGTCAATGGTCTAAAATGTTGACATCTACAAACAGCAGAACTTTAGGTTTGGCTTTTGAGGTAACTGAATGAAGCCTCAAAATCAGTTGGTATAGGTGTATTTCCAAGTGTTAGGAGAGGTTCTTCTACTGCTTCCCAAGATGGACCTTAGTGTCCTAATGAGACAGATGACCTCAGATCATTTATATGTAAGTCTTACTCCATAGGCTGAAAATTCTTTGGTTGGAAGGTTAAGTGTGTATTCGGCAGAGATGAATGTCCTGTGGGTATTTTGGTTTATAGAACTATAGAATTATTAAATTTAGAAAAGACCTCTAAAATCATTGAGTCCAAGCTTTGTCCAAGCCATGAAAACTGTCCTGGTTGCTTATATTTCCTGGACCCATTTAAATCTCCCCCAGTTGCTTTGGTACAGCCATGATCTTGTCAGTCCCTCTGGTGAAAGCTGCTCTGTCCTGCCAGGTCTCTTCACTTTCACTTGAGTTCCCCTGAGTCCAGGAATCTCCCTCCAGCTCCAGAACTTACCACAGTCACCATTGCAAGCACTGCAGTCACCATGTACCTCACTGCCTGAGGAGAAAGTTGCTAATTTAAATATTGCCATTTAAGTGGGGATATATTCACATGTATATGCACACATGTTGTGAAAAGGCCTTGTTATGAATGATATTAAGTACATGAGGCCCTTTAAGTTCCACATAATACAAGGAAAGGCATTTATAAGTAGAGATGTAAGGAGAGACTGCATTTTTCAGCAGAGTTGAAAATACAGGAAGGTGGGACAAGAATACTTGGCCTCTCAAATGACCTTTTCAAGTAGCTGGCTGGTCTATCAATAACTGGCTTGTTGGGTATAATTCCAGTTTTACACCACTTGCTTACGTGATTGCTTGTATGTTGGCCTGGAATACTGAATTGTGAATTTATTAAATTCCTTTTCATTGTGAAACCATGCAGATGTAACTGAGAGAAATATGTTTAATCCCCTGGGGTGGGGATCAACTGGAGGCATGCAAATATAAAGGATTATTTTTTCTCTTTTTAAGAAAAGTTTTGGTATATTTATGGATCAGTAGATTGGAACATTTATTCAGTAAGCAAAGAAGAGAGAGGTTTGCTTTGAGGGTTTCTAGTTTGGTCCTGTTTCATTGCATTTATCAAGAAACTATTCTTTTGGACATCTCTGAGGGGGTTTTGTTGTTTCTTTAATCTTGGCTGCCATACTGAGCTAGCAATTGTCTCCTGAAGAGAAGGTTAATATTAGTGAAACTTCCATAACTTAAAATACAGCTGTCAGCCCCTGTGCACAGGGGTCCAGTAAATAACACCTATTTGAATAAAGCTGGTTGTTTACCTAGGATAAACTGTTCTGGATTCTCAATGGAGCATCCTACAGATAACCTGAAAATTCATAAAACTTATCAGACTGAGAGTCAATTTTAATTAACCCCAAGTGGAATTTCACACTTAAGTTTCTCCTGGGTGCTCTATTTCAGGAATATGTGAGAGGTACCATATGGACATATTGAAGAATGTAGATGAGGGCATTGCTGGTGACAATTATTTTCTCAAATGCCTACCCTAGGAAAAGGTGACCATCCTATTTTGCAGGCACTGAAAACAGACATCAGTCCTAGAGCATTGTGTGAATGACATCTGTTGCTTGGGTTTTGGCAGACATGACTTTTCTCTGACACTTGGAATTCTGTGTGCAAAGTTTGGGGTGAGAAGGAACTTATGTTGATAACATTGTTTTGATAAAAACGCCTTGAAGCCCTTTAAGTAACTTTATAGATAAATATGGCTTTCCAGAGAGTAATTTTTTTCATTTGTTTGCTTTGCAGTATGTGACAATGTATGTTTTATTGTCTGTCTCTTAGTCTCAGTTTAGCTGAAGGAACATAGAAAAATTGATTAGGCTTTTTTTTAAAAAACATAATATTGAAAGGAAGTGATGGAGTAGTAGTGATTGCTTGCCAACAGTCTCATTGAGGAAGAGAAATTTGGACAAACACCCAGTTGTCCTCCAAGTACAGTTTCCCTCTGTTCTGGTACCTCAGCTTCTCTGAGAAGCTGTGCTTGCAGCTAATTTAGAGAATACCTTCAGCAGCAGCTTTTCATGCACTGTTTGAGGAGTGTGCCTTTCTACAATATGGAAAGACCATTTGTAGGAGAAATCTGAGTCTTGGAACTCTTGTGGTCTTTGAACTGAATCCAATAAATGCCAGTCCTCCTGGTTGCTTTGTCACAGCACCACCCTCTTCGAGAGGAGATGTAGAGCTTGTGAGGAAAATTCCCACCCAAAACCTCACAGCATTCAATTTTGTAACTGTGGAAGTGAGTTACAGGAGTTCCTGCAGCATTTGAATTCCCTGTGCCTGGCAGAACCTAGGAGTGGCTCTGGTTTGCTAGGGCTCTCAGTAGCCTGCTGTGTACTCAAATTTCTTGAATCTGTGGTCCTGTGGTGAGGAGGTAAGATTGATCAACTTGTGCTGAAGGAAGTAAAAATCATCTCTGAAATCAGGATTTCCAGTTTTCCCATGTTCAGTGCTAGCTGGCAAGGTGTGTGCTCATACATACTTGCAGTCAAATGGACTGTGGCTTTTCCTTGCACAGATCAGTTTGGAACTAGGAAAAAAAATTGTATTTGTTTTGTTTAGAGCTCTATCCGGGGTGTCAGAAAATGAAGCAATTCTTATTTGAGGCTAGATGCCATCTGTCTGTACTATCCTCATGACACCATCACACTCTGTGACCTGTCAAACAGAATCTCTATGTGAATACTCTTCTCTACTTTCTTCTGTCTTAGCTAAATTTTAAGCTCTTGGATTTGGGGATAGCTTATGGTTTTAGCTCTTAATTTTGAGAGTGCTCTGAAATGAGCTGTTCATTTTTCTTGAGCATTGAAGCTCATGAGCTTTCTTGACAACTTCAGGAGGCAGTTTCACAGGTATTAACAAATTGTCACTGAAGCTTTGTTTACAGCAAGTTGCTATCCTGACAGTGGGTTCACAAAGAATCAGCATTAACTTCTTTAGGTAGCAAAACTGCTCTGATCATGCAGGGCAAAGTGCTCCCCCAAAGGAAGAATTGTCCCTTGGATGACTTGTCCCTGGGACTGGTACCTTCCCTTGGTTTCTGTATTGAGTAAGAAGTCACAACAAGCAAATCAAAAGAAGAAAAATTCAGCCTGTACTGTTAAATATTGAAGGTGTTTTGAAACCAAATGGCCTGTTAAAAGTTACCTATCCTGTTTTCAAATGCGAAGGCAAAAATGAATGTTTGGTTATTATAAAATGTCTAACACTGAGCTGGCTTGGGGGACAATTACTATAGGAAGGTGTTGGTTCCAGGGGCTGTGAGGGAAGAAACATCACAGTAGTATTTGTTTTAAAATTAATCTTAGATAATAAGTAGGGAGATTTTCTTGCCCATCTCTATTTGAGGTGTGGGTGTGATATCTTGATTCTCTTTACTTAGGAGAAAGACTCATCAATAAAGAGCTCAGAAAGCAGCTTCTAGTGATCTTGAGATCAGACACATGTAAAACAAGATTTCTCTCTTGATAGCTTGTGATGCATGGTGAAAGCAAGCCTTTTAAAGTTATTTCTGGCTCCTCCTTTTCTCCTGCTTCCTTGCAATTTTTCCAGCCATGTCCAGGCTTAGATTTACCCTATCTTTCTTCACCCAAACACTTGCATTTTTTCCAAGGACTGGCACAGCTAGGAGCTAATGCTGTTTGTATTTGATGTAATAGAGATACAGAGTTGAAAGACCTGACATTTCTGCCAGCTGGGTCTAAACCTTCTCACTATCTATCTTTGCAGCTGTATGTAAATGCCAGACTAGCTGGGGAAGCAGACTCACTCATTTTTATGGTCCATTGTTATGGGTTTATCAGCTCTAGCAAGAGAAGGAAAATTCACTAGAACTGAGTGCTTTTATGAATGCTATACAAAATCTTGGCATCACATCTCCACTGTTAATTAAACTCTCATGATTGTGACCAACTCCTTTGCCTTTGGGACAAAATTGAAGTATGTAGGCTTAAACATGAGCTAAACCCTTCTTTTAAGCTACAAGAGAGTCCTAGGGCCATGTATAGCAAGTCCTGTGTCTATTGAAAAATATTTTAAGTAGGGTAGTTGCTGCTCTTGTATAACTTGTCTGCCATTCAGAATACCACACACGTTATCATCTTAATGCTCTGATGGGAGCTGCTGCCTGTGAACTCAAGTGGGTTGTCCCATCTGACTGATTCTGTTGTATTGCACACACCTCTGTGACTGCAGAGAGGAATTTGAGTTTGGGAGGAGGAGATGATTTGCATATGCTTCATTTGTATTCTTGCAATAGCTGTGCTCTGCCAGTTGTGCTATAAATAAACTGGTCTGTGGTAAGGTACAGTACAGTCTGTCCCTGGCTGTCTTCTGCAGTTGGAACCGTGTAGGTACAGTGTTGGAGTGTTTCAGGGATTACTGTTTCACAAGCTGGTCAGGGAAAATAATCAACAAACCTGCATGCCCATAGAACTAGGAGTATGCAGCAGTATAGAGAATTTCATGGCTTTAAAGACACAAGGTGTGTTTTGGAAATTCATTGCTGTCTCTGTTCTATGCCAATGGGCACAATCAAGGACCGAATAGGTTTTGGTTTTTTTAACCAGGAATCAGCTGTCATATATTGGCATGTCAAGCCCTGTTCTATTCATCTTGTTTGAACCTTTACATTCAACCAGTTCCAAAAAAACCCATAATCAAACCAAAGTTTGCCATTCAGATAAATTCTATTTGACCCCAAGAGTAAGGAGTTATAATTGTAAGATCCACCTCATCCAGTAAGGAGTCTGAATGAAATGATTTGTTAATAAAGCATGCAGAAAATAGCTGAAGGGATAAATGAAAGCACAGAAGTGGGCAGGATGCTTTGGAAAACCCTATCATATTCCCAGTCATCTTTCCATGCTTGCCCGTGGCCCATGTTTCAACCACTACTTGAAGTTAAAAAGCAATTTTTAAAGACATCCTTCAGTCTAATAGAAATCTTTAGTAGAATTTTGACTCCTGAGGGGCTGACTCTCAGGCAACACAGTTCTGGTTCTATGTTCATGACTTCAACCTATGCACTGCTGAAAACTTTAAAGAACAATCTCCTTTCCTGAGAAGTGGCAACACTTGACAATGCATTTCAGTTTTGAGAAAGTAAATGTGGCATGGGATGTGAAGGGCCAAACAAAGGAATTGGTTGGTTTTTTTCTAAAAACACATGAAATTTGGCTTTGCGATAGTGAAGGTAACCTACAATAGAGATCATCCATTCCTTCCTATCAATGGAAGACACCCCTCTAGAGGCTCTTGGTACCCTGTGGGAAGGACACATCACTTAGCAGTTGCTACAGAAAATCAGGAGCATGGAGCTATCTCCTCTGATGTCCTTCAGCTCTTTCCTAATCAGCTTCAGAGCTGTTGTCCAAGTCTGGACTCTTAAGGGAAGCTGGCTGTCCCTTATAATTTTAGTCCCACTTGATCATTCCATGTCTTACGTGCTCTGGTAATGCACCTACCTTTCTTCTTTCCTGTTTCTGTTTTATATCTTGTTTTTTTCTCCCCTCCCCATTCTCTCAGGAATTTCCCCCCCCAACTTCAATCCAATCACAAAAATGAAAAAAGTAATCCTGGAATCAACAAACCTTTTTGTTTAACTGGTTGACTTTGTTCAAAATCTTTCTTCTCTTCTATAAGAGAAAACTGACACAGTTGTTATTTTCTAAGTGCATGAATTATTTTTTGTATTAGGCACCTCAAGCATATTTTTCTGTTATGGAAAGTCAAGTACTTTTTCACTTTAGAAGCAACTTTTAAGCCATAAACAAATGGAAGGTTTCATATTATATCAGCAATGAAAAGGTATCAAAAATTCCACTAGAAGCAAATGTGTGTGCATGTGCACATATGTGTCTATTAATAGATGATGGAGGATGAGTTAACTTGTAGAAGATGGTGATTGCCAGGCTCTCAAATAGCTGGTATCTAATTCTTTAGTCCTGTTTGTTTGGTTTTTTGTTTTTTTTTTTAACTGTTTCCTAGGGGGGAAGCTCAGGCAATTATATAGCTAGACAATTCTTTCAATAATTTTAAAATCTCCCAGAAAAATGGGTATTTAAGGCCATTGTGTTCTTACAGGATTCCTGAAAACTGGTAGATGGAAGAGATGAGCTATGCAAATGAATGCCCTTGCTGAGGGCATTAAATTAACTAAATTTAGCCCTTAAATCTTGTTGGACAATAGCCAGCTCTGTTGCTTTCTTCCATGTACTGAGCAGTGTTATCTGCCTGAGTTTTGGTCTAGATTAGCCACACCATACAATAGCTTCTGCCAGATGGCTTTATCCAAGAGAAAAAGAGGTAGGTATAGGGATGTGCAGGAGTTAATGTCCTGCAACACCCATCTTATAGGTGCAGGAGACCCACATTCACTGGTTTCATTGCTCACAGAACAACTTGTTTGGCTTGTGTTTTGTTTGCCATTTGCCTTCAACAAACGCCAAATTATTATAACAGTATTTAACAGTGCTGAAATGTATTAATGGGATCTACCCATAGGCGACTTGGCTTGTGGTTCTAAACTTTCTTACCTGTTCAAATGTGGATTCTAGAATTATAGCATAAAATGTAGTGTGTACTGAGTGCACTAAACCCAGCTTTGGGGTAAAGTGTTTTATTTTTCCAAATAATTGAATATCCTAGAATAAAGTTGAAAATACATAATATGGAGGTAGAACCTAACTTTTAGGTGCATTGCAGGTCCTTGTGTGGAAGAGCAAAACATTTGGTGACGTAGTTTGGTGGATATGAAATGCAGGGTGAATTACTGTTTGTTTTTAAAAAGATCATCATGTAAAAGATGCACTTTCCTTGGGCTCTAAGAGAAATCAGTCACTTCAGTTGCTCTAAGAGTTCAATAAGGTGTTATCAAGATGCACCAGCTTCTTTTCATTGGCATAGCAACAAGCCTGATGCCCACTTCTGAGAAATTTTGCCTTGCAGGGGGGAGAAATTGCTCTGTGCAAAAGTTAAGTTTCGTGGGTGTGGGATTTAGCCAGCATAACCCAACTGAAAATATTGTGAAGGAGGTAGAATGTCTTGATGAGAATTTTTCATTCATACCTCTGGGTGTTCTGTATGCTTCGTTTAGGTGTAACTATGTCGTTTTCTACAAAATATTTGGCTTCTTTCTTGAGCTGTGCTTTGGGATATTTCCATATTCTAAGTAGCTTAGCTTGCTGCTTCTCTTATTCAGTGGAATATTTGGATTCCGTGATATGTTTTCTCATTGTTGTTAAAAGGTGCCAGCACCTTGGAATCTTACTCCCTCTGTTTTATGAAGTGATAGGTCTATTCCTAGAAACATTCATAATGTATGCACTTTGCAATTTCACTATTCAATTACTGAAGACGCCTGGTACATGAAAACCTATTTTAGTTGATAAGGCAAAGCCAGATGAATAGGATTATCTGTTTCTAAGCATACTGAATACAATGCTATATAAATCTTATACCTGAAATACTCTTTAGGAAAATGTCTCAGAACATGTATTAGTTCCCACTTGAAACTACTAGAATTGGCATTAAAGAGAATAGAATTCTTAAATTTAGAAGGGTATTAAGGGTTAGATAAGTGTCCTGTTGGATATCTGGGTTGCCAACACCTTTTTGACAGAGCTGAGCATAGGATATGAAAAACATGATAGAAAAAAATGCAAAGGATTGGAAAGTTTCTCATTCTCTGTTGGGCTTTTTTTCTGGAAAACCAGAATCCAAATCATTCTTCCAGTTTGGGAAGTGATGTCAGACCTTATACTGATGACAGGATCTACAGAGAATCCCAGCTTGAAGAACAGCATTTCTCACACACTTCACTTGACTTAAATGTGATGATGAATCGTTAGAAAAACTTCTTTAGCCCCAGGGCATTCATCAGAGACTCCATAGCTATGTCTTCAACTGCTTTTGCTGAGGCACAGCAGGAGGGTGCTGACAGGATCAGAGCTTGGGGAGTGGTGCTGCAGGGCCTGAGCTTGTGTTTATGTTACTCCTGGCTTCCTTATTTTTTATTTTCTTTTAATAACAGCAGGTTTTTCTGAATTTTCTGGTTTGAGGGGAGCATGCTACAGACCTGAAGTTTGGGTTATTGTGGGGACCTTTTCCAGAGGTTTTGCACAGCCCAACTGGAAAGGTACCTTGCCAATGCAAAAAACAAAGTAAGGGAACTGAGTAAGAGTTGGGTCAGCTGATGTGTAAAAGCTTCCCCAGACTTTTTACATTGCATGGTACTTAAGAATCACCTAAGCCAGCTTTTCTCTGGAAGGCACTTCACCCTGTTCCAAAAAAAAAGGTCCATGCCCTCCCAGGGCATGTGACCCTACATGCTGGCAAGCATGTACTTTGCAGAGTGGCATCCTCTGAGCGTGGCACACCTACCTCGTGTGATCATACCATACAAGCTGAATTTCATGGTTTGAGTCTGGCTGCACTTTCCACTCCATCTGATCAAAATGGACTTCCCCCGGATCCTTTTCAATCACATCATGCCTCGTTTAAGCTTCAGCAAGATACATAAGAACATGCCTTAACATCTTAGAATAATCCTGTTAGTCTTCGTGGGCTTACTCATATACTCCAAGCTGGAAGGCACTTTGCTAAATGAAGACTTTTGTAATGAACTCAGCATGAGAAAAATGCAACTTCTGTTCCTTTTTATTCCTTAGAAAACTCAGTCTGACTCTGAGAAAAGGTTTAATCAGGCAAAATTTCCAGGCACATTAGGAAAAATTTTAATTACCAAACATGCTTGTCAGTGGGGGGCATTGCTTAGGAAAAGTAGCTGATGTTAGCAGTCCTTGAAAAGACAGAAAGTATTCCAGTCCAAATTAAAATGGCATTGGTGCTTGCAGTTCCTAGACAAGAAAGAATAGAGAAACAATAAGGTACTTAAAGGCTGGATACATATTGATGTCAGTAAGAAAACTCTTGTCTGCTTCACAGCACTCTGGTCTTGCCTTCTTTTCCATACCTAGCAAGTGAAGCAAGAGTGATGTTCTGAAGACTGCTACTTGGGAAGTGCAACATGCAAAGTCTTTTTAAAGTCAGTACCTATGTTTTGTTGTGAAAAGCATGGCTAGGGCTGATGATTTTTGAATTGTGTACAACACAGGTTTAACTTCCTAAGCTCTTACTTATCTGAAACCAGAGCGTGTTGCTCAGGGCAGTGTCACCAAACTGGAATCACAACAATGTAATTCTGCTCAGGTCTTCTGGGTTTTACCTATGATTGGTAGAACTAGGTTGTTAGGGAAGGAAAAGAACACAAGGGATAAAGGAGACACACTTAGAATTCAGTGGGGTTATGGCAAAAGCTGTGGAATGAAGTAACAAACACATGTTCCCCCTTTTGTATACCACTCATTACAAAAGCAGCCATCACCTCCCACAGCTAGAAAATGAGTGAACTGCCTGCTTTCCTGAGGGCAGCAGGTCCCTTAAGGAGCTGAAATAAGCTCAAGCTTTACTTCAGAAAGTAATAAGAGAAAATGCCCATTTGGATGAAGGAAAAAACCTCCTGATGTATTTCCCGGGGCACAGGAGAACTTCAAAAATCATATGGCAGCAGGAACGAAATATGCCTCGAGTGACAGGAGAAGGATAACTATGGCCCTACCACTGCTGTGCTGCTTCCACAAATTGTCTCTGCCTTCTGGCTATGCTGGGAGGGGTGCTGAGACCACGAGATGTCTCCGCTTGCTGAGCTAAGGATCAAGGGATGTGGTGCCTGTCGACCCACCATGAACAGATCTGCCATTTGAAGACTTGCATGTGAGGGCTCTGAAGAAGGGGAGCTTGCAGTGTCCTTGTAGCTGGCTGGCTGCATGCCCAACAAGGTGCCAAAGGTTCCTGTTTCAGCCACATTCACTATTGGTTTTGCAAAGGGAAGGGACAGAGAGGCTCTGCTGCGTGTTGGGTGGTTTGGAGCTTGTCTGTGGGTAACCAACTCAGACTGCAGCTCCTGGAGAAAACCTTATACTCTGTGTGTGGTTAACATGTGAAATATGGCTGCCAGCTCCATGGTATGATGATCCAAGGCAGATGCTTTACAGGACTGCTGCTAAACTGATGCTCACAAAAGCACAGCATGGAGCATTTTTTCCCCTACCTATGACTGAAAAGGCACTGATTTATTGTATCCCAAAGTACTGTTAGTCATCATATCTTAAAATCTTAGTCTGATCCAATAAACATTTCTTTATCTATGGCAAAAGCATTCAGTGTTAATTAGAAGAATAATTTAGTAAATAAAGGTCAGAGCTTTTTAAATGCTTTATATAGGGCAAAAGAAAACTTAATCTCAGGGTTATAAACAGTGTTTTTGTTAAGCAGACAGGAAACATTTCCAGTCAGAGTCTCTGAAATGTAAATGAGCCTATTTTATCCCTTGATTTTCACAAATCTCTCACCATGTTGCCACTACAGAAGAGGAGATAAAGAATTCTAGTGTTGCTTCAAAAAAGATCATGTGTTTACTGAACCCAGGCTGGAGCTAAGGTATGGGCATACTGTTTTGTGGAATTTGTAGCATTATTTTTGATATTGATTCAATACAAATCATAAACAGATAGACTGGTTTGGGTTGGAAGAGACTGAGACCATCTAGTTGCAAACTCCTGCCGTGGGCAGGGACACCTTCCGCTAGACCAGGCTGATCAAAACCTCACCCAACCTGGCCTTGAACATTTCCAGGGATGGGACAGCCACAGCTTCTATGGACAACCTGTTCCAGGGTCACATGCCACCCTTAGAGTAAATAACTTATTGAAATGGTAGCTTGCAGCAAAACTTGGTTTTGTTCTGATGCAATCCTGAGTCTGTGCTCTCCTTGTCTATGGACAGTTCACAATGGTGTGCACACAACTGATAAATGTCTGCCTAATAAAGGCCTTCAGTTAAAATTATCATACATGGAGATTGAACAAAGCAGAACAAAGCTTGCAACTTATGTTATTGTGAATGAGGGGAGAAAATCAAGGAAAGGGATGAGTGGTCTGACTGATGTCATGAAGCTTTGCAGATCCTCTGTAGGGATGTACTTGGATCTCATGTTGGTTCTCATGACATCCTTTGATTTAGAGCTTACTCCTGTGGATCCTCCTAATATCCCTTAGTTATGATGCAAGGTCAGAATATGATCCTTTGTGGATAGTTCAGAGAAAAATAATAATCCATGGGATGGAGTGTGCTATGTAGAGCTCAGGGAAAGAAAAGTTAGAAGGGTTGAACAATGCTGCTGGTTTTAAAGGTGGAGAGAAGTGTCTACCCAAGGTCTGGAGCCACTTGTATTTTAAAAGTGCAAGAAGGTGCAAGGACACACTTAAGGGTCTTGGAGAAGTGATGTCCAAAGGAATGGTAGAAAGCTGGGAGGTTTTTAACAGAAGGAAACACAGGCGTTTTCACCCTTTTCTTTTCCCTCTAGAGGTTGGAACTCCTGTGGTTTACAGTAGTCATGGGACTGTTATCTCACAGACCTTCTAGATACCTCCACATTTGGAAGATAAATAAACTTCCACCAATTTCACCTGCAGAATTTGAGACTGGGAGTTTGAATGGCAACTGAATTGCAACTGCACTGAGGAGGACTGTAGCTGCTCTGTGATAATCAAATTTGGTTTGCTTGACACAAAATGAGATTATTGATTAGACACACACAGCTTGCCATTTCAAATCACATCTCCTCTTCATTTCCAAGGGATGATTGACATAGCCTAGCATGCTCAGCATCATTAAATGGAAAGAGTTATTTACGGTGTTGCATCATAATTTATCCCTAATTCCCAGATCTGACAGAAGAGAATCACTTTGAGTGCTAGGCATTTTTATCTTGCCATTAAAAGTGTATCGAAAGCTTTAGATAAGAACTGAAGCTGAAATTCCTTCCTAGCTTATATCCAGATAATCTGGCCTGCAAAACTGAAGCAGGGAGTGGTGGAACATGTCAAATGCAGCTCCTGATCCTTCCAAGACTTCAGACATGCTCTAGCTGTTCCAGATGTGCATCTCAACTCAAAGGGTTCTTATAATGAACATCTTCTTTGTAAAGTTCTCTTAAGCCTCACTTTCCTCATACACTATTAGTTAGCAGCAGCACCAACAGTGGGCAGACTTCAGTGGCCAGATAATGTGTGCTGTGTGAGTCTTCATTTAGAAATTCATAAGGCATCACTTCCATTCAGAGGAGGTGATATTTACCAAGAGCAGGTTTAATATGCTTTTATTACCTTCTTTTCTTGAGGAGAAAGGTGCATGCAACCCAAAACTGTGCAGGAGAGGCTGTGAAGGGGTTCTGTGCTCTTGCTACTGATCTCAAATTGTTAGATCCTGAATGTCAAGCATTTCTCCTTCAAAATCTCCCTCAGATAATTTGAAAAAGCTGAACTAGGATACTGCCTGACAGGACAATTTTGCTTTAAAGTAGCTGTACATAAAATCATACTGTTCTCCCAGTTCTCGTGTAGATACTCATACCATATTCTGCCAATGGAGCTAAAGAGATCTTCTGGGTAAAAGTAAATTTGATTTTTATTTTGTTAACAGTCTCCTAGACTTTGTGACAGTACCTGTATGTGAGACACCACTGGTTCCACACTTGGACCATCTGGAACACCTCTACAGAGTCCCATTCCAACCTTCATGCTTCTAGAAGTGTTGTGCGGGTGGAGCGTGTTTGAAGAAAAGCACACGGTTAAATGAGCTGTAAAAATATGCATTATACAGAGAGACTCCAGGAGCTCTCTCTCATTTGTCTCATCAAAGCAAAGATAAATGAGCAACTTTCTCATAGGCTATAATTACCTCTGAGGGGAACAAAAACATTGATAATTGACAGCTTTGAGCTTGACCCTAGGATATAACAAAATCCAGTAGTTGGAAATTGAAATTTAGAGTGTAGAGAGTGCAATTTAGAAACTCAGACGTGATTTTAACCCTGTAAGTTAACTAACTATTGGAGTAGCAAAATTGAAATTTTGTGATCATTGATTTTCAATCTAAGTTGTGGGGTTTGGGTTTTCTTTGAAACTTGCAATCTTCTTCTCATATAATTTTAAGTCCTTGACCTGTATTGCCTCATAGAAAAGGCCAAGAGATTTTAATAACTTAGCTCTTGTTTTGGCAAAAAGATGTTATACAGATAGTAATCCTGTTTGAAAGGCATTCTCCATCTTTAAGCTTCTAAAAGGGGGGAGGATTATAGATTTGAAAATCTGGTCCCACTGGTGGGATTTGAGTGTCTGAAGTATAGAGGCCATGAAGCTGAAGAACAAACCCATCCATCAGCATGGTAGAGGGTCTAGAGCAAACCAGACCCTACATTTTGAATTCCTCTGTCATTTCCTCCCCTGTGTTTTGTCATGCCTGAAATCAAGCACAGTTTTATTATAACTGAGATTTAAGATGTCCAAAAATCCCATCTGCCCAAGTAAAATGCAGTTTGAAAGCTGAACCTGGTCCCAGAGCACCTCTGCAAACTCCCTAAGCAATGGACGTATTTCTCTGTGTATTCTATGAGTTCAGTTGCAATTGCTTCCTACAGGATATTTTACTCCTGCATCTCTTCCAATATACAGCAGATGGAAAGGATTGACAGGCATTCTTGGCCTTGGTTCAGTTTCCTCTCTCCTCAGTGTCCCTACCCATGCATTTGGGCTTTTAAAATAACTCCTTGGATTTAAGGGGTTCCCTCTGCCATTCTTCTGGGTTTGTCAACATCCTTATGCCTATGCAAGGCTCAGTTCATTTGATACTTTGCATTTGTTCCCAAACCGTACGTGATGCTCACCTTTTTTTTTTTTAAGTTTTTCTACTTTCTGTGTAGCATAAACCCAAAATGAGAACATGAATATGCAATTGAATCAAGGGGTTCTCTTTCCTAACCCACACAAATTATTTTTTTAGATTGTCCTGTTCTTCAGACTCTGTCATAAGATCCAAGTCAAATGAGAAATCAGAACTGATGCAGCTGGATCAGAACTGATTTACAAATTTAAAACCAACATGATAATTACAATATTTATGTTAACTATAGAATTTATAGGTATTGTTTACCTGACTATGCCTTATCCTGCCATGTAGCTGGAGCCTTTTTTTCATGTTTCACAGCTGCAGCAAAATGGAGTCTGCTGGAAAATCAATATTTGGATGTTAAATTAGGGTTGTCTTTTTCCCACCATGTGTCACTCACAGTCTACAATCCTATTTTGTCTGCCACTGGCCAGTCACAGAGTCTTAGATGTTCTTTCTCTGTGGTTCCCCAGGAGGTCCTGGCCACTTATCCTGTTCTGAACAACTTGATGTTCTTATCATTGGAGTTGAGAGGAATTGTTTCTGCATGAGAGAGAACTTGACCCAGTGTCATTATAATGAGATCAACATTATACCATAAAAGCCAAAATTTATTCAAGGTTGAACTGGCCATTAAGGCCTAGGCTGGGATCAGGGAATTTGATAGCAAGCCATCCTTTGGGAAAGCTGGGCCTCAGGTCTTATGACTTCCCAGCCAAACAGGACACTTCTGCTCTTCAGTGATCTGTGGCAGGCATTCATAAAATGTTTTGTGATGAAACACCACCCCTTGGCCTCCCAGCCCGGCCTCAGCTGTCCCTTTCTGCTTATCCTCAGGAACAAGGTTGCCTCATGTTGTACCAAGTGAAAGAAGCATTCTGAATGACTTCTGAATGATTTATATTAACCTTAAATTCCAGTGCAGCTGGGCTGCTCTTGCAGTATGGCTTTCTTAATTATTCCTAACAGGGAATCACAAGATGTGAGGACAGGGCATGCTTCTCGTTTCCAACATATTTACGTAAAGCTCTTCCTTCCAGCTTTCCTGGTAAGCTTTTTGTTACTGTAAATAATATACAAGCTGAGGGTCAGTAATATGTTTGACTCTTAAACCTATTTTTTGAGGCTGCCAAATAGGTCTGTGGTGCTGCCAGTCACAAGTAAAGCTTTCTTTTTTGTCTTTGAAGAAGTTTGGTGAGGGAATTTTTGCTTTTCATTTAGCTTTCTGAAATCGTAAGCTTCCGACCTTGCTCTGGTTGGCCTCCCTTCATTTCAAAGAGCTATAGAACAGTTGTGCATGCAAAAAAAAAAAAAAAAAAAAAAAAATCTGCAAGAAGCCTGACTGCCTTCCCAGCCAACCTTGGCAAAGGGAGCCCTTGAGTGAGACTAACATTACCTTCACTGGAAAAGGTTTTGTTCAGTAGTGCCTACATGCAGCTTGTCAGGGCCACAGACACTTTGTCATTTGGCTCCATCTTCTGGGATAAGGCAGAAGAAACAGAAACCACTTGAGCTGACACTTTGCAAGTCCTGTCACACAACACTTATTGGTCTTTTCTTATTCTTCATTAATGCTTCCATGCAAGCTAACACTGGATGCAAACACAGTAGGGTAGGAAACCTTTTGCTTTTCTGGAAATGTTTTAATGGGAGCAAGAATTCAGTACACAAAAAAAGTGCTGAAAATCAATAGCTTTTTTGTTTTCCAAGACTAAGAAAGGACAGTTAGTGAATGTTTGATTTGCAATTCAACATTGATAGGGGAAAAAGAAGAGCTCAGGTAAATGGCTTTTTGATTCCTGCACAATTTTGCAGAATTAGCTGTGACTCTGGCAGCACACTATTTGTTCTCTGCTGCTAAAACTGTGAAGGAGAAAAGGGGATAAGAAATTATTGCTATAGCAACCTTCAAGTGGGTGCTGTAGGTGATCAAAACACATTTGTTGATGGAAGTTTTGACCATCACAGTCTTTCTGTGCAGCACCCAGAACTGTGGGCCAGCTAGCCGAGCTGTAGCCGCATTTGCTTCCACTTTCCATTCAGTCTTTGAGCTTTTCCACTGTTCAAAAATTAACAAAGTATAAAAGCCTTATCAGACTTCCATCTCTGAAGACTCTGTGCTCCTGTTGTTCCTGAGACAGCCTGACATTAGTCCCCTCCTCGGAGCAGCAGCAGGGTCCAGCACAGCTTCTTGGCACTCTGCTCTGGCTTCGGCAAAGAACAGCAGCTCTACCATGGCCATTCACTGCATCCGTTGGGCAACTGTGCTTGCTCCTGGTGCTCAAGATGTTGCTGAAGCTAAATATTTGGGTTTTGAGGTTGTGGCTTGCTGCTAGCAATGAATTCCCAAATGAAGTGTCTGCTGATTCCTGACCAGCTCTGACCTGCAGGTACAATACCTGCTTTCATCTTGGAGTAGGGTCGTCAGTGAGAAACCTAGAGCAAGGTCTTTGTATCCCCAGTACAAAGCTGTACTGGTTATTGGCATGTCAGGGGAAGCTCACTGCAAAGCAGACTTGCAGAAAATAAATTATGCGTTAAATCAGACTTGTATTTTGATCATAATTCAGTAATAGTTTATACTTTGTTTCTCTTATATGTAACTCATGAGGGGTGCCTAAATGGTTAATGCAATTTTAGATAAACTGGTTTGAAATAGGTCGCCTGAAATCATGCTTTATGTTCATGTATATCTCTACTTCTCAAGCAACATGCTTATAAGGTTTACTGAGCACTTAGTGATCCCTTCTCAATGCATTTTAACAGAAGTTCGAACAAAAGGGACCTTTTTTCACTTCTCTGAAAGCCAAATTTATTTAAAATTAGTGGGTTTCACTTGAAAATTACTTCTTAATATCCACGATGAAGCTTGGTAATGAAATAGTGTGAACACTAGTAATAAAAATCTGTAATTTCGTAACTCAGGGATGTACTGTGTAACCTTTAATTTACAATAAGTTGTAATTTGGTTTAAAAGGAGCTACCCATACAAATGCCTCAGACATCACAGGCATGCATGTGGTCCTTTAGGTCAGTCTTGTATACTGGACTTCTGGGAGCTGTCCTGCTGGTTTTATTCTTTCTCTCTCTGCCTTGAAGAAAGACCCTGCAGCCTTTGGGATGACAGGAATTGCTGCTCTCTGAAAGAGGGTTTTGGCCTCTTTGTTTGTGTAGTAAGCCTGCTCTGGCTTGGAGGAGGAATTACAGGTCCAATTCTCTAATTGAGAATTAAAAGAATTGAAGAATGTGCTGTTTGGATCAGGAGGAACTTAGCTGCTAGGGATGCTGGAATTAAAGCTTTAGATACAACTGAAATTTTGGAGGGACAAAGTACTGGCAGACTTGATGTGAGTTCTGTATTACCCAGCAGTTGATACAGGACTGTGCAGTCTGGGGTTTATTTGTGCAGTCTGGGGCTTCTGGAAGACATGTAACCACACAGGTCCTATAGCAAGGCTTGCTGTCCCTTATTATATGCCCTGAAGGATGATTTGGCACTTTGTACACTGTAAACTTTAGTCATTTCCATCATGTTCTAAGAAAAAAATCCAAAAGACCAGAAGACAAGAACCACAAAACCCACTTTTTAATTTTTTTTTTCTCCTGAGTTTATAACTTTAGCATAGGATTATAAAATCTCGGCGGGTAAAGAGCTAAAGACATCCAATCCCCACACTTTTTCCTTCATTATTGCTTATTCCACAAGAAAACCAAGGAGATTTGTGCTTATAAATAACATTATTATTCAGAAAGACACAGGCAACTGGAAATATAGATGCTATGTTCCCCTTTGGGTTTCCCCACTTTTCTCAAAGTTATCCTAACCCAGGTGTTTCTTCAATCAGATCTTTGAAGATTTCTCTCTGCAATTTCTCCTGTCCTGCTGGATTTAACACTAATACCTTGTATATGTTGTTGAACATGTGACTTTTCCACTGATTTACGGGTGTGGAGCCATTGCCCTGCAGGTCATTTGCACAGTTACAGGAGGTGACAGAGGCTCTGGGTGGGTGAGGAGAGCACGTCTGGGGCCTGCCTGGAGACACCTGAGGGAGCTGGCACCTAAGCTTTGGGGACAAAGTCCCTTTTCCCAGGCAGGCATCTGTGTTGGAGGGGTGTGCTGAGAGAGGTGAGGAGCCTGGCTCTGTCACACAGGAGCAGCAACCCTGATGGTAACAGGGAGACATGCCTGAAATCGCTTTTGGCTGTTCCTTTTTCTATTTTATTTCCATTCCTGTTCAAAGCCTAAATAACACTTGGCATTTGAGCGTGCATGAGCAGCAAACCTCTGTTAGCAGTGAGCTCCCAGAGGACAGGTCTGCTTATACCCAGCTGGCTCCAAACTGTGGGTGTAGCAGCTTTTTCACAAGGCACTGGCTGCAGGTGCAAGAACTGTTCTCTTCCCCAGTGCATCCTTTGACTATTAAACAAATATCAGCCAGTATTCTGAAAACCAAGATGAAGCGTGAAGGAATTCCTGTGAGGGTTTTCCTTCCAAAAGAATCCCAGGCATTCAGGAACACGGGACACTGCTGAAGGTGTGCCCTGCAGACAAGGTACCCAAGGCCACGTGTACCCTGCATGTAGGCACAGCCAGCTGATGTGTGTCATATAGTTCTGTCTTATCTGCTGTTAAATTGTGGAGCTGTTGTTGTACTCTCTCTTAATACTGAAAGACAGATCAGGAGAGAGTTAGAATAAATGCCTTTTATTCTCGTGTAGTCCAAGCCTCTGACAACAGGATAGAAAAGAGGGGGTGAATTGGCAGTGGCAGTCAAATACCTGGCTCTGGTGTGAGCTGAAATGGATGAGACAGTGGCTGAGGTCTCTGCAATTGTTTCCATTGCACAGTGTGGACATGTCAAATCAGACAAAGCTCACTAGCAGCGAGTGCTTGACGTACTTGGTTTGCTTCAGGCAGCCTTACAGTAATAGGCATTATGTGCCCTTATGTGCAGCATTTCGAACTCCCAGTTCAAAACCCGTATCCACATTCAAGTCTGTGGTGAGAAAATATTTTTCTTTGCTGCAGATGGTTAAAAGTGAAGGTAAAATGTTGGAAAAATTATAAATTTTTTGATGTCAGATGTAGTGAGAATTTACTTGCTCTTCCAGATGGCATTTGCAAAGGCACAGAATGTCACAGGTTATTATCTTAAATTGAATAATAAAATATGCACAAGTAATTTTACAGCTGCTTTAATACATGATTTGTAAAATGACTGCCAGTTAATAACAAATAATAGCTGTTATAATTAGGACTAAGTCATTTGTAATTATGGAACTCTAGAAGACAGACTATTGAAAGAAATGAGGAGAAGTAACTTGTCAACTCAATAGCAATGTTTATTGAATGATGAATATTAATGGTTATCAATTAACTAGTTCTTATCTGATATAAGTTATTTGTAACTGGAGCAGAAATATGAGTATATGACTAAAAGCACCTTTGTGGCCCATCCAGAAATGGCTAAAAAACAAGATGCTCTTCATCCTGTTGGCTTCAGTGGCACAAAGAGCTGAGGTTTTTCTCAAGTGAGAGAGTTCTCTTCACTCTGTTTTTTTTTTTTTAATGAAAGCTGCAGAACTTTGCTGACTTCATTGAGTAAGGTAGTTTCCCTGGGAGCATAAAAGTGACCTAACCAAATTAAACAACAGGTCTGGCAGGAATGTGTGCCCCGGGGTGGCAGCAAGTGCAGGGTGAGTGGTGTTGCTTCCCTGGGATGTGGTTTCTGTCAGCCTAAAACTAAGAGACTGCTTTGGAGCCAAGGTGAAATTCTCATCTAATGGCTGTTAGTTCACTGGCCTTCTATAAAAATGTTCAACTGCTCTTTGAACTTGAGTGAAATTTTGATGTTCACATAATCCTGTAGTAATAACCTTTACATCTTGACTGTGCATTGCATGGGGAATTGTAGCTTTTCCTTTGTTTTGAACCTACAACCTGTTGATGTGGCTTGATGCTTTTTAGGCT
This sequence comes from Cinclus cinclus, assembly GCF_963662255.1. Classification (NCBI taxonomy): domain Eukaryota; kingdom Metazoa; phylum Chordata; class Aves; order Passeriformes; family Cinclidae; genus Cinclus; species Cinclus cinclus. Next base: position 56,946,467 of record NC_085050.1, on the reverse strand, counting down.
TTCTCATATAATAAAAAAAAATCATATGTATTTCAAATTCATTTTTAATAGGATTTTTTATTTTAAATCTGTATTATATCATTCCTCTTGTGTTTTAGGTTGAAAAGCTGTAGGCAATCCAATTGTTCCTTGTTTTAAAGGTATATCATACTTCTAGTTTTCCTTTTCCTTTCTAGTTCTACAGCATATTGTTTAAGATTTGGGAAGAGGCCAAACCTTCAAGCAGTATTCAAAGTCAGGGTTGCTTTGGATTTATACAGATATTTTCTGTTTTGTTCTCTATTTTGTCTGACACTTTAACTGCTGCTCATTGAGTGTTTTAATAGAACTCTCTCTTTTAATTCTGAATTCACTTTTCTGAGAGATAATGGTTTGTTCAGAATGTTTTTGTGAATATGAAATTAGGATTGCTTTTTGTTATGTGCCTCACTTTACATTTCTTCAACCTTATCTTTACCTGGCATTTACTCAGTATAATAAAATCTTTCTGCAACTCTTTTGAGTTAGTTTTTGGCTTTTTTTTTTTTTTTTTTCTGTCCTGAACAGCTCCGATTCTTTCCTTTTTGTGCATACATGTTTCTTGGAGTCCTTAGGAAATGTGCAACACCTGTTGGCTTGTTCTACCCCCTGTCCTGTTCTGGGACAGTATAGCACTCACTGACCTGAAACAGCACACACATTTTGGGGTGTGGCCACCATCTGAAGCCCTGGTACCAGACACAAGAGGGTTGTGTCCTGGCACATGAGCTGGTTTGTTCTGCAGGTCAGGGCTAGTTAGCCTTTGGGAAAGTATGGCTGAACAGATCCATCCTCACAGCTGGGCTGGCCAAGGCAGCAGGCATAGATTAGTAGCAGATCAGGCATGTCAGCAAGGGCTCTGGTGTGGGTGGTCATATCAAGATGTGCACCTTGGAATTTTTCCAGGTATTTATCTAGAAGCAGGTGGGAGAATCTATAATTCATCGGATCTTCTTGGCTGGTTGTCATGAACCAGGCTGCAGCTCTAGCTCTGTCTTGGGAGCTCCTCTGCCTCTGGAGCAAAAAGTGTGAGAATCCACCCTTACAGGCCTTCCCATCTCCCTGTTAAATAAATACTGCCTAGAGAATTCACCTTTCTGGGAACTTGTTGTGGACAATAAATGGTCTGAGTGAGCACTGCATAAATTAGGGGTGGGAGGGGGGTTGGAAAGGCAAAAACGTTTATGGAATTGGTACTGAGATGGGGATTTCTCCAGGGAATAGTTGGGATTACAACCATTTAACTGAGAATGGATATTGATTGTTTGTTTCCACTTTGCTCTGTCCCCATGAATGTTGTCAGGATTGCTTACTAAGCAAAGTGCCATGTGTCTGTTGCCCAGAGAAGAGTGTTTTATACAGTGAGCCCTTGAGCACAGCTGCTGGGAAAACTGTCCTTTCACACTGAGGGCTCCAAACACGTGTCTGCCAGGTGCCAAACCCAAGCACAGATCTGCAATCACTCCTGGAATGCATCAGCCAGCCTTCCTGTTGAGGGAGAGAGAGCTCTGTACCTGTGCAGCTCCTGCGCAGTTCATGGATCTTACCTCCAAATCATTGCATAAAGGGAGGGAGGATAGGAAATGGGACAAGTCATAGAAAATCCTCAATGTGGATTTTTTTTTTTTACTAAAATGCAATTGAATTAGTTTTTTTAATCCCAGTTTGAAAATTTAAAGAAAAATTTGGCAAGACTCCTTTTCTTCACACGTGCATCCTCTCCACCCAAATTTTTCAACCATGTTTTCTGAAAATAACAAGAAAAAGTGTGTAAAAGTGTAGCAAGGAAAAATTGTATTAGTGCAGTATCTCTGGAGATGTATATCTTGAGGATATAGGTAATTCTAACACTTAAGAGATTAGAGTAGTGAAAGTGATTGTACCTCTAATGGCAGGAGTAGTCTTTAAAAGAAAGTATCATCATTTTCCTTTCCAAAACCACTACAGCACTTTTAAAATAGCTTTATTCAAATTTAGGCTTTTTGTTATTGCAAATTACTACAAGTCATTGCTAGCCTAATGTTGATAAATAGGTATTTGGGTGTTGGGAGAGGGGAGTAACTTGAACTTACATATATAATGATAGATTCTGGGCTGGTTGCTACTCCACAGGAAGTACGTTTGGGATTGTAATAATAATCTATAGTTGCACCAAAAAGGGATCTCAGCTGTTAGTAATTAATTATCAGATGAGAGAGTGGGGAATAATGTAGACCTGTTGGAGCTGGTCCAAAGGAGGGCCACAGATATAGGGAGCTGGAGCACATTTCCTCTGCGGACAGGCTGAAAGATTTGGAATTTTTCAGCCTGGAAAAGAAGAGACTCTTGGGAGGACTCAAAGTCCCTTCCAGTACCTAAAGGAGGCCTACAAGAAAGCTGGAGAGGTACTTTTCACAAAGGCATGTAGTGATGGGACAAGCGGCAATGGTTTTAATCTGAATGAGAGTAGGTTTAGGTTGGACATTAGGAAGAAACAGAATGATCTCTAAGGCTATTTCCAACCCAAACCACTCTATGGTCCTATGTTTATCATGTGCTCTTTAAATCCATGGTGCATTTAGATTTTTGGCTGTGCAGTCTGGTCCCCTTACCTCAAAAAGGATCTAGAAGGAAAGTATGGACAGGCTTCCATGTTGGTGCATAATAGTCAGGAGAGAAGGCAGAGAAGGGTATGGCAGGAGGGGTCTGTGTAACCTTGAGCGGGATACAGGAGGGGATTAAGGATCCTGTGCTTATTTTCATGGCAGAAGAGAAAGTACAGCCTGCAGACAACCACTGAAGCTACAAAGTGTCAGATTGAAAACAGGGCAGCAGCTTTTCACTTTTTTGTAGGTAATAAACTTTTACGTGACTTCCAGGGGCAATTTAATGAAAGAGATGCCTCTTAAAGGACTATAAAATAAATAATAATAATAAAAAGAGAAAAAGGTAGTACCTTTGCTACTCTGAATCTGAATGCAATTCAGCAACTTGGTTGTCTGCAAAACTCGGGAAAAAAATTGTCTGATCTAGAGAGAGAATGGATCTTTCCCCTTATTCAATGTAGCTACTCCTACCAAAGCATGTGGGAAGGTTCTCAGTGGTATCAGATCTATTCTATGTAGGTATCTTAACTTATAAGAATGCTGAAACAAGAGCCTTACACTTTTGTGCATCCATGTGTGAAGACCAACTATGGATGGACTAAAAGATGAGTGGTAGGCCTATGATTTCAAAGAGTGTGAAAAGCAGGAAGGACTTGAGCTCTTAGTAAAAAGCAATCCTGTCCATATATTGTCTCACCTGAAAAACAGATGTTTTGCCCCATCACTCTGTAATCTTAAGGACACTTAAGTGTTAGCAAGTATCACTCTTCATCTGTAAGTTGGGAATAACAAAAAAAAAAAAAAAAGCAAACAGTCTTTTTTAAAAAAGAACACAATTACACACCAAGGCGAGTAACCTGCTATGATGGTGCAGTCTGTCTTTTTTTTTTCTTTCCCTGAGGGTTTGTTGTTTCAAAATCTTTTGCATGTGCTCATTTATATTTAATATTTTTCACTCTAGAAATGACCCAGATGATTTGATGTCAAACTGCTGGAGTTATTTAAACTGATAAAAAAAAAAAAATATCACCTGTAATTGTGTAGCATTGCCTGACGTAATTGAAACCCTGTGAAGTGCTACCCTGCTACCCAAGCATATGCAGAGTTCCTTGCCTATGTGTGTATCCTGTTTACAGGGCTGAGAGCTCAGATGGGAGGGAGCAAAGCACTGGGTGTGCCATGAGAACCTAAACAACACTGAAGACTTTTGCTGGTTATTTTATATTGGCATGAAACTTTAGTGCACCTCACTCCACTTTTGGATTACTCATTTCCAACCTATTTCTTATACCCTGGTGCAATGGAGGGTCAGTCTCAGGGTTTTTAAAGTTCATTTGAAACTTTATGAGAAGGAAATCAAGACAAGGAGGAAGGAAATAGGATGGTGACATTTTGAACTGATGATTAACTCAGCAGAATTACAGTGGACCAGCTGACATTTTCTTACCATGCTGTCTGGGAGACCTGCCAGTGTGGAATTATATTAGTCAATGTGTGAACTGACAAGATGCATGGTCTGGTGTTTGCAAGAGAGAACAAGATTTAGATTGCAGATATAAGCCTTTGTGACCTTATTCCAATGTGAATCAAAAGATAAATGGCAATTCTTTTATAGTGTTCCACCAATTAATGGAGCAATTATTGTCATAAGCTTTGCAAAAGAGTTGATGCCATTATGAATATCTCCAGTTTTCTAGGAATCAAGCAATTAACAACAGTTAGTTTTAAGAATCTGATCCTGGAAGGGTCACAAATGCAGAAGCAAAAGAAATATTAGCTGTGGGTGGAGAGTTAAGAAACTGGTCCTCACTTTCACAGAAATATTATTTCTGTGTCAGTACTATCTGAGGATATAAAAATCCAAGAAGTATAAAGTAAAAATAATAGGATCTAAAAATAATAGAGCCTGAAGGACCATCTAACTTCTCAGTAATTTTGCATTGCATATAGTAAGAGCCAGGCAGTCAAAATAGTGACCCAGTGCAAATGCTGAATGAGAGAAATTGCTAGGGAAAAGTTGGTTCTCTGTGGGATCACACCGTTTTTAAGGAAATAAGACTCATTATACAGCTCCAAAATGAACTTAAATTGCAGTGAGAGTTAAGGGAGATGAGCAGGAAATGTCCACTATGTCTGAAATCTCTGTTTTCTGTTGTTTACTATTCCAAAGCTTGGAACAAGAGGTATGATGTTTCATGTATTTTTTTAGTTTACATGAAATAGACTCATTCTTTTCACAAGCGTGATCATGTTTCTTTTTTAAAGATATGTTTTGAATCTCTCAGCAGTAAGGCAAAAATGGGAAAAGCTGCTGTCATTGAGGCTTGCACTGCTTTACCTCTTCCTGCAAAGGAAACTGTTCTGAAGGTATTTTGGATAACAAGAAAGTTGTGGGTGAGGTCTGACAGGCTGCTGGCATTCAATATTCCATAGGCAACAGGGTCCCTTGGGAGTGAGTGCTATGGACTTCTGTAAAGAAGATTTTTCTGAAGGCATTCTTGCATTTGAAATTAGAAGAAAAATGTAAAATGTAAGTTGGGGAAATGGTGGGTAAGAATGGATTTAATGCCAAATAGCTACAGCTCTGCAGACATACAGCTAGTCTGCAAAGTCAGTTTTGTTGCCTTGGATGGTGTAAAATCTTTTTTGTTTTCTCTCTTCTTTTGCAGCTTTTCATGGAATAGTCTGTCTTTTCCTCTTTGTATTCTAAGAATAGACACATTTCAGGTTTTGACTGTGAGAAATTAGTTTTTGGGTACTTTTGCCTGTGGATAAAATGTTGTTCCTCTTGCTGAGGGGAGTGTCTTTGATTTCATAAAGAATAGTGATTGATCCTGTTGTTGATTTATTTCCTGGGCAAAAAGTAAGGAAAAAATATTGAAGTAGGTAGTGTGTGATTGCTCATGAGTCACAGCTGTGAAATACCTGAGGCTGGAAAGTACTTCCTAGCTTTGCCCAGTTGGGTTTTTGGATATCTCCTGGACTGGAGACTCCAAAACCTCTTTGCGCAGGCTGTTTTATCACCCTGGCAATAAAATAGTATTTTCTTATTTTTAAAAGGGATTTCTTCTATTTCTATTTGTGCCCGTTGCATCTTGTGGTGTCACTGTGTTCCATTGGGATGAGTCTGGCTCTTCCTTATTTACCATCCTTCTCCTTGCTTCAGTCAGGTTCATGTACATCTAATTATATCTCCTCTAATCTTTCTCATCTTCATCCTAAGCAATCCAAATGTTCTCAGCATATTTGAATAATTTTCATTGGCCCTTTACTGGACTTGCTCCAGTGTGCCTCTATCGGTCTTGAAAGGCAACTTAAAAAAGAGTCTTTAATCTCTGAAAAAAAAATGACAAAAATACGGACTTCTAGAAACAATCTTTGTAGGTACAAGGCTGTCAGATACCTGGCCATCAAAACTGGAATTTGAGGGAATACATCAGTAAATTATTATAAATCAATAAATCACTTTACCTTATCTAAATCCCACTGCACAGATGGAAATTTTTTATGCCTTGTCAGTAATATTGTTCCTATGTGATACCTGAAAATTTCTCAAGGAAAGGAGAAGGGGTGGAAAAAGAAGAAAACCTCCAAATGTGACCCCAAACTATATTCTTATTGATGTGTTGCCTTTTAATTATGTTATTCCAATACTGAAGGAGTGATACGGAATCCTTGGTTTTGATATTTTCAGGCTCTTAAAAGTTGGACTGCTAGATAATACTGCTAGAGCTAAATAGCTGATAGTATGTTCACTGGAGAAAAGTGATATTACTCCATAGGCACATGAGCTATAGTAATATTGAAACATTCTGTGGAACTGAAGATTGGATTCTGAAAAGTGTGCAGTTTCCAATGATTGCTGTAAACAACACCATTTTAAAAAGGCAGTTTTTCAGAGGCATGGAAATGAGAGCTAAGCTTTTATAGAAAATCTATTCTGGATGACTTTATTATATGAACAGAAAAGAAAAGCTAGTAGTGATTTCACATTAACTAAACTATATAAGCAAAATATAAATATTTGGATAGCATTTGAACACAGAATTCTTTTGCATTTTTCCTAGAGCTGAAGTGGAGTCAGGAAGTGCTGTTAGAAGAGGGGAGTGAATGGATGCCAGCAAACACAGCAGCGACAAGGCTGGCTCTCCAGGGGAAGGCAGAGTGGGAATTGCAGCTGAATGGAGAAACATCATTGATACCGCCCTGAGAGGGCTTACATGGTATTGGATTGCTAAGAGGCAAAGCAAGGAAAAGAAGTGAGGTTGCTATTTATGGCCCAAGAGAATTTAATCCTTCGGGTGTGTGGTATGACATGTTATCTGCATGTTTCCAAACTGCAAAATAAGCTGCAGTTCCCAGGCTTGGAGAAATCCCTGTGCCTTAGCTCAGGGTGGGACTATTGCTGCCTCTAATGCTAAGCACCGCCACTGTAACAGCATGGTGAGGTTTTGTGCTTTTGAAGTTCCCCACTATCCACGAAACCAGACTGTTGTGGAAACCCCTTTGTAAAAAGAACTCGAGATGATATCAGGTTCCTCAAGATGTAAAGCTTCCTCTTTCATAAAGCGCCTTTCCCTCTCTCCCTCCTCAAAGGGTTCGGTGGTTTGAATCTTCCTTCCTTCAAACATCTCCACACACAATACACAGAATCAGTTGTTCAAACCTCTGATCCACCAAGTGAACTGAGACAGTGCAGGGCCCTTCCTCCCATACTGAAAAGTGTATCGAAAAATTGTTAGAGGGAGAAGGAATTGGTGGAGGACATATAACTTGTGTTGAGCTGATGAGCTGGCGAGGAGCCAGCTCAAGTCCAGGAGGAGCAGACCATGCTGTAATGTCTGCAGAGAGCTTGAAGGAAGCATAAAAAAGAGGTTTCTAAACATGAGGGGAAAGTATCAGTATTTCAAGGACAAACGTGGGACTAATTTAGATTGATACAATAGGTCTTCCACAAAAGAATTGGCTCTAATCTATTTAAAATAATAAAAAAAGAACTACTCTCCAGCTAGAGCTTTCAATGCTTAAGGTAGGTTTTAGAGAAGCTGCAGGTACTTATTTTCTTGACTAAATTTCAGTGGTTTGCAGGCTGTTATAGGAAGGAGGGAAGAGAACTAAAGGTGAAAACCATTACTGATGTGATTTAGTCCTGTTTCTTGCCAGAAAAAGAAAAGCCTGTGCTTGAATACCTGAATATAGGCAGAAAAGCAGGACAAAGAATCAACTGCTGAGAATGTCAAAGGTCCAAGGCTTCTCTATTCTTTTCCACAAGTCAACCTAAGAAAAAAAAAATCACACTAGCATTTACTTGAAGCTTTCTTGTTTGGTTGGTTTTATTTGAAGTGTTTCTGTGCTTCTTTGGATTTATTCCTGCTCTCCTTTATCACATGGGCATGCCCATCTAAATGGATCACTTTCTGGAAGATTTTGATCCAGCCTGTAAAAGCATCCCCCCTCATAGTTTTGGGCTTTCTGTAATAGAGATTGAGCAGTAATCTCACACTCAACAAAATCTTCATGTTATTCTTTTTAACCAGTCAGAGGAAATCATTGCCACTACCAGCAAGGTACAGGAAATTAGGTAGCACACAATATATTGAAAACATTAATCATTCTTTGGGGTTTTTGTTTTGTTTGTTTGTTTGGGTTTGGTTTGGGTTTTTTGTTTTGTTTTTTTGGGTTTTTTTTATGCTGGGATCTCTCTGCATCCTATTGCCTAATTAGCAAAAGGCAGAAATGTACAATGAAGGGACTGGCAACCCATTTTAGGGACACCTAATGGGATCTTGGGCCAGGCCCACTGAATGCAGTGGGTCAGTAAGCATGGCTTAGGATCAGGTTGTGATCAGCAAAATTTGTTTTGTTGCACTTGTTAAAAGCCCCCTCAGGACCTGCAGGAATATCATGGCTTCCCTATTGTCAGTGGACTTCCCTTTTATTCCCTACCATTGGTATATGCAGATGGTTTTGAAGGAATAAGAGGATGTGAAATTCAGAGGGGTGTTTTTACTTCCCTCTGGTGAATGAATTATATTGAAAATTTGGCTTTAATGGTGTGTTTCTTTGACATTCTTCCAACCATAGTAACTTTCTGCCTTGTGAAGTCATGTGTGAACTAAATAAATGCTTTCCTGGGAGCCTCATTTGCCATCTATGCTGGTAGCTAGGTATTAGGTAGTCATTTTACAGCTAATGAAAGATAAATCAAAGTCACTGCAGGTGATTCGTAGAGGGAGTATTTCCCTTCTGTTTAGACACAAGAAAATGATGTCTGATTAGCTGGCAGGTCTACATTTTTGTATTCGAGGAAGTTCAAGTTCAAAGTAGAACAGTTGCTTATTGTTATAGCGGAAATTAAAATGCAAGCACATTAAACTTAACATTTTCACTAGGACCACAGAACACAATAATCAGAGGTCATAAGCATGCTTCCATTAAGGACAGTGTCAGAGCAAAACAAAACTCAGCTTTCTCGTGTCTCCTGGGTACAGGTAACTTGCTGCATACAATTTTGTCATCCAGCCACTCAGAAGAGAATTATGTAGAAGAGTACAGGTATGGAAAGCATGTGCTCCCCAGGAGAATTTCCTGAAAATGTGTGAATTAATTAATTGTAATTTTACCTAGTGTTTTCTGTGTGAAATTGTTGACAGATGGATGACAAACAGCCAAATAGTAAAGTTTACTGAGGAGAGTGAGGGCAGTGGTGATGGTCAGGCTGTATTCCTTCATTGCTCAGAAATGCTGTGTACATTCTGTGCTTAATGGATTGTTTTTCAGGATTGATTTTAAGGTGCCATATGATGGAGCTTTGAGCAGTGTTCTGCTTCTTCCCCATCTCTGGCATTGCTTATGCAGTGCTGGTACCAGGTACCTCAAGCTTCCCTGCTTTACAGGAGACACCTCTTGCTGCTCTTGCACTCTGTGGCACAGCAGCTCTACCCTGGGAGAAAGGAGAGCATCCCCTGGGGCAGCACAGGCATGGAGGTGTGGAATGTTCTGCTGCAAAGCAAAAGGAGTGTCCAAATATCACTTGCTGGGAGCTAAACAAAGGTCAGTGGAATGATTTGGTGCAGCTGAAAAGGGAATGAAGGTCCTGATTGATCTTCCACAAGCAGAGTGGCTTCAGCTCTAAGGAGTGATACCTCTTGCTGCATCTACCCCATCCAGCAGTGGCAAGTGAAAGCAAAACCCTCTTTTTTATTGTCTAGTACTGCTCCACAGAGCATTAAACAATCCTCCTTCTTAACATCTGGAAAGACTTTTGCTGTCAGAATGTTAAGTAATAGTTTGGCTCTCAATGAGAAGACACCTCTAAGTAGAATTTAAATAAACTATCTTTCAGCTGGGACATGGTGGCCAAATCTAAGTGCTGGACTTAAGTGTATTTAATTCAATATTTGAGACTTCTTGTTGCCTCAGACTGGCAAGCCATGAACAATGTGTTGCCACAGCAACAGGAGTCTGACAATGTTTTGGATACTATTTTCAGCTAAGTGCATGTAAAATAACTGCAATTTTTTTAAAAGCTATAATAACCACTTTAAGTGTGTTTATGCCTAAAGAGAATTTTTGTACTTACGTATTCCTATCCAAGAAGTTAAGAAAATTGTTGTAAAATGCATATTACCAGCATATCTAGACTATTTAAATGGTTAAAATTTATCAAAATAATCTTTTAGGAGTCCTCAGTTTTATTTATTCTTTGTCTAATATAATGCAGTTTAAGTAATCTTCGTTCATTTTTAACTACTGATAAAAAGTACAAAAAATGAGAACTGTTAAGCATCTTCCATAAAAAGTAATTTCTAAACTTTGATTCAGTCACATGTAAGAGAATACGTTGTGTGCTATTTGCACAGTGTAATTTGGCATCCATAGCCACTAAGAAAGCAAAATTAGGTCAAGAATACATCCTCATTTCTAATCAAACTATTTATTTAAATCTATTAGTTCACTGCAGAACTGATGATCTCCCTCATGGTTTTCGCACCTACAGACAGCGTCTTAAAAATAGTGTGACTGCCTTTTTTAAGCTGCAATAAAATTGTCTCTTGCCAGGGAGAGTAAAAAGCCTGATTTTTAATATCCTAATATTAAATAAGCCTGAGTTTCTTTGGTGTACTCAAAGGCTTGCTTTATTTTTCATTTTCATTTGGCTGAAGAAGTATTGAAGTTCAGTAATGTACAGTGTTGGCTTTTGGTCTGAGCACCTGAGTCTCTGCAACAGAAAATGCAGGTGCAGATACCCAGCAGAAGGTGGTGACAGTGTCAGATAATTTTCCTGCTGGATCCGGAGAGTGTTGTTGGGGTCATCTTCTGGACTGTTTCAGTCGGATGCTCTACGGTGCAGGCGGGATTGGGGCAGAGAGAGGCTGACTTTCCATCTGGTGCTTAATCACTGGTGTTATGCATGTGTGATTAGGAGGGCCTAGCATTTTACTTTACTGCATCTTTACAAACCCATCTTTATTGAGATTATTAGAAAGAAATACCCTAAATTCCCACACGAGGGGGATTGAAAGCAGAAACATATGTTGGAATCAGGGTAGATGTCTCTGTGTGAGTATCTGGTCGCTTCCATAAACCAAATTATTGTGTTCAGGAGATATGTGTGTGCTCAAGTTCAGTTTCTCTTGTTGCTTCCATGAATCCACCTATGAGCAAAACAATGACTGTTCAGATGTTGCAGGCAGAAAAAATATCTGGTTTGTCTACCAGTGATACTGCTACTGGAGCCTCACAGAATCTAACACAGGTTAGTCTTGTTATTTGACTAACTCTGTAGCTGTGTGGAGTTGAATGTTAAGTGCAGCTTACTGAAGGCTATTATAATGTTAGGTTGCACACACTTGAATCGTGTCATTGTTGCAAAAGACCATAACTACAGAAATCGCACAAGTCACTCCTTTAGGTCAAGGTTTGAAGAAAAAGTAATTAGTGCAGAGTATAAAAGACCAAGTTTCCATGTGAGGAAATTCTATCTTCTGAAGGAAGCATTCCTTAAGAAAAACTGTCAAGACAATGATGTTTGTAGAAAGAGAATTAAAGCAAATTGATTTTATTTCTGGGCTTAGGATGACTGCACGGGAGTGCTTTGGGTAAAGTATTCTCTGAGTTCCACAGTACCTTATGATGAATGTCACTGCAAGGCGCTAATGCACTTCTTCAAGGAAACGGGTGTTTAAGCTGTGGGGGCTGCTCAGGCTCTGAACGATCACCTCTCATTCCTGGAACCTGACAAAACTAAGAAGCAGCATAACAAATTAGGAACACTAGTACATACAAAGGGCAATATTTCTATGCAAGCAGGGACAAGGCAAAATTTAGTGGTTTTGTCCTTTAGTGTGTCTTTCTGAAATTACTCACTGTTCCTCGGTCATTTAACTTGCACCAAGTTAAGAGGTAGAGCCTTCCTTGGAATGATTGTTGTTTTACATTTCTGTGAATAATCTAACTTGAGGTCTGTGTTGTGTTATTCCAGGTTGATGTTGAAGTAATTGCATGGATGTTGATAGGTATGGAAATGGGATAAGTCAAAAGGTCCTTGTAGGTTCATAAATCCATGTTTACCCCAAAGGTAACCCTTTTTCATGGTTACTATTTCCTTTTCTGGTCCTTGTGCTGTCCTCTGACTTTTAAATAATTATCAAGAATAAAACCAAAATAAATAGTATATCTTTAATATAGTCATCCTTCAAAGGGACAGAAGCTTTTCTTTTTTGAGGAAGAAAATGCCCAGTTGAAACTTCAAAGGGATAACTGCATAGAACTGATTGAGCTCCTAATGCTTGAAAACACATCAAAGAATCCTGGACTTATAATCCTTATATTTTATTCATGAGCTCCTTAGAAGGAAATGATTCAGCATCAGTGAATTTGCAAACAAGACACAAAGAAAGAGCATTTAGAGAAGAGCCCCATTTTGATGAGGGCTGTGGAAACCTACTATAAGGAAACGTTATAACCAATACGATGCAGAGAGAGGAACAGTGCCTGACTAGATTAGGAAGTAGCTTAGCCTTTAACCACTGAGTCTTCTTTTGCAATCCGTGTCTGATGACCAGCAAGTCCTTGTCCATGAGATGAGTCAGCTGGCAAGGCTTCAATGTCCTTTTTCCTACTGCAGGTACAGCCACATCATAAAAAGTCTGGTTTTTATGGGTCTTGGCTCCAGTGCTGATTGAGGTTGGAGGCTGAAATTTTGTTTCAACCTGAAGCTGTTTGTCAGCATATCCTTGACCCAGGTTGTGATTTCTGACCCCAAGGGTATTTGGAATGGCAGGCTGACAGCATTATCAAAAGGTCACCTAGACCAGTCTACTTTCTAAGAGAGGATGAACTATTCCTTCTTCTTGCCAAGCATGTCAGACCTGTTTAAGACGTTCTGTGGAAAAAATACCAGTATTCTCAACACTTTTTGCTCACACAGGTATGAGGAAAAATATTTCTAACTTAAAATGGACAAGATCTGCCCCAAAGACATACGTCATATCCCACCTACTGTTTGCTCAGAGATCGTATTTGGTAATTCTAAAATGTGTTAGTGGAGGTAAATGTAATAAAGGAAGATAATTGATTTTTTTTTTTTAATCCTTTTTGCCCTGAGTCTGAAAAACCCTGTGAAAATTTTTGGGGCCATGATCCTCACCTCTATCCCTTCTATTCCAGGGTATATACAGGCTTTGTCAGCTGAGGTGATCAACCAAGTTTTGTTGGCATGAGTATTTCCCTGGAAAAAGCTGTTAGAGATCCCTGCTGTCCCTTGTTCAGTGACTTTTATCAGTGAGGGTGCTGTTATTCTTTAGAGTGTCTTTTACTGCACAGTCCTTCTAGCAGGAAACCTTTAGAACTTTTTTCTCCTATTTTTTTCTCTAACTTAAATATTCTTTCTTCCCACACCCAAGTCTTTTCTCCTGCAGCAAATTTCTAAAAATATTGAACCAAGAAATTAATGTCTGCTTACTTCCATGTCCCCAAAGAAGAGTGGAAATCAAGATGTTAAAGCGAGTTTTCATGCTTTGTTCTTCCCCATTTGTTCTACAGCACTGAGAAATTGAGATGTTAATAGGCAGGGCAGCAGGCCAGATATCAGCATAGTGCAGAAGGTGCTTGCTGGAAGTATATACTATTTAATGCCTGCATTTTTCTTTTGTAGCTTAATGTGTAAGGAAAGACATTATATTTTCCTGGGAGCGTAGCTGATTGATTGAAAAACTTGACTGGAAATAAAGAGGTCTGGTGTAGAGTGTTCCAGAGATGTTAACCTCCTTTTTCTCATTATTGCTCTTCTTTCATCTTGCAAGCTTAGCCACGGTCTTTACTCTTTGTCTTTAACACTTGGAGAATGCAGCCTTTCAAAGATTAGTCTTTCAAAATTGACTGGCATTTCTAAGGCTGGCTATTGTACTTGTTTTGGAACTCTAGTAATCTTTAATTGTTCCTGTGTGTAATGAAATAAAGGTCTTGTGGATTTAAGGAAGGGGAAGAAAAGATTCAAATAGGTCACCTGATAGCTATTGAGAAGACAGAACCTGCTTTCTATGCAAAGAGCTCTGGATAGGAAGATGTTCAGTGAAATCTCTTCCATCTGCCTGGTTAGGGAGAGCTGTTGCTATTAGGATGACCAAGTGAAATATTGGCTTATACATTCTTATCAGAACAAATGCAGTTATTTTGCATTCATATGGTACTTTGAGGTAGATAAATTATTTACTATCAAAACTTTACTCATTAATAAGGAATGTTTTTATATTGCCTTAAATTTTATTAACAGGCTCTTGCTAAGCTTTGTTGCACTTTTTGGATTTAATGTCACAGTTCACTGGTGATTGAATTTGCAGAGTCATGAGACATCTTAACGTCTAAAGGTTTAGTAGAAACCCCAGACTTTGCTGGAATAGTCACTGTCCAATATTGCCAGTGAAAGATCTGCCTGTAGCTTTCTCACACTTTTGTAGCATTTCAGCCTAATTCCACAGAGCATGTGTTCACTCTGTTTGGGAAATAAAACTTGAAGGGTTTGGACATTTGAGTTTTGCTGAGAAGTGCGTAGCCATTCATCTTCTTTATTGTCACTTCTTAGCTCCACCAGCTGAGTTTGGTAAGTGAACATATGGGATGGAAACTGTGATAGACTGTCCTGTCTCTCCCAGTCTGCCTTGTGTCTATCTCATCTACTCCTACTTTTTTGTCTTCTCATCTTCTTTCAGAAGGAGTCATTAGGTTATATTAATAAGTACGACAAAATGCAAAATAGTAACTTTGACATATAAAGAGCTGTATCTTCATGATGACCTCTTCTCTGAGGACACATGACAGCCTGTTGAAGATTGTCTGAAGTATTCATGGATTGTTCTGCAATAGTTTAAAACCAATCTTTTAAGTTTTCCTTGTACCACCTTTCTTACAAGCAAAGCATTCCTATGAGACGAACTATGTGACGTTCAACCCTCCTGTAAGGGTCTCCGTCAAAACACTGCACATTGGGAATTGTCCCTAGTAAGATGCATAACACACATTTTTTAATATGTACAGTCCGTGTTGGATGTGAACAGAGCAAAAGCCAGAAGAAAAATTAATTACACCTGTGTTGCATACCTTGTGTTGATTATGAAGATATAAGGATGTGATTTCTATGTGGATCTCCTGTGGATAGGGCTGGAATTATCATACAGCTCACTGTGTTACTCAAAGTGATCTGTCTGGAAGGCAGGTCTTTCCACATTTACACACCTTTGAAATTACTTCAGGGGGGTACTCTCATGGCATTCTCCATTCCCTTGAAATATATATTTTTGTCCACCGTAGAAGTACTTTCACAATAGAAGTGTGTGTTTTCTAGCCTTTTATTTTTAATGATTGCCTGTCTGGATGCATAGGGAAACACACCTGACAAGGGTCCTAAACATATTTTGCCGCAGGAGCTTCTTCTACTCATTCTGACAATTTGCAGGGTTTGATGAATGATTTCAGTGATAGCTGTAGAGGAAAACTTCATTTCTGTAGTACACTGGATTTCAACAAGAGATCTGATCCAGAATGGATGCAGCTCCTACCCTAGGGGTTAAGTGTAAAAATGAAACCCATGCAAGCAACTATTTCCTTGACAACTGCAAACTTTTGATGTGGTCTTTTCAGAGCTATTGCGCAGGGTCAGGATGAGACTATTGAATATGTCTTAAACACTGCCTTTAATCAGAGAAATTGCTATTGCATGGAGGATCTTCTAGAACATCTTAAAAAATGTTTCACCAAATCACTTGGCAGTCTCACTTTGCATGAAACCAATGGCACATTTCACTTTTGACTTCCTAGTAACGGGATTTTTTTTCTGTCACAAAACATTACTTCATTTTTGCCTTGGCTCAGAACAGACCCAGCTGGTGCTGGGTAATAGAGCAAGTGCAATGTTAGTCACTGGAGTTTTGTGGTAGGTCAGTTTCTACATAACCATTTCATGGAAATAGAGTCTCCAAAACACATGTTGTCTTGGTTCTTCCCTTTTTCCCTACCCTTGCTTTCTATTAGATGTACAAGTTGTCCATCATCTGTGAACTCCCTTCTGAAATTTAAAGTTGCAGTTGTCTGAAAGTAGTGAACCTATCTTGAGTGCAGCTTTTAAAAGAAGTACTGTTAAAGTGGCCAGCTGAGTGGGTTTAGTATGTGTGTCGCACTGACAGATGGTTACTACAGTATTTTAGTGTTTCAACATAACTATTTACCTGTAAAGAAGTCTGTCCATAATATTAGGGGCCTCAAAAATTTCAGACTAGAAATGTTTTAGGATACAGCTAACATTATCTCCTGTAGATGCACTGTTGTATCTTTTGTACCAGAATGGAGTCAGTATTTGTACATGGCCAGAAATCTAGAGTTGGAAAACAAACCATAAAATTCAATCCACGATGATATCTGGCCTTCAAAATATTATTTATACAAATTACTTTGACAGCCATAATACATCTGGCTACAGACGTTCTCTTTATTCCACAATGTATGCCTTCTCCAAAAAAGGAAAACACTGCAGAAGTTCTGCAGGGGAGTAGAGAAATAGGAATTAATCCATTGGATAAGGCAAGCTGGAAGGGAGGAACACTAAGATTTCTTTGTACTCTGTAATTAAGTATTTGCAGTCATTATGGAGAATAACTATTATAGGCATATTTTAGTTTGAAACTGAATGTCCTCTGTGGGCTCTAGGAAGTATTGGCAGCTTAACACATCTGGGACTTGATACCAAGGAAGTAACAGAGTATTGAGGAAGTAATGAAGTGTCTTAACAATTGGAAGCACAATTATGCTTTCAATTACTTTGCACAGTGATTTTAAACAACTGGAGCAAGCCATGCTTTAACAGCTCTCCCATTTCTGTGAGACTAGGTGTCGGGCACGTCTAAAGCAATTCTACAGTCAAATGTTGTAGGTGTTAATTAATGTGAGAATGATCAAGTTTTGCTTGTGTACTCAGCAGAGGCCTAAACTTGTATCAAGACAAATTAGAGAAAGCTTAGGCAAGCTTAGCACAACCAACTTTGCAGCCGACTGCTCATCTGCAGCTCAGTCCCAAGGCACCAAAATTGTATTATACAACCCAAAGAGCAATAAAAGGGAGCCATCAGCACAAACATTGGATTTGATGCATTCATTTTGCTGTCAAGTGTACTTACATGACAATGCTTGTGCATTTGGCTTGTGCAGCTTTCTGTCATCATTTTGTTTCTCATTATGGGGTTGCTGAAGAAGGAGGCACTGGGATATTTCATTTTTTCCTTGATGGTCCAGGCCAGTAACTTGAATACCTGCTTTCAGGTTCACATTTTTCTGGTTAGATTCCCATCTAGAAACATTCCTCTCCACTCCATAAACTATGTCAGGGAGAGATCATGCCCCTCTCAAGGGAAGACTCTTGAGAACTCCTAACGCAGATTTTATCTAAACAGTATCTGAAGTATTTGCCCATAAGAGAGCTTTTGCATGTTGTTGCCTCCTCTTTCAAGCAAAAAATCAACAAGAAGAGGAAATTGATAGTTGGGTCAGTTGCTCTTTCTAAGTGAACTAAATGTTTGTACAGAAGACAGAAAGATGTGTTCGATGTGTGAAGGGAGAGTAGAATATCTGCAGTAAAAATGTCAACAGTTTATGAAATCTGACCTACTTTCTGGTGTATTTCAGAGGGGTTAAAGGAGGAAGGAGGTTTAACTTTTAATCTGAGGAATTTGGAGAGGACTATGGGATGCTGTGAGTGATTGGTGATGGCCTTTCATGGAATTAACCATCAAATCTAGGCTGCTGGGTTGCTTCTAGAGGGATTTCAAGGAAGAGGTTTCTAGCACAGCTATTTGTCCAGTGATCCAACCATGTGAAATCTGGGTAACCAGATTTCAAATGGGGCTTTTGTTATCCTCTTATTCTGAGGAATCGGGAGAAAATACAATTGTATCTCAAGTTAAAGGAGAATGATTGCATTAGAAGAGCGCTGGGAGTTTAGCCTGGGAAGCTTTCACAGGGTCTGAGGGATGGCTGTGGAGCCACTTGTGCTGATCAAAAGGTAGGCTGTCTGGTGGGAAGACCAGAGCTGAGCACACAGTACCTTCTCCCTAGCTGATGTGGTGACGTACTATCTGCCAGCTTAGTAAACTGAAAGGGCTCAGTGCAAGGTTGGAGGGAGGCCAGTGCTGGCACAGAGAGAGTGCAGGGCCATAGTTTGTGATGGACAAAAACAAAATCAGGAATGTGACAGCAAGTGATTAGATCAGCCCAGGCTAACTTGGCCACAGATGTTTAATTTCCTTAATTTTTTTCAGCGTTTTGAACTGATTCCATGCCTTGTATATTCCCCCAAAGTTTTCCCTCCTTGTCTATGTGTCCTAGTGGGTCCATTGCTCTCTAGGCAGCACCACATGGCTGTGCTGCCTTACTGGTGCATTCCACATCCCAGAAGTATGTATAGCCAACAAAACTGCACTGAAGTCACAAGTTGTTTGGCTAAACCTACTTCTGAAACTCTGAAACAAAGCACCCTTGAAGCAATGGGGTTTGTTTAAGAAGAGGGCTTTAGGTCTCAGAGATGGCACACACACACATAGGGGAGTGAAGTAGTATGGAATTAACAGAAGACTGTGCCTGGGCCTTCAGTCAGGTTCACAGGAGCTGCCTTGAAGTGGTGCAGCACCAACAGGGATTTCCCTGCGTAAGGTTTTGGACACATAGCTGAAGTTCCCATCCTTGTTTCTTTTGTATGTTCTCTGCCAAGCTTCAGTAATCCAAATCCCTGGTCAGCAGGGGTCCTTGAGGGTTTATACTGTCCTTACTTACATGAACAAGAATCACATCTGTGGTGGTTTGTAGCTCTCAGCAGTTCAGATAGCAGTCCAAGGTGGATGTGGAATAAATAAATCATGGGCTTGGGAAAAAAATAGGTGCATGGCTGCATTTCAGATGTTACTTGTGTTGCAGTTAGAGAACCACTTGTTCACTGCCAGTAGAATCATGGAATTGTGGAATCATGGAATTGCAGCATCATAGACTTTATAGAATGGTTTGTGTTGGAAGCAACATAACAGACCTAGCTTCAGCCCCCTGCCATGGACTGGGATGCCTTCTGCCAGTCCAGACTGGCTGTTTGCCATGTGGGGACTGCAGGCCTTTGCTGAGACTTAGGTAATGACAGCCTGGTCTCAGAGATGGTGAGCCCTTTGAAACTCCATTTGTCCAAAGGTGAGGTTTGCAATGCATGGTCATTCCCAGCTACCTGCTGTGGCTGTGGAGGTGACCCAAGATTGTAGGTAGCATGGGTACCTGAGCAGCGTGCTCAACTCCCCTGATAGTGCAAAGAGAAATGTGTGACTTGATGACTATCACCAAAATGATGCAGATTCTTTCAAGGTTTGGCAAGATTTGGCTTAGTTTGTGGGCTTGACAGCAGCTGTGCCCAGGTCCCTACATGCAGTATGTGGTAATGGCTTGTGCCAATGAATGTGTCAGTCTTTGGTTTTGTTCTGCAAACTTTTACAACAAACATTTGACTGTTAGCTTTCAATTTACATGTTTTAAATGTGATTTGTACACAAATGCTTTGCACTGTGCTGTTTCCTGAGGAATGATCAAGATGGGCTATAAGGATTCTTTACTAACACATGCATGAAATATGTACATATGGGACAAAATTAAACAAATAGACCCTCTCTTCTTGGAAAAAAAATGAACACAGGAAAGAAAAAACAAAAAAAAAGCATGTCCCTAACACGTACCTTACATAATTAAATGCTGAGAAATGGTCTTCAGCTTCACTAAAGAAACATAAACAGAAAATTAACACTCCCTTTTATTTTACAATACTATTTCTTTGCTAAATTCTACTCCTATAAGGCTTATTTTTCTACCAGTAAAGTAATAAAGGCATAAAGGTTCTTGTGAAACCAGTCTCAGGTAAACATTATTTATTCCCTCAAAAGAGATGTTGTGGTTTACTTTAATGGAACAACATCTGTTCATTCAGAATTAAGTGAGTTCCTTGAATAATAATTAATAAAGATATTGCCACTAAATATGCTTAGCATATTTTTATAATAATAACATAAACCTATACAATTGGGTGAAACAAGAAGACAATAAGTACTCCTGTCTGCTTCCGCCCTTCTTCTACCTTGAGGGTCTCTTAACAAAGAACTTCACTGGATAGTTAATTTTTTGTCCTGAATGCCTAAACACTGATAATTCTTTTTGCTGGGAAGACTTGGTATGTTCTCAATAGCAATAACTGTAGGAAGATCTCTCATTCTTCTGGTTGTGTGATGATATGGAGTCAATAATCCAAAAACATTGTACTAAGATGCTGCAGAGCCTGAGTATACAGAAGAAAGTCCTAACGCATTCTTTTTTATGTTGTTCCTCACCAGCAAAATTCACTAGTCAAGACAGTCGGTCACTGACCTTCAATCGATCAGCACACAGCAGTTTCTCATTCTTTAGAGTTTATTTTGAGATTTGCAAATAGAAATGAAATCCCTCAAAATATCACAGGAAGAGAATGGTGAGTGTTGTCACTTGTTTGTTTTTTTTTTTAATATTATAAAAATATTAAGTTGCATTGCACTTATCTTGGACATTAGTTGGTTGGGTGTTCATAGGTTTGGTAACCATTTAACCTGTAACTTTGCTCCTGGTCATTCATTGCAAAGAGGTTTATTATCTCATACAACAGATAATCAAGACATGTTAACAAGCTGATGATAGAATTTGCAATGTTATAGGAAAGATTGTTTTTGTAAACAATTGAGTAGTATATCCATGTTATACAGTGATCTTGGAATACATTTTCCTCTGTTCACAGTTAAGAAGAATTACAAATCAGACTTCTCCATTTGTTTTCCTTATTTCTCTATGGGTTTATGCTGTTAAAGAAGAAGGGAAGACTGGGTACCTGAGTTAATGTCCATCTATTTTTAATTTGGCTGTGATTACTACTTTCAGTGACACCTTTGCCCATTACATTTATATGTTACTTCATCTAGGACTGACAGCATCTCTATAAAGGTCAGTCTAAAAGAACATGCTGGGATTTAGCATCCCTAGAAGCATACATCTTCATGAAGGGAGAGAAGTGGTTAAATCTGGGGCATGGGAGGGGGAGGGGGTGGAGGATGGGGAGCTTTTTTGTTCTGTTATGAAGGAGAAAGGCTTTCAAACAGTTCAAGCTCCACAACTGTTAACAATGCAGACACTTGAAGGGATAGCAATCAGCCTACGCACCAGACACACAGATTGAATTCTTGCTGCTTGTCATGTAACCAGAGATAAGAGTATTTTCCAGTGACTCTGATAAAATAAATGCTGTCATAATGATTCTGAGCAAGACTCATCCAGATGTTGCAGACTTCTTGCTGTGGTATTTATTCATAAATCTTGTTAAAATATAATCAAAGAAAGCATGTCTCAATTAAAACCATCAAAACTGTGACAATGTTCATGCAAATGCAATAATAATCCTAATGTGTTAACACAAAATTTGTGCAGTAGGTTACTGGTATATTTGAGCCTACTGATTAGAGCACAGTAATTAATACAAAACTAGCTTCTTACAAGTGAAAGAGGACATGTAAGTTCCTCTGTACACGAAGGATTATGGATTATGCCCCTTTGCCTGTGTTCATACGACTGCTGGGACTTCCACAATGCTTAAAATTCATAAAGATTTTCATATGTATGAATTTGTATATGTGCTTATAACTTGCTTCCCACACTCAGTCTATACAGTTGTTACGTAGTCCTGGTGCATGATACCACTTCATTCAAGAGTCTGGTTGTGTAAAATAGTTAGAGAAGAACATGAAGATGAAATGGAGTTTTTATGAATAATTTAGAGGACAAAACAACTTGTATAAACTAAGGTATCACCACTCTTCTTTCAAACACTTGACTGTGCAGACATAACAGTCTGCTTTTCATTTCCCTCTGGTGAGCTGTATTTAAAGAAGCAAAAAATACTTTAATTCTGTTTCCTTCTAAATAATCTGCTGCCCTGCTGTAGGAATTCTACTCAGTTACCACTGGGAGAGGATGGTTCTGAGCTGATGATTCTGTTAGGATGTGATCATGCCATGAGAGATTTAACTATGAAGCTTTAAGACTACTTGTAAATGCTGAAAGGAAACAACTTAGCTTGAAAATTGTAACATCATGTGTCAAATATAATATTGGAGCAGAAAGAGCATGGGGATAATTCTTGACATTTAGGCTCAACGTTAAAGCTGGATGAGCTTTTTGGGGACTGAAGTGCTGCAATAAAGTCTTGAGGATACTTACAAGTTAAGGCATGACTGACCAAATGTATTTTAGCAAGTTCAGGAGCATTCAAAGTAGCTGGATGGAGGAGGGCTAAGCACCCTTGGTTATTTCACATGCAGTAGCTTGCTGCTCCCTAGTAACTTGTTTGTGATTGATGCCACAGTGAGACAAGTTAGGACTCCTAAAAATTTGTAGCAAACCTGATAGAAACAAATTCTCACACTGCAGGACAGAAACCACAATGTAAGCTGCAAATTGCTTCTATAAGGCACAACTGTGCAAGCCCGATGGCTTTATCTTTCAATAACATTGTGATCTGTTGCAAATGGTGCCCTGGGATTCAGATATGCTCTGATTGCCTTACCCCATACCAGAGGGTTTTCCTATCAATCTCCTCCTCTCCAGTGACTACACAGCTAACATTTTCACACTTGGGAGAAATGTGCAGGAGAGGCATGCAGCTGTTGCACTAATACCTGGCTTTAAGCTTGCTAGCCAGGCATAACAAAATTCTCTTCAACTCAGATTGGGGAAGGTGAAACTGGAAATAAAAATAACATAAAACATTTTCTTAAACCCCTCTAAATTACAAACTAGATCCAAGTTGCAAATTACAGGAGAAGGAATGAAAGAAAACTGCACTTGATATAAATTCACTGATCTACAAACTATCTCTCCATGTACTCAGGGGAGTTCCTTTAGAGTTTCCTCATGAGAGATTGTGTCCTCCCACATGCCCTAGGTCTCAGACTCTATGCAGAGAGGTCCTAGAAGAGAATCTCAGCTATTACACCTGATGACTTGCAACCCTCCGGGGGTTCCCTTCAGTCACCCCATTTTCCCTTCCAAAATGAATTTACCTTTGAGTTATTCAGGGAATATATTTTTAGCTTCTCCTGGTGAAAGGACTTTTTCACTTTTTGAAGATTTTGAAGATGCAGGTTATACTTTTGCAGACTGGATGAGGTTTCTTGTGCTGGACTGGCCTGGGGTCATTCCTGAGCTCGGAGAGTTATTTTCATCTCCCTCACTCCCACAGCGAGCCAATTTGTATGCTTCAGTGTGAAGTGTCTCCATCCACTAACCCTGTCTTTCTTCGTGCACAAGCTGATGTAAAATGTATGTAGCTCATTTTTTCTTTTGAGAGCGGATGCTTTGGGTGAAAAATAGGTTTGGAGTGATCGACTCTTCAAATCAATCTTTGGTATTCTAATACATAGAACTGAGCTACCTAGGTTTCTTTGTCCTTGCAAGCCACAGTGAGAGGCAGGAAAATTATATTCCCTGTATTATTCCTAGCAAACCAGAGCACAAAGAGGCTGAGAAGAGATTCCTCTAAGTATTTCAACAATCAGTATTGTTTAAGTGCCCTTCTATGGCTGAATCAATGTGCAGGCCATAAGTCTCCTACTGAATACCCCAAGTGTCCAAACAGTCTTTGCATCTTAAATTCTGTGTGCTCCCAGAGCAGTCCTCATCCCACATGGGCACAGACAATGAGCAGCTGCCTGTGCCTTCTAGACATTTCTCTGCCTGTGTTTTAAAAGACCAAGAAGAGATTTAAGGGGATGGAGAAGTTTAGGTTCAAAAGTTATTGATTACCAGACAGCAGCCCAATACCTAGCCTGGGTGTTGGGGATGTGGGGAGATGGAGGTCTGATGCCCAACTCTGCTTAAAAAATTCAAAACCTTTCAGCATTTCAAGCAGAATAAGAAAGAGCCTGGCAGCTCAGGTATCTTATGGTGGGTATAACTCGCTCACAACTTTAATCTCTCTCAAAACATTTGATCTTATGTTGGAGCATAAATGGGTGCTTTGGGAGGAAGTGGAAGATGCCCCCATATGAACTGCTGTGTTTACTACCTTGTGGTCCCAAGACTCTGATGTCTGGATAACAATGGTGTGACATTTGCTAATGTCTGAGAGTCACCTGATCAATTTGGTTGGATTATGCATCTATCTCGGTCTTAAATTCTTGGGGTGTGGTATTGTTTCCCATTTTCATGCTGAAGAGTTACGTGCAAGCCTATCAAGAATCTGCTGGTTAAAAGCTATAAATTGTAATTTCATAACCCTTTATTGTCTCAAAGTGTGTATCTAAGGAAGCATTTCAGTAGGCTGAGGTTGTATTGACTCATTCTCTAATGGATCTACAGGAAACACTACTCCTCTGTGGAGGGCAATCTAAGGACTATGGCCCAAAAAACAAGTAATACCTGAAATGTAATCATCACCGGCAAGAGAATGAGTTTGACAGGAATTACTACAGGGAGAAAAAAAAAATGTTTTGGACAGAACAAATACTCCCTGAAGGATGGATGCATGGCTTCGTGCTTATGATTAAGAAAGTTTAGGTTAAGTTTGCTGAGGGGGATATTTCTGCGAAATCTCTCTTGATGAAAGTCAGGTCCTTAATTTAAAGAGGCTGTCATACTGTCTGCAGTCTATTTATCAAAGTTGGATGGAAGACAGTTTTGTTCAAATTTATAGCTTCGTCAGCTTGTAAGTGTAGAAGTAAACTGAAGTAGAAAGTGTTGTGTTGTTTTAAAAACTGATTACTTTCTGGAAAAGACCTCTGTCTCTGTTTGCTTGTCTCATTATTGTGACAGCATTTCTCTGATAGCTTGCTGCTGCCAGTCCTTGTTAGACAGGAAAGCACATAGGTGCTCTGTGGGAGCTGCTGTGTTGTCCTCTGGATAGACTTTGTCCTCTGTCTTCCCCATTTCCCTATGGCGGGCACAGCACACTGAGCGTTGGGAAACTCTTGATTTCAAAGGTGAGAGTCCTTATGGCTTCATTTTTCATTTGTCAGAGAAGCCCCATATTCTTCATCTACCCCAAAGGTGTGAAATGGGGTCCATGTGCACTAACATTTGGATGTTTAAATAATCCAAACTACTGACTGAAATCCTCTTTTAAGTCATTGAATTGCCTTTGGAGAATGATCTGTCTGATTCTATCACAGTGGTTGTAAAGTGACAGGCTCAGGTGTTTAAAATTAAGTGAAAGCAATGTCACCTATTTTACTTAGTTCTTACTGGAAAGAGTTCTGGCCAGGCATAGAGGACCAGATGTTCAGAGGAGCTCAGCTCTCAGGTTAGGCACTTAAATGAGGTCAGTTTTTCACTTTTGTTTCATTTCATGTAAACTAGAAGGAGCTCATCAGAGCTGCCAAGTGCAGTTTTGTGATTTCAGCTCAATGTCAAAAATAAAGCAATGTCAAAAATACAGCAATGACAAGAGGATCTGAATGTCTCAGAAACTGCAGCATTTTAGCACCATTGATCTCAAGTCAGGGAAAGAGTTGAAATGCATCAACAGAAAGTTCACAGAGCACAGGGGTCTTTTACTTCATTATTTTTCAGTGATAGCAGAATATTTCAGCCTTTATAAATTGTACTCTTGATTTTGTTAATCTTTTAGGGGCTGCAGGGCTCATATGGGGTGGCCAGTTCCAGAATATTTTGGGCCTCTTTATTCTCCATTTCTCACAGCCAAGATTAGCAGACAGGGCTCAAAACTCCTGTTTGTCTGTGGTCCTTCTCTCTGTCCTATTTAAAACACAAATGCAGAACTGGACCTTTCAAACTATGAGAACAACCAGTGTGTTGTGACACAGAGTGACAAAGAGAATAAGAGAAAGTGCTCGATTTAGTGCCTATGCCAGACCAACAGGCGAACTACTTGTTGGAAAACAAGCTAAATGGGATGAACCGCAGTTGCAAATAAATTATTGCTGGTGCTTCTATGGAAAGCTCGGAAGCTTCTCATAGGACCTGCATTTTTTTATGCTGCTCTCTGAATGTTTGACACTTGGCCTGACTTACAGAAGCACATTGTGTATTTTTTTTTTAAAAAACAAACAAGCAAGCCTGTTATGTTCTATGCAGGAAACAAAATCTACATCAATACAGTAAAGAAGCAAGGAATGTAAAGTGCATCCAGCCTTTGCCCCATGGCCACCGCCTTTCAAAAGACATTGGATTCTTACACACACAGGAATTTGGAGGATTCTTCAACTACAAGTTGGTTTGTCAGGCCTGCGAATCCCACGTAACCTCACCAGAGATGGACCATGTTTGTAGCAGCCCCTTCCTTCACACATGCAGATGTCCTCAGCCAAAGCTACTGCATAAAAAAAAAACTGGGTACAGGATTTGTGGCACCTAGCAGAGGTGTGTCCCTCTGTCCTGCTGCTGGGGGGTGGAAGCAGCCACTGAGGAGGGAGAGGACTTGAAATTTGGAGTGAACATCTCCTCTAGTCAGCATAGGAGGGGCTGGCAAGCCCTGTCACTCAGAAACAGTTTTCCCACAAGATCTTTGGCTCCTTGGAAACATTGCATTTAGGAGAAGCTGAAGCCAAAAAGGGCTCTGGCCATAAAAATGAGGAACCATTGCTCCCCCCCACACACACACCATCAGCAGCTAGACATACTGAATTTGCTGTGTGTAAGGCCGCAGTGCAACAATAATTGTTTTCCTACTTAGATTTCAAGTTAGAAGCTTTAAAAATGGGAAATGGATGCTTGGATGCTGGGTATAGCACAAGGTCTTGGTTCTAGCTTTTTCAAGTAAAGAAAATAAACATTTTCTCCTATAAAAACCAAAGTTTTAAATCCATGTACACTACATATAGCTCCTTTGCATCAGTGGATAGATAAATTTTATCAACCTATGAATTTCCAGTTTGGGGGGCTGTCTATTAAGGTGATTTAGCTAATAATTTTAAATTGTTTTTCACATCAATAGTTTGGGGTTTTCCACAAGGTATTTCTATTTGATTTTGTGTTGTTTCCTTGAGTATTAATAAAAATTGATTTAGGCAATAAACTTTGTGGTAGCAACCCAATAAATAAGAGAAACCTTGTGAAGTGGTATTGAAATAGGAGACTTAACTGTGAATTGCTTGAGCAACAGCTTTCCCCTTCAGGTGCCAAACCATCAACAAGTAGCACTAATTTATGTGCAATAGCCATACTGCTGTAAGGTAAGGACAGGCTGTTTTTTCTTCTAAAAAATCCAATAAGATCTTGTCCCTTCTAAGAAACTGCTTTGGCAAAAATTTGTCATTCAACTGCTTGTCAGCTGTTCTGAATTTATGCTAGAGAAGTGGGTTCTGTGAAACTGAGCTGCTACACTTTTCCTCCCCTTCTGTTTTAAAGAAAGAGATGATGAAAAAGAGGAGGTGCACCATGACAGGGTATGGAAAAAAGATTTTCAGTACCAAAAACAGGTGTTGAAATTATAAGGTACTGTGCACTTCCTTTGATCTAGAGATCCTGAATTTCTCAAAATCACACCTAAAAGAAAACAAAATTGAAATACAGGTAAACAATTAATGATGTTTTCACCTGAAATGCTGACTCTTACCAGCGAGTCTGTTTCATGAAATGCTGTATTAAAATGTTGGCTTAGTCCAAACGAGAGGTCTTTGCTATGAAGGCCAAAGTAAAAGGATTGGCCATGTTGCAACGAGTCTGGAATTTTTACAGGACTGGCTTACAGAGGATGGGATGGGATGGGATGGGATGGGATGGGATGGGATGGGATGGGATGGGATGGGATGGGATGGGATGGGATGGGATGGGATGGGATGGGATGGGATGGGATGGGATGGGATGGGATGGGATGGGATGGGATGGGATCTAGTGGGCCATCCTGCCTTCTCATTCTCAGATGGTGTGTTATTATCTAGTCAAGGAGAATTCTGGTGAGGATTTCTAGTGAGATTATCAGTGACATTTAGCAAATATTTACTCCTGGTTTTGGAGACAAGAAAGGACAAAGAGCCATTTCTTTTATAAACCAAGGGATTGAAGCCACTGTTTTTATTCCAAATGGCAAATCTTCAGAAATTGTTCATGCCTGATATGTGGAGTTTGCCTTTCATCAGCATTTTTATGCTTCATAATTATTTTCTCCCATGGAAAATAATTGATTATTTACAAGATTAAGTCAGAATGGTTTTTTCCTGTTTGTCCTGGATTCTGCTGGGATAGAGTTGATTTTCTTCCTGGTAACTGGTAGAGTGCTGTGTTTGGGATTTAGCTGATGGCACACTGATGTTTTGGTTGTTTCTCAATAGTGCTTAGCCCAAGCCAAGGGCTTTTCAGTTTCCCATGCTCTGCCAGTGAGCAGGTGTACAAGAAGTTGGGAGGGAACACATCTAGGACAGCTGACCCAAACTGACCATAGAGATATTTCACACCATTATACACTGTGCTCAGTGTATAAACTGGGAGCAGTTGGCCCCAAAAAAGCTCACTTTTTGAGGTCGAGCTGTCCCAGATGTCCTGGATTGGTCAGCATCTGCATTGTGCATCACTTCTATTTATTTAGCTTTATTTCTCTCTCTTTCAGCTCCCTTATTATTATTATAAGTCTCCCTTACTATTATTACTATTATTAATATTATTATTGTCTTCATTGCAATTTCTAAACAATTCTTGTCTCAACCCACATGTTTTACCTTTTTTTTCCTCCACATCCCACCAGAGTGGGGGAAGACAAGTAAGTGGGTGGGTGGTATTTAGTTGTTGGCTGTGATCAAACCATGACACTGCTGAAATTCTGATAGTAGGAATAATACCTAGTTTTCAACTGATCCTAGATGTGACAAAGTTGAAAGTTAGTGCTGGTCTTGGAGGGAGATGATCTGTTGCATCAAAAGTTCTGCAGTGTTCTTGGAAAATCCCTGCCAAAATTCCTTCAAAAAGTATTTACATAGTGTGTACATCAGTGATTTGCACTCCTGAATGAGATCACTGGTTCTGACACTAGTTAAACCATTAAAAATAGGTCTGTTATCAGGAGAGATGTGTTTTTATATTCAAGTGTAAACTTTTTAACATTTGCTTTGAAATTCTTAAGACCACTCTCTTAATGCTCTGTGGTATATCCATGAAGTGCAGCCCACCCTTTCGGGAGGCTAGTCCTGTTCAGGATGACTTACCAGGTTTCTATGATGGATAATAGAAGATATTGATTTTGAGGTAGGTTAATAAGTGTGACAGAAAGTCTGCTGTTTGCAAATGCTGTTTGCATCATGACTATGTAAAAACGTGGCTCCTAAGAGGAAGACACCCCTTTAGATGAGGGAGTTCAGATTAGAACCTGTGCCCTGGACATCAGCTGGAATCTTAGAGCAGACTCACTGCTGGAGAGGAGAAAGTGCTGTGGAGGGAGTGGGAAGTTAAGAGCTGTTTGCAGCCCTACACTATCTGAGCAGAGGAGGAAGATCTTACCCCAGTGGCAGGCATAGTTTCCAGATATCTCAACCAAGCTCTGACTACAAAGAGACTGGGAATTTGTGATCTGAGGCTTATGCTGCCTTAATGTAACAAGCCTAGTGGAAAGTCTACAGCCAAGGATATGGCCTGTGGTGCTGGATGTTAGAGAATATTTAGAGCCATAAATATTTGATTTTAGTCAGAATCCACAATGCAGTAGCCTGGACAAGGGAGCATTTCTAAAATGAAAAGAGAAGACAAGATAACGATGAAAGGAAAAAAATATTTTTAAAAAAAAAAATAAGGTAAAGGGAACGAGTGGGTCTGTGTAATGATGAAAGCACAAAGGACTTCAGAACTCTGTGGGCTCGGCTTGAGAGGCAGAGGAACAGCAGGATGTAGGAATGTCGTAGCCTAGCAAAGGTTTTACATCCATTTTTTACTTGGGAGAGACTTTTCTGTTCTCTGGTATGGAAAAGAGGTGATGGAGTTATTACACAAGTTTAGCACCACTCATTTGGTGGGACTTATAATGGCTTGTGGGGACGGGCAGCAGAGAAAGAGTGGGAATGCTCTGTAATTAGGAGAGCCCTGTATGTGAAGATTCTTGTCTAGTGGTGACCCTGCCCCGTTTTCAGCTGCACCTCTCATATCAAATAAAACAGAGTTAATATATGAAACATCCAGTAATAAAGACCTTTTTGTCCTTCTGATCTTGATCCTGGAAGTGTCAGTCAGCTTTTGGGAAACTGGTAAGGAAGATCCACTCTGGTTTGGAGTTGTTTCTTAATTTATTGCTGAGTGTCTAGAGAGTTGAATGCAGCTTAGAGTAAAATAATTATTTTGAAAAAAAAAAGTTAGACCTGGTGTAGTTTTACATCTCTCTGAGTCTTTTTTTATTTTTTTTTTTTTTGTGTGGTAGCTGGTTACAAATCAGATTCTTACTGTCTGAGAAGGGATGTCTTCCCCACACGTTTTTACCTGCAGAAGATGGTGGTTTCTGATAGTGAGGGGAGCACAGGTGCATGTGCTTAGGGTGTGCTGCAGCCAACTGTGGCAATGTGAACATAGCAGCGTGACACACTGAGAAGTGTTAGTGGGAGACAGCCTGTGCTCTTGGTGCTGGATTTCCAGAGGTTTTTTACTTCAGTAATGAGAGAATTAATTGCGAAGCTGAATTTCACATCTTTTATCTGAGTGGAGAAAATGTAATTAATCTTTGCATGGCAACCCATCCTATCCATCTGCAGTCTTGTATGTGCAGAGCAGTATCTTCCTTTATAGTAAGAGAAAGCCCAATTGTACTTATAGGAAAAGAGTGAGAAGTGTGTAAACCCTGTGAAGAAATATAGTGAAAGCCTTGCCATTTGGTAAACTGGAGAGGCAAAGTTCTGCCTGTCTCCTTCTGGACAGTCCCAGGTGTTGGTTACCCTTCCCCCCTGCTTTCTTCTCCTCTCCCCCAGCGACTGACTGGGTGGAAGGTTTCAGCTTGGGCAGTCTCTTAAACTGCTCATGCCTTTTGCTCTTCTTTATAAGAATAGCATCAGTGGACATCCTACCAGCCCTAGTGTTCTAGTGTTTAAGTTCAGGGTGTGAGGGAAAGTGTCTTCCTAGCCAGCAATATCACTAGATGGAAGAGATTTTGAGGATATCAGTTTGCACAAAGTATTTTCTAGGAGAAAATTAAGAAAGGTTCTGTTTTGTGAAGTTTGCCAAGCTCCTCCTGGCCATTTCCAAAGGAACTTTTTGAGTCCCCCGAGACCTTTTATAACTGTCTTCACTACTTAAAAAATATTTCTAAACATTCTTTGTACTCTCAAATGGAAGCTAGAATTACTGTTTTGTTAAAACAGAATGATTTTGTCACTGGTTATTCCCCAGAATTCCATTTGAAAGAAGGTTTGATGGGATTTTTCTATTTGGTGGTAGAGTAAAATATCAGCATTCCATGCTGAACTCACACTGCTCCCTAACAAGTGTCTGCAAGAGGGCTGTGTCTCACTGTGGTTATACTTCCTTGCCAAGACCAGATGCTGCTTCTACAGGAGGAAAATAAAAGACAATACTGTTTCCAAATATTCAATGTTTGCTTTCTTGAAAACAAGTGCAATTTGCTAAGTGGCCTTTGGAGTAAATATTGACACAGTTAAGATCCCTGCAGTTTTCATTCTGTACTGTACGTGTCTAAAACACCATTGCAATTTAATGACTAATTTTCTATGGTATAGTGTAGATATAGGGAGTTTTTAGTTTTTATTTGTTTACCTGTGACAGCCCAGCCATAGACTTTTATTTGAAAGGTACTGAATGAGCTCAGGGTACATTTTATGGGGTTTGTTATAATAACATGACTTTCAATTAAGAATACCTTACTCTTTTCATGCAAATTCCTGAATGGATTTCAGGGCATCCAATTGTATTGTGTTTAAAAACCCCAAACAACCATTAGACTAACCTCATCCTTTCTGACCCCTGTCTCTTTAGGGTTAAAGTCTCTGATTTCATTGGGCAAAGTAAATGCTTGCTGGTAAATAATTAAGACTTTTTTTTTTCCCTTAAACCAGTAGAGAACACTAAAATTTAGGCTTCTTTCTGGCAAGTTTTCCTCCTTTATATCCTGGTCTTCTTGCAGGCACTTTAACAGTTCTGCGTATTTTCAGTCTTTGGGATTGTATTACTTGTATATGAATACATCTGTCTGCTAATTCTCTAATTGCAAATATTCTCAGCACCAAGGAATGCTGCAAATAGCACACCCTTAGCTGTGCAGTCACGCTGTCTTCTGTCTCCAGAAGCTGGTGTGTGTGACTACAAATATATCCTTTCCATCACTTTAGGATCTCCTAGTAAGCACTTCAATTGTCCATGTTCAGGAGAGGATGGGAAAATACTTGGGCTGCTTAGCAACATGAATCTTATCTTTCCTGTGAAGCTGAGTGATTTAGGAGATCTGAATGCTATGTTGAGGTAGATAAATGGAAGCTTAGTAGTTTCTCTCTTCCACCTCCCCACCAATATTTGTCTCCAGTTGTAGGTGTGAGCCAAACTGAATCTGTGAGGCTGTGCAGAAGTATTTCATCAGCAGTATTTAGTTCAAAACTACGTGGGAGAGTTTGGCAGAGGAGCTGATGTATGAAATTATTCCTCTGCTATAATGTTTTCTTGATTAGGATTTCTATCATGTTACATGAAGAAAAACCAAAAAAGGCACATGCTTTAAAAATGCCAGAAACTTTAAAAAACACCCAAATGCATTTTTAAAGGCATTCAATTAAAAGTCATGAAGCTCCTCTTCTTAAGAGGAAAATCTGTGTTAAACTTAGCTAAATTTGGCGGTCTTCAGGGAAGCAAGGTACACATTAAAATATAAAATATTTTCTGTCATTCCACTCTTGGGTTATGATGCACTGGTTAATCATGAATTACTTGTAGTTTCACTGGGGATGGTCTTTTCCTTTATTTTCATCCCTTAATCCCAAAACAGATGCTTAAATGAGAAGTTCACATTATAAAAAAGTTTGCTCTTTAGCAGTAAAGGCCAGCAATATCCTGTTTCAAGTAGTCATAGCTCCTGGATATTTTTTATTTCAGTGCTCATTTCAAATGCTCTTGAGTATTTGGGTTGCTGGACAATGGGGCTTCAGGTCACTTCTGCAAACATAACCTATGTTCTTAGTTCTTGTTGGTTATATTGTAAAAGCAGTCTGAAAGCTATGGTAGTTGACATTAATTAAATCTTAGACTGGGAATTAGGAGTTTGGAGTTTTGCTTCTACGTTGCCACTGATTGGCATTTACAGTCAGGCATTACCTACTCCTTTTTGGTCTTGTTTCATTTTCCAGGCTTAGATAATGGCACTACAGGGACTTCTGAGTTCCCTGTACTTGCACAGAGTGCTTGGCTCTTAGCACAGTGTGGTCCATTTTCAGCAGCTCCCCTGGATTATACAGTAATATAATGGTCCTGATGAAAGAAGTGAGGTGGAATAGTAAGATTGTTGGCTTCTGTAGTTCATGGGCATGCTTCATTTTTGAAGATAACTCCTTCAATATGCATGTTTCATGCTTTCTTCCAATCACTTCTTTCAATACAATTTTCAAAGAGGTTACATGACCAGCAGTCATGTTCCTCTGAGAATGTGTGGACAGTGAAGACGTGCTGCTGTAAGATAACAGTTATTTTTGAGATAATAATATTGGAGTTCATCAACAGGAATATTCTATAAATTGGTCTATTCAACAAGGTTTTTGAATAAGTTGGTGTATTCATTCTAACTATTATAGCCAAGTATAAATTCTGGGTGAAAATTTCCTTTGTCAAAGGAATTTTGGGTTTGTCTGGTCCAGAAAGGAAAGAAACAAAACTGAGAAGTATACATTGCAATTATTCTTCATTAAATATTTCATTTTAATACTGAAATATCTTGTGTTTTTCTTGAATTCGACATCAAAAATATTTAAAAGTGGTGTATAACAACAGCTACAGGTTAATCTTATTTATTTTCAATTGACTATAAAAACAAAATATAACTGATGGTTTACTTGAAGTATGTGTGGGGTGTGTTCAGGGTTATTTAGTTGTGTTTTCTAGGAAAATCAAAAATAAATTCTTTGCTCATCTTTTATTGTATGTGTTTTCTTATCTGATTAGTCAGATGACCTTGCTGTCTGAATTTAAAAGACTACCACTGAAAATAGAATAAGAAAGGAAGGAAGGAGTTGCAGATAAGGAAGAAAGTGGTGTTTGCTGCTCCTTGTATTTTGCACATATGCATGTATAAGGGGCCTTTTAGCATAATTATCAAATGATGAAGATCTTCAGGGAGTTTGTTCCCTGTATGTTAAGAAGTATATCTGGAATGCACACTGACTGTGCTTGTCCTACAGCTGAGCTTCCATTTTTTGACTTGTGCTTAAAATATGTTCGAATATGCAAAGCATGCAAGACTTTGATCTTAATACATTGTTGTTTCTTTAAGAAAGTTGCCACGTCCATCTACCATTGCAAACCAGACTGTTGTCCAAAAAACTGGGGGAGCAGGAGGAAAGGAAAGGAGATATTGAAAAGTCAAATCAATACCATAAATGAGAAACATGGGCAAGTGCAAAGTGTCAACATTGAGTAAACACTGAAAAAAAAATATTTCCCCCAAGTTAAAATAAGTTTAAAGTTTCAGAATCATTTGGTGAAGAACTGAGTAAGAATTCATGGAAATACATGTATGTATTAATTGTTTTGCTATGAAATCTTGGAAAACCGAAGATATTGCGTAAGTGTCTGAAAAAGATGCTTCTATGCTCATCTAAGTTATTTGGATAGCTTCTGCCTTTAAAATATAAAGTAGGTAAGAGACACCCCTTCTTGGTCTCACAGGTGTAATGAAGCAAGGCTTTTGGCTGTTCTGCCTTGTAAATCAGAGCACATCCCCATTTGCAAGTGTATAAATATCCCTCATATTATAGCTAACTGATGCTTTCCTCACCTTCATGTTTAAATAAGGCATGTCATGGGTGTCTAGCTCTGCCTTTGGGAAGCTTCTTAATAATTCCTTTGCTCTGAAAGACAGTCCACTCTTTAGTTCCCTTGCTTCCACCTCAGCTTGGCTCCCATGGCCCTTGCCTATATTTTCCCATCATACTGGACCAGGTTATGCTGCTTAAACCTGACAGTATTTTAATCAAACACACTGTCCTGCTGACTCAAAAAGATTTGATTTGCTGTGGTGGCCCTTGGCTTTGAAGAAAAATATTGTATTTCTTTTCCATACCTACCTTGGCTGTTTTTAAAAAGGAGGCAACGAAAATAGACCTAGCAGCACTGCAGGTTTTCCACATATCTGGGGAGTAAAACAAATGCATCACTTCCTCAGGAGCTTTTTTTCTTTTTCTGTCTTCACTGTTTTCCCAGTAGCCTGCTCTGTTTTTTCAATAGGTCTTTAGTGTTCAGCTCTTCCCTCCCTCCCAAGAGTTTTATGCATGTTATTTAAGGACTAACTTCCAAGTCCTAGAACTTTATAGCAGCTTAGTTGTCAACAATACAATTTATATTCCCTAGGAAAAAAAAAAATATTTAGAGCAACCAGAAACAGAAATTTCATTTGTTTTACCTGTTTTCAGGTAATTCCTTAATTTCTTTCTTTCTGAGATTGACTTTTGATCTGGCAGGAGGTGGTGAGGTTTTTAAAAATACATAAAGCATCTAGTAGCTTGGCAAAGTAGCAATGGGGGGCAGTCTGTATTAGGTTAAGAGGTGTGGAGATTCCTTTAAACCCAGTGTTAAGTGCTGTGCAGTTCAGAGTACAAATGGAAAGAGAAGCTGGATTGAAGGGAAACTTGGTGTGGAGATACACACCACTCTAAAGCCAGAAACTTAGTGCTTTATTTCTGTTTCTTCACTGAGTTAGAAATGCATCAGGAGGAAGAAATGACTGGAAAGATTCCTTGTCCCCATAAGCAGCCATGCTGTAGACCCAGAGGGGTCCTCAGGGTGTCTGTTCTCTGCTTTTCTACAGGCACAGAGCACTTTACAGATGCTCTTACAGCAGCACTCATGTGAGGCAGCAAATGCTGCTTTGCCTTAGGTGAAGTGGGAGTCTGAATCTAGCCAGATAATGCATGTAGTGCAGAGGCAGCAGCACAGATGGAATTGGACTTGCTTGTGTTTCCCAAGAGCAACAACCTACTCCTTTTTGGTGGTTTCTCCACCAAATGACTCTTGGTCTGTGGTCTCCAGGCCTGGAATTAGAAAGGTGTGATCCCTGTCATGCCTGGAGCTCTGGTGCAGGGTGGACAATTATTCTTTTGTGTATCCACACATGGAATGTCTGCCAGGTTCTCTGCATTCACTGACTCTCTGACTGAGCTGGCAACATTTCAGTTCCCAGTGTTTCCTCCAGACAGAGCAGGTAGGAAATGAAGTTATGTTTCTTGCTCAGTATAAGAGCTCAAGGACCTGGTTTCAGTCTTCTTTAATAGAAAGCAGCCGAGTTCCTCAAAGCAGCCATCCTAGATGAGACAGGAGGTAAAATGGAGAGAAAGATGGAATAAGGCCTCTCAGTAAGAAGCAAAAACTTGATGATACATAATTAGGTACATGCCTCCTCCTCCCTCCCCTTATACTTAATAATGTAAGGAGCTCCTTACAGCCAAAAAGAACTGTAATCCCTAATTCACTTTATAAATCTGGCCCTTCAGTGTTTATAAATAACACCCAAGCAAGGCTTTATAAGGACTTTTTTTCCACGAATTTTTAACAAAATCTGAGACCATAAATGTGTAACCCATACAATTTTTTTGCCAGCTGTCACTGCTATAGACAACTCAGCAGGTAGAAATGTAGCTCAACAGTTCCAGCCCCAATCCTCTCTCTAGCTGGAAGAATTTTGCTCATTTATTAATGGGTGGAAAAACTCCAAATTCCCATAGGAAGAATGAAATGTAAGAGTAGGAAAGTTTTCCTTCTCACAGCCTAAGGCACCTCAGACAGTGGCTTTTCCTATGTACTTGGGATATGTACAACTAAACTCTTCCAGGTTGTCTGCAAGTCCTTTCTTTTTTCCCATACACTAATAATGCCCAGCAAAGCTTTTCATTGCTCTTTGTGAAATTTCTCACTTAATTCAATTGTGCCTTTTCTGTCTTTCCTCTTGGCTGTCCTGAAGCTGAACTGTGGTTGTTTCTCTTGCCAATTGCAGTGAGGTTTCTTGTAAGCTGAACAATATTTTTATATGGTTTCTACTTAACTGTGTACTTTTTAGATATGCTCAACTGAATTAGAAGCCAGTCATATAAAAAAAATAAAAGTAATTTATGGAATGGGGAATTAGAGCCTTTTAAAACGTTAAATCAAATCCCCATTCAGAAAGGGATGGAGTAAATATAATTTCGTAACCAAAACCCAAAGGTCGAATTCTTTCCACCATTTTTCAAGCTCTTCTCCTGCTTCCTTACAAGAGAGATGATGTTTCTTTTCCATGAGAGAGAGTGTTGGTCTGTGGCAGCATTCAAGGATTTTAATGACATTGACATTAGAAAACATGATATGTGATGTGACCTATTATCTCTCTTGCGTTGTCTCACAGTTTTTGCTTCATTCTTTGCACATTTAATCTTCTGTTAATTTTGACTGAAAATATCTCTTGCAGATATGTTTAAGTCAGTATTTGTGTCTGCTCTAGAAAGCACAGATTTTACTTCATGAACTTGAGTTATCATTGCTAGGGTGAAGCCTTGATGACTCCTTTTGGTCCCTGAAAGAGATGAAACTTTTGGATGCTGCTGGCTGGTTTCTCCAGAGATGTCAGTGCAGTGTTTCAAGGGGGACAAGGTGGAGGTTAACTAAAGAATGGTGTCTCCCTCTGAGATGGTGCAGTATCGTGTGATGCCACAGAAAAGTTGTATCTAGATGGAAAAGGAATTTGCTTCCAAGTTATCCACAGGTGAATTGACTGGATTTTTGCAGTACTTTGTTTATTTTTCTCAAAGACTCCAGAAACTGGAATTTTTTGTGAGACTGGCAGCTTTTATTTGAAAATATGCCATGGCATGTTTTTAGCTGCTGCCCTCTTTCTGTCTGCTGATGGAAGAAACTTGTGAAGGGGGAAGCATGAAAAAGAACATGGAGGCAGCTAAAACAAGCAAGTATCCCATTACAATTACTTTTTTCTATTTAAAAATCCTTATTTTTTAAGCCTGCTGTGTATTTTCTTGGAACTGGGCCCAAGGTCTGTGAGCTGGGTGTTGGCAGCACTGCAGCTGATATCCTGCTCTGTGCATCATCCTGCATTCTCTCTGTGTTAATCTGACACAAAGTGTTTAAAGCCAAAGGGACCATTATCACCACCTGCAGATCACAAATGAAAGAATTTCTCTCAGTAGCTCCTGAACTTATTATTAACTGTGTCATGGAAGGGCTGTTAAGACAGAGGTGAAATACAGACCATGACTGTTTGGGACTAGAGTAGGGAAAGAGAGCAAATCCTTTGGATAGACACTGGTCTGTCTCCTGTATATATTCCTATAAGCCAAATGTATGCATTGGAATGTGTTTTGCCTGGAAAGTGTTTTGCCTAGAGCTGTAAAATGACATATAAAATAGGATTGTATTGCATAAATGGAAATATTAGGGGTCTTAGAAAGTCGTTTGGCAAGCAGATGTGCAGATTTCTATTTTATAGATCTTGCCAATGTTATTAGGAAGCTGACATCTAATAAAACTTAATTCCATAACATTAAAACACTCACTTATTTGCTATAGAAAAAGCCTCACTTTGTGAGAGAAAAGGGTGGAGGGGAATGCTCCTGGTCACTAGGCAACATGTTGCCTCATTTCTACATTAGTGCAAATGAGACATTTACCAGGTGAACATGGATGAAATATTGTGATTACTGGGGGAACTTTCAGCTTGAAGAAGTTATCATATGCAGATAAAATACAGAAAGAATGGCAATGAGAGTATTATTCATGTAATGGGGAAGGGAAGCTGTGATACATAAAACTCTTAAAGGCACCAGAGCTCTCTTAAGAATTTCAGCCAGGCAGCCACTCCTGCCTCTACTGCAGTGAGCAATGTAAGTTCTGGTCTTGTGGGGGGCAGGCTACATAACAAAAGCTGGCCACACAAGGCCTGAAGATTTTGCTGGTGAAAAAAATTAGAGAATTGGCTTGCTTTAGCAATGGGAAAGTCCCTAGAGCAGAAGGTCTGGTTTGAAATCAGAGCAAATTGAGCTCAAGGGTAGTAAGTACTGTGAGGGGTTTGACCCAGCATTTCACAGAATCACAGAATGAGTAAGGTTGGAAGGGACTCCACCTCTCTCAGCAGCCTGATCCAGTGCACAGTTACATGCACAGTAAAGAAAAATGATCTTCCTCATGATCAGGTAAAACTTCCAGTGCCTCATTTTCTGCCTGTTGCCTCTTGTCCTTTTGCTCGTCAGCGCTGAGAAGAGCCTGGCTCCATCCTCTTGACACCTCCCTTCAGGTACTCACAGGTATGGATGAAATCCCCTCTCAGTCTTCTCTTCTCAAGGCTGAATGGGCCCAGCTCTCTAAGCATGTCCTTATAAGAGAGATGCCCTTAATTTATATAAGAAGTCCCTTAATTGTCTTTCTTACACTTCACTGGACTCACTCCAGGAGCTCCATGCCTCTTGTCCTGAGGAGCCCAGAACTGGACGCAGTGTTCCAGGTGAGGTCTCACCAAGGCTGAGCAGAGGGGCAGGATCACCTCCCTGGACCTGCTGTCAGTGCTCTTCCTAATGCATCCCAGGAACCATGGGCCTGCTTGGCCACCAGGACACACTGCTGGCTCATGGACAGCTGGTTGTCCAGAAAGATTTTTTCCAAGAAGGTCCCTAGAGAGGCTAACATTAGCTCTCCTGGAGTCCCTGGGTGTGTAATCTTACTTGCTGCCCTGCTTCCTCCCGATCTGGTACTGAACTCCATAATCCCATGGTCACTGCAACCAAGGCTGACCCCAACCCTCACATCTCCAACAAGGTCTTCTCTGTTGGTTAGTAGGAGGTCAAGCAGAACCTTGTTATTTCCTAGCATTATTTTTATTTTAAAGCCACTCCTATGAACTGCTTGAATAGAAGTATTTGTGTGTTCATTTTCTCTTAGAAGCACTGTTTTAATTTAACCAATGCTTGCCCATCCTCAAAAGCTGAAAGCGCACTGCTTTGTGGGTGGAAAGGTCCCAGTCCTGAGTCTGATTTAAAAAAAAAAAATCTTCCACAATGTGTGGTTTGTCAACAATAAGCAACTTTCCAGTACAGTTGGAAGGATTTATTGTAGTCATGTAGATTATTTCTATAACTTCTGGGTTTTGTGGCTCATTCTCAACTTGCTAAAGATAACACTCTACACTATCATGCACTTGTTATATATTCCTTTCTGTATTATTTTGATGATTACATGGTCATAGCAAATTCTCAGTAGCACTAAAATATCAGTAGTATTTATACTTAAAAACATATCCTGGCCCATGAAGAAAAATGTCCATGAATTTTCTTTGTCTAGTTGCAAATGGTACAGTAGTAAGTAATTTAAAATGGTATCTTCTAAAATAAATTCCTTTTGATCAAAAACATTATTTACTGGCATTTAAATTTCATCATGATATTTTCATATAGTCTTTACTCAGTTTACATTTATTTGCATTGGTGCCAAGAGCACTTCTTCAGAGATCCACAGTGTTTAACAGCATTGGATGACTGGCACAACTTTAGCTTGCAAACTTTCTTCTCTCCTCAAGCTAGGAGTCCAATTTCAATTTCTCTGCTGTGGATCCAATGCTAACCAGATAACACAAAAACTCAGAGATGTATTTGTTTAATATGCAAGAATGGGAGCCACAGCTTGGAGCATTTAAAACGTTTTTGTTGGGAGTATCCATGCAATATCTTGTTGTGTCTTTCATCTCTTCAGAAGCATGTCCCCTACCTTTTTTTGGGGTTTTTTTTAAAGGAAGATTAAACTATCCCTTTCTTATTTCAGGGGAAAGCATATGCATACCTGCAACCACTCTCATACTCTGCCATATATGGAGTTACAGGATAAGGAAAAAGGGTTTTGTTCCTTCCCTCTGTGTTCCACATCACTACCTTTGTTCTCCATAGTGATGAGAAAACACCTTGCTGTGCACCCTGCAGTGATGTGATGTCTCCTATTTCCTCTGAAGGCAGAGGACACTACCAGATGTGATGTGTGGCTTACTCTGTGAAGGTTATGCTCAACCTTCTTACCACGATATCTGGACTGATATGCCAAGGAAGGAGGGTGGCACTGGCTGTGGTACCTGCTGGTTCCATCATCTCTGTGGCTGTCCTCTCCTCCTGTAGCTCAACTGCTTTATCTGCTAGCTGTCATCACCCCAAAGAGACCATCAGCAGTGGAGAAGCCTTACTGCTGCCAGGTATTTGTGTTTGCTTCCAGCAGAAACATGTTTCTGAAAGAAGTTCAGTGAATTGTTCCAGAGAATGGCTGAATAAACAGTGACAGAAACAAGAATTGATATAATTAGCATTAATGCAATTTGAGAGCCTGGATAGAAACCTTCTATCTTAATTTAGTATGAGAAGGTAAATTTATAAGGATTTCCAGGTAACATCAAGCTCTTAAGATGAGGTGTTGACAGAGCTTAAGAATGAGAGCAGAGCCTTCATAGTTAACGTACTTAGCTGAAGAGGTGCCAGGTGATTGGTTTGATCTGTCACTGCCGAATTAGTTCTATATTTCAAGTAAGAAATAAAATTCAAGTCTGCCTGTGAGGCAAAAATCCCAGTTCTATGAAGAAAGCAGGTCAGAAATTGGGCAGGTGGGATGGAAACAGGGATGGTGCCTTAACAGAGGGACTAGAAACATGCTAGGCACTGCAGACAATAAAGCCAAGGAAGCTTCATGGATTATGAGAAAATTACTATTGTGTGATAGTTCCTGACTGAGAAGCTTTGGGAGGGAGGCTGGCTGAAAGCACTGCAGAGATGCATCCCCCATAAATGGATTATTCTGTGTTGTCAATCATGTTGGGTTTGTGCTTTATCTATGAAGCAGAAATGCCCTGCTGTGACCAAAATCAGGACACTTGATGAGTTTAGAACAGCATAAAATATCCTGGCAGTTCCTGTGTCAAAAAACACATGAGCCATATAGGAAATCAAGCTATGTCAACTAATTATGAGCATTGTTATTATGAGTTCAATGAAACAGAGATGGCTTACTCAAGATTCATATTAAACACAGCATAAATCTTTCTTTCAAAACTGTGTGGCAAATATTTGATAATCCAGTATCTAATGCAGTCAATTGTTAATTTAAGACTATTTTCAAGTCTGAGCATTCAGCAAATCTTCATGACGGAGACTGCTGGTGGAATCCTGACACTCCTATTTCTCATCTCTGGGCCCTGCAGATGATAATAAATCTTTCTCAGAACTCCCTGTTCTGTAGCCTTTACTCAATAAGCTCTGGCCCTTGCATGAACCCCACATTGGTGAAGAGGTTTGTTCTCTTCTTGAGTTTATTGGAGGATCAAGATTTAATTTCAGGAAATGTGTGTTTTTCATTTACTTTATAATGTGGAAAGGTGCTAGCTACGTTCTGTCTGCCTTTGAAAATCCTATTCAAATGATCTCCTGCTTGGGCACTCCTAAAAGCTCAGCATGTACTAACACAAATTCAGAACTTTTGAGAGGTTGAAAGCTGCTGCCCTGCTCTGTTAATCCTTTAATCGCTGAGCACAGAACATCTGAGCACTGCTTCCCAACCATTCATTTGATCTACAGAGCAAAACCCTTAGATCCCCCTGAGACTTGTATCCATGGAACTGAAACCATCACCATCCTGGAGCAAATATATTCTGAATTATTAGTTTCACTTCTTTTTCTGTGTGACCTGAGGAGTGTTACAGTTCTAAGTCTTCACTGAATATTTTAAAGATGTTCCCAGTTTCTCAGCACTAAGGGTGCTGATATTAATCAATCTCCCCTAACAGCTCCTCTCTTTTCCATCCCTTTACAGCTGTTTTGGAAATAATTCCTCTCCTGATTTTATTGCATTGAAGTGCTTGTCTTCAGTTCATCATGCAGAAGTTGCTCTCTGTTCAGTGTGCTGCATTGTCTCTAGGTAACATCATTAGGTCAGACTTTGATGTTACTGTTTATATCAAATTGGAGGAGGGCGGGAATTGAAACAGAAAGATTTCCTTTCTAATAAAATTCTTTTTGATCAAATTATTTCTGCTTAAATGCAGGCAGCAAAGATAGTTCATCCTACAAATACTATGACTGTGGTCAGGGAAAAAAAAAAAAGTTCTCAACTATTTTATTTTTTTTTTCATTTATAGAAACACTGAAAGATAAAAAGCTACCAGCAGCATACAGGTCCTTTTGTATCTCTGCAGGAGTTTTCTGCTTCCTGCATCTGAGGACAGGCTGGAGGACTGGGAACCAGATGTTATGGGGCTCCTG
This sequence comes from Cinclus cinclus, assembly GCF_963662255.1. Lineage (NCBI taxonomy): Eukaryota > Metazoa > Chordata > Aves > Passeriformes > Cinclidae > Cinclus > Cinclus cinclus. Next base: position 56,902,879 of record NC_085050.1, on the reverse strand, counting down.
TTCCTCATCTTCTTGTTAAAGCCTTCATTTTTACTGTACCCTGGAAAAAAGAAAATCAAATGAGAGATCTGGTATCTTCTGCTCAGACATTAAACTCTTCTTCCCAAAAGTAAAATTTTACTTTTTGGTGGACTAGATTGAAGGGGTAGGAGGAGAAATGTCTCTCTCCCCTCTAAGTGTTCATGGTGCAAGAAAACTCTCTATCATTCCATACTATATGGTATTCTACATTTTCCTGACACTTTTATGATATTTCCAGCTTTCTCACATGTGTGTTCCAAATTCTGAGTTTATCTCTAGGTGGCCCAATAAAGGGACAACAGTTTTCTTCTAGAACATAGATAATGGAGTGGCTGCCTCTTCTCTGTATCCCCAAGGAAGTGCTGACACTCATTCCTCTAGAAAACTGCTCAAAAATAAATTTAAGAATGTAATTTTGTGTTTAGAAAGTCCATTACCCTTTAAAGTAGCCGTAAAATGCTGACTTTTGCAAGTGGTACAATTTTGCAGCAGGGATTTCACTTATGAGTTGCTGCCTTGGTCATGGGTGATTTCAGGTCCAGTGACAAGTGTACAAAGTCTTTTTTTTTGGTGAAGGGCTACCATGGTATAGAGTTAGAGAAGTTCTCATAGTACTTTGAAAAAATAAAAATGTCTGCACCTGCTTACAATGTGCTATCTGTGAGCATCTTAAATAATAACATGTTCTCCCCTTTATTTTCTCAGGCAGTGCTTGATAACTTGTGAGGGATAAGATACTCTAAGGGAAGGTACCATTTTTTTTTATTTTTTTTTTTTTTTTTTACTCTAATGACTGCTTATTTAGGGAGGCTTTATGCCACCTATAACTTGGCAAGTCTGGTCATATTTGAGGAGTGCTATTCAGTAGTAGTAAGGCCAAGTTACTCTCTTCAGCTTTTAGCACAGAGCCTTTGTGTCAAAAGTCTTTGCCTTAAGGACAAGTAGTGTGAGCTCCACATGGTTTGCACAGTGGGCTGGCTGTTCTCTTCAACATCTCCAGGTTTTAAATTGTGACTAGAAAGAGAGTCTTAAAGTGTTTAGACTACTGACCTTCATACCCTGAAGTATCATATCAGCTGTGTCATATGTGTGCTATTCATTCTGATTTTATATATTCTGTCCATCCACTGAAAATTTGTTGTGGATATGCAATAATATGCTTCAGTCTTGGCACACAAATTGTATGTTCAGTGCCTCCTATACATCAGTGTGAGCTTTTCAACACAGTAAGTTTATCCGCATTAAATTGTGTTCCTCTATGACAGTGCATCTCTGAAACAAGAGGTTTAAATATTTATCCTTCATTTTGAGACACTTTGAAGGTTTGTTAAGGGAAATTCAAAACAGATATTGTACTGTTCTATATAGCTGCAAATTATATTCTCTCTCCTGGCTAAGTGGTAGGCAATACATATATATTCCTGTGGGTAACATGTTTTTCCTACTGTTGGGAACAACAGCAAGAGTGTTGCCCAGCATGTTGCACTGCTGCTGAGAGCCCACCAAACTTTGGTTCAGTTTGGCAGCTGATAAATATCTTGTCAATTTGGACACTGATTAAAGTTATTCACCACTTACAGCCATAAAATTCTGCAAGTTATGCTGGTGCTTCCATTTGCAGGATAGTTGCCCTTTGTTTCTCCAAGTTCCAGAGGCTGGGAACAAAAAAAAGTGCCATATAGGTTGGCAAGTAATGTATGTTATTCCTACGGGGTCTCAGAAGGAAAAGCACAAGATGCTAATGAGAATTTATCCTGTCAGACACAGACAGAATTTAATAGAGATTATGAACTGTGAGGCCAGAAGGGTGCAGAACTGTGTGGAACTGCTATATGAAGAACAGATATGGTTGTAGTTTTATACCCTGCATGCGACTTGGACAGCCTGCATGAGATTTGTGCACAGCTTGACCCAAAAATTGAAGGGAAGCAATTGTGTGGGCAGGCTGTCCCACACAGGGGAGAAGTGGTTATGTGGTCAAACATGCCTTCCCTGAAGCAGCAGCAGTGTTAAAACTCACAGCTCAACACAGAGCCAGCATATGCCTTCACTCCTGCTGCCCAAGAAAATTAACTCCACTTTTGACAGGAGAGTGGTAGAACAGATTTTCCCAGCCCTTTTCCACCTCTTTCAGGAAGAGTCAACAGTCGGCCCTGGAGTTTCAGTCCTGCAGTGATCAGCCCAAGTCCCTGCTGATTGTCCTCACATGGCCTAAGACCATAATGAAGCTGCACAGGTTTGAGAGGGGATCAGTGCAGCATTAATCAAGGCCACCAGTCCATGGTAGCAGACAGTCTGTCACTGGGTTTCATGGGACTTCTTTGGCCATAAATATATCTGCCATTCCTGTTTTCTTTCCCAGATGTAAGCCTTATGGCACTGTTGTTTCTGACCATGGTGTTTGTTTGAAAGGATGTACAGACAAACAGAAAACCTGTAACATCTTCTCACTAATTCCATTTTAAAAAGAAAAAAAAAAAGAAAAAAAGCCAATATTCCTACCTTACCAAATTTTAAAAAGGTACATAATTTCTTGTTTTCCTTTTTTTTTTTTTTTTAATAGGACTTGTGGTAAACATAGAAATTCCTCTTTCCTCCTGTCCTTCCAGAAGGAAACTATTTCTTGAGTAAAAGGAGTGTCTTGGGAAAAGAGTGTAGAGGCAGATTTAAAATTATTGTTAAAAGGAGCTGCTATGATGTTAACATAAAATTTTCACAATGATGGGCTTAGTAAATAAATTCATGGTAAATTGTAATAGGAATTACATTGAATTGAAGAGTTAGATTCACAGAACTGTCCTTCACTTCTCTGAATGGACAGTATGACCCTAAAAGCTCCTACTGTGGCATGCACAAAACCATGTTTTGATTGAAAAGCTAATGCATAGACTTGGGTTGTTGTTGACTGTTTTGTTCAGCACTATCATTGCTACACGGGCTAGCTTGTAGATTTGGGGGCGGGGGTGGGCAGGGCTGGGATTTTGTTGTTTAATACACTATGAATAACATCAAATGAGATGAAATGGTGAGTTCTCTTTTACTCTGCATACCACCTGGAGAATGAGATCTATTAGAACTATCACAAGATACCATCTCTCTCCTGAACAGCAGTCAGAAGGAGCAGCTGCGTGTTATTTCAGCCTCAGGTTGGAGCTCATTTCAATAAATTGAGATTGGCTGCATTTTCCAAGACTCTGCTATCTGGCTCCTTTGTAACAGCCATTCTTCAGAGCTCTTGCATCTGTCAAACCTCATACAAATCCTCCCCTAGAGGAAGCAGATGTTAGAAAGTTATAATTTAGATGTTTGTTTTGCCTCTTAGAAGAATTCTGGACAGCAATCACTGTGGTCTGTTAAACATCATTAGCAAATGCAAATTGTTGATGAACCTGTATTTGTTAGCAAGCGATTTTTGCAACAACTTTTCACCTCAAGAATTAGAGCAAAGGGAATAAAAAAGGTAATCTATTCTGACAAACATCTAGAACTGGCTAAGCTATAGATTCATGCACAAAGCTAAAGGATGGTGCCTAAGTTGTAATGCTATAAATGTATTGGTGGAGTCATTAGTAGTGTAGACTGAATGGAGAAATCCAGAAGGTTACATCACCAGAGTTAGATGTGTGAGCACTTTCCAGAGAAGACCTTCCCTTGGTTTTGCAAGTTGGCTTTTTGGCCATCTGGTGCTTATTTTAGTGGTTGTCCTTTCCTGGGGGGGGTTAGAGCAGATAAGAGCACCTGACTGGCAGCCTGAAGGACTTGTTATTCCAACGGTCTGCAAAGCTCCAGAAGGAGATATGAGCATTTTATGTTGGGGCTTGGGCTGGGGAGCACGGGCTCTGGTTCTGTGTGTGTGTGTTCTCACAGCTTGTTCTGTATGTGAACTGTGTCATGTTGGCTTGCTTTTAAAGGTCATGTGAAAAAAAATAAATAGCAGGGAGTGTCTGTTAATCTTGACCTGGCTGCTGCCCTTGGGCATTAAGCAGAGGAACAAAGAGGTATTTGTTTCCACTAGCTGGAATTCAGCACTGTAGCAAGCAGGATGGATTCTTTGCTGGGGCAGATTAAGAGGGATGAGGCTTTTCTCATGCAATTGTCAGGTTTCCTCAAAAATCCAACTCTTAACAAGAAACATGAAATGCAGGAGATGTTGCACCTAATTTGTCCTTGGCATACGTAGCACCTTGTTATGTACTTCTGTGAATCTCTAGAAGATGTTAAAAACCCAAATGTGTTAAGTAGCACATTCTGCTCTGTCTGCAGTGAAGTACATGCATCATGGATTCATTAAAAAGCAGATGCTGCACACACAACCCGATTTTTACACTCCCTCTCCACTTCCAGCTGAGTGCTGAGGTAGGGCCATGGGGCAAATTTTAATGAATTTTAGAAAAAGGTTGTTTTACTCCTGTCTCCTAAAATACCTATTGTTGTTGAATCTGATCTTCTCTAGTTTTGCATCTAAATCTTAGAAAATAGAAAGCCTTTTTCCAAGAACACAACCTGTATTTTTTCTTAAAATAATGATAAAATGTTCTGTCTGTTCACATGCTGAATTATCATTGACATTTTTCAAAAATAATTATGATCTGTGGAGTACTTAATTCTTAATTAACGAAAAAAGAATTGCTACTATTAACTGCCAACACATTTTGATGTGGGTAAAATTGATTATCCATGCTACAGAAGATGAACAGGTCAGATTTTCAGCTGAGACAAGATGTCAGAACTGCAGCTGTTTGTCTTGTCCTTATTTTGGACTTAATACTAAAATAATTTTTAAATACTCTTTTATCAAGAAATGTTTTTCTGATGATTAAGAAGAGAAGCTAAAAGTGAATTGGGTAGAATCTGTCCTGTTTTGTTCTGTTGCATAGGTCTGGGCAAGATACTTTAAGGTCTCTCTGCCTGGGATTTCCCTCCTGGCACCTAATCCTCTCATTTTATTAGGCAGAGCTCTTTTGGGCAGAGTTTATGGTGCCTCTTTCAGGGTGCTCCATCACATTGCAGTTACCCAGTCACCAGCAGTCCCTCAGGCTGGGATTGATCATGGTGAATCTAGAATTGAGGAGTTGTCTCCCAGAGAAATGAATGAAGCTGAAGGAGGGATAATTAGGAAGAGCAGAAGGTAAATAATCTGTCGTCTGAATGAGGTCAGCTACAGTTTTGGGGGATACAGAACTCAGTGAGACACTTAATCCCACCATAACTGGTTATCACAAACTGCAACCAAAATTGTTTTGCAGGTGCAGAGGTTGCTCTGGTCAGTCACAAACTTGGTCTCCCACACAAATATCCATCATGGAGCACCTGTGGTTGTCTTACCAGAGCTGTCTGAAGCTTTTCTGGTTGCTGCCTTGCAGATCAACAGTGCTTAGGACTGTGCAAAACTCTAGGCCCACCCAAATTGTTTGTCCGTGCTGGTTCTGAAGATTGATTGTCCCATCTGCTAAATCTGTGCACCTAAAATTGACTTCCATTACTTTGTTCTCACTTCAGTTCCAGTTACAGATGATAATATGACTTTCCTGAGGGATTAAAAAACTTTTCTATTTCAGGTTATTTGCTTCCTATATTGACACTCATACATCATTATCAATTCACTTTACATACTATATGGTATTTTACCAGTTTATTATTCCTGAATTGTGCTTGATGAAGAGAACTGTCAATATAGGGTGTCTATTTGCAGAATGGATTAACAAAACTTTTAATGGTTCCTGGAGTCTGTCTACGTTTGCTTGATAGCAGAATTTATTTTGTTATCTTTCAAATATCCCTTGTAGGTGCATACTGCACTCTGCAACATCCCAGAGCTTTAGAATCATGTGGGATTAAATTCTAGGAGATCACCTCATTTTTAAATTTATCTTTTAAGCAGAGAAAATTAAATCATAGCATTTTTGTTTTAAACTGTTTATCTTGATGCTTTTGTTTTTCTTCCCACTGGAAGGAGGGTATTATTCTGCATTGTTAAAGATATCTGGGTACCTAAAAACTCCTTGTATCACACAGCAGGGCTGGATAGACTTTTGTTCCATAGACTCTCAACTGGGAGGTATAATGTCTTTCATGGCTGGTAAGATGGGAGGCAGCCAGGAGAAGGTGATCAAAAATGTGAATGAATTAACGATTCCCAAAGAAATTAAGTCAAGAAAGGTTTAAAGCTGTAGAGGTGCAAAGATGCAGGAAGGAATGTGATTAAAGCTCTGGCACTCCTCTGAGGTAAGTCAGGTCTTTTCTGAGGCAAAGGTTTTGCACAACCTCAAATGGTCCACTCAGATAACGCAGAAGCTACAAACAAGTAACTTGAGGAAGGCATTTCCTCTTAAAGTTAAAAGGACAAATTTGAGTAAGGCTTGTCTTCTGGTGTAGCTGCCAGGTAGCTGTTTGTAAGCAGTGAGCACGTAGGAGGATAAAGACAGCGTTCCTAACAATATGGCTACATTAACAAAGGAAAGGATGCATGACTGTAATATTGAGGTGAATCTTTGAAAAATCTTACTTTGTCAGCTGCTTGCAACATTTTGTAATGTATTTGCATGCTCTGTTGCTTGTGCTGATAAGCAGCACTGCAGCCCCACATAAGCTTGGTGTGAACGATGGTGAGAAACCATTTCTGAACCACCATTAACTACTTGTGGTTTCTTTCTGAGGCACTTGGTGTGTTTTTCTGGAGCATCTGCTATAGTCCCACTAAGCTCCTTGGCATCTCAGTGTGCCAGTTCAGTCATATAGACACAACAAAATTTGCTTTGAACACTGTTTGGGAAGAGATGGTGTATCATCTTGAAAATTTCTGCTTGGCTTCCAGTGTGGATACAAAATCCTTACCAACCCTGTGCATAAGGGGACTCTGACATCTGTATTAAGACCCTTTTGGCAATATTTGTTTGTTCCTATATCTGAACAACAGATTTTTTTGGCTTCACAGACTCCCCTGATCTTCTTTATTGAAGACGGGATTTAGTCTGCTCTGGAAAACTCATTTCTACTGCCTGGGTAGCTGTCCAGGTGCTGAGCTGTGGGATGGTTATCAACTCCCAAGTGCTTGTATAAGCCATTTAAGGACAGAGACACGTGTCCTAAGGACACATGGGCCTGCAGTGTGGCTAACACATACTAGGAACAGCAGATCATGGCTAAGAATTTTGTATCAAGGGCTTAGTGCAACTGTGTGATAATTCCCTCAGTCATCTTTCTGTATGCATTGCCAAAAAGATTGCATCAGAAGCCTTGAGAAAACTTGACTGTTCAAAATGGGAGGCCTTTAACTAGAAACAAAAGGAAATAGTCTGTCCCTAACATTAAGATTGTTTTGGTTATTTAGCCTGTTGTGTTTAGGAAGCAATTTTCATCTTCATTTAACATGCCAGTCAAAGAGGAAATTGTAGGTGATAAGTGCTGATACTGTCAAGCATAACTGTCTGACTGAATTGGGGTCCAGGTGTCCATTCCAGGACTTAGCTCCCAGTTAGCCAAGTGCATGTTCCTCCATGTAGGTTATTGGTTTGCTGTTTATATGTCTTAAGCAATAGGAACGTAAGCTCTCTTTTCCTGGGAAATGGTTTGCAGAATAAAAAAGTTTCACTTAGTGATAAGCTGTATGCATCACAAGCTCTCTAAAAGTCTGGTTCCATTAACTTGTCCATTAACATGTCTTTAAGTAAAATAATACTTTTTTTCCCCTTTTGCAAGATGCCTCTGCCTGGCTGCACCAGTGAGAAATCTGCAGAATGCTGTTAAGTAAGGTTCAGCAAAAAACTATCCATTCAGCTCCCAGGGGAGGAGTGCTCTGCAGCAGTAGTGCAGCAAGGAATGTGCAATTGAACCAACTGCATTATTAGTGCAGTTTTGTTGTGGAACAGCAGCAGTTTTCCACCAAGAGTCAGAACCATTGCACTATGTGTTGTTTGTTTATTTGCTCTTCCCAGTAACCTGCTCTAAAAACCTCAATATCATTGGATTGTGGTTGTAGAAAAAAGCAGCAGCAAGTGGGATCTTGTTAATGAATGTGTTCTGTCTGTGCATCTAAGTGCTCTTGGTTAGTGCACTGCTGCTGACACACTGTGCAGTACATAAAACCTTCCCTGCACTGGAAACCTCATGTAGCATTTCTTATTTGTTCTGATTATTGCTGTTGGGATGTACTTAAGTGTAGCAGCTGGAGGCTCTATCAAGGCCCTGTTATGCTATTGATTGTGCAATGCACTGTAAGGCAAAGGTCCTCAGCCAGCGAGATCACAGGGTGGCAGAGCTGGAGCAGTGATTTGACCAGTTTGATGAAACAGGCAACTGGCAAAGCCAGGACTCGTGTACAGGTGTCCTGGAAAGCAAAGAGTTTCTGGCTTCTCATTCTGTCTTCTGCTTTCAAAGAATGTGATCTGTTGCAGGTGACCCAGTAAAATGAATGGGCCAAGGCAGGGAAATGATCAAACTTGTGAGTTTTAATCCAGGAATGAGTCCAGAGCAAGCTGGAGGTAGAATACTGTTTCTGCAAGAAAACTCAGCCAAATTGTTTCAAATGCAAGCAAATGAATGAAAACCGTGACGTGCTTTATGGCATGTAAGACTGTGGAATTACTCAGTATGCCAAGTAAATAAAGCTTGTTAGGACTTTTCTCATCTCTCAGGAAAAAAAAAAAAAAACAAACAACATTACTTCAATTTGTTACTTGACGTTTTTTAAATATTACAGCTGCTATCTCAAAGTAGAGATCCAATAAGTAGGAACTTGGTTTTTAAAAGTATTCTGGTATTCAGGTCTTCACTTGATAAATTAAATAAATAAATCACCATGTCATTGAATTTAAGTGGAATTACTGTTTTTCCTGAAGAGACTTCAATGCCTTGGGGCAGTTGGTGAGGGAATCAGGGACACAGTTTATTTTTTCCTTTATTCTTCCAGGTGCAGGTAGTGACATTGAAATAAACAGATGGTTTCAGATCCCCGGACAGTTAGTGTATTAATACATGGCTCTGTGCCAAAATTTTTGTTTTCTTTGATAAAGGGATGGCCTACATGACACTAGACTTGCTAAGTTCAAAACGGTTTCACCTCCATCAAAGGGAAAAGACAGTCTTCAGTCAAAGGATAGTGGGGCTTACTGACATGGCTTTAAACTAGATGCAGCAGGGGAGGGGGATATCACGTTTAACAGTGCTAAGGTGTGGGACAGCATGCCATGCCACTCAGCTCAAATCTGATGCTTGCTCTGAGTTACATAATGTTGTGTCTCTGTCGAGCTGCAAATCAAGTCTTGCACTGATGTTTAAGCAATACAGCAGCTTATCGGTGTAATATGCAAGGTTTTCTTGTTGTGAGGAAGAAACAGTGATGAACTGAACCTTATTATTTGGATTTTTGGGCTTAATTTGAAATGAGCACTTGAATTTCCTGATTTTATAGGATATATTCAGAGGTGCATTGGTAATGATTTTGTTCCTTTCATCTCATAGGTAGCTAGAGGGGTCAGATCAAGGAAATGTCAAATGTACTATTACCTTAATGAGGAGTGTCATGAACACCCCTGTGTCTGGTGCCTGTCCAGAGGAATTCCTGTACCTGCACCTCTTCAATTCCTATGTGCTGCCAGGGAGTGAATTAAAGCTTTCTGATGAGGCTCTCAGTAAATATAATTAGCTTAGGTCCCCCCAAAGGGAAAGACTTTCTTATTTTTCAGACCAGAAAGTCAGTGAGACTGTCTGTGAGGCTGGGTAATAAAATATTAATTATTATTAATTGCATTATTATTGCATACTAGACTGAGACCCATCATCACTACCTTGCACTGATATCAGCAGGCTTTTTAAAAGCAAGTAGACCTACTTAAGTCTGTGTGACTTCTCCTGAGAGTAAGACTTGGCAAAATCTGATGTTAGCACTTTAATAAATTAAGTCCCACAAACAAAAATATGTCCCCTGTTTGCAGGTACTGAACCTATGTACCAGATCCATGTCAGTGGGGAAATACACCTGTCATTGAGCAAGCGTTCTGGTCAGCAAAGCACATGGATTAATGATGGAAAATACTAGATGAATGAGTATTATAAAAGCTGCCAAAGCTCAGACTCCCATATCAGTTACATTTTACCTTACACATCCCCCTGGTGTAGCAGTAAATTATTAATGCTGAAAACTGTTATTTCATTCATGAATAATTGAATATGGCACTGGATGGTGATGGGGAGACAGAATATAGTGTAAGAACAGAGGCAGTGGCTCTTGCTGATCCAAGATGCTCTACATGCTCAGCAAGAAAAACCCTGGATCATCTGTGGTGCACCTAGTAGGCAAGAATAGAATGGATGGGTCCTGGAGCCCTTTAAAATGCATCTGGCCTGTGCTGCTGAGTGATACCAGGAGCACTATTTGCAGAGAAAGTTTCAAGGAGTGGTACTTAAGTTGTGAAACTTCATAGGGAGGGAGTGCTCATCTCAATATTGCAGAGCACTTTGTGTGCAAAGGGTCAAAAGGGGAAACTGCATTTGCACCATCAACCATGGGAGCCAGAAGGAAGAGCTGCCTGAGCTCTGTGACAGAGCCTACCTCATATTGTCAGGAGGGGAATTTGGAGTACCCTGGAGCTTTGCTTGAGTTCTGTAAACTGCTCTCTGGAGAACACTTAACTGTACAGGGATCTCCAACATGTAGATGTCTGAAATTCTGCCTCGTTCTCACTTTTGTTGTTTGCAGTCCTTTTCTGGAGTGGCTCAGGGAACAGAACCATCCTCCCTTCAGACACTGATAGACATTGATGAGGTTCCCTCTGAGTCATCTCAAGGTTGAACAGGCCCAATTCTCTCATCCTTTTCTCATAAGAGATGTTTTGATTTCTTAATCATCTTTGTTACCCTCCACTGGACTCACTCCAGGAGCTCCATGCCTCTTGTCCTGAGGAGCCCAGAACTGGACGCAGTGTTCCAGGTGAGGTCTCACCAAGGCTGAGCAGAGGGGCAGGATCACCTCCCTGGACCTGCTGTCAGTGCTCTTCCTAATGCATCCCAGGAACCATGGGCCTGCTTGGCCACCAGACACATGGATGGCCTGTTGTCCACCAGGACCTCCAGGTCCTTTTCTACAGAGCTGCTTTCCAGCAGCTCGGCACCCAGCTTGTGCTGGTGCCTGGGATTTTTCTTCCCCAGGTGCATGATCCTACATTTACTTTTGCTGAATTTCAGATGGCTCTTCTCTGCTCATCTCCAACCTATCAAGGTCCCTCAGAAGGGCTGCACATCCCTCTGGGGTATCAGCCACTCCTCCTGGATTTATGTCATCTGTGAACTTGCTGAGGAGGCCTCTGCTCCTTCATCTAAGGCATTGATGAACACTTTAAGCAATACTGGGGCCAGTATTTGCCCCTGGGGGACATCACTAATGACAGGCCTCCAACAGGAACCTGTGCCACTGATTGCAAGCCTCGAGGATCGGCTGTTCAGCCAGTTCTCAATCCACCTCACTGTCCACTCATCCATCCCACACTTCCTGAGTTGCCCTGATGATGTCAGAGAAAAGCTGTGTGTGTGTGTGTGTGTGTGTGTGTGTGTGTGTGTGTGTGTGTGTGTAAAAAGCCTTGCTGGTGTTGAGATAGACAACATCCACTGCTCTCCCCTCTTCCCCCAAGCAGTTGTTTCATCATAGCAGGCAATCAGGTTGCTCAGGCAGGATTTACCTTATAAATTTGTTTGCTCCTCCTAATCACCTTCTTGCCATCCATGTGGACAGAGATGGCCTCCAGAATGAGGTGTTCCATCAGCTTTCCAGGGAGGAACAGTTTACTGAAGCCCACCACAACTCCAACTCTAACATCTATGACATATTTCTATACTATATTTAACAGCATTTCTGGTAGAGCATTGGAAAGTATGTGATCCCTGAGGATGCAAAACTGTATTTAAAGCGCACGTGTTTGGAGCACATGCACATCTTGGCACAAGAATGCCACTAAGTGAACTGCAGGGTTGTCTCTAGGTTGACCTTCCAGCCCAGTCACCATGCTGGGGCGTTGTTTATAGTTTGTACGCTTCACTATCTTTTTAGATGTATCATGAAACACAGGATGAATTACCAAGTTTCTGGGGTGATTTCTCTTTGTAGATGTTTCACAGCTTAGTTATGCATTGCTAGCAGGGATGGAAATGTCAAAGTGTTGGTGACAAAGGAAGGTTTCTCACTGTGGAATGCCAATTAATTGGTTCAGGGATGATCTGAGACCAAGGGCTTTTCAAGTATGGAAAGAAAATGAGGAAAAGGTTGGATTTACCACCATTTATTTTTTCCTTCTGAAGCATCTGATGGCTGTGCAGAATCTGCATTCAAAGAACCAGGAGCCCGATTTTCCTGTGCTGTTTATTTTAGTGTGTTTACAGGGGAAATAGGGAACCCACCTCACCTTATCTTTGGATAAAATGAGACCTTATCATGCATGTGTGCAAATAGAGAGGGGAGTGCTGGGAAAAACCCTTTCCTGGAGTGATGGAAAAGGAGCCAAAATGCAATTATTCAGTGTCTGCTTTCATCCTGCTATTCTCTGAATAATTTTACTCCCTTGTTATTTCTTCACTTGTGCTTTGCAATATTGAGTAGGTATTTTGAGTAATATCTAAATCCATTTTCTATTGTCTTCAACATGGAGAGAATTTCTCCCCTAATTTCGCAGTCAAAGCAGCAATCCCTTGACTCTAGCATTGAAGAATATTATGTTGATGCTCTTAGCTTTGTTTGGCAGAATTTATACCTGGCTCAAGTTAGACTATGCTGACAGTTTTTTTCCTGACTTTGGGGATATCACTTATCCTAATGAAGGGGGATGCATTTTGCTTAACTGGCACTGTTCATGGTACATGATTCCATTGCTTGTGAGTGGCTAAGCCACAGAGATAGGCTCATAAACAAGATATGGATGAAAAGACTAGCTGATGCCTTTTTTTAATTTGCAGAGATGTGGTAGAGCTAAGTAAATTAAATTACTCATTTATGCTAATTTCAATGCACACCAAATAATGCATGCCACTTTTTTACTTGATTGTAATATCTCTAATTTATGGAGATTATAATGTAAAATCAGCAATATTGGGAATTGAGTAATTGGTGGAAACTCTATGGCTCTCAAAGAGAAAGTAATCTGCCTCATAGTAAGGCTATCTTTAGACATGAAAGAAGGGGGAAAGGAGGAGTGGGCACATTCATGGCATAGTAAAAAATCTATTTGAGTCAGGCAAACAATCCATAAACAATTTACTTGGAAGAGAGCAGAGTAAAATAAACCATCTGATTTTATAGGAAAAAAACAATCTGAAAAAAGTTTAGAAGTTTTGACATAGCTGGACATAATTTAGGCCACACAAAATGTGTCCTGTAGATTTTTATTTTTTTTTGTGGTCTTGCCTTATATCTGTATGTTAGGAAGTAAGAGTTGGCTCTTGCTTCGTTACAATCTCTTTCTTTCCAAGTAGTTGCTGCAAGGTTATAAAAATGTATCTAATCGAAATAGCCTGCTTACCTGAACCTGATTCTCCCCCTGCCTGACAATTAAAAGCCTCATGGAACCAAAGAGCTGCAACTGAAGGAGGCTGTGAGTGTGGTGGGTGCCAAGAATGATGTCTCTTGCTAACATGGCTTGTGGGCAGCATAAACATCCAGATTTTATCTTTGGAATTGCTTATCATATTGATAAAGGTTAGTTAAGTTCACTATCAGCATTTTTATGTAAGATTTGATTGGAATGGTAATTTGTGCTTGTTAATTAGGAATCACATTGAAGCATCTTGTGACCTAGATATCAGGATAATTTGCATGCAGAGGCCTCTGCATGCAGTAGTGTTGTAAACGGAATGATTTTAGATGCAGCAATAATAAAAATGTAGCTATTTCTGTTTGATGTCTTCCCCCTTCTCATGTTTTCTCCTCTTCAGAAGTATAAGCACTACTGATACAGAAAAAAATCTGAAAATCACCCGCACAATTCTGTGACACTTGTATTGCTAGACTGTTGCCAGCTTAGTTAGACCTCATATAAAAAATTACTCCATAGACTTGTGTTTATTAATAAAAATGGCACCACATTTTGAGGGCAGGAATCTCCTTTCCCGAACTTTTCCCTTCTTGATTTTATTTATATGCTAGGTCAAACAATGTTTAGAGTACCTATTTGAATAATTGACAAACATTTAGTTCAGAGACACAGAAAATTCTCTCTCTGAAAAGTGAAGGTTCTTGCAATGGGAGCATTACAAATTGGTTTTCCTGTCTATAAAATGTCCAGATGTTTCAGCTTCCTCATACAGATATGAGCTTGTGAAGAGGAAGGGATGCTAGTTAGCATTCAAATGCTGCTCTGAGCTGCTCACACACATCTCAGTGAGTTGCTTGACTGAATCTCAGCAGAGCACTTGGAAAGGGTTCCCACCTGCACCATGCTCTGTGCTGAAGAGCAGCAAGTGTTGGTGGATCCAGTGTTGTGTAGCCCAGACCGTGACACACAGATCCTGGGACACAATCCAGTCTCAGGAAGGTCCCGTGGGAAAGCAAAAACTGAGGTAATGGTGTCTGGGTCGGCTACACGCCAATGCTGGACTTTGTACATCAGTGTGGCCAAGTGACCATTACAGAGGAAATTGTCATATACACTGTGTTTTTCCCTTTGCTAAAAATGCATTCCTTCTGGGAAGGCCTGAGGAATGGAATTGAGTCATTCTGCTGATGCTGCATTTTGAAAGGTGGAGGAAGTTTGGGGACTCAGAAGGCAAAGTCTACCCTTTCAAGAAGCAGACCTTTTTTCACAGCTGCTGGTTTGCTTTGTTTCCCTCCTGTCATGGGAGGAAGAAGTTGAGCTGATTTCCATTTGAGCTGAGTGGTGAAGAGCAGAGTAGGTATTATACTGAATCACTAGTTGTTTGTCCAAGTAGACACTGGATTCTTTGGTGTTAAAATGAGCCAGTCTCCTCCTGGCAGTTAGGGTTTACACTGTGTAGCTCTGGGAAGATTGGGAAAAATGATTTAGTGTGATCTGGGACTCCACATGCAGCTGCCTTAAATGCAGAGACTCTCTATGGATGTGTGGACTTCCAACTATAAAAATTCTTCTGGGCTTTGCAGGGAAAATTTAGAATGAAGAAAAAAGTTTTGATATGCTTTATTTGAATCCTTAGTTCCACTACCCGTGCTATTGTATCTTCCACCCTTCCATATCTTCACTATTAAAAGTCATTCTTTCATATCCTGAAATAGACCCAAGGGTGTTTGCAAAAGGAGAACCACCATCTGGTAGGTGGGATTCAGAGAAAGTCTCTCTCAGTAATTTTTCTGGAGTGGAATTAAAAGTGCCCAAGGGTTTGATCCAGCTGTTCTGTTATCATTTGATGATGCCCTGAACTCTTATCTGAGCCCTTCTTGCTGTCTGCAGCACCTGGTTGTAAGTATTAAGCAGGCAAATCTGCCACCGATTCTTTAATTTCTTTTCAGCAATCAGTTAGGTAGTGCTGGAATACATTTGGGGTGTTTGGAAAACAAGGCCCACTTCGGACGATTTTCATCCTGGGAATGTTTTTAAATCCTAACTCCTGATTTCCAGCAGGGTGTCTGTATCTGTCTGACCCAGGACTGAGGCCCCAGCAAGATGATGTTCAGATCTTATCTAATGTAAAGCACTTTGTTGATTAATGCCATGTAGATAGCTTAGGTCTAAAGGCAGGGCTTTCACAGCCTTGTGGCAGTCACTGCATGTCTCCTGAAGCCTGGAAGATTCAAGATTACTTCTGCCACAATTTAATTTGCATTTTACTGATAAGGCCCAAAGTAGAACTTGTTTTCTGACTGCACAGGTCTCCAACTTTTTCCTTTGTCCTTTCATTGGGAACTAAAAGTTAAAGTTAAAATATAACTAAAAGTTAAAAACCATTCAGTTAAAGCTGAATGGAACTGCTGATTCATAAATAGAACAGTTGCTTTTGGAAAATGTTAATAACTTGTGATAAAGCAGTCACTGCCATTTTATGATACTTGACAGAAATTACCCAGTTTCTTTTCACACAGTTAAATGGAATTATCAGCCCATTAGGTTAGATACATTTCACAGTAGGAAAATAAAACCTAATGTTTACTTATCGATGTTTAAATAAATTGTAATTATCATTCCATGACAGTCTTGTACTACTGTAATTAAGCTTTAAAATAAAGGGTAATTGGAATTAAGAGGGTTTATCTACATTTCATTTAGAAGTTATTGTTGAAGTCAACTGTGGTAATGTGCAGTAATTTTCAGAAAACAGCACTCACCTGTTTCTGCCATGGATTCCATGCAATGATGCTGGCACTCGAAAGAAGGAATTTGTGTACACCTCAGTGAGAGCCACAGGGAGCCAGCTGCATGTTTAGGGAAACTTCCTTACACTGAGCACTGAGTGTTTTTTCCTTTTCTTGGAATTCAGTGCCTTTTGAGACTGAAGGTCTTTTGAGACTGAGCTGAGCTTCCTTGTTTTTTTCTCCCACTCTTTGATTTCTGTTTCTTGCAAGAATAAGTTTTTCAGTTTTCAGGTTTTTTTCTGCCCAGCGTGGCAAATTGAATTATATGGATTGCTGGCTGTTTGATTCAGCAGGCTTTGCATACAAACCTTTGATTTGCCAAGGAAACTCAGGGCTGAGTGAACAAAAAAGGCCCAAATCTACTGCTTGGGGACTTCTAAATTCCCAAATTTGATGCAGCCAACAGGACTTAGACCTTCAGGGGATATATTCAATAGATATGGGGCTGGTGTAGGGAATGCCCCAGGGAGAGAAATCAGCTCTCCCCTCAGTAGCAGCAATATAGGAATAATAACGCATTAGCTGAGACAGCTCTTGGCACTACTCCCTGAAAAAAAAAAAAGGTATGTCTGACTTTCCAACATTCCTAAAAACTTCAGCAAAAGCATTTTAAAGGGGACATGGGCTCTTCTGAAATGGATGATTTAGAAAACACTTGGAACTAACAGCCTTCTGTCAGACATGTCAGTAAGTGGGGCATTCAGGTTCCCACCAGCAAATGGATGCTCAAGCATGAGAAGAGTTGCAGCCTCTGGCTGCTTAGGTAAAAATGCTTCTTTTGAGACTGTGCCAGATACCAGGAAAGACTGTGATCAAGTCTTTTGTGCAGGTTGCTGG
Source organism: Cinclus cinclus (assembly GCF_963662255.1). NCBI lineage: Eukaryota > Metazoa > Chordata > Aves > Passeriformes > Cinclidae > Cinclus > Cinclus cinclus. The sequence goes on along the minus strand of NC_085050.1, from coordinate 56,885,718 downwards.
AGTGTTTTTTAATGCATTAATTTTTTTTGAAGGCTTAGAGAGGCATACTGTACTGTTTTATATTCTTTAAATTCCATTTGGATATTGTGAACATTTTGCATAAGCAAAAGAAAACAGCCATTCATGTACATCAGTCATTTGTTTTAAGCTGTTCATTCTGGTGGGTTTGGGGTTGGTCTTGTTTCCTTTTCTTGAATTGCTCTATATCAAGAATCTAAATTGCCTAATTAAAGGTGATATTTTTTTGGATTTCTCTTTAGACCCTTCAGTTCACCAAGGGAGTGGACAGACCATAGCCTCACATGCAAAATACATATCCCATGTGATGAGCTCCTTTAGTTTAGGTTTTTATTGCACATGAACATCGATGATGTTGGAGCAGTGTTGCATGTACTCTTTACACCTTGTTCTCTTCCCATTGTGAGTAGGATGAAATTTCCTTTTCCTCATGCTTTTCTGTTCCACGTGGAGTCTGTGGGATTCCTGACACAATGTCAGGGCACAATAGCAAAGGTCTGAATACCAGGAGGCACATCCTGAATATCTCCCACACTGAGCTGTTCGTGTCTCAGAAACCTGACAGAGGCCACCTTAGCTGATGGATACACTCCATCACCCCTTGAGATCTCTCGGTCTCATCCCATTTTGTGAGAATATACAGGAAGATACTTCCTGCTCTGTAGTTATTCACAATAATATCTTAATTTGAGAGGAATAGCCTATGCCAGAACCTGAAGTCAGGACTGAGAAAGCACTGTATGCTGGATAAGGTTTAAAGTTAGCTTTAATTGCCCAGACTGATATCAGGTTTTGTCTGGCTTCCCACTGTTAGGCAGTAGTATTTCTCACAAGCCCATATAATTTTTGGGAGACACTTTAAACAACAGATTTAAGACCTGTATTTTAATTTGGTGGTGGTCTTGGAACTCTTCTTATGAAGTAAAGTCCATAAACATTCTAAATGCTCTGAACTAAAACTCTGCCACCAACAAGGAGCTGCTCCAAAAAGGAGCTTGTTTTCATGAAGCATTTTGAGGGTTGTGGCTTTTTAATATTGAGGGGGAGCTTTTTGAAAATGTCAAAGCTGAATCAATTTTTTTTTCTTGGAGTTTTTAAGTGGATTTGGATTAAAGATCATCTTCATCTTAAATATAATTTAAGAATGTAGAGTGAAGACATAATGACATTCAGGACTAGCAACTACGTCACTCTGAAAATAATTAAGGAACAAATCAAGCTGGAAGATCATATTAGTTATGCAGTATTGCCATGTAATCTTTTTTTTTTTTCTAAAGGAAAGTAAACACATGAGACTATTAGTCAGCTGGGAGAAATCAGATTTGCTCCTGTTACTATGGATTTATATTAGCTGTGGATTTACTTTGACTTCTAGGTGGTATAATTCAAAATTATTTATTTCTGTTTGCCTTGAGATTGCTTTTTAAATTTTGCTTATTTTAGTGGAAGTCAAACTTGCAGCCTTGCCATTGCAGTTAAAGCACATGAGGTGACTTGGGAAACAATTTTCACTTTTTTGAATCTATATTTGGAGGCTGGAATGATGAGAATTAACGATCTTCTTGAGTTAAATGTGGTATGATTTTAGCAGTTAGTCTTTGATATTGATAGTAAGATATTTTTTGTTTTGGGTTTTGTTTTTTGTTTTTTGGGGTTTTTGTTTGTTTTTGTTTTTGAAGTATCAGTCAAATCTAGAGTTTGGTTCATCATTTTCATCATGGGTACATTACAAGACCTGACCTGATTTTAATCCCGGTTCATACTAGACAGGAACCTGCCCATGAAGTGATGACCAGAATTTAAAATATTTTGAAGTAATTTTAATGATTTTCCTTAATTATTTGTCAGTGCATTCATAGAGTTCTGATATTCTTTCCTTTTTTTTTTAATATAAAGGGAAAAACTGTACCCAGATTAAACAAATCTTAAAAAGATGTCATCTTACAAAGAAGTTAGATTAAATTTTAGTGTTTAAGCCAAAAAATGCCTCCCCAGCCAGCCAGCCATCTCTGGAAGCTTTAGTTTGATGTGTTAAGCTAACAAAATTGAGTGTGGTTACAGATCCACTGAAGTTAAAAGTAAAGTTTCCACTGTTAGTGGGCTTTGATCTGTAGTTGAAGAGGGGGGGTGTCAGACACATTGATCTCCATGTTAGCTGCATTCACAGTTAAATTAGTGGGTTGCACACCATTTCCTGGGTCAGATCTGCAGATTTGTGAGCTCTACCTTAGTGCCTTGTGCTGTGTACTTTCAAAGGCAAACATCAGAGAGAAACATGGATCATCCAGACAGCTTGCTGTAAAAGAAAAATTCTTCTTGATGGAGTTGGTTGGCAAGAAGGGCAGCTGGGGATGGCAGGTTTATTAGTTACCAGCAGCTGTGTCTCTTTGGTGAGGAGGTTCTTGTGAGAGTTGTGCAGCTGTTGTTCTGCCTTCCCTTATGACTAGTGCCTACCTTTTATTATTGGAAGCTGAGAAATTTGTGGAGTAAGGTTCTTCCTTACTCTTCCTATGAGTGAGGGCACAACAGGGTACCTCTTGCCTGCTAACCCTCAGGATGTGCTTTGATTTCCTGAAAGGTAACAGAGACACAGTCTGATAGACAGCCACAATCTCTGCTGCACTTTAACAGGCTGGGCTTTGCGAAGGAGCATGCTGTAATACATATGATAGATAAAAGAGTGTTGAAACAGTAAAAGCAGTTTTAAAATTCCAGTGCTTGTTTATTCAGTTTTACCTTGGAGAGCAGATGACGTAACAGCTCCATTTGAGCCTGGAGCAGTGGAGTGCAATCATGCTTTCTTATTCCACTATAAAATTTTACATTGGATACAGTTGACATTTTGGTGCAATGGACCATAAATTAATGCTGATATGAGCTATAAAAGGAAGGACATTAGAATAATCAAGTGGCTCCAGAACTAGTTGAGTGTGTGACTGTCCATGGCACAGAATTTTTCGATTAGCTTACTTTTATGAGCCTGCTCTCTTCCACTTTGTCTATATTCAACACACCTTAACTTCATTTTCTCTCCAAAGTAACTCAAGGGACTGCTGAACCTCTTGAGTTATGAGATTTTTATGTCAACAGAAATTTAATTACTTTAGCAAAATGAATCACTGTAACCCATCTGCAATAAATTTCCACAATATAATTCAGAGAATATGGTTTTTGTTGAACCATAAGGTGTAATCTTTGTCAGCATTTATCTCTCTATTAGTATGACGGTGTTAGAGACATACTTGTTCACTTTTTTGTTTTGTTTTTCTCTGTGTGTGCTTTCACTGCTGTTAGGTTCAATCTCTGTTATGAAGGTAAGGACTTGTGCATTGCACATCTCCCTCACTGAGGTTTGCATTTCACAGAGACACTGTTAGCAGTGACTGAAGTGACTTGCTCACACTGTGTTTGCCAATATGAAGTGACTACTTTATGCTGGAGTTGACAGTTTTTCACCCTACCAATTATATAATCAATGTTAATGGCACATTGAGTTACCTTAAATTGCTCCTGTTTTAGAAATTAAGACCTGGACTTTTTCTCTTGTGGACTGTTTCCCAGGGCACGAGTATTGGCAGGGGCTGGGGAGTAAGGAATTAAAATGAGAGGAAGGAAGGTTTTTGCTGTGTTACAGCTGGAATGGAATAGTGTACTCTTCTCCATCTGTATTTCACCTTACCGATGTGACCTGTAAATTTGTTGATTCAAACTGAGTTCTGTGTAGCAACAAGATAAGATTTTGGTTTCTAGCTGCAGAGAGAAATCATCTATTTCTCAGGCATTAATTTTCTCAGTTGATGAAACAACCTGAGCAAGAAAAGTGTGGTTGTGGTCAGTGGTTGGTTGGTTGGGTTTTTCCTTAATCAGAGTTCAAAATGGAAAATAATCCTAGTGCAGGAGTCAGGAGTTTTTTCTTTTTTAGTAAATTGGTGTGCAGATTTCTTTCCAGTTCAAAAAGAGGAAAAATTACTTTTAGGTGCACAGTAGACATAAAAGCTTTAGTTTCCACTTGGGTTCCTAAGAAAAGTTGTAATTGGGAAAAAAAAAATGCTGTTCTTTTTTTCCCCACAAGGAAGACCATGCTTGTTTTCCTTATAAGTTTCTTACTGAATGTTGGTCTCAAAGGAATAAAAATGGTAGACTTCTGGGTATTTTGTTCAAATATCTGCCATGGCAATACAACACTAATGTATTTCAAAGATGTCTTATGTCCTTGTAATAGCCTGTAATTTGCTCTGAATCAAATTTTTTATTACTGTGTTATTTTTGTGTCAGTGCAGCCTTTGAATTGTGATGGTCTACAAGATGATGTCTTGCCTTGTGTAACCCATCTAAATAATTTTCAGTTTTGATCCCTGTGATGTATTTCATTCTAAAAGAAAATAATCTCTCTGTTCGAGTAAAGGCGTATAAATTTGCTTTTAAATAGGAATTCAGTTTCTTACACCATACTTTACAGCAAATATGCTCTTCACACTTGGTGACCGATAGTCCTGTGAGTATTTTTGGAACTAGTGGTGTATCTTTCCATGTTGTCTGGGAGGTTTCCTTGTTTTGGTAGCTGCTTGCAGTGAGGTCAGTGGGACCAACTATGATTCAGAGATTCTCTGAATCTGAATTATCTGCCAAATTTGACTCAGAGAAATCATCTGGCATTGAAGGGATCTGGGATGTGCTGTTTGTGACAGGATATTTTTCTATCCTTCTGTTCACAGCTTTCAGCACTCAGGATTATTCACCTTTTCCAGTCAACTTTTTCATAGAATCATGTAGAAATTATTTCCTATATTTATCTTGAAACTGTTTTACTGCTGCTTACTCCCATGGCTTGTCTGCATCTTTAAAGATATGGAAGACAGAGCCCTTGGCATCTTTTGCATGTTGATGTTTTACATTTAAAGCTACCATACTTCCCCCCCAAGACCTTTCCTTTTAGGTTATACTCTGAACTCATTATGTCTTGCTGGTAGGTGCACTTTTCCAGACTTGAATTATTCATAGTGTTCCCATCTGGATTTTGTCTAGCTGCTCCTTTGATATTTTTTTTTTCCACCAAGTATGTTTGATTTGTTAGGATAATTTTGGACTTAAATGCAATTTTACAATTTGGATTATGTCCCTGCTAGTTCTGTATGTTCTTCAGTGGTGTTTGTCATTACTGAATCATTCAGGTAGTTCATGGAACTACTGTCCTAAGTCAAACCCTGTGGTTGAATAAGCACAAAAGCACCTGACTCTAAGAATGCTAAGAATGGAGTTACCTGCTTCTTTTTATCTCTATGTGAATGTTACATCTGTTTGACATGGTGAAACTTAGGTACACATGGGTTATTGGGGGGGGGGGGGGGGCAATTTTTATTATTTTTATTTCTCACTTTTTCCCATGCCTGCCAGTCTTTATGCTACTATAGAAATGTTTCTTAATAACTGCCAAGCAACACATTTTCAGCCCATCAAAATAAAAATGCTACTGAAGCAACTGAGGCTTGCTCTTAAGTCAGAAATAGGACTGACAGCAATTCATTATTGCTATTCCTAATGACACCAATGTCACAGAACATTTAGTGTATTTACCTGCACAGAGAGAAAGAATTAAAATGTTCCTTTTGACCACGAAAAGGATGAAAGAAATATGAAGGCGGGCAAGTGAATGCAAAGGACCACAATGTACCTTAGAGATATGACACTCTGCAATGACAGTGTCCAAAATATTTTCATAAACCTCTGCCATACTGTCGCAGTGCAATGAGTCATCTGAGGACATCAACGAGCTTGTGGGTGGTTTGTTTTAATTATGCATTCCTTTGGTACAGACATATTATATTTTATATACAGATATATATATATATATATATATATATATATATTTGGTGAAGTTTATATGCATGCTAAATAAATATAAACAGAAGTCCTTGGTTTCTGTCCACACTGCCTAGTGTTTCATAAGGCTGTCAGCTCTCCCTTACAGAAGTACAGCTTTTTCTCTCAAGCAGCTGTAGCTTGTCTTGCTGTGACCCTGCTTGATCCCTCTGGCTGGCTTTAGGCAATATTTTGAAATCTGCTTTTTAAAGTGAATAGCACAGCAGCCATTTGTGGGCATATATTGAAATAGTTCTTTGCTCATCTTCTGCTCTGCTTGCCAAGAATCACATTGAAACTAAGCTTATTAATATAAAGTAATTTACTGTGAGTCCACTACTCTCAGTCTTTCCAAAATGCATGTTCAAATTCATTGTACAATAACTTTGCTGTTTAAAAGGGCCTGCAAGATACCAACAAAGATTGCTGCTGTTACAACCCAGGTCCCCACTTACTGTAAATCACTGCAGTTAATAGAGCAATACCAATTTCTCCAAGAAATGATGAAAATACAATTTTCCAACAGAAACTGCTTATTCAACAAGATCAAAACATTTTGTGGAACATACCGACTTCAATCAAACTCCATTTATAAAAGAAATCAAATTGAAGTAGCCTTTTACCTCATTAAAAGATAGCCTTTTGATTTTCTACTTTGAAATTTAGATGAGGAATTAGAACATTATATTTTTTAAACATGTTCAGTTTTTATTTATTAAATGAAATATTTGCACAAATATGTACTTTAAGGGATGTTTTGACAGTTGGCAGTTCATTCGGATGCTGAATTAAGTTCATGAATGGTGCAAATTCCTGCACATATGAGAACTTTTGCTAGGCATTCAGGGATGCAGATCAGAAGCTATTATCACTGATGACTTCTTGGCATTTTCAAATATAGGCAATGAAAGATGAAGAATGGAGAAACAATTCATCCCTAAGGTAGGAATGGTCCCTATGATGTCTTATAATGGGGAAAGTATAGAGAATTTTTCATTTCATGTGATATGAGGCATACTTGCATATCCATGTCTAAATGGCTGTGTATTTATGGATGAAAATGATATAAGATTCTTTTCAGATTTATTTCTGTATTATATAAACACAACATAATAATAATAATGCCTTTAAGTATAGGTAATGAAACTTTATTAGCCCGTGATAGCTGTGTCAATAAAAATGTGAAGGGTGTGCAGCTGTTCTGAAATAAGCTTTGAATTGTGTGTGGCAATGGAGTTATTGCCATCTTTGCTGGATAACAACACCCACTGTAGAATCACCAGAGCTTTGAGGAAATGAGCAGGAAGTTGAAACTCTGGGCCAAGATTTCCTGCTTTTCTGTGAAATGTGCACATTATTTTGGAAGAGAAGGGGAAATGCTGGCTGTGAGGCTGTGGTTTAGCCAAGTGGATGATGGGGAAGGTAAGAGGGAAGCCAACGGAAAAGCTCTTGGGAGAGTTTTTGCTGGGGACTGTTCGCATTAAGGCCATGGAGGTGCTTGCTTTCAGCGCTTCCCTGAACTGAAAATCTGATGGTGAGATGGATGAGTGGGTAGGCACCATGCCCATATTCCTTTGTAAGAGCAGGCAATGATACAGACATCTGAGCAAACTGGGACTTGCTGGCATTGTCACCCCTCATATGTTCGTATACTGTAGCCAGGAATGGTCATGCTGTAAAAAGCCTTGGAGACACCAGTGAGGTTTGTGGTAGCTGCTCCTGCAATCCTTGGAGAAATACAATATTAATCTATGATTAATTAAGAACAAGAAGCAACTATGACTCCTCAGCTCTAGCTGATATATGATTGAAGTTGACTGCATGTCCATATAAATCTGACAGCCAAATAGTAAACAATTAATTTGGGCTATAAAATCAGGCAGTGAATGCTCTGGTGTTGAGCAATGCTTGGATCCCTCATAGTACGGATGATTTTTGTTTTACAAATAACTAATAATGACACATACAGCTTTTTGTAAATGTCACCTACCGTGAAGGAATATCTGTGTAACAATTTGATGATGTTTATAATTTGGACAGTGCTATTTACCTGTGGTTCAGGTCCATTTCTGTGTGTAGAGATGTGACTGCCCATCTGTCCAGGCTTTCCTTTTCTATTGGTTTGTCATGAGTGTGGTATGGGCACTTCAGAGAGGACCACTGCTATTTCTGCCACTCATGTCATTCCATCTCCTGCTGTTCACCTGTTTCTGGATCCCTCATTCCTGCAGCAGTGCAGTTTTTTTTTTTTTTTTTTTGCTTTCATAGCACCAGACTAGCTGACAACAGGGAAAGATCCAACACAAAATATGAAAGTCACCCCAGGATAATAGGAAACATCATAGTGTAATGAAAGGTGTAACAAGTTTCTTCAGCATTACCTTGGATGAATTTCAGATCGAATTGAATTGAAATTCTAATGCTGAGTCATGCCCACATATGTCTGGCTGAAACTGGGCACCCTGAGAAATCAAAGATGCAAGCCACTACATACTACTAAGGCTCATTTCAGTGCTGAGTTTCCATTAATCTTAAAAATACACAATTTCTGCATTATTTTGCAGGAATGAAAGAAGTAAAACACTGTCTGAGTATATTTACACAGATATTTACAGTCTCATTTTTTAACTTTTAAAGATATTGCAGAATTCAAGGTTTACAATACCAACCTGTTTTGCTAGCAAAACAAATTACTCAAGAGCCCTTTCACTGTAGGGAATTTTTCTTCCTGAAGGGAATGAATCTATTTTCTTTCCAAGTACAAATTAAAGAACAGGAGTTGCATTACTGTTGGCAGGTGAAAAGATGGCTTTTTCTGTGCTGTACACTGATCAGGTTTTAGAGTATGAAACTGAAGTTACATCAATTGTTTTTACCAATTCCTAGGAAGAGCATATTTTCTATTATGTTACAGCTTTTTCATGATAGAGAGCATAGTATCTGCTTTACAATTTAACTATGTTGCATGTTAGGATACCAGAAAGATAAGTGATTTTCTAGAAACTTTGCTAGACTTGGTTAGACAAATAAAAACACACTACCTCATCCTTTGTTTATATCCAGGTATATACCCTGGATATTATCCAGAGTTGTTAAGTGATTCAGAATATTTTAGCACATCTTTGCAATTTTTTCATCCCTTCAGGTTATACTATTCATTAAAACTCAGTTCATTAATTTACTACTGTCTGTGCATTCTTTCTAAGTGGCAGCACTAATATTCAAAGTTATCAGTTATTGTTTTCTTCCGAAGTATTTTGTTGTCTCAGCTTTGTACAAGCCAAACACTTTAATTGCCTCTTTTAATCTTTCAAAGTGCTTTGCAAAGATGAATTAATTAATCATCATAGCCCCCTTGCTGAGCAGGGGCAGTTGTAGTGGGCGTAAATTACAGGACTCTGTGCTTGTACCTGAGTGCCCAGTTATGTCCCACGTGGGTGTTGTATTGGGAACATGTCAGAGGATTTCAGGCATTTAGGTCCTCTAATTTCCAGTCGTTTACTTGGAGGAATATAGAGGCTCTGGCTGCAGAACTGAGCTAGCCTAAGGAAGATGTGTCCCAGAAGAACAGGGTCACTGTGGACAGTGGATGGAGGCAGTGATCTCTGTCTTAGAGCCCTTAAGGTTTAGGATAATGTAGTGGTACCCTTTTCTGTGGCATCAATATTCTGAATTTAGTGCAACTCGTGCCCCCACAGGTCTCATTTGCTCATAGTGAGAAGCACATTCCTTCCCCTGAGCTTCCTTGCCCATAATTTAGTTGGGGACCTGGACACCCTGGTCCTGCA